>NC_092459.1:37119489-38329489 GCF_047495875.1 Pithys albifrons albifrons
TTTCTCTCTCTCTCTTTCTCTCTCTCTCTCTCTCTTTCTCTCTCTCTCTCTTTCTTCTCTCTCTCTTTCTTTCTTTCTTTCTTTCTTTCTTTCTTTCTTTCTTTCTTTCTTTCTTTCTTTCTTTCTTTCTTTCTTTCTTTCTTTCTTTCTTTCTTTCTTTCTTTCTTTCTTTCTTTCTTTCTTTCTTTCCTTCTTTCTTTCTGACAGGTCTCCACAGTGCTGGGCCCAGCCTCAGGTGTAACATATCCAAAGCAAACACAATGACACTTGCTTCTTGGTTTTTAGTCCCATCTGGGAAGTGATGTTCAGTAAACTTCTGCTAAAACTATATAACTACCATTTCTTTCCTTTCCAAGATCTTTTGCTTGATTGGATACTAACAAGAGACTTAGCAGTGGTAATACACTCACAAGAGTTGTGGTGACCAGTGCTGTCCCCTTGTTCTGTTGCAATTCCGCTCTATTTGAATCTGCTTTCTTTTGTCTTACAGTTAAATAATAAGTTGCTATTGACACATAATTGTTATTGCTTTTGACTTTTTTTGGTGCAGTACCTTACAAGAGAGCATGGGAAATTGTTAGGCCTCCTAATTGCTAACTATAATTCTGATAATTATATGAGCATTTTGCTTATCATACTGTGTCATCTTTTTGGTGAGATTATATACAGATTTAACAGTTCTATCTTATTTCACTTTCTTACACCAAAGAAGAATGAACTATAAATGGGAGCTGCATGATGAACTCTCAGTTTAGATTTAATTAGAAATGGAAGTTAAAAGACAAGATCCAGGCAAAAGTAAGCTGTCAGTGAAGACCAAGGCTTCTATAAGCATGATAAGGAAGGAAGTGTGGGTTTTAAATTGAGATTGCTGGTGGGGTGGCTGTGAGTTTCGATAGTGACAAACTGTACTTGCGGATTCCAGGAGCCCCTGATGAAAAGCTGTTCTCATTCCACAATGCTTTCTGGGAACACTGCAGCCTCTTGGAATATTTTTCAAGCAGTAAGCTATCATCATGACAACCCTGGAAAAAGAAGGGCAAAAAATTTTCTTTCTGGTAGGGAAATAAAGACATCTTAAGCTCGACTTGAAAAGCTCTCTACAGCAAACAGTAACTGTGGAGATACCGTTTCATCTTTGCCTCTGGGATATTATTAAGCCTTTCTAGTAGCTCTAACTGTAGGAGAAGGGATTACAGAAGTTGCTGCTGTGTAGCTGCCTGACATACAAATATCTGGAAAAGCACAGATCACGTTTTTGTACAAGGGCCACTTATTAGACAGCACTGAAAGCTTAACCTAGAATGAATAGCACAACACACTGCTAGCTGCACACAAACAAAACACATGCAAGACCCTCATGATTCATGCTGGTCTTTTAAGTGCTTTGGGAGAATATTCTGGCTCCTGGCTTCCCTTTTGTCATGGCAGTGTGTACAGAGATTGATGTTAATTGATGCAGCGCTGCTTTGGTACAGAGAGCTGTGCTATGCCATTCACCCTGCTTCAGTTCAGACTGTGTCAGCATTTCCATGACAAATCCTTACTTTCAAGGGTTTACAGCTCAATCGGAGCAAAACCCGCAATTGTCTGAAATGACACATACTATTACTATGCTAAAGGCTTTGTGCATAAGAGCCAAAAACACAGAGAAAGAAATTATTTCAGGTGCTTCTATTTACTTTTGAGCTGCTGCTTTGGACTGGTAATGGCTTTGTATTTCAAAATGAAATGTGTACAGTCAAGATCCTTATTGATAGTTAATCGTTACATTTAAAATGGGGGGTGGGGGGGTGGGGGATATCAAAGGAACCATCTGTATTTTTAGTGCTTTTAACAAATCACTGAGGATTTTGCAAGATTCGGTCAGTGAATTAGGGACTGGAAAAGAAGCTGCAAATTGGCAGAAGTCAGTTTGGAAATTGTGCTCAAATCAAGTCCCGTTTCACTTTGTTAATTCTATGAGACTGCATTAGGCTCAACAGCGATGTTTTCTAGGCATCCACAGAAATAAGTCTCTGGCAGTAACACATCCATGTCCTTAGTTACACTCTGTCAAATTTCAAGCACTTACACTGAAAGACAGATTTTGGTTTTTAAAGACCAACATAAAAAAGAAAAGTCAAATCCTCTAAATACTGATAAGAAACAGTGTGACGTTATAAGGCTGGAGAGCTGTCATGATCAGGGGACAGTCACTGCAATAAATAGTCTTTAGGGCAGCAGTAGCAAGTGGTTCCCTGCCAAGGGTGATGAAGAGCTGTGTGCTTCAGTATGACCTGTGTAAAATCAGAGAGGTGAATAATTGTTTGTAGGTATGGATATAAGCTTAATATTTTTCCATATCTGTAAGTCAAATACTGATGTCGTCATTTTTATTCTTAAGGAGCTGCTCCCTGCTACTTGTAATGCTCATAAAGAAAACTGTCGCTGTGAACCTTAGGGAACTAAACTTCTCTTGCATCCCACATGCTGTCCTTATGTTGAGGGCTTATATGGCCATCAAATCTCAGCTATTTAATTCTCTGAATAAAGACATTATTCCACCTGCACTTAGATAATTTGTTCATCTTGCAAAATTCACACAATTCACACAATACCTTTCTCACTTTTCATTTGAAAATATTGAGTCCAGACGCACTCAGAGTGTTGTTCATAAGAAACTTGAACACTTCATGTAAATGCAAACCTTCAGAGAAATATTTTAAATTAGAATTCAAGTTAATTTTATTATTTCAAATAATGGTATATAGCAATGAATGCTCTGAATTCATATTTTCTAGATGACTATAAAATCTACTTCATACTTCAATTTATTCTTATGAGAATACCAAACTATTCATTTTAGAAGAAATAATTGATAAAAATATCATTAATATTTAGATTTTGTGAAGAAAATCAGATTAAGTGGGAAATATTGTAACTGATTTAATTGAAATAAAAGCTTAAGTAACCTAGAAATTGAATTCCAGAATGAACTAGTGTTTAGAAATGAAACAGTTTCTATAAATAGCTTTTTGCAAACCAGGTCCAAACTTCCACTTTGAAGAATTTATTGTTAGCTTTCCTATGTGCCCTCAAATGGAGCTTTAAATAATAGAGCCCTTTGATGAATAATATATCTGAAATAGAAATTAATAAACAATCTTAGATGAAGACAAGAAGCAGAAAAAATATTCTATGATTCATTTGGCTGTATCTTTTATGTGACAATGAAACAAATGTGAGATCAAACAAAACAAGATATAAGGAAGAGAGTATTGCTCTTGCAAGATAGTGGCCCAAGTATTGTCCTTTTGTTTGTCTTAACTTGCTAACGCTGTGTAAAAATTAAATGGTTGATATAAGAACAAGTGGAATTTGAGATGATGCCATGCTATGAAACTGCTGTTTTTCCACATATTTATTATAGAATTCTCTTTTTCTTGTTTGAAGATATGGCAGTGCATTTTCCTCAGGTTTAGTACCATCAGAATATTACAAAGTGAAAAAAATCTTTGATAGTTTTAAAAGTGAGAAAATTGCCATCAAACTCTAAAAATAAGCACAACACAAATTATTTAAAACTATGCAAAACTAAACTAGAGCACTGATGAGATGCAGAGAAGGGATGGTATAACCGGTTCTGTGCCACAGCACCACCTCTCCATTAGATCTTGGAAAGCAATACTATCTCACTTGGCTACAATATCCACATAGGGGTCGTCATAAGGGGAAATTGAAGGATCTGTCAATTCCAGGAATCTGAAATTCTGGGGTTTCAGAGGCCAAGACCTCCTTTGATATCATTCTACATTTTCAAGAACAAACCAGGGCCATGCTAACTATTGATAGCCCAGTGATGTTGTAAGTGGAAAACTGCAAATCATCTCATGAAACTTCTTTTCATCATCCCAAATTTTCCTTTCTCCTTTAATCTTTTCTCCTCTGTATATTCATCCATATATTTAAAACTATATATATCATATTTAATACTATGTGATCAGAAGCTTTCTTGTACTTTCCAGGTGGGAATGCCTTCAAAGTAGGCAAGTTTTAGTTATTGACTTCATATCAGAGATAACTGAGTAAATCTGAATTCTATTGTTACTCAAGATGTCAATCTACGAGCCTAATGGTCCCCTCTGACTTTACAATCTATGAATCTGTAAATAATTGCAATAATAGCTTGAAGATCTTGTAACACTTATGAGAAAAATGGCGTAGTTTAAATACAAAATGCTTGCAACGACAAGGAAAAGTCCTTTAGGCATATAGCCAACCTAGCACGTTGTAGAAAATTAATTTTCATCTTGTGCTTTCAACAAGAAATATGCTACTATGTGGAAATTTTATGAAAAAAATAATAATTTCCTTCACAAGTGCTGAAAAAAGGAAACTTATATAAACACTTTAGGTACAAATATAGTCTCTGTTTTTCTCCTTTGAAAACCTGAAATATATTTTAAACTACCTGGTGTAAATGGTGGAGCATTATGTTTAATAAATTTCAGAGAAAATATAGAATTTAAAATAAATTCATATCATAAATTGAGCATAAAAATCAAACACTTGAAATCTTTTTCTTATACAAATATGATAGTTTCCATTTTTCTTTTTCAATCCGAGTAAGCAAAAGGACAGATAAAAGGCAAAAGAAAAAAATATATATAAAAACAGTTTGAAATCCTGTATACGTCTGTTACTCAATTACTTTAAAAAGTCTCATTTCCTTTAAATTATATTTTACTTAGGATCACTTAATCAATAAAAGTTAACAAAATCTATAATAAAACTGACAGTGGTGTACTGTATTTCTGATATTAGCCACAATAAGAATATAGTCTTTCTAAATATGCAACTCTAATAATAATTTGCAGCACATTATGTATTAACTATGTTAACAGTATTTTATTCAAAACAAATTTAGATGTAAAATGTTAATCTGATTTTTCTTTCTCAAAAGTAATATTTTCCTTTTCTAATATAAACTTCAACTGCTTTATCTAGTCAGACATCTTGTGCTTTAGAAATGGAAATGGTACTTGGAATTCCTAAGATTTTTTTTCCTCTTTTTTCACAGTCTAATGTAATTTTTGGATGCTTTAATCAAAGTTCTGGGTTTATTTTGCAATTAGGAAATCCAATTTCTACAATTTATATTGCTAGTAATTCTGTAAAATTATCAAATTAATTATTTATATTTTTAGTTTGCATATATCAGCTATGTGATAATGTTCTGATGAGGAAATTTATATATGACTTTAGTATTACATTTTAAGTTTTAAAGACTAAAGAAGTTAAAATATGTAAATAAAAATAAAGAACACATAAACCAATAAAACAGACATAAAGGGATGATTTATTCAGTATATAGTAAATGTTTATTGTTCAGAATTTGTAACAGAAGAAATTAATATGGCTATTGACATACTCTTTGTATTTTATATATGGCTGAAATACATAAAGACAATGCTTGTTTAGTATGTTGCACTTATATCTTTGAAAACTGACCTGCCTGTATACTTTTAAAGAAAATTACTTGTTTCTTAATAACCTAAGGGGAAAATTCAGAATGAGAAATTCTCTCTGAAAAGATCTGCAAAAAGCTAGTGATCTGTAGAATGGAAAGAGTAGGAATAATGTCAGAAAAACTTCTAGTGCACTGATGAATTGTTCAAAATCAATTTTAATTTTAGGAACACATACTGAAGGGGGGAAAAAGTGAATATTAAATCAAAGAGAAACTATTCAGTGAAATTATCTATACAGAAAAAAAAGAAAAAATAGTAAAAGGAAACAAATTTTATGGAAGTCACTCTCATATTAGTAATATATAGCCTTCAGTTTTATGCAAAGATTTTTTTATACTATTTATTTAAACATGGTTCTTTGTGTCAGTGGTCTACTTGAGTAATGGCAGCTGATATGCCAACAGCCTTAGTCACATTACACCAAGCCAGAGGAGCAGACACAGTAACTTTTTGCGGCATTAGTGGAAACAGGACAGTCATCAGCATTTCCTACATGGCTTTAAGAAGGTGAAGGATGTAGTTCTTCTAGCACAGCTCTGCAGCAATGAATGGTTTTTTTAGTGAGGCAAGTGGAACGATGTTATGATATTCAAAGCCCTTGAACAAGAGGCAGGAGCAGTGGGAAGGAGATGGAGCAAAGCTTTAGGCAACCCACAGTGATATGCTCTGTCCCCAGGTATCATCTGTAGCATCTATTATAAACTAAAAAGATGTTCAGCACTGTTAGACTTGCTGAGTGCATGAGTAATGAGGGTGGAACCTGTGTAGCAATGGAAATATTCTAAAAGCATTTGTGCTGGAAAAAAAAATTAGGAATGTGGCCGATGTCTAAACTATTAAGGAATGTGAATTAGTGCTAAACATAAATCTCCATTTTGAAGACAAGAAGAAAAGCTCATAATCTACACATATATTGAAAAAGGATTAGAGGCATAACTTTGGATAATGAAAAATAGAAAGAGAAGAGAGAGAATTTGCCCCCCAGTACTGAGAAAGTGCCTCTGGCACAAATACTCTGGAGTGTGTCACATCTCTAAGCTGTGCACACAGCTCAGAGATCGTACCAAAGACAAAACTGGAGGAAAAACTGTTCTAGATAGCCCCATGGGCACAAACTGATCACCAGTACTGCTAACATCTTCCTTCTATGCTGAGGAAGTCAGCTTGCAGGTGTGGTGCATGCAAATGGTGATTTCCAACAGGGACGCTGAAACATCTGTGAAAGAATTTGTATAATCTAGTATTATGATAATCTTTCATTTGTCATTACCGTTTCCATCCTCCTATCCAATTTGCTAATCAAAGTGAGTCTGTGTGAACCTGACAACTGTTCCCGAGTTATCCCTGTAAGTAGTGTGTAAGTCTTGGCAAAATGGAGAGCACAAACCTTTTCTTGGATGACCTCCATGTCAAGAAAAAGTTAGGGCACCCAAGGCACATGGGAGCTGTACCTGGTCCTGGGAGAAACACTGCAATACTTAGAGCCACAGTCTTAGAGCCTGTCTGGCAAGCGGCAGTCACTGCAACACCTACAAAGGCAGCAGCACGGTTCTAGGCAAGCCTTGAAGCCTCTTTTGATTTCTTCTGACAGATCACATCAGCTTTATCCACCAAATTCAGCATTTCTGATGGCAGAGTGAAACATGCATTCCCAGAGGGTCATGTCTTCTGTTGCACAACACTGGTGAGCACAGGCCTCTCTTTGCAGCCAGAAATAATGACTCCTGGGTGTGAGTAGATGGCTTTGCAACTGTTTCTACGTGAGAACAGTTTTTTGTAACACAGAAACCCTGCGTATAATTGTCTGCAAAGGAGATGTATGTACCTTATCTCATGTAGGAGAATCATATGAGAGCTCTGACAGTATGAGACTGAGAGCTGGTTTATCATACGACTGTAATTTTTTAAACTGAAGTAATGAAGTGATGCAGGAAAAAAGGGTGAATTAGTAAATTAGGAGTTTTATCCGCACAGTAGTAGAACAGTACCTGTGCAGTACAGTGCAGTGCTGTAGAGGCCATGTGGTTTTGCATAAATGTCAATCAAAACAGAGCATAAAACTTTGTAATATTATTTTTACATACTTCCTAAAATTTCTAATAATTCATATTTCTGAATTACATTTCTTAGGAAATTGCTACGGATGGCAAATGAATTCTTGAAGACTTGTATAAAAAGTGCCAAAATTAAGTTAAAATCATGAAATTATTAGCCCATTAAAGCTCTCAGTAACTTTTTTCTATCTTTATTAAGAAGAAATATCAAATGAGTTAGTCTATAAAAAGGGATGTAACTTTGAACAGAGCAATTTCTCAAGATGTAGTTGTACTATTTGCAGTATTGCTTCAAATGCATTTTGTCTCCACCTCACAAATAAGCACTCTTTCTGTTTATTTTGCATTTTTTTCATTATTGTTTTTGTTTGCAAATTTTCTTCCATTCGAAGTTGCAAATGGTTAATTTCTTCTTGCCTTTTTTTTTTGTTTGTTTCCTCCCCTTTTCCTTCATTGCTGTCATGAATACAGCTGTTCAATCCCTCTGAGTCATTTTGAAAACTATGAGATACTGTTGCAAGCAGTATCTTCTCTGATCATAATGATTTGATGTAGAGTCATTTCCTGTGCAGATCTAAAGAGCAAAGTAAATTGGAACTTTTTTTTTCAGCTGGGAAGAAAGCAGTAGTCCCAAATACCTGAAGTCATTGAAGACCTGATTTCAAAGATAATCTTAGAATTTAGGACTCATGACACCAGTCTCACACAGGATGCTTCTGGTAGTTGGCTACCAGATGCAGTTGCACCCCTTTCTGTCTGGTAGAAAGGCAGCACAGAATTAGGAAAGGCTGAAGCTGCAGTTAGCTTTGAAATGGTAAAAGCAGTACTAAAGACCTTCAAAAGAAACTGTATGTGTATAGTTCAGGGGTATTTTAAGGCAAGAAAGACATTTTTTTAACCAATTATGTAAATAGGCCTTATACTTTTCATTAATTCCTGTATTATTCTCTAGTTAACTGTAGTATGAAGTTTAGCAATTTAAAAATAATGCCATAAAGGTAATTCTTTTTAAAGCAAATATATTGTTCAAATACATGAATTCATTCCTGTTACTCTCTGTATTTTTATAGTATCCACTTGCCCCCTAAGTTGTTGCATCTCTCTGTTAGGCAATATATTAAGTACATTCAGGGAAATCTTGTTCTACAATAGACACTGCAAACAATGTCAACAGAAATGTATAAAAACAAAGCACTAAACAGTCAAACTGAGGTATTGTATTGTATATTGTAAGACATTCAAAATGAATGTCAACTGCTTTATGACATTTGGCATGTTTTTAAATATCCTCTTAAGTATTGGAAAATACAGATAAAGATGTGCTAAGAATTTTCTGTAGATATAGAAAAGCATAGCTCAAGCCCTAATATCAACACTCAGGAAAGCTGACCAACTTTGTTTTATTTGCTAAGGAAACTGGGAAAAAAATGGAGTAAAAGATAATCGGCTAGAGATAACAGCCAAGCATGAGACAACTACATCAAACCACTTCAAAAAAAAGAAAAAAAACCCCTGACCTTCCAGCTAGATTGAAATACAACAGTTACATCTGGAAGGAGCATGGAGAAACTTTATTTTTCTACTTACTACTGAAAAGTGATACCTGGAGATAAAATGTGCAGCTACTAATGGCTAATAAGAAGGGTGAAAAATTTGAATTAAGACAAAAATAAACAAAAATAAATGGAAGACATGGAGAGACTTACATAAAGTAAAGGAATTTTTGTAAGAGTCTTCACATATCTCTTATGAAGGAGTAGAGAAGGAGTCCAGTGTATAAAAGCTGAGAAAAGAATCATAGAATCATTTAGGTTGGAAAAGACTTTTGAGTCCTACTGTTAACTTAGCACTGTCATGTCCACACTACACCATGTCCCTAAGTGCCACATCTACATGGCTTCTAAATATTTCCAGGGATGGTAACTCAACCATTTCCCTGGGCAGCCTGTGCCCAATTCCAGTGCCTGACTACCCATTCTGTGAAAAAGTGTTTCTTCTTTTGAGTTGGAACATGGAAAATGCAGGTTTAATGTTAAGGGAAAAAAAGATGAATGGTATGCCTATCTTTCTATCAATAAGTTGTTAGAAAGATAGTTAAGCAAACAGTTTTCAGGAATGATGTTACTGTATTTAGTTCTGATTTGGGCAGAATCAGATGACTTCTTGGTGTTGATGCCAGGTTTAATTTGTATGCTTCTATACAGGCTGGTCAGGGAGCTCATGAAGGGCATCTAAAACTTCTGTGAGCTGCTGCAGTACCTTAACCAGTTGAAAACTTTGGAGTTTACCTACAGGTTTACTCAAGGTAATTACATTTTCTATTAAAAGAGAAATTGAAGTAGTTAATTTTTCTCTCAAAAAGAAAAGTTATGTTTGAGAAATCCAAATTATATCCGACCTAGATATTGTGTTTTAAAAATTCAAAATATTTTTGCTTCATAAATTGATAACATGTATTGTTCTTTTAGTCCATTTCCTAAATTCTATGTCAATGTATTTTAAATAGTCCATGATATTATTAATTTAATTTCAAGATCCACAATGATTGTGCTTTTACTTTTTGTCTTGAGTATTTTTATGTATATTTCTTTAAATTTTCTTGAAAAGCAATATTTTCTCAATACTAAGGCATTATAAAAGCTTATCTCCAATTATTTTTTTTGACAACCAGATATATGCAGTCAGTGGAAAACTTTTGATTATCTACGAACACTTCAAAATCCTGAGTGTTGTAATTTGCTGCCTAGACATGTGTAAAATATGACAGTGTTGAGACACTCCTATAGCTTGAGCTCCAGTGTTTTTTATGTGCTTTTGCACAATTCTTTTAAGATTAGACTTAAGGAACCCTTTAATACATGATATTAAGATACATAAAATTAATCCCCAAAATTACTTACTATTCTGCATAACAGAAATATGTAACTATCTTTAAAAAATAAAATATTGAGCAGTTTGTGAATAAATGACTTTAACAGAAAGACTAATAAATGCTGTTCCATATGCTCAGCATCTTTACAAACACAGCTTGTTCATTTCCTTCTGTTGTGTCTTTTATTTATTCAAATTTCAGACACCAATATAAATTCTATGACTTCAGGATTTTTAACTACACTGAAAGGGCAGGGGGGAAGAAAGGCAAAAAAGGAAAAAAAGACAATTCAATTTTTCATCAGTGTTTTTCAATATAAGAAATGCCAAAAATCTTTGCAACAGGGTGAAGTTCTGTTACTGTTAATGGGGTTTTTTCCACTATTTTCATTTCTTTAATTGTGAATCACTTGCAAACATTATCATTTTCACAAATTTGTTCATTGGTTGCAAATGTTGAACAAATACAATATAAGGAATCCAAAAGCCGATCATGAGCTGGTATGTATGCTGCTACAAATAATCAATATGTGCAATTTTGAATAGCAGCTGTATTAAGAGCATGTGATATCCATCTATTCCTTGTATGGATTAATTGCTCTTTCAATTTTCGGTTTCCATTTTTTCACCATTACAACTTTTGATCTACTGCAGTGGCTGCAAAATCTGCTGGTTTGGCAGCCACTGCAATCAACAAGATTGTTCAATGCTCTTAGGAAACAAACAAATAGGATTATGAGAACAAATCAAGAACTATATCTAAAATAGGGAATAATTGTAAATATACATCTGCCGTAACACAAAGTCTATGAGAGTTACCTGAGTGTAGGCACCAAACTGGAATTCTTGACACCCTTCTCCACATTTGACAGTGATGAATGCCCTTGACCAAGTCACTTCCTCTCTCTGTATCTCTCAGTGATCCTGACCTCCTTTTTAAAGTGTTTTTTTGTATCTATACTAGATCAAGACTAGATGCTATTATCAATACTATGACTATATAGGAAAATGGGGCTGACTGTGTCACTCATTTGTTTTACCAATAGAAGATATGTAGACAGCATTGTCCTGTATTTTGCATGAGCATCTTAAGTCCTTTGAATCCTTAATATCTGATCAGGTAGTCACAATAAATGAAGAAGAATAGAGCACTGACTTTCCAAAGTAAAGCACAAAAAAAATCACAGATTTTTCAAAGAGAATACCATATATTCAAATGAAAAAAAAACCCTCAGGAAACCAAAACCATCACCATCACCTCCCCACCCTCCCACCTCCCCCCCCCCAAAAAAAAAAAACAAACAGAAAACAAAACAGGCACATTTTGATTCTTACAAAACATGGAGAGGTTTTGCTTTTTTGAAAGTTGCAGCAACAAAGATGGAGATGGAAGATTTGGGGTTAGCATCAATTACACATTAAGGAAGTCCAAATTAAACATCTAGCAGATGAAGCTTTCACTGCTTCTTTAAAGACAAAGTGTATCTTTAAAGCAGCATTCAGACTATTTCCATTTTTCAGAACACACAGGGATATAAATGAGATTGAAAATATTTACAGATCTTTGAAGTATTCTATTCTACCTGATGCCTTTGAAGACTGCAGAAAAGCATTTTAAGGAAAAGAAAAACATAATGATGCTATCAACAAACACAAAAAGAAAGCACAAGAGATAACGGTTTGTATTAAAGCAAAATTGGTGGATAGACATCACAGAAGTTGAGACCTAAAGATAGATGAATATTTCTGGTTTTCCCAATTACTTTAAAATACTTTTAAATAACAATACTCAAGTCTCCAAGGATCATTCTTGTTATTTTGATCTGCTTGTATTAATCATAGGAGATGCAGGCCAAGCTGACTAGATTTAAGTTCTTGGGGGTTCAGGGGACAGAGGTACAATTCCATTTGTTCCATCCAGAGGTAATGCTTAATCTAATTTTGTGATCTGTTATTCTCTGCTGGCCCTCCCTGTGTCATAGCTGCAAAATCCTATTAGTCTGCACTTTGGAAATCGACAAAACATATTTTTCTTCTTCGCTCCTATTGTTATACAGGACATACTGAATGAATCTATGATCCAATCTAACTGGTCTAACTCCTGTCTTAATGAGTGGCAAGACTTACACAAACTTCCCTTACTATCCCATTTACTGTCATGGCTTTTGGACTGGGTGAGCTGTTCAAAGTTTATACCTCCTATTGCAATGAATTTCACTGCAACAAATTATATTCTGTGAAAAAAAAGCGTTTTACCTCACTGAATTTTAGACGAGAAGTTTCACTTTAAACCTGCATTTTGAACAGTTCACTCACCTTTACTTAGTTGGCTAAGATGCATTTTGAAGCAATAACCTTTAAAACAATGAAGAGATGCTTTCTCCTCTTCTCTTAGCCTGGCAAATAGAATATATTAAATATTTTAATCACACACACAGAGACAACCCCTCTGCACCACCAATATGTATTTTCTCAGTAAGGCCTAAAGCTGGCTACATTTAGGTGTCACTGTGAACCATTTGTGCCCTTTTCATCTGTTGACTGACTGATTTGGTAGCCTGCTTCTGTTTTTTGTTTTGTTTTGTTTTGAACACTTTAAATCCTAGAGATTTTGTATATGGAAGACTTCTCATTTTTGGGGGCAAGATACCTTTCAGTTTTACAAATGCTGACAGGCAATGTTTGTGGTTTTTTATGCAAGGTTTTCATTTTTATGGTTTAGTGTTAAAATAGTGACTTAGCATAGGAAAATCTGGAAATTATTCTTGCTCTTTGGAAATTAAAATCTTTTTCCCTATTCATTCACATTTATGCAATAAGGCTCTCCCTGCAGAATTCCCTAGGCAATCTATGCTTCAGTTTGTTTTATCATCTATCAATACACTCTAACTATTCTGTTAATAGGTATTTATGGGGGAGGGAAGAAATTTTTCCTGAAGTGACTTCTTCATAACCAATGCTGATTAAAAAAAAAAAAAAGGCCAAAAACCGCATTTTAAATAAAGACTAGGAGAAAAGATGAAAAACCCCACCTCAGCAGCTACAATGTGTTCTGCATATTCTTTAGAAAGCTTCATATGAAGTAGTACTGAGAAGGATATTCCAAATTCAGTAGTGGTTAGGTCTGATACTAAATATTCAGTACATACTTTAGTTCTTACAGATCCAGCCTGAACACAAAATGTTCTTTGCTGTACATGTCTCTTTGCTTATGTGCTCTGGTACAATTTTAATATCTTTTCATATGACGTCTCTCCTCATAATCAGGCAGATTTTTCTTAGAATGCTATAAAGCACTAAACTAAGCTATGAATAATGAACTATTTTCCAGTTAGCTGCAACATGTCCCACTTGTCCATGTACTTTCTAATTAGAATTGAAGATGGACTCAAAGCCTGGAGCACACTTCAAGTCTTAAACATTTTATATTTTAGTAGGTCTATTCTTTTTGCTTCCTGTTAGCTCTCTGGAAGTTCTGGAAGTGACTGTGTGTGCTGGTTTAAAGGTGAACCAGCAGGGGAAATGAACTCACCCCGAGAGAGATTATAAGTCAGACCTAAAATTTAATAATAATATTACAATAGCAACACTGACACACAAGGGAGATTGCTTTCAACTCACAAAACCCCAGCAGTATAACCCAGTGTCCTGGGGCACAAACCCAAGGGAGTTTGTTTGCCCTTGTGCTGAGACCCCTGTGGTTCCCCCAAGTCCAGAGCAAAAGGAAAAGAAAAAACCTGTTGGTGCAGGCGAGGGCTGTGGTCTGGGCGAAAGCGGGGATCTCCTCCTGTCAAGGTCCTGCTGCTCTGGATCCGACGAGAGGTCCCCGAGGTCTTCTTGCCCACCACTTATGTACCCTCAGGGAGCACCCAGTCCCTCCCCCTGGGCGGGGACTCACACAATGGGTGATTAACTCTGGGAGCCAGGGGGTGTTGAGCTGTTGATGGCCCCTTAGCAGCTTCGCCCCCCTCAGGCTGGGTGTGAAGTGATAATGGCTCCCTGGGCAGCTGCTGCTAATGGCCCATTGACCTTGGGGAATGAATAGAGGGGGTAGAATACACAGCTTTGATCACCCCCACACAGGGTTAGCTGGTCCCTCCTGCTGAACTAGGACACTGTGCAAGAGTAGCACAGACATCTGCTGCGGTACTTTGCTCAGTGTCTCAAGAAGAATATTACCTGACAATGCAGCATTAAGTGCTTCAGTTGTATAAGCAGAACATAGGGGAGAAATATTTTCAGCTTCATTAAAGACTAAAATATTTTTTATAATAATTATAGTTTTTTAAAGAATGGGACTAGTATCTCCATTTTTTTCTTCATGGATACTAACAGTTTCAAAAGAATAATAAACATCAGTGGTTGAATTTATAAATTCACTAAGCTAACCCACTTAGTTCTTAATGCTTTTCTGCATAATACCTTGATGAAGGTTGCCATTGTAGATGTTAGTAATTAATGAGGCTGTAATCAGAACAATGTGCTGTTTCAAGGAAATAATAACTCTTTAGTTTTAGGTATTCTGGGGCAAGAGGTACAGGAGCAGAATTAGTAAGAGTGTAACTTTGCAGTAATTTTCTTTCATATCTTCTGCTTTTAAAAACACTTGAAAACAGAAGTAAAAACTTGTTGAGAAAGGAATGCAGCAGTATAGGACAAAGAAGAGAGGTGAGAAAACCTTAGATTGATTGCCAAATGCATTTAAATTAAAAAAATAGTACCAGCAGCAATATTATAAAAGGGGTGTGAGAATTCACATGGAAAAATAAAGACAGAGCCTTTAATTTCAAGGCTATTCTTTCAGATTTTATCTAGGTCCTTGTTCATTAGGGATCAAGTATTAGATCTGGCACAATGCTAGGAAAGACAATGAAGTCAGCCCACAGACAATTTTTTTCCTAACTGTTGCTAACAACTACTGATTAACTCACAACTCTATATAGACTGATTTAGCCATTTAAAACTCCCAAAGTGTATGTATATATGCACAGAATAAAGCTATGTCTTACACTAAATGGCATCCTTGTGAGCAGATAGCCAGAAATTGAATATTTGTTATTGTTCTCAATAATAGTAATTGTTTCCAGTAGAGTTTGTGGTCTGTGGTTCCCATTAATACTAATATTGAGACTGGTTATTTTCTCACTTCCACTTTTCTGCAATTCAGTCTGCAGCCTGAATTGGCTCTGTTGCTCAGAAAATTTGTGTTCATACTTCTGATCTCTCATCTATGCCCCTCTCTCCTCCACTGACCCTCATCTTCCTCTGCTGGCTCTTTCCCCTTTTCTTCACCATTTTTCATTCTGATGGCTTACTTTTCACTGATGTTTTCCTCTTGCAACTACAGTTATGCTTTAAGCCTCTACTATCATAAAGGCAAAACAAGCTCACCAGACAACTGTAGATTTGCCTTGGTTTTGTTACTTTTTTTTTTTTTAACCACTACAGCTTGTTCAAAGAGTGTAGTGGCTGGGGTTTTTATTTATTTTTTGAAAACCAACTGTAGGTCAACATGAGAAATTCATTAAATATTTGAATACTGCTCAATGTATTGTTTTCCCAGAAAAAAAACTGTTTTAAAATGTTCCCATATTTAGATTCAAAAATTTTAAAAGATACTGAGCTTAAATTACTTCTTTACTGGAAAAATCTTTTATTGACAGTAAAAGGATAAATTAGAGGAATACTTAAGCTCTAAAGGTAATTTTAAAGGCTTCATAATTCTAGTTTAGAATCATGATAAGTGACTTTGAGCAACCAACTAATTTAAATGTGCAGAGAAGACTACACCAGGGAGTCAGAATGTAAGAAAAAACAAACCAGACCAAAAGTAAAAGACATCTCAGTAGAAACTTCTGTACAACATAAGGATTTCCAGGACTTTCATTTTAATTTAATAAACTTCAGCAACAATGAAGTTTTGCGTGGCAAATATTCTTCTCTTTGCTTACTTCAGTCTTCTGTCAGCTATTCATTTGATTGTAACCACCAGCAGAAAGCATGCTTGTTAGTGGCAGTGGCCTCATTTTAGAGAAATATGAAACAGGTTGGAAAAACACTAATAAAACTTGGGAAGAAAATAGTCTATGATGTCAACAGAACCTTCAAATCCATGAACCACATTTATTAAAAAAATAAATATACACTTATGTCACACTCTTGTCATTAACATTTAATGTGCAAAGAGTGGGTGAGCATTCTATATTTAATTAAAACACAAGATTATGACTTCCATCTGCACATGCAGACCTGAAAAAAGGCTTAAGGTGCACAAAACCATTACATCTGGTATTCAAATATTGGTGTGGAGGGGTATTTTAACCATATCAGATATCACATCACTCCTCTTGTGTATAATAAATATGATACTTTATTTATTAGTGTTTGAAGACATTTTCAATATTTGAAGTTTCTCAGGCACTTATATAGAGTTTAAATCATGTGGGGGAATCAAAGCTTCCCAGGGTCAGGAGACCTCTTCAGTTATTTACATTTCTTATTTTTATTTTATTTTTTTGGTTCCTTTGGAAACACACACTGAATGTTCTTTTTCTCAGTGATGCTTTTTTGGTAATTCTTTTGATCTACATTTGGTGCCAAGGAGCACAGACCATGTTAAATCCAAACAGCAGCCTGCAATCTCCTTAACCATATGCTATTTTTACAGCAGGTGACCTGTGGAAATGCTTTTTTTCAACCAAATCCTCCTCCTCTTGGCTTGTCACTCTGCTTGTTCACACTGGGGCTAATCCTGGTGCTGTCACTCTGCAGCCACAGAAGCCACCATCTGCTCTTTGCTCTACTCCGGCCTTTGATCAAACAGTAAACAAATCCTTCAGGATAGGGAAGAGTTTCCTGGGTGCTGGCCATACGGCAACATATTTGGTCATTGTGTGGAGCCCTGTATAGCACTGTGGTTGCTAGTAAGTAACGTATCTTCCCATCACCTTCACTTGGAGTTATGGAGATAATGCAGAAATCAATCATTCTCACCTACCTGAAAAGTGGCAAAGGTACTTGCACGTGGTTTTGAAATAAGTTTATCAAGTGGTCATCATGTGCCTCAGAGTGGCAAAGGCTAAACTGGTGCAGGGAAAGGGAAAAGACCATGCTGACTTTCCCTCAGTTCCACCTGAAACATGTTTGCTAACAAGGAGTTCCAGTGACCCAGAAAGATGGTGATTAAGAATTGTTTTCTTGGCTACGTGTGAACAGACCTGAAACTCAAAAGATAAGGCTGAGTAGCTGCAAAAGGACATCTAAAATGCTAAAGGGGATCCTGATTTTTTGACAGAAGAAGGGAGCTGGAGCCACTACAATCATACAGACCAGTAAACTTTGGCACATGTTGTTTTTACTGGGAAGGCAACTGCTGAGGCAAGATGGGACACAATATATCACTTTCCCCTCTTTGTTCATGGAGCTGGAACACTGAATGGTACAATTCTTGCTAAAACCTGCAAAACTGCATCTGACATTGCTTGAGGTAGGACAGAGGGGAACACATTCGCTGAGTAAGCATAACTGCTGGGCCTTAAAATATCTGTAGACTATAACAGAATTGCTGAACTAACAAGCTGCTGAGCCAGCATAATGAATAGAACATAGCAAAAATAATGCAATAACTTCATGGTTAAGACAGCTGTAAATGAAAGAAATGGGAAAAGCTGTCTCACAGCCAATTTCAAAGAACTGACTCTCCAGTCTCTTTGTATTTGGACTTGAATGGATTCAGCAAAATAGCAGAAGGATGGTCTGGACAGCTAAAAATATATGTGGCCAGTGGATCACAGCATTATAAGGAGATAAAAGACAACTCAGAAATTCATCAATGTTGGGTCAGCAGAAGAGAACCAGTATTGCTGGTGCCAGAGGCTGAGAAAGGTTAGCATTTTCTCCAAATTAGATTGACATACTGGGCAGAATATGTTCGCATCTCCCCATAATTTGAATTCAACTTCTAAGTGCCAATGGCAAGCAACTTGCAGGCCTTTTTATATGGTGAGAACTTAGAAATCTGGGCAGAAGAGTGTCTCATAATCAGAAGGAGATGCTTCAAATGACTGTGATACAGAGTTTTATCAATAAATATTTGCTTTGTTTTATATAATTTCATTACTTTTAGTATTACTACAAAGAAAATGATAGATGGATAGAAAGATAGATAGATAGATAGATAGATAGATAGATAGATAGATAGATATGTACATATGTACATATGTACATACGTACATACATACATATAGACATCCATTGCCATGTTTAATTTATTATTATCTCATTACTCTGATGCTATAATTGCTTGTAGTCATTGGCTGGGTTTTGCTGTTGTAATGCTGACTTGCAGTTATATTTGCTGTTGCTGTGCTTTCACTTAGTGGAATTTGCATAAGCTATCAGTCAACATAAGGTATTAAAATCATCACCTTCTAACTTCTGTGGATCCCTGTGATTGAGCTTCTACCCACTAACTAATTTTTATTAGTTATATAATATTTACAATTACATCTTCAGAAAATTAAAAGAGAATATAATACTGATATGTAATCATTCATATTGCTAACCTGTTAGCCTTGTATCTGGTATATTTAGTCCAAGAGAACTAGCAAAGCTATTAAATTACCATGGGAACTAGCATATTTGGGAATGCTTTAAAGGATGATATGTTGCAAACCATTCCTAGTAGGCTGTTTGTATGTCAACATGTTTTGGTTGGAAGGGAGTTTATTTGTATGGACACAAACTTCACTATGTCTGTTGGCTTCAGGAAGAAAGCACAAAACCTATTTCATCTTGTATATATAATACATACATGCAACCTTATGTGTCTTTCCTGCTCATGTCTATGAAACTTTTGAACATAGTTCTACAGCTCCTATACAGCTTCCTATATGGGTATAGACCGTCTCATAAAATAATTTAATTCTAAATCCCATTCAGTATGTACCAAGAGCCATAAATAGAATATTTTGTCTTTTTTGTTTTATAATTAAGTATATTGTTATTTAATAAGAGATTTAATGTTGTCATTTACAGAGATCACATGCTCATTTTTTCTCACCCTTTCTCTTTAGAAGAATTTTTCATTTATTTCTCATACTGTATTTTTTTAAAAAGCAGAAAAAATATGCAAAATATAACACATTGAGCTTTCCTTTCAAGCACAAGCTGAATGTTTACCCTTGAATTAATGAAAAAAACCAAAACATGTCAGCATATTTAAGTCTGAGTTTATATGAATTTGAGTCATTTAGCTTAAGTCTAGACTCAGAATAACTTTTTTTTCCTGTCATCTGGTTTTAGTTGGATCATAATTTTATGTCTTCACAGAATTACTCTCACATGTTACTCACATTTCCTATTTAACTTTCACAGATTCTTAAAGAATTATTTAGTACTTTAAGGACTATTCTTCTCCTCTTCTATATCTCAGACTAATTTTCAAAATGAGAGGAGGACATTTCCCCTATCTATTTTACAAAGTTATCCTTGTGGGATAAGACGTCAAAATGGGAAACATGAATAGAAAACCTTCAAGGTAAGGCCTCCAGGCCTCCTATGAATGCTCATTTCAACCAGCAAGGGTTTGGAAATATGTTGGGGAACAAATATGTTAGTCAGGGAAAATCAGTGCCTAAATCCAAGTACATCAGACTGAAAACACAGAAAGCTGCAGCATTTCCCCCCTCTCAAGAGGCAGCGTTTCAGTTTCCAGCCATGTTGACAGCAGCTGTTCCTGCTGTGCCTGAGCTGTCCTCGCTCCCCATAAGAAGTGCAGTATTAATGTCCCTGCTTAGTCTGTGCTAAGATATCTGTATTTATATAGGCAGCTATTCCTCATTTCTTCATCTCCTTCACAACAGCACTCAATATATAGCCAAGACACACTGATTTTACAGTGCCTGTTATAATGGAATATGCTAAACAGGGAACAGTACAGTACTGCAACTGAAAGCATTAATAATCCCTGGTAGAAAAATAGACATCCATCATGATAAATCTAAATAACAGTAAAAACATTAGAGATCTAGCAAAATTATAAACAATAATAAAAATAAATAAGAGTTTAAGATATATTTTTAGTCCTTTTTTTTTTTTGTCTGAAATGAAAAGGTAAGATCAGGACACATTTTCAACATGAAATATGCAAGCAATAGCACTTGGTACTTCATTGCCACTTAATGAAAATTAAGATTCCAAATAATACCAACAACAACAAAAGACTCCTAGACCTGAGGTTTCAAGAACAGAAATTAATAAAAACAGACATTATGGAAATTGTACTGTCAAGATGTTGTTCCTTGTTTAGCCAAAATTAAGGTAGATTTTTCATTGTACTCACACAAACAAAAAGCAGTTTGTGCTCTAAGAGAGTAAATCTTGTCATTCTTAATTTTCCTTCAAAAATAAATTGCTTAAATAAATAGGTAAATAAATAATGTTAAAATGCAGCTGGAGAGTTTAGTCTGTAACTGTTTTTTCATTCTTTTCCATTTATTTGACAATCTCGTCTGAAAGTCCCTCTGCTTTTCATTGTCTTTCTAAGGACTCAGTGAAAACCTGTGTCACTGCCAACTGCTGCAGCACCTGATGTTTTATTTTCGCAGCTCTCTCCAAACTTGTACATAAACCTTAAGACATGAGCTTGTTCATGAGGCAAGCTTTTGCTACTAACCTTATACAAATAGTCAATGATGTTATTTATTTAGCATAAGATTTATTCTTTAACCGTTGCTTGGCTAAAATTTACAAATATATTTATTGGGATTCTGTGTGTATATTAGGAGGAGGCTAGACACCTCACTGTATTCCTTTCTGCTGTGTTAAAAATCACTATAGATGTTATTTATACCACTTCAGTTCTTTGTGTCTTTGCCAAAAAAGAAAAGTCAGTCCAACACAGTTGTCATCTGAAAATAAACACCAATGAGATCTTCTTCCTGCGGGCTGTAAGGTCATTCTGTAACTCAGCACGGTTCATTGATCTCTTCTACCCCCCGTACTTTTCCAGATTTATTGAAAATCTGTTCAAAAGAGAATATATCTTACCGCTCACTACTCTAGGAACTGCTGCTAAATGCTGAGTAAAAGATTCTCTTCTATTCTCTTTATTCTTTGTCCTTAGAGGCAGAACTGACAAAAATCTTCCCCAGTCTCTCAGACATCAGCTGAAAACAGATGAGCTGGGAATACAGGTTGAATACCTTCACTACTCTTCCTTTGGACAAGTTCACTAAGTTCAGGAAACATCTTGGGACCAATTCACGTTAGTGTCTGTATTGCTTCTGTCATTAGCGTGAAGATACTCAAAGTAACTTAAGTCAATGTTCTGACTACTAATAAAGAACAGCACTGGGCACAGGTCAGACATGCCTGATTTGTATTTGCTTTCTTTTTAATATTTCACAGTATTAAACAGTACTGTGAAGAGAGAAATCACATTGCAACTGTCAAAGGAGATATCTATCTATCTATCTATTTACTTCCTGTCAAACTAATCACATCATGGCACAGGACAATTCAAGCACTCATGTAAAGATATGTAACTTATTAGAAAAAAATGGAGTTCCATCCACATTGACTCAGGCTATGTCCCGTCTTCACAGTAAATCCTGAAATAAATGGATAAACATGAACACATGCTGGGAGTTCTACTGGAAGCTCAGCAGCTGGAATATAATCATTGAGGTTTGATTAACTTTTTTGTTATTTTTCTTTTTTCTTTCTTTAAAGTTAAGTTTTCTAGCAAGCCTAAGGTATGTGCACTCAAGCCAGCAGTAGGTGTTAGATTAGTACAGCAGTTTATGAGCAGTAGGATCCTGGGGTCTGTGGACTTCCACTGAAACAAAGAGCTCACCTTTGGGGTGGCCCTGAAAAGTAATGTGCAAAAATGGAGAGACACTCAGTACATAAAGAAAAAGAAAGATGAAGCACCTGAATTCCTTTGATTCCTGCTATGGAGGCACATCTGACAAAACAAACTTGGGTCAGGCTTTTTGCAAAGTGCTGTGTTCTGCTTTCCGCTGCTGCTGGGCCATCCCTATTTGTTTTTCTAAATGTTATTTTTCGGTTTAGTAGCTTTCTTAAGAAATCTAAGATATCTCCACATATTTTGCAGATATATGTTTAACATTACCTGGAAGGGTATAAAAGCTGTATTTTCTAACACTGTTCCTAGAGAAATATGGTGAAACTGATCCCTCATGATTACGGGTAGTGGTGCCAAACTGGGAAAACAAACATGCAGACTAACAAAAACATTGCAACCAGCAATTGGAGATAGGTAAGAACCTCACAAGATGTTCTGTAAAACCTAGCATGCTGAGCCAAGAGCTATAATGCTATAACATGAAAAAATAGGTAATCTAAACTAGCAGAGAAAAGAAACCTTCCCATTTATTTTTTCTAAGATGTGTTGAGGTTTAGGGCCTTAGAGCAAGAGTTGGAACCCAGAACTTCCTACCACCATCTATGAAATGAGGTCTTTAATCATGGAGCTGATGAGCCTTCTCTCTTCTCTCCCCCTTTCACTCTCCCCCTCTTTACTTCTTCTTGCTGTGGTACAGTGTCTATTTTACTAGGTTTTCCCATAGTGAAATTTCTTTAAAATCAATTCAAATAGTTGTTAAAATAGGATTTAACATAGACTTTGACTGTCCCAGGCCACACACAGCCAATTGCTTCCTAGTTAGGGCAAATCATAGGAAAAGTGGCTCAGAGTTCTTTCAGACAGTGTGACTGAAGCCCAGGTTCTCTGGATCTGAAATTAATGCTTGACTGACCCTTCAGTATAAAAGAAATACATTGAAACATACCATCTCACAAAAATGGCAAATGTGACTGAACTTTCTTGTGAATGTCCTCTCAGCATGCCTGCTGGATGGAGCTCTTTCAAGTTTCCTGGTAACATTGCATCTAAAATATAAGTACAAGCCAGCCTAAAGCTATACAAAGTTGTCTTGCCTTGCTAAAAGTGGGGCACTCTTGGACAGACACAGAGCAAGACTTTAGATATTTTAGGAACCCTTCGGCTGAAAACCAAGTCAATTCCATAGCTCAAGTGCTTCCAGAATAGTAAGTCATCTGAGTTGAGATTTTAAGAATGGCAAAGCTGACTTACAGTGCTTAAATTCCACCTAACTCTCACCTGAGGAACTACAGCCATTTCTGAAGCTACACATCAATTCACAACTGTAGGAAGAAAATAACCCAAAAGTACTGGGTTTTCCCATAGGTGTATTATTTTAGCTCTCCTTCCCATATGTAAATAAAAAACTGCCCCAGATTTCTCAGGATTATATCCTGAAATATCCTTCCATTTCAAAATGATGTGTAAAAGGCCAGTTACAGAGCGTGCTGAGAATCTGTAACAATTTTGCAGTTAATGCTTTTATCCAGACATGACTGAACTTCATGCCCTCCCCAAGCTCTTCCCATCTGCTCAGTGAAACATAGGGTAAGAAAACATGTCACTGCTGTAAATTGATCTTGAACTTTCCTGCCTCACATTCACGTCTTACAAAAAATCCTTAAAGCTATAACTAGAGTGGTGATAGTTAAGAAGTAACATTGAGTTAGGCAGACAAAATCTGTCTGTCTTCTTTCTAGTGTGAAACTGGAGTCATTTCACTAAAAGTAAAGTTGTAAGACCTGATTTATTTGGCCTAGAGCATTTCTAATTTATGGCCTTAGTAGATTGGCTCAGGCTATCTTTGGACATAAGTAAATAAGTAACCTATAATATCCTCCAAACCAATGCAATTGGGGCAGCTTTAAGTGCTACAATTCACTTCCGAATACATAAGTTTATTGTGCATGGGGGATCTTTTATTTTATCAAGATTGCTGAAAATATAAAAGGAACTAAATATATCCACACTAAAATTACCTCCAGAAGCACATTTAAATAAGACATACACAACACAGTTAGAGGGTAAGAGTAAATACAGAAAGCATATGCTCTGATTTACTGTAAATCTCTCCCTGGGTGATTTTGATGACTTAGGACCAGAGAAGCTTAGAAAAATATATATGACAGAGTAAGATGCTGTTAACTCTATAAATACAAACAATAAATATTATATCCCTCACTATGAAAGAAATTATAGTGCCTTGAGAATTGAAAGAATAAACAACAGTACTATAAGAATATTATATGCCATAAGCACTTGCAATTAACAATAAAAAGAAGGGAAAAAGAATCCCCAAAGTCCCTTTTTAAAATAGCCTTTTTTGTTATGAACAACAACATTAACTGGCATGTCCTAATTCAAATAGTAGTGTAAATATTATTTATTGTTCAGGAAATTAATGAAATATTTTAACACAGCAAAAATTTCAACACTACACATATTGGTATAATTGAATAGCTCTATATGTATTTGAAAAAACCAAAACAAGCATGTAGTCCTATTTCTGTATTCCACCTTCACTTCATATTTAAGCCAGTCCATCTCCAGATCCAGATGTAGATCTTAAAGGCCAATTATGTGATAAATATTAACATGGGACAAAACTCTGCCAAAGTCTAACAGCTACTGAACCAACCTGATGCAAATCCCTTTGATAAATTTTTCATGAAGTCATTTTAAAAATAATTTATTTTATTTTAAAACCATTCAGACTAATTGTTCAATTTCTATTGGGCTTTCTTTACCTATTCTGGGTAAGCTGAAGCTTTCAGTAGGATCAAAAACTCTTTTTCCATAGACAAAGTTAGCATCTTTTAAATACCACAGAAAAAACATTTAGGTAAAAATATAGTTTAAAATGTGTTGCAGTGTTCACCTCATATCTGAGAGTGAATAATTAACCTTTTTAAGGAAAAAGTGGACTGTATTCACACAGGCAGTGCCTTAGGCTGAGATTCAGAAGACCTTTGCTTTGCTGTCTTTCCTTGCCTTGGTACCAGTCATCTGGTGATGATGTTGGGAACATTACTTGGGCTACTTTACTCGTAGTAAACTAAAACTGTCAAGGGCTATTTTCTACCAAGGTAACCAACTATAATGACCCTTATCTTTACTATCTGATTCTTTTAACTGTCAAAACATGAAAGATCTCCTGACTAATGGATCAAAACTGTGGTGACTCCTGAACTGTGAATAACTTTGAAACCTGCCTGTCCTTTGCTGTAGAAGATTGAGTTTTAGCATTATGTTGGAGCCTTATTTAGTTTATTTTTATAGATGTAGCTTTTACCTCTTTCTTCTACAGTTTCCCCATCTGTAAGGAGGGGAACTTGACGCCTGCTTCCTCTTTACCATGCATCACCATCTCTAAATGAAAGTGTTAGCTACCTCCTTTAATAAAGAAAATGAACTGTTAGAAGGGACAAGACAGTCTTCCTCCTCTTGTAATCATTTTAACTCTTCTAATCTGACATCAACAACAACCCATTTATGTCATTACTTACTCGAAAATATGCTATTGGAACGTAGCATTGACTTTCTATAATGTCTACTAAATGTGTATTAAAGATTTTGTTAGAGATATAATCCTGACAAATATGAAGTCAGAGTACCATAACTTTTCTCATAGTTTCAACTATTATTTTTATTATTAAAATTGAAATTACTACATATTTAATGTTACCTAATATATCAATTAAACAATCTGCAATTCAGCATATGTTCTGCCACTGGCTTGTAAGGTGTCCTGTTTAAGTTAAGAAAACATAACAGAAGTTGTAGAAGGCAACTATTTTGTAATCAGTGTCATGGTGATGCAGGACTATACATTACTTTTAAACCAAAAGCTTCAATATGCAAACTCTATTATCTGGAAAAGATAGCTATTAGCACTGTGTCCTGTTCTTTTGTTTGCCTTCTAATGAGTGGTATTTCAATGTGTGTTTGTGTTATAGTGAGTTGCAAAACATTTTTCATAGGGAAATGAAAAATATTGCTGTGCAAAATAATGTCTAATGAGGCATTTTTCACAAATTTTAGGATTCAAATTTGAGAACTAAAGAGTGCCTTGAATTGAGAGAATAATAGAAGATTATGTGGCAGTTGAGAACTGCTTTGGTTTGCTATTTGCTAATTTCCTGATGTTCAAATAATTTAATAAAGAAAGTATAAGTTTCCTTTTTTTTATATCTAGCATTCCTTTCCACACAGATCTTTGGTTTGTAATTAAAAAAGACAGCTAAACAAAATTCCTCAGTATCTGTTTATTTTCCCAGAGTGTTTATAGTGTAAGGTCCTGATCTTACATGGTCTTACATGTGTGAATAATTTTAAGTGGATGAGCAGAATTAAAATGTTTGCAGAAGTATTTATAGGAATAAGGATTTAATCCAGTTGATTGCCTCCGCTTGTGAAAAAAGTGCTCCTTTTGGAAAGAGGACTTGCCTTTGTTTCTTTAGATTTCTTAGCTCAAGAGAAACCTTTCTCAAGTCTGAGTGTATCTTCAGTGTTCATAGATAGAAAGGCAAAGTTTAGATACTTTAAAAAGACAAGAGACATGACATGTGCCATTAAGGACATTTGCTACCTTTATTAGTAGAAAAAACAGGTAAGTGAATTAGATAAAAAAAAAACAAAAACACCTTTCCCTTCTATACCTGCACAGACACAGTAAAGAACCAGACTTAATGGTTAGATGTTAAGGAACAAAACTCCATGTTCATCATAGGGGGAAATTTCTTAAGGTAAGTATTTAAGAAAAAGATTATGGTTTCTAATCTTCTAGGAATACTATGCAAACAGAACCCTTACAGAGAGACTTGAGTCTGAGATGTACATGGAGTAAGAGGGTAGCCATTTTCAACCATGGCAGACTTTCATTTAAGCCCACAAGCCCCAGACCTTTCCATTTCCTGGCAGCCCAGTCTGCTGGAGACGGGAAAAGCAACAGCCATGAGACAAGGCACTCTGGGGCTGAAGTCCCTGAAAGTGGCTCTGTGAGCTGCCTTGTCTTCTTTAAGAAGGGCAGAAGAGCAAAAGGAAGAGCATGGAGAATAGTGTGGGAATAGTGAGCTAGTGAGTGAGTGAATGAGTGAGTGAGTGAGTGAGTGAGTGAGTGAGTGAGTGAGTGAGTGAGTGAGTGAGTGAGTGAGTGATAACAAATTGCCTGCCTGAAAAGCTGATAGACACCCATGGGGCCCTTTGTGTCTTTTAATTCCCCGGGTTCCAAATGCATGTGATGATGTGCAAATCTTGAGCATCTCTGGACCTTTCTTACCAGGCAAGCAGCTGGAAGGAAGACATCTGCACTGTGAACTTATTGCGAGAGATGATTCTCTCACCTCCCTCATGCGCCCCTCCTGGTCAGCGCTCTCTTTGATGTATGAAGGCATGTGTGCGTGTGTGTGTATATTCAGGGATGCCTGCAGTTTCCCTTTTCCAGGAAAGCCAGGACTAGTCTGAGGAGTCTGAATCATGGGCAGTTTTTCAGATATTACCACAGAAGGAAGTAAACATATGACTAATAATGAATGACCTGATTAATAGCATAGTTCAGGCAAAGATGTCTGTGAGAAAAATGGTACCAAAAGTTGAGTTACCCTGAACTGTGCCAGGAAACAACAATTCAGGGTGAAACAGGACATATTTTTATTTTGAGACACTGCCAGGTTATTTCTCACAGCACTATCTTTAGTCAGTTTATTCAAAGACATCCAGAGGCCACATGTGGTTCTCAACAAACCTATCCCAAAAGAAAAGGCTGACAACATCACCCATCTTTCCTGGCATTTTAATTTCCATCTTGCTTCAATTCAAAACACTTCTGAACATGAGGCAGTGGGGACAGGACTAACTAGAGTCTAAGGAGCTGCACCACCATCCTGGGACATGCTGGATGATTCTGCACTGCGTCTGCCTGGCATGGAAATAACTAACTTTCATCACAGCAGTCTGTAGGGTGCTCTGTTTTAGATTTGTGACTAACACAGTACACACAACATGTTAATGTTTTGACTAATGAACAGTAAAAGCTCAGCATCAAGGCTTTCACTTAAACTCACTGCCCTCTGCAGTGAGTAGGCTGGGACTGGACAAGAATCTGGCAGGAAAAAGCTGGTACAGCTGGCATGAACTGGCCACGTAGAGTCACGCTCGGCAATAAAAGAGATGACTGTTGTTTGTAGTTTGGCTGGACACCGGTCTGCTTGTGGGAGTGGTGAATGATTGCCCCTGCATCTCCTGTGGTGTTTTGTTTTGTTTTGTTTTTTTTGTTTTGTTTTGTTTTGTTTTCCCCACTGTCTTTAATTTATTAAACTTTCCCACAACCCACAACTTCTCTCTCTTTTGCTCTTATTTTCTCCTCATCTTTCTCAGGAAGGGAAGGTGGGTTGAGCAAGTGGCTGTATTGGTGCTTAGATACTGGGAAGGATTAAGCCACCACATGTCCTACAACATTTGCTCACAGTCACGGTCTTTCTAGCCTGGAGTGATATATATATTTTTTTACTTGCACTGTGCCATACCTCCAACCTTGTATGGAATGCCAAAACTCTGACTCAGAGATAAGAAATGAAAAAGAAAATTATAATTCCAAGATCACTAGGGGAATGTGGCTAGGCACAATCTCAAGAATGTTTTGTCAGATAAACATCTATTTGGCTTTTCTCCATCTCGGAGTTTATATGTCTGTACACATTGACAGTGAGTACCATTTCTGGACTCTGAAGGTCAGTGAGGGAATCTGTAGTGTTACGTGATATCTGCTTGTATGGCAAAGCAGGACTGCTTTGTACTACTGCAGCATTTAACATTCATTTCACTGGAATAATTTGGATTAGTGGTCTTTCTCAGACACTCTCTGGTTCATTCCACTTGTTTCTATTGTTCCACTGTCATTGTGTGCTGCTCAGCACAGCACCTGCTGGGCTACTAAAAGCCTTGTGTCAGCAGCTGTCGGTTTACACTGTTAAGTTTTCCTTTTACTCCTTCTGACTGGTGCTGTGGAAGCAAACGCTGCTGTCTTACTCCCTTTGCTTGCCAGGCAGCTG
Source organism: Pithys albifrons albifrons (assembly GCF_047495875.1). Classification (NCBI taxonomy): domain Eukaryota; kingdom Metazoa; phylum Chordata; class Aves; order Passeriformes; family Thamnophilidae; genus Pithys; species Pithys albifrons. The sequence continues at coordinate 37,148,885 of NC_092459.1, forward strand.
TAGCCCTTCTCAGATTCCAGAGGATGAATCCATTATTAATTTTTTATCAGTCCTCAGCTATCTGATCTTTCTGTTACAAATACAAGTAGAATATGGCTCAGAGATGGTAGTCCCTCCAGAACCATCCCATTGTTGGGTTAGCACCAAGGAAACATGATTGTGCATCATAACTAACACAGCTGAACACGGCTTAAGCCTTGCAACGCTCATCAGAGAGAGCAGAGAGCAGGCTTGAGCTTTTTTTCCTTTTTTAAAAAATGTGTTAAGTTCCAGTAAACTGTTTCCACAGAAATTCCTTTCTGCTATCTGGGAAAGAATATAATCCAACAACAAGAACAAAAAAAATCATATAACTATCACAGCGTTTTATAACTTACAGTTTACTGGAAATCACTGTAGCTGCTGACTGGCAGCAGTCTAATGGCACAGAAGTGAATCAGAAAGTAAACAGCTTACACTGCAGCTTTTCACCTTGCTATGAAATATAGCACTGCCAATGGATGGCATGCATGGGGCCAAAGAAATGAAGGTGAGAGAGGTAACTGCAGACAACTAACTCCCACTCCAAGCCAGCAGATTCCTATGGCATATGCAGCTATGGTTCTGAGCTGAAGTCAGAAACATTTTTGGTGCACAGGATGAGAAGACAGTTAAATGTACATTGAAATGCAATGAAGTACCATTTCTTAAAAGATACAAGCTATTGTTGTAAATGGAAACGTGTGCAAAGTGTTGCTTTTTTTGTTTTGGTTTGGTTTGTTTGTTTGTTTTTTTTTAATTCTTAACAATTAACTCTCTCCTTTTAAGGAAATTCTTTGTCACTTCAAATGTTAAATCAATGTCACAGGTGCATGGTTCTTTGTTTTCCCTGTAAGAGGGCATATTGCTTTACAAGCAGATGCTATATTTTAATAAAAAGGTATTTTGCACTGAATTTCAATATAATAGAAATGGACATACTGTTGCATGCTTTCAAGTGTAATAAAATAGATTCATTATAGTACAAGAAAGATTTTGAGTTTGAAAATATGTTTTCTTCAGGATATTTAATAGAGAAGAACATATCATTCCTCTATATAAATTGATAGAAACAGGATGCAATCACTGTGAGAATGTGCACCCATTAACCAGACCAGAAAAGGAAGGATTGTGATGAATATGTTTGTGATTTTCACATCTCACAGATAAATTCTATCAACCAGAAATGAAAGCCATTTTCCCCCTAAAAATAACCCCAAACTGAATACGGGTTTGTATAAAATGCATGGTAGGTCCTTGAATTTAAAGACTTCTCTACTTAGCAATACCTCATAAAGTAATTGGAGTAATAAATACTCCACTTGCTTACAACTAAAGCTTATACAAATAAACACTAGAGATTAAGATATGGCAGAATAAGTGTATTGAGATAGCCACTGAATAAAAAGACTGGGCTTTTTATCACAAAAACATAGATGGAGCTTAAGGAAGGCTGAGTTCTGTTTCTGATTTGTCTGCAGAAAGTCTGTGTATTCTTGGTCAAATCACATAGAGGCACTTCTAAGTACTTATTTAACTGCCTCTGTGACTCTTATCTTAAAAGTGGTGTGGGATCATGTAACTCAAGTCAATGAAACTTAGACAATCATGCTTTCTAGGGCAGGCTTTAGTGTGGTTACAGAGGAGAGGTGCAAAGTCTATGCTCACTAGACTGTTTGTAAATCACTTTAAATTACTTCATTGACCAATTAGTTGTTGTGTTACTTTAATTTTGCATAGTCTTCTATTCTCCAAAGTAAAGTTTATAAAAAATACTATGTGGTCTCTGACCATCATATAAAATTGAAACCATGAAAGTTATTATATAACAGATTTTGTGGATGCCAAATATTTTCAGACAACAACTAAATCCATTAATAGAAGATAAACTGACCAGAGATATCAAGAAAAAAGATTATACCCTCAGTTTAGAATTCCCTTCACACTACTACAACCTGGGTTATATTAATAAGAATTATTGCATACATTTCTTCTTCCTCTGCTAGCTACTGTTAGGAAAAAAAGTGGATGGACTCTGCATTCAGCCTTATACACCCATTTTGATGATTTTAATTACTGACTGACTTTCCATCATGGCAAAATAATTAACTACATATATTTGAATAGCAGTGAGAAAGGAATCAAACTGAGAATATAGTAACTAAGCCAAAGATGTTCTCAGACTTCTTTCTGTTTTCGCCCAAACCGGTTTAAAGATTGTGCTTTGCTACTTCCAATTGGTGTATCTTTCAAAGAAACTGTAATAAGCTAACAGTCATGTTAGTCTCATCATAGAGCATACAATGCAAGAAATGGACAAAATCTCCCATAAAAATACAGCTATTTTAGACTGCTGATTCATTTAATATTCTGAAAGAAGATATGGAAATGATTGTTCTGATTGTTTACTCTTTTCTAAAACTAACTATAACAGCCAACTTCAGTAGCATATTGTACTAAATTGTAATTATCGTGGGTGTGGTATAAAACCTTAGATGTATAGACAAAGAAATAGACTTCCCATTTCAGAAAGACCTGGGTGTATAGCTTGCTGAAATTTCAGATGACAAATAGATCGGGTGTGGGGGGGTTTAATGTTATACTAAAAATTCTCTGCACAATTTCCCTCAAGGTAGTTTCCTCCCTTCTATTGCAAACTCCAAAGTTCTACGACTCACTTAATGTTTACACAAATATTCCACACTTGGAACCAGCATAGCAAAGACTGAAGAAGTGGCTGTCCACAGCTTTATCTAATACCAAAAGTTATTTCAATGAAAATAGAGTACAAAATTCATTCCCACACTTCACAACTAGGTCTTTCAGAGATTGCAGCTTTTGAACAAAAGTATTATAAACCACAGAAGAAACCCCTTGAGTTTTGATATTTGAGGAAATTGTCTCTCAAAAATGATGAATTCTCATCTGAACCAAAGGATTGAAATTGTTCCTTACATTTCTCTGTAAGTTTATAACTTTTTATAACATTCCTCTTAAATAACACAGAGAAGCCAAATGCATAGAAAATTCGCAGCGAGTTGCTGAGTCCCATAGCCTGGCAGAGGTGAGGCTGCCACACAGCTGTGGTCCTAGGTCCAGCCAGCACCCTGATTGAGCTAAGCACCTATTCTTGATAGGCATACACTCACATATGTACTCTTCCACAATACACATATACATACTTACATGACTGGCCACACAAAGTAGCAGACAGAAACACTGACACAAATATAGGTAGCACAGGCAGCTTGCCTTTTCCCATCTCTGGCAGCTCAGGATGAAGGTCTTTTAGTGGGAAATTTATACACACATTGCGGATCCTTTCAGTAGCTGGCTCTAGATACCTAGTCTGCACAGTAGCTGGCCCCTGAATCCTAAGGTTTCCCAGTTTCCTCATGCACAAAAATACAAGATACAAAAGAGTCTGACCCTTGCAACTCACAGTCATGCCAGTGCTGGCTTGGATCACCTGTATCGTCTCAGATCATTCTGGTCTCTACAGCTGCTCCTATACTTGTCTCCCAATGTCTGTCATACTCACCACCTAAGTTGGATGTTAGGCTAGTGAACACGTGCCAACATGTAGCATTTCAGCCTCTCAAGTTGCTGAAACCCAAGATATATGAGCCCTACGATCTGTGGTCCCCAGTTCTGTCTGCTGACATTTAGGTCTCCAAGTACACACATGCATGCTGAAAATAAAGAGCATTGCTTAGAAAAGTAGTTGGAAATAGAGATTTTTGAGAGTACAGGACAGTCCAAGGTTATCAGACATAGAGCATGGCCAGACAAACATGTTGACCAGCTGACGAACATTGACTGATGAAATAATGATCTACTCCAACCCAGCAGAATGAAGACACAGAAGTGAACATTTATTGAGGGACTCACAGATACTTATAAGGTTTTGAGGGGAAGGTTCTGGAATTTGCACGCCATTAGGTGAGGGTAGGGATGGAGTGAGCAACTGACAACTGGATAGCCAATGGGGAACAATTTGACAAATGACAGGAGAACTAACCAATAGGAACCCAGGGACTGGGGCAGAGGTGGAAACGCATAGAAGTGGCAGATGCAGCGCTGGCAGCTGCATCAGCAATTCAAGGCAGCAGCAATCCTGAAATTGCCCCTGCAGGCCCTTGCTGCTGCTGTGTGACAGCAGCAGCAGCCGCAGTGCCAACCGTGTTGTTAACGCGGCTCAAGGATGCCCCTTGGCGGCACAGCCCTGACCCAGGAGACAGCCCCTGCGTCTAATCGGCATGATGCCTCACTGGGGGCAAAGCCTCTGGGGAAATACACTGTGGGGTGGGTGACAATAAAACCTTTTGAACTAAAACCTATACAGTAAAAGACAGAACTTTTAAACTCCAACAAGGCTCTTATGTATGTGACTGGTCTGATCCATGCTGCTCTTCAGCACTGTCTTCTTTTCAGGTCCATTTTAGCATTGTCCCGCAACCAGCAGCCTGTTGAGAGGTACCTGCCCCCTTTTCTCGCTTTATCTCTCTGTTTTTCCGTTCTTGTTACTTCACAAGTCATGCAGATCCCTTCCTTTCCCTGCCTTTGGTATCTCCTCTAATTATCTCGTAATAGATTTGTACAATACAAAAAATGTTCCCCCACTACATCCCATAATGAATTGGCTACCTCTGTAGATAGTATCTGCTGGAGCCTGGAGGCCCTCTCCTGTTGACTGATAGTGATGAGCCTCAGTCACAGACCAAGGGGCTGACTTGGTCCTGAGATACCCTGGAAGGGGCTGAGTTGGAGAAACTCATCCTCCTGCCGATTGTTGTGCCTTCAGGCTTCTTCAAGTGTGTGAGGACCCTTTAATCACAAAACCTATCACAGTACAAATTAATCTGAAGCTGTTTTTGTCTATTTGCTTTGCAATTACATCATTACAATACTATGTTGCAGGTCTAGTTGGACAGGGACAAAAACACTTTTGTAAATCTGTAGGATCATATTTCAGTCATCTGTTGGCTTTTGGGGAATCTCTATTCAGAGAGGAACAAGAAGTTAAATTTATCTATTCATTGCATCTCCTTTGCACCTAAACTTTGTAATTCCTGTTCCTAAATTAAGTGGGGTCCTTTGCTATGTGGAATGAAGTCATAAACTCTGAGAACTTCAAAACAGAGATCACCTTTTCTGTCCAGTTAAGTTGCTTAATCTTCTCTAGGTCTAACTTTTAGATGAAACTGAAGGAAGAATGGAGAATACAGTTAACTAGGGCATGTCACCAGCAAGACTCTTCCTCTTCTCACATAAAAGCAGTTATAGAGAAATCAAAACAATTTATAGCATCCTAAGGCAGCAATCTAAACCAGGCCAGACTAATTACAGACTGAAATGGCCAATATCTCTACACTGATAAAGGCAATCCAGGGTGATAAACTCCGATGTAAACACTGTAGGTATCAACATTTAATGTGATATATCTCACCTTACACTCATTAGTTAGATGTATAATAGAAGAGAACTGAGTAAAAAACTGATATAGAAAACTTTAAAGTCATCTGCCTTCAGCATGTGTAATATATCTATATATCTATGTGTATAGATATATAGATATATATGTATCCCTCATACATGTATTTTTATATATATATATATATATATATATATATATATATATATATATAAATTAACATGAGAACTGATGAATTAGAAACTTAAATTTCAGTACTGGTAAAGTGTCTAAATAAGGTAAAATGCATCTCTTTCCATATTTCCTGTATGAAATCAGAGGGTGAGTAAGCTTAGCAGGTGTGTAATGCAAATGTGTTTGCATTACTTTTACAATAGCATGAGCTTAAGGCAAAAAGGCCAGTCCAGAATTTTCAATGAGTTTTTCAAAAGTTTCTAATTTTCTCTTCCAATTTTTAGAGGACTTATTAATTAGAATCTGTGAAGACAAGATCAGGGAAAAAAACCGACAAGATCACAAAATACAACATGTTACAGGTAAAGAAACCAGGTTCTTGGTTGTTATTTTGTTTGGGGTTTTTTTCAGGAACTATATTCGTAACCTCTAGACTACTCATTCCTTCTGTCACATGACAAGTTAGGCTTGACCTGATAAAGGCAAATTTTGGAGGAGCTAGGCAAAAGACAATATATGACTTAAGCACGGGTGAAAATTTCGGCTTTGTGCTCATAAATTCATGCTCGGTATTTCTTCAGATGCCTCCTTGATTTGATATGATCATTTAACTGCAGCTTACTCAAAGGCATTTTTTTTTGGTGTTACATTAGCCGTGATTCATACACTACTTTTCTTTTTTCTTTCTTTTTTTTCTCTGTCCTTGTTATGCCTTACAAATTTTGTTCCATATTACAGTTCTTGTCATAGTTCCTGTAAGACTGATTTGGCAGCTGCCAAGATGCAGTCAGAGGTGAGGTCCATGATAGGGAAGTACTTAAGCACAGGTGACAGGCTGCACGGCAGCAGCAGCATGACATTTTATCCGGAGATACAGACAATGCAGGCAGTAGCACTCTGCATTTGATACACACAGGGGACATCTGTGGTAAGGGTGGCAGTGTACAAGTAAGTGTTTTGAAAGATTATGACAGGCAAAATCTGACTTTTATTAAGAAATGGGGGAGAAAAAAAGGAATATAATGGAAACAAAAAAAAAAATAGACTCTATATCTTGAGATCAATTTCATCCTGCATTAAATAAGTTCTATGTATACTGTACACGCACAACATTAAAAAGTACTTGCCACAGAGTCCCAGACTTTGAAAAGACTTGAGTGTCCCTGCCAAATGTTCATTAAACATGACTTTGTTCTATAAGTGTTCCACCAGTTACACTGACATGAGTAAAAGTGGCAGTAGTAGGTTCCTCTTTGACAAAAGCAAAACCAGGTATGAATCATTCATTTTGGTTTAAATTTCCCTGAAGACACATTTAAGTCTGTATTGCTTGTAATTCTCAGAAGAAAAAAAAAGAATGGAATATTGAACTATGCCAAGACTCTTCTGAAAAGTTAGGAGTCATGTATTCAAGAGTGAGCACCAATATCTCTCATTCATTCAACATTGAATTTTATTTTTAAAGACCTTTAAAGGAAGAAAATAAGGATAAAATGGTTCGTGGAGGCCCACCACTGGATAACCATCTTTTTACTTTTTTTGATCTTTTGCAGATCAACCCCAGTGTTGTCAGTGAGTTCTTACAGACAGAAGAGCCAGCAGTGGAGGTATGTTGGCTTTCTGCAGCACCTGTATACCCCACAGCTGGAAGAAGTTTGGACAAAAACATTTCTGTCACTCTGGAATGCACATGGAAAGAGAGCAAAGAAATATATGTGCTACTAGGCTTTTATTTTTCTTTACAGTAACTTGGATTCATGACATTTATTCTAAGCACAGCTGTTATGCTCTTTCAGCTGTAGAGAAAAAAAATACAGAGGAAAAAAATTTCTTTTGGCATATTTTCCTCCAATGTCTGTGCTCTATATGGTTTTGCATTTTAGTATATACTGAGCAAATCCCTAATAAACATAAATCAAGATAGCTTAAATTGAAATAAGTAATATTATGCTGCTTAAATATTTTACAATTTTTAAAATTTAGACCTTGTGACATAGCCAGAAACTTTTTTTTTTACACAATTACCAATAAGTGAAAAGAAATCTAATGGAGGATAAGGAGATTGTCTACAAAAAGAGCTTTTATGCTATATATCTTGTTTGGAACTTGACAGGTTTTATTATTTTCATCCATGGAATTAACAGGGTGTAAGCTCCAATTCTTCTCTTTCCTGCCCAGTCACACATTCCTTCAGGAGAAGGATATCTCCAGAGCCCTCCTGGCCTAATATGGAGCATGGCACCTCCCCTGGTCTGTGTTCTACAGATATGGAGTAGTGATGTACAGGGCAGCTAATCACCTAAAAAAGTGATACAGAGAAGTGGCCAAAGGAAGGGACTGTGTACCTCACCAGTAAGAGTTGAACAGCAACACTGTGGGTTCCCAGGAATCTACAGACTATAAATTCTCACTTCCATGAATGGTAGATACATCATCAGGTCCAAAGTAAAGAAGAGAGATAATGGGGCAACAGCCTTAGATCATTATTTTTACTTATCTCCTCTGGCTCTCAAAAGATATTCTATTGAGTTAACTGCCCTGGGAGAGAGAGTGAATTATAGTAAATCTGCCTAAGGCATGGGATGTGAAAGAGGCCATTTTCTTTAACTGCTCTAAACAACTAATAGTCTCCCAGTTCTCAGGAATTTTACACCGTTGGTAACACCAGATTACTCTTTAACAAGGAAAAAGTGTTTGTTTTTTATTGCCTCAAGGTTGTTTTGTTGTTTTTTTCCCCTAGCAATTTATTGGAACTAGGAAGAGAGAAAATGTTTGCTTGCAGGATCAATGGGTAAAGGAGAGCACAAGTGAAAATGAAAAGCAAGAAAGTGAGAAGCAAAATTTAAAACTTTAGCAGGAGAAAAGCCCTGAAACCAGCAGAGCTATGATAGTGAAATCAGCTAAAGAATACTAAAAACAAAACAAAACAAAACAAAAACATTCTAATTAAGAAACAAATGCAGACAGGAGGAAAAGTCATAAGTAATGCAACTGCCAAAACTTATAGAGAAAGCAAAGAGGAAAATGGAAAACCTGTGACACATTGAATTAGAAGAAATTGAAGTATCAATATACCAAGAAAAAAAGTCTCATATGATATATCTTCTGAAATGGAAATGTCAGTCTTTTCAGCAATAATGTAAAAAGAACAATTTAGTAAATATTACTTTTCAGTCTTGTGTATAATACACAAAATAATTTCAACAGTAACCCAGGAAAATGCTTAACAGCAGCTTATAAAGTTAGATATTTCAAAGAAGTAAGATTAACAACTTTAATCTAAACATATTAGAAGAGCTGAGCATGTGTTTTTATGGGCCAATAATATTGATTTTCAATAAGTCTTGGACATGACAGAAGTTCCAGAGAACTGGAAGAAAGCTAGTGTGTTATCAATATTTTAAAATCTGTAAACAGAATGACCTCATGGAATATACATAAATATATAAACATATATATATATACATATACATCTATACATATATATATAATGAAAAGTATGAAAATTATAATGAAGGACGTGACTGATTGCATTAGCTCTCTTTAATTATTTTTTAATGCCAGTTGGCATGGGGTTATAGAAAACAGATTGTGTAAGCTAGCTTTTTCTATTATTATTTTTTTAAGCATGACCTCTAGTAACATTAATAATTTTCCAGTGTACTTTAAATTTAGAAGGTTTATGGTTATTTTTAGGAAAACAGAATAAAATATACAGCAAAAAAATCCCCAAATCAAAAGAGATTAAAATATTATTTATTACTTTTATCAGACTATAGCTAACTCAGTGTTAACTAGAATGTTTTTTCCTAATGGTGTCCTACAGGCAATCAATCAGTTCCTATCCTACATGTATTTGAATATTTTTATTGATGATGAACATTGAATAGAAATTTGGAGAAAAAAAGAAAATAAGTTACATGACACCAAACCCAAGCAGAAGTAATCCAGTTCTTTTTATTTCTGTTCATAAATTATCATAAAATAATATATATACTATTCACATTTCTCTGTTTTGACTTCAGCTTCTTGAAAATGAAACAACTTAATGTAATTTTGATCTCAATGTTATGATGTCTCCCAAAATATCCCATGAATTACTTTAGGAATAAAAGCTAATTCCTATATGGCTCAAGCTGGGTCCTGTTTCTACCTCATAGCAGAAAAAACTCCTAATACAGGAAAGGTATTAAAATATCAAGTTCATTTCACAATTAAAAAAACAGCCTTTCTAGTTTAATAGATATTCCACATATTTATATCTGAGTCTGGCAAAGTAAGGAGGGACACATATAACTAAAGACATATATAATTAATCGTTGACTAATGGTTAATAATTTGCTGTTTATGATGAAAATTAGAAATTGCAATAAATATTACTGTAACAATCTCAGAGAAGACAAAATGAAGGCCTAGGATTTCATGGTAATTTGTTATTTTTACAGTGCATTTTATTATCATTATTTTTTTAATTCTAGGACTACTTATGAATTACCTCTAGAAATGAGACTCCATTACTTCAGGAATTCAAAATATTTCAAAAATATTCAGGACACTAAAACAAATTACCTGACTTGACAACTTAAAAATTTACATGGCTAGTTTAAGCTATTTTACCTAGGGTCTTTCCTTAATGCATTTGGATTAAGGACTCCTTTCTGAGACAGGTGAAGTCTTAAAAGGCAGATTGCCTAATCTACAAGGATGTGCTAAAGATGTCTGTGCATAGGGAGAGGGCACATAAAGAAAGTCAGGTACTGTAGAGGAGATGATAGTCTGACCTCAGTAGGGTGCAGATTGCATCTTCATCTTTGCCACTGCTGTTGTGCTGTGTGCTATAGTTCAGTATTTGTTCCATTTCCAAACCATTACTTATACTAAGTAGAATGTAGGTCTTACTCTGGATACACAAATATCATGGTAAATATCTCACAGTTCATAAACAAAAATGCAGCAATTCCTCAGATACAAGTGCATAATCTCATTTTTCTACTGAATTTAAGATCACAAGAAAAATTACACCACAGATATATTTATTTATTTCTCAATCATTTGATGGACATCATCCTATGACAACAACTCTGGTGTAGAGGAATATTTGAACAGCACAGGCCACGGCATGCTGCTGGAGGCCTGTATGCACAACCCAACCTATGTAGAAAATAGCAAGGCCACTGCGTCCTTGAGCCAGTTTCAAAAGGAGACAAACTTGCGGTAAACAGCAAAAGTGGACGGGTAGAGGGATGCAGGAGACCGCGAAACAGGCAGGGACAATGACGCAGAGGTGCATGGCTTGGAAGGAAACACCAACTGAATGGTTATGCTTAGTTCGTGCCCTGAGGGCAGGGGCCAATCAGGTCATGCTGGGAGGCGCGTGGACACTAGCTATTAACCAATGATGTGCCTGTACTATTCACATGTTTTAGAAATATGTGATAAAAGTGTTTAGGTAAATAAAGAGAGCATTGATCTATGAGAACTCATCTTTGACTCCGTGGTGAACTCCCAGGGCTCCTTTACTCTGGGCTGATAAGGGCAATACAAATAAAAAATAAAAATTGTCATTCCTCAGTTCTGAAGCTGTTCACAGTTCACATATTCAGAAGAAATTAATTGCCTTCCAAAGCTAGTTTTTTCTAGTTAGTGAAACAATCTACAACCACATCCCTTTGTATTTTTTTTTTGGAAGTTCTTGGTCTACTCTGTCAAATGCATTTTAAATTTCCTTTTAAAGACTGAAACTTTGATGACTTTAGTCTAAAACTTTTGACTCATTTAAAATAATCTTTTTTTTGAGGGGCACAAGCAGTTCTGGCCTAGGATCTTAGCTCTGATTTAGATTAGCTCAGATTTTTAGCTTGAGTGAAGTAAAGCGGGACAAGCTCTAAAATAGCTATCAGCTAAAATATGGGATAACTATGAACACAGCAGAGACAGACACCATGCTTGAATTTAAAGTTTAGGCTTGATAGTGATTATTTGACCATGAAAAGAATGGTGTTTTTTTACAGATTCTCAGAAAATAATTTCTGTGTGATTTAAACAATTGCACTTAAGGTACTTGAATGGAAGGGATCTGTATTCTGTATTTCTTTTGTTAGTGTACTCAGATGAGTAAAAAAAGGAAGATATTCAATAGGAATTAATTAATATTCTCAATATATTAATAGAAAAGTCCCCCCCCTTTATTTTCCTGACACATCATCTAATATCTAAAACATAATTTTGTCTTTGTTGAGGTCACATACCACTTTAAAAAATCTTGTTTGTACCTCACTTCATTTAAATCCCTCTTTCATTTACTGGCTAAGCATTGTACACATTTTTTTTCAGATGAAGTCTTGCAATGCTTTATATAATAACATCAGTGTTTTTATTTCTCTGTTGAATATACCTTTTATAGTCAGTATGGACCTATTGCTTTGAGTTTACAGACACCTCATAACAAAGGAGTGCCTTTAAGTATTATAAAGTCCCATCTTATTGCACATATTTATATTAGTCCTGTTCATCCTATTTCTGAATGTCTGTCATGATATCCTTATTTTCCTGAAGAAGTCTCCAACTCTGTGCATCACTTGTTATTATTATCACCATCTTTTCTCTAGCAGAGCTTTAATTAATAAGTTGTTAGAAGTTTTTAAGACCAATATATGAAGCACTCCAAGAATATCCTCCTTTCAGCTCCTACTCTGGCTTTCAGCATAGCCTCTTCTTTCTTTAGTAATTCCTTACCTCTTACAATTCAGGAAATTATGTCCATTTTGTCCAGCTAAACTAAAATTTTCCAAGTGGTAGCACATCTTCCTTTTTCTAACTTTTTTTTTCTTTTAATTGAAGTATTTAAAGATTAGATCTTCATTTTCTTTGACTAAAAAATTACTCATAAGGGAAAAGATTTTATCTAGTTTGCTACAATTTACCTTTGATAATTTGTGAAATTACATCACGTATCCCATTTACCTTCATATTCCTTCTTTCATGTTTTAAATTTTGTTCAGTCTTGTCTGGCCTCACCATTAAACATACTGTAATATTAGGAACTTAATAAACTGATTTAAAACACAAAAATACTTGTACTATGTTTGCAATTTTTTAAGATCTACTTGTGTAACTAAAATAGTTTTTTGAGTGTGTGGGGTAGTTTGTGTTTCATTTTTTCCAATTGTGGTGAACTAACCACATTTTTATATCCTTTTCAATTTTTAATAGGTTTTATGGTTTGGTTGGTTGGTTTGGTTGTTTTTTTAAAAAAAAACCCTTATCCATATTAATTGAATAGCTGGTTTAGGGATTTTTGGTAGCAATATACTAAAACCCAAACTCTATGTGGGTGTTTTATCAGATTTTTCTTAGTTAACAGTAAAAGTTATCTAATGGTAGACCTCAGCCATTTTTCCTAAAACATGGAAAAGCACAAACTGAAGGTAGCCAAACTTAAAATATTATGAGGTTAGATAACTATGGCAGTGACTGCTGTGACATTTAAAAATGATGTAACTCGTGTTTCCAAGCCTGAAATTTTCTTCCACTGATTTCACTGTTCTTAATGGTGAGCCATGCAAAAGCGCTGTGATGAGTTAAAAGAGAAACTTTGCTTCTGATGCCGTGAATGACCCTTCCCCCCAAAAACAGGACTTCGAGCCACGTTAGTGTAGGGTAAGATAAAAAGTAAAGGTCCTTTAATAACACAGGGCCTACAGCCCACAGGAATACAGGATGACATGCATGTGTCTTAGTTCTTGTTTCCATGGCTTTTATAATAAGATCCCTCCAATCATTGCTTTACACATTTCTCAGTTCAGCCCCAGTCCCACCCCTGGTCCAACCCCCTGGAATTGGGTCTGGGGTCATCAGGACCCTGTGTCTTCATCAGCTCTTCTTCCTCAGGCACACAAAGGTCTCTTGGAGTTCATCCAATTCTGGCTTTTGGGTCACTCTGACCTATGTTTATGTTTCATTCTGTAGGCCTTCAGATATCCTTCAGCTCTTTACCTTGGAAAGGAGTCTAAACAAGATTAATTAACTAAAGGAATTTGAGCTCCCTGTTCTGGGACAGGGGTAGTGATAGAAAGGCATTAAACTTAAACTGTTAGAAATATTAACCCTCTAAAAATCTACAACTACTGTGTTCCTAAAATCTACAAAATGTAAAAATCAGAACAAAAACCCTTTCGGCATCACTTCTGTGACATGGAATGAAACAGGGGTTTGATTAAAAAGTAGTGTTAGCAAAAGCACTTTCAGTTTTGTGATGCCACCTCCTTATTTTATTGTGTCATTCAAAAAGAACGGATAGCTGTTCAGCCAGTTAACTCTTCTCTTTCTGTATTAAGTGCTACCCATGGACCACCAGGACAAAAATCATTGCTTTCACTCAGCTAGCTTGCATAGGTAAAAGAAATAGTTAATACTAAAAGAAAGAGTCCTTAGGTACAGCTCAAGACCAAGTTGAATGAAGCTCTGAGCAACCCGGTCTAGTGAAAGGTGACCCGTTCATGTCAGGGGGGTTGGAACTAGATGATCTTTAAGGTCCCTCCAAACCCAAACCATTGTGTGATACTATGATTCCATGGAAAATTTGGATAAGATTTGCTGGATGACCAAGAGCTGTGCTTTGGGAGCATTCACGAAGGAAAGTGGTTTATAACCATATCTTCTAGAAGTAAGGCACAGGATTGGTGCTTAATAAAAGTTATGGCCTTCTTGCACTTAAGTAGGCACTGATGATTTGTTCCTGAATTATTTTATATAGTAATTCATTTATGTGAAAAGCATGAGCATATGAAAATCCTTTGAAATGAGAACTGCAGCTTTTTATAACTAGTTTGAATCAGTGAAACCAACTATACAAGAAGGAAGCAATGCAGCATAAGGACCAGTCTGTGTTAGGGTGTCTTCAGGTTTTTCTCTGGTAGCTTAGAACATTATGTTTGGTTTTCATTACATTTTGTTTTCTTTTGTGTTTACTGGAAAATGCACTTTACAATGTTGCCTTTGTACCAAAAGTTTGCTTTTCTTTTTCGTGGATGGAATTCCCTTATTTCATTTATACCCAAAATGTTTTCCTGGATATTACTCAAAGACTATATAACTTAGTTGGGAAAGCTCGTTGCTGCTCGTTGATCTACAAAGGATCAGTTCAATAAATTCCTGTATCCATTAAATTTCTTATACCTACCATGACATACATGTTTTATACATATTTTACCAGTAATTGAAATAGTAAGGCAAGTATGAGAATGCACACTTTTAGGCTTTCTAATAAAAATTCCTCTAAAAATGACTAATATATTTGACAGTATCCATACTTACTATGTGAATAAATATCAATTGCATCGGGTGTATTCCTACCTATTTTTAAAAGATTTTTTTAATCTCTCTATATATGTATCTATTTGCAGGGAGGTTTAACAAAAATATAAATCAATTGAAGTATTTGATTTGGAACTTCTCCTGTGTGACAGCTGCTTTACATAATACACAATTTTTTCCAGGTTACATATTTACTCAGTCATCAGAGAGACTGAAATGTGGGTAAACAATGTAGAACATGTTTTGAAAACTAAGTTATTTATGGCAGTGGAATAATTTACCAAGGTCTTGTAGCTGTAGTATAAGGCATGTGCATCAGCAGCTCTGAGAACAGGGAATTTACAAGAAAATATACAACAATTATATGTCTGTGCATACTTATACAATACACTTTGATGAATGAAGGGTTAAACATCAAAAAACCTGTTCATTTGCAATTCGAAATTGAAAAATCACTATAAAAAGTTAAGTAGGTTTTAATACATAAAAGAAGGAGACTGGGAAAAGAAAAAAATAGACTGGTTTTAAAATTGTTAGGTCAGTTTTGAATGAACATTAACCCTCTGATTCAATATGAAGTAAGTCTTCATTAATACTGAAGTCAATAAGATTACTCTCTGACCCTTTGTCCTTGTCTTCTGACAGTGTTGCCTTCTGAAATGGTACTGGAACTAATAGACAACCCTAGAGCCAGCTCTGAGTAGGCACATTTGTCTTTGTATATGAAGTACTTGTTGACATCAATATGTGTATTTATCTCTTTCAGAATATAGAAATGTTTACAATTTATTTAAATGTATAGATTTAAATATATTTTGTTAGCTTAACATAATCTAGTTTATGTTTCTTAGGGCATGACATTTGCTTAGATATTAATAGCTTTGAAATAACAAAAGAATTACTCTGGCACAAAACCCACAAGAAAATAGATGCAAATCTTGATTGTCTATGCAAACACTAATCTCCCATTCTGTTTTCACATTTGAATTGAGAAGTGTAAGTTTGCTTTTGAATTCATGTCAGCATATGCTTATCAGCTCAGGATGGAGAAGTCATCACTGCTCTTATGCTCTTACTATTTGCAAAGAGGTTATTTCAAATGTGGTTTTTTTTTTCTAGTGAAGAGACAGCTCATTAGATCTCATTACTAGTCAGCAGCTGTCACAGAGCATGGATTTCAAACTTGTGGCAAAGCATGTCTTCATAAAAGCCTTCTCCAAAAAAATGGGGAAACAATTTATTTTCTTATTAACCTCAAATGACATTATATATGGCTGCATTTACACCTCTCGCTCTGCTGAAGAACATTTCAAAATTCAGTTGTTTAAACTTGTGTTATGGCATTTTTTTCCCTTTAAAATACTAATTTCTGCTGTTGGAAAAATGTACAGAAAAAAAAAAGAAGTAAAAAGAAAAATATTCATCACCAAATTCTGTCACAAAAAACAGGATCAAAATAGTCATTCTCCTGACAGTCTTTTTCCAAGGAAAGAGGGAATTAATTGTTTCAATCAATGAAAGAAGTGAACTTGAGCTAAAGAAAGTTGACCAGGCAACTCACATCTGTATCATCAGAAACTGCAAGGTTTGTGTGTTATACTAAGGAACAAAGATATCTGGGGAATGCTGGCAATGTAACTTCAGAGTTAGTAATGTTAACTTAACTGAACAAGTGTACTCCAAAGGTCTTACTTCTGGAAAGCATTTTACAGCCTTTACATTAAAATTTTAAAAAAATTATCGTTATTTGCAGAGCTGGCAACAATATAAAAACATCTTATTATTTTAATCATTCATCTTTTAGAAAATATAAAATGACATACATTGTATACAATGTTGCACAAAAACTACCTGCCAAGTGCTGTCATATCAAATATTTTGCATCCTTAAGCAGAAACTTGACTATGAGAGCAGCAACCAACATTTTCCAGTTGACAGTGCACTTATTAAAATCCAAAGGCTGAAGGATTCCTACTGAAGACTATAGCTTTAATAAGAAAATAACAGAATTTGCAGCTTCTCACGCAGTTTAACTCAGATATTTTCTGAAAAAGAAGGACAGAAATGGCTAGATTTATAACACATCTTATGACTCCTATGACACTTTTCTGAATTTTTTTGATCCTTAACATCTATTTGTCTTTGTTTTGTTTTCTTTTTTCTGTTTGTTTACAAAGCATTTTACAATGCTGTTTTCTGTTTATGCTTGATATAAAGCATATAGGTATGCCAAATTACTGTCTTCCAAAGGAGAAAGGTGATCTGTTCTTTTGTTGACTATTTTGACTTTTAAACAAATGTTTTCTCATTTTACCATCTGCAACTTGCAGAATATTTAAAGTGTGTAACTGAAGAATTCTATAAATATTTTATACAAAGCAAAAATACCAATAACTGTTATGTAAGACTATGAAAACTTAGGGTAAAAGAAAATAGTATGGAATATTAAAGCAAGGTGAGTTATAAAAGCTGCTTTGTAGGGTCTGAATAAGCACATTTAGTTATTTTATGGACAAAGGATTGTTACCTACTTTGACAATTGAGACTTACCCTTGGGTTGGGAAAGGAAAAAAAAAGCTTCTTGGAATTTCTTTCATTTACCTAAGCAGCTCATTGTGTAAACTAATCAAAACCACGACTCAAGTAAAATACAAATGAAAGCAATCATCATAAGTTCCTAAAAGCTGGGATGCACACCTGTTCTATTAACCTAATCAGAGCCACAGCAAGGATGATTCATGTTTAAGTAAAGTTATGTATGCAAATATCTAGTTTTCATGTTTCTCTCTATAATCCTGTACTTAGGAGATGTGACAAGTTCCATACCAGCCATGCACTCAGGGGCTTTGGTCTCAAGCCAAGACAGCAGATTTCCAGTGGGCTGCCAGTGACAGGCCTTGCAGATAGAACGAATTGCTGCTACCCAAGGTGATACGCTGGCTTCCTGAGCAGCACCTGGAGATGCCAGGCACTGCAGGATGAAATCTGAAATGCTGACATTTTGCTTGTCATGGTGGAATTCTTCATACTCAACTTTATGTCTCGCAATGATTTTGAACATTCCCACAAGTTACTGTAGACTCTGTAGTCAAAGGAAAGAGAAGGACATCTCCAAAAGGTGATTCATCTCCCTTGCAGATAACTCCCAATACTTCGGCAAAGCTAGATAAGAATATACCTCTATACACCAGCATACTTACAGTGAAGCTATGGAGGACAAGAATATACAACTGTCTTATTTTCTACATTTTTAAGTGGATCATGTTAGCTTATATGAGGATTCTGGTCCTGTGGTAGGCATTAGGATTGCTTTCAGTGTTGCATTGGCCAGACAGAGGATTTAGGGAGACTAACATCTAGCGTTTGAATCCTTGCTAAACTACATAGGGGAACTTGCAACCATGAGTGTTAAGTCTAAACAATAAGCTGAGATATGCAAAGTGTGTTGACCACTGTGGATATGTAATTATGGCACTTCTAGGATCTCTAAAGATAAATACAATGACAACTGCTGAGTACAAGTCCTTTCACAATGAAGTGACCTTGAGATCACAAATTAGGCTAAGTCTATTTCTGATACCTAGATTTATGTAATACGTCAAGGATCACAAAGGCAATCCATGGTAAAGATTTGACCCAATGCCTCAACTCCTCAGCTAATATTTGAAATACTTTACAAATTAGTCTATCTTTGTTACAATCCACTATGTGAGAATGTAATTTGTTTCTAGGCAAAGCAGGTTCCAGATAGTATGCATTTGTAACCACGCTTGAGGAAGAATTATGAAAGCATTCATTTGGCTGCCATGTTAGAATTAACAATTAACTACTTGCCATTTGTGAGTGTCAGGACCTAATATTTACATACAACTTTCACTTCCTCGCAACAGATTAATATCTATTTTTACCCCAGCTGCCCTGATAGACATTATGTCACATAGGCATAGACACAGAAGACTTTTTGCTTGTTACAAAGATGTCTGCAACTCAATTACTTTACAATCTAGGATTTTATTACTAGTAATATACTCATCAATTTGCTGCTGAATTTTATAAATGTGGGAATGTTTTCAAATTTCTGGGAATAAGCTCAAAACATTGAAATGAAAATTGGGGGGGGGGGTGGGCAACAACACACAAACAAAGGGGGGAAGAAATTTTTAACCTTTTTTCAAAGTATATGATCAAACTAAAATCAATCAGTTAACCTCAGCATATCAGATTTTCATACTTAACTATTCCAAAAATATTTAATGATTTTTCAGGTCACATTTATGGATCATGTGGCTCAATTAGAACTCATCTAGGAACTAGCTTGCAGCATGCTGAACTGATAAATGTTTCTCTTCAAAATTCAAGACAAAACTCCATTTAACAGGAAAGTAACATGATTTTTAAGTAAATGTCCTGGTTCCAGCCAGGACAGGGTTAATTTTTGCAGTAGCCAGGAGGGGGCATGGCTAGGACTCAGAGGTTATTCTATACCACCTCACATCATTTTCTAGGAAAAGGGAAGGGGTCCTTTCCAGATCAGGTAGCCTGGCAGAGGGAGCAGTCATGTGTTCTCAGGGGTGTGAATTTGCATTCAAATAATTCATTTCTGGTACACTTTTTTATTAGTATTGTTACTGTTCAATTTCTTATCTCATTGCTGTTTCCAGTAAATTGTTCTTATCTCAACCTGTGATTTTTACTTTTTGTTCCTCCAGTTCTCCTCTCCAGCCCACCTTAGGAGGAGGGAGAGGAGGAGTGGGGAGTGAGCAAGCAGCATATGGCTTGGTATGTTTCAGTGGGACCACTAAATTAAGGAATAATATTCCTAAACTGTGATTGTAAATAAATGAATTTAATGTGATTTAAACTTTACTATGAATATATGAATACATTATTTAGCATCTGAATGTGTAATAATTGGTTTTTGTGCCAATCCGATCTTGGATTTAGTTTTTATTAAGTATTATTCAACAGCTTTACATTGTGTAAATAAAGGATATCTTGGCTTTATCTCAATTTATGATTTCTTTATCAGGATTGCGTAGTTTGTGAATTCCTTTTCAAAATGCTAGTCAAAGATCTCTCACACAACCTCAAATAGGATGAAAACAGTAGTCTTTGCTTTGAAGCAGAGACAACTGAGAAGGGGAATGAAATCTTGGGAGGCAGAGGAATAAGAATGCTATTTTTACAATAAACAAGTCTATTTATCTACAGTGAAAAACAGAACATTTCAGACTGATTTTCTTTAAAAAAATACCCAAAATTGATTGCAACAAAATGCTATTCTCTGAATTTTCAAAAAAAAATGAAACTTTTTAAGTGAAATACACAGGATTTTATCAGGAAAAAAAAAAGGCAAGAAAACAAGGAAGCAAAAATGAAACTCTGACTTTTTATTGAAAAATAAATCTTTCATAAAGTATAATTATAAAACAGAAGTTAAAATGGCTAATAAAACTGATTTTATTTTTCTCTAAAGTAGCTTTTTCCTGAAAATCATTTGTCTTCCTACTTCTGCTCATGCAGCAAGCAAACTGCTTCACTAAATCAATAAATAAATAAATAAAATCCATCATTACAGTGATTTCACAGTCCTGGTTCTGATTGAAATCTCTGACTGTTATGGCATGCTGCAGAAGTAACATCGTTGTCCTATCATTTATGACTGAAACTGTTAAAGAAGAGGTTATATATCACAAAGTTTTTTCACCGTCTGTCTGTGGAAGTAAAATCTTAATCTTTCAATTAGAACATTTGAAAGCTATATGACTAAACAAAGGACTGTGGGCAGCAGGTGAGGCAGGAAATTAACCCTGTATAAGAAAAAAAAATAGTCACAACTTACAAAATAGTTATTGAGTTCCTTAAAGAAAATTCCTTTCCATAGTATTACTATAGGAATTATGATTTATACTAATAACATTAAATGCTTAATTTGCTTTTTGGAGTGTTTCAAAAGAACACACTAGACACCAGTCTGCCGTGGTGTTCTTGAGAGAATACTTTTTTTTTTTTTACCTTGGACAGATTCTCAAAGCTCTGTGACAGATAACTATTTTTTTATTCTGTATAATACATTCACAATTAATGATGGTAAGCTACTCCTGTATATTCTGACAATTACTCAAGCTCTGGCAAAATACTAATTTAACTGTGGAATTGAACTCATTTGACTATGGAAAGCAGCAATATATCTGGAATTTTCTGCTGTTCATGCCTTTTTATACAGAGCTCCAACTGTCTTGATGGGGAAGTAAGGGCTGTAATTCATTGTAAGAGGAAAAACCATCAGACACACTTCTAGTTATTGGTATGTCTGTTTTGTAACATTTGGGTTGTCTTCTGCTGCATCTCTTCCCTTGTCTTCCTGGAAACCTTATAAGCACATCTTATTTATTTATATTTCTGTCAATAACCTATACTCCATTGGATGCTTGAAGATACCTGTGGCACATCCTTCAAGTGATGAACTGATATTTTTAATTGCTTTCTGACTTGTCTGATTTTTCTCTTAAATTAATCAGGATAAAATTTTGTTCATTTGTTTGTTTCAGATGAACCTTCTCATATGATGGTCTGAGAAACTGGAACATGGAAAAATAATAATAATAAACATCTCCATATGGCATTAGCTGAATAAGTAAGCATTATAATATTTTAAAGCAATAGTCCAAAAAACCTCTGCCGCCATCCCCCTCCAAAAAATAACCCCCAAACCCCGAAATCTCTCAAAGAGAAAACAAGGAACACCTTAGGTAAGATCTTTTGAAAAATATTTTCTGGGCTAAGGTATATTTTATGTAGTGTTCTTTATCAGCAAATTTCAACATTTCCTGGAAATATCTTACAACAAAAGAACTAAGGCACAATAATATGACCTTATTGCCTAAAGTCAAAAGTGCTACTCAGTAGGACATCAAAACTTAAATGCTTTTGTAAGACAAATCATTGAGTAAGACCTGTAGAATCCAGGATTAACCTGTGTGATCTTTTTGTTTGTGGGAGAGAAGGTGCAAGTGGCTAGAATCAAGGTCAGTTTCAGCTTTCCTCACAGTCCTTAAAGAAAAGAGAATTTATTAACAATGTGTTTTTCAGTCTACCTGATCAACTGCATTCCATGCTGCAGAGTTGTCCTGTCTGACAACTTGGACTATTGGTCATAAAAGAATCCTATTGAGGGACTTCACACATGAAAAAATGGTATAAATTGATTGAAGGTATTCTTGTAGCTTAATAGCACATGATATTCATGTCCCAAGTCTTTATTTAGTCCTAGTGTTAGACTTAAAATTGTCCTGTCTCTTAAAGAGTATATCAGATGAAAAGCATTCTGTAGTATGTCTTTTTAATACTTTTTGCTGAACTTAAGCTCCTCTGTATTAGAAAGAAGATGGCAAAGCTTCCTTCTAATCCAAACTCCAATTTGTGTAGGCAGTAATATGAATATACGTCTTTCATTTCCTAAACAAGTGTTCTAAGCAATTTGCTGTTACATTCTGTGTTGCTTAACTTTTTGTCAAAGTATGTTGAGCAGTTTAGGGCCAATTGTATGCATGAGCATCTATCTATATGGTCACCTGGGGTTTCTTCCTGGACTTTAAAAGTGCAAGGCTCAATGGTAAGATACCTGCAAGACATTAGATCCTCAGCAGAAGATACTTATTTGATCTACTCGTGGAACCTCAAGTACCTTGGGATTTTGAGCACTTACAATGCTAGGCTATAAGTTAGTGATGACTTTGTGATGGATGGTTTGGTAATGGTATGGTTCAAGACAGGTGCTTAACTAGTCACACATGCATCCAATATTTGTTTGTGAAATTCATCACAAGGATTGGAGGGGTTTTAGGTAAACAAAACAAAACAAAACAAAAAAACCCCACCAACAACTTATTTTCTTTCTGAAGGAAAAGTAAAAAACTAAGGATAGGACTGAATTGCAGCCTTAAAAGTTGACATGTTGTGTCTCTAGATGATTAGGTTTGGGGGTTTTTAGGTTTTATCACAGATCTATTTAAATTTCCTGGTCAGGATAGGGAAAGCTTAAACCTCTTTATTTTAAATGCTTTCCTTCTTTCTTTCTCTCTTTTTTCTTTTTGTTAGTGAAAAAAGAGTAAGCAATAATTTAATAGGATTAATAAATATGACAAACATTACGTTGTTGCAAAATAAAACCAGAGCCTTGTAAGCATTGTAAAGAAGATACTGTCTAGATTGAGTTTATGATTTCAATGGATAGATTTATATATAATAGCTTGAGGACAAGGGACTTCAAATAAAAATTGAGGAAATTTGACAAGGTAATACAGAATGCAGGAACCTACAGACCCAGCTGTTACCAGTAAAATGTCTGGTTCTTCATTTTCCAGGCAAACTGATGGAATTAAGATGTAGATTAAAGTAATTTTAGCTTCGTTGCTTTCAGTGGAATTTCAATGATTGTTACCATGGGGAACTTCACATGACTGAAGATTGTGTATTCCCATTCTCTGCACTTGTTCCACTTCTAGTTAGTGGATCTTTAACCTATGAAGTCCTTTGTTGCAAGATAAATATGTGATATTAATCACTGGGATTTGCATCAGAGAGGTGAATTACATGATTTGTTTATGCAAATAGCACAAGAAGTGAACACTCCAAGGGCAAGCAGTAAGTGATGTTTGATTGGAGCTATTAAGACCAACATGAAATGCAGTTTAATAAAATAATGTCATGTGACTTTTAGCACTAGATTAATCAAAAAGGTTAATGTGTCATTTAAGCAGAAAGAAGGAACAAATAGCACTTCTATTTACTGTTTATGGATACGAATGCAATTTCTGCTGTTAGACTTTAAAACAAAATTACAAACTTTTGCCCATTATCTTTTGATAATAGCCAGATACCTAATGAAAGTGTTCAGACAGTCATTCCAAAATAGTAAATTCCTATTACTAAAGGACAGTGAAAATAAATGTATTTTCACATGAAGAAATAATTACTTCTATGATTTTTTACAGAAATGCTGACACAAGCAAAGTGAAAATTTATTAATCTATGGATTAATAAATGTAATCCTGAGGAAAAAGCACAGTTTTCTTGAAATATGCCAAACAACTATTCCTGTCTTTCTCAGCAGGGACAGCAGGAAAGGTTTATTTCTTCAATTTCCTTCTTATTTTCTCTGACCTCTTGTCTGTTGCTAGGCTTCTGTACAGACATGTCTTATGCCTTTTTAACATATATATTTGTATTCAGTCAGATGAAGTTTAGAGAATAATAATTTAAGTCTTTAAATGTTATCATAAATAATAACCTACGTAATACACAAGGCTTTTATTTGAGGTTTTGATGGAAGTATTAACTTCTTTCTTGTTCAATTCATTAATTATCTGGTCCAGGAGCAGAAACACTATCTTCCAGTTTAGGTGACTACGCAGCAGTGTAATGATGAGTAAAACTATTCTGGTGTTTGTAATGGCATACAGTGATACATACAGTTATGTCATTCCAGAAGCTCAAAAAAACACCTATTCTCTGCTCCTCACTGATTCTGTAACTTTTGCACCCATTCATCTAGCAAAGTTCATGCATTCTTTTGCATTCCTAGCTCAGACACAACGATTACTAAGGTTGGTTACTGTGTAAATAAGACAATTCTATCAATTTGTTTCATTTTCACATAAAAGGGAATAGTGGCTACACAAAAGCTGCTTCTTTCTCAGACTTGTCGAGGGTTCTGATTCCCAAGGAAAAACACACACTGCCACACATGCACACAGAGCCATCCTTTCCTTCGCCTCTAAGTTCTTTACAATCACTATCATTCTGCTAATTGCTGTTTGTAGGACTGTTGTTTTTCTACTGTAAAATAAGTAGCAACAGAGACAATAGTAGCTGGTGCCTTTGCTCTTAGATATTATTACTTGACCAAAATAAACCCTTTGAAGAAATAGAAATGTTGGAATATTCATTATTAACATAGCAGTTGATTTCCCCAGTTTCAATGATTTGGTCTTACTGTTTTATGCTGCTTGATGATGCAAATCTGTTGTAGTTTAAATGAAGTCATATTGTCACAGCCGTTTTTCCTCAAGGAACACTACAAGAGAGAGAGGACTCTACCAAAGCTTATCCATTGCTCATAATGAAGAAATACAGCTATTTAGTAACATAAACATTGCCACTTTGAAATAGATTCATAAGTTGTCAAATTACTTATCCTATGGTCAACATCAGACTGTTTATAAATGTGAAAACTTAGAGTGTTTTGGGGGTTTTTTGCTACCTTGAATAGATAGGTACTGCTCATCCTGATGAACAGCTTTGGTATTTTTGTTCCCAGATATCTATATTGGGCCCCACTGAATGAGAATTATCACCTTCATAGTACAGGCAGCATGGGGTAGAAAAGATGTTTGCGCTGTAGCTGCTCTGAATTGGAACAACTAAGGCAGGGACTGATATCCTCTCTTCTGGAAGATGCTACCTGAAAGCAAAACTGAATGCAGTGCTATGTGCTGTCATCAGATACTGAAGGAACATCCATCACATCTCTAAACTTGCAAGGGAACAAGCACTCTCACATGGCTTAAATGTGTATTATCTGCCCTGGGATTTGTAGTGCACTGCTGCAAGGCACCAAGACTAGTGTTCTTTATGATCCCAGTGAAAAGATCACTCGGATTTGGTAAGAAACTGCTTAAAACACCATTCTTTGTAGCTAATACTGTAGGGAAAAAAAAAAAGAATAATATAGATAATCTTACATGCTTCAGATGTAGGGAACAGTTGTGTATCATTAGAAAGACCTCCAGTCAGGGAACAGCACATAATGCAGATCCCATCTGTTTGATGGCATTTTGGTCTTTAGAGCTCTTATAGGATATTGCTAGAAAAGAACAATTCTATTAATCATTTGTAGTGTCAAACAAAAGGATGTTAACATGAGAACAGACTGCTTCACTTTCAGATAAACACAAGCACACACAGGTGGTGTTATGGCAGCTGCCTACAGGCTCCTTCATTATTAGTACCAGCTAAGTCTACCCTGCAGCCAAAGGATGTGCTCAGCACAACACAGCCTTGAAGGCAAAGCATCATAATATGACATGGCACAGCAAAGGCCTGCACCTTCTTAGGCAAACTCTTATGTGTTTCTTCAGTGTGTGATGTCCTTCCTGTTAGAATCACTACTAGGTTTTCTAAAATGTATCTTCCATTAGCTGCTGTGCTTGTCATTCATGAAATAAGTGTTTCAAATGCTAAAATGGCAAATAATATTCTGTGTCTACATCTCAGTGACCTCAACCCACTGTTCAGTGTACTCCAGGTGTATTCCATCATGGATATAGCATCCTGCACCAGTGAAAGCATATGCCAATGTACTGAGCTGGAAACAAACATGGGCAGACTACTGGTCCTTTCTGCCTGCTACTGTAAAATTCCTCCAGGCAGATTATAGTCCTGTCTGCAATATACAAATGAATAAAACTTGCCTCTTCTCTTGCCTCCATTAGTCTCATATAGAACTCTAATAACTGCCCAATACTTTGCAGCTCTAAGTCTTAAAATTTCTCCAAATTCATTACAGTTGAAAAATATCCCCTCACTTTGGTACAGGTAAGTTTTTCACTCAGACACAGTTCTCTAAATTTTAATTAAAGAATCCCCCCTCCCCCTTTTTATTGTATCAGACAGCCTTATTCCTGGTTATCATGGAATGCTACAGGGATGACAGCAGTTTTAAACCTAATTTCTTTAGAATATTTACAGTTGGACATATTTTTCTTCAAGTTCTCATTTGTCTTTGAAGGAAACAATTGTAGTACATCATGTCTTGGTTCTTCTCTTCCAATCTTTACAATAGTTCAGTACTGTGTCTGACCAACTTCTAGTTTATCTCTATGAAAAGATGTATATTGTAATGTGCTACATCTTGGATGTCTATATGTGACACTATGAAATTTGTTGCATAATTCTCTAGTCTCATTGCTTATGCAACCTTGAATCTTTGCTCTTTAGAACCCATACATACACTGAATGAGTTTCCACTGAGGTCCCTGAAGAGACAGTAAATTTGAAAAAACCTCAACCTAAGGTTCATACAAGATCTTCAACTTGACAGTTTCTGTTCAGTAAAGACCTGAAGCAGCAATATTAAATGGTTTAATTTGCATTTCATGGCTTTTTATTAGTAATAAAAATATTTCAGGTGCATATAGCTAAGACATATTAAGGGTTTTTTTCCACATATTTGTTTTGTGAAGCTTTCTACATTGTGAATTATTATTTTCATCTTTCTTTTGTGTTGTTTTAGTTACATTAATTACTTCTGTCATTCTTCAGAAGCTCACATATGGAACTCTGGATGGCCTGAAGACTTAAATAAAATTAGAGAATCATAAAGTGGTTTGGACTGAGAGAGACCTTTAAAAATCATTTATTCTAGGCCTATGCCATAGGCAGAGACCCTTTCCACTAGACCAGGCTGCTGGAAGCTCCATCTAAACTGACTTTGAACACTTCCAGGAATGAGTCCTGCAGAACTTCTTTGGGCAATGTGTTCCAGTGCCTCACTATTCACGTCATCAAAAATGTCTTCTTTTCTTTTCTTCTTTTTTTTTTTTATTGTTATTTTTTTTAGAACTGTTGCACTTTAACCTGGTACTTCAGGACCTGGTAAAAAAAGGTCTCTCTCCTGCTTTCTTATAAGTTCTTTCAATATACTGAAATGACTGTCAGATTATTGTCTTCTCCAGGCTGAATAACCCCAACTGTCTCAGCCTGTCTTCACAGGAGAGGTTCTCCAGTCCTCTGATCACCTTTGTAACCCTGTTTGTTAAAATCTATAACTTTCTTATCTTGGGACCTGAGCTGGAAGTAGTACTCCAGGTGGGGTCTCATGAGAGTAGAATAGCGGGGGAGCACCACTTGCCTGAACCTGCTGTCCATGCTCCTTTTGAAGCAATCCAGGATACAATTGAATTTCTGGGCTGTAAGGGCAAATTGCCAGGTCATACCTAATTTTTTATCTACCAATATCATCTAGTACTGCTTTCAATCCATTCATACCCCAGCCTATACTATTACTAGCAAAGACTGTACAGGAGCATTCTGTTTTCTCCTGATGGATTACTGGCACATATTCAAGCCAGAATGCAATAAAAATTGTTTAGAAGCTTAGCTTTGTTGTCTTATATCGTAATGCATTCCCTTAATTTTATCTTGATTTCTAACTGTTGTAAACCTCTTGTTGATGTAAAGTTCAATGATTTGCCTACTAAACTGGATGAAAATACCAGTTTAAGTTCAAAAAACAGTTCAGTTTTTGTTCTAGTACACAGCCATGTGAAAAATTACTTCGGGTCAGTGAGATAATGCTCATTTTGATAAAAATGTATCTTAGAGTTTAATATATAAAAAACCCCCACACCTACAAAACAAGAAAGAATAATAGATTTATAGTAGTTTAATTGGACAGATTATTCCCTTTTTAATAGATGTTTCCAGAAAGTAGCAAAATTGCTACTGACTCTAAACATTACAGGTCTTACTGAACTGTAAGCTTTATCTTATTTCTGGCATGTATTTCACTTAAAATGATGTGAGTTAGAAGGTATTAATCTCACTATGATAGTAACTGAGCATTCTGGAGAAGCAAAATAGATGTTTTTGATATTATTTCTTTCAGAATGAGAGTGAAATGAATAACGTTACATATCCCTACATGAAAGTGAGCTTTCCAGGTGGACAAATTTGAATTTTATTGTCTCAGAAAAATGAACACTGAGGTTAACATTTAGAGATTTTCAGCTGACTATAAAAAGGACTAGACCATTGGAAAAGCAAAAGTCCCTCATGAAAATTGTTTTCTCATTTTTAAATGTTGCTTTTTCCCCATGCAGCTAATGCAATATAGTCCTGCAGGTTTTCTATTTTCAAGTATTCTACAGAAATATAAATCAGAATTAGCTATAATTAATTATCAGCCTTTACATTTGCTTCTACTAAAATATCTTCAATTGAAGCAAAAATATAAAATACTGGAAATACTACACTTGCATATTTTAATAGTCTCCGTTGATTTTATTTCCACTGAAGTTTGTGGTGCAGAGTCATAGTTTTCTTATCTAGTCATAGTGAGTAGCTCCATTTTATCTTGTTAAATGAAGAAATTCCACTCATTAAATCTAAAATTCCAGGATTATTACATAGGGAAGGAAGGAAGAAAAGAATGTCAGTTCTTAGTTTTTCTCAAAAATAGTTTTAGGTGTGGTGTGGTTTCTGTTTTGTTTGTTTCTTTGGTTTCTTTTGTTTGTTTCTTTTTTTTAGTAGAAGCAACATATATTTACATTATATAGGAGTAAAGATTTTTCTTCATTCCAAGAGATAATAAAATGTGTCATGTTATCTTCATGGGAACCATAACTCAAATCACAGACATCTTAAGTTATTAACAGCAATTTGTCTAACCTCAATGAATCTTGACTGATCTGAGTTTACCTTTCTGACTAATGAACCTCTTTGTATATTTGCCAAAACTGGGGAAGAAACTTATAGCAATTACTTCTAATTATGTATACAGTGAACGAGAATTATCTTTATTTCTTTTCCACTGTATGGATTTTTTAAGTAGTTTAAATAAGTGTATTAACATAGACCCTAAGACATCGTTTAAAATTAGCAACCTACCTATCTGAATGTGCTTTTTGTCTTCAAGATAATATCCACTGTCACCTTTATGACAGAACTTGTGAGGATATAGAAGTATTCTATTTCTAACTAAATACAAGTAGAGCATTGTGATCATCTAAAACATTCTCCTGAAAGGATTAGCTGAGATGTGTGATGCTTTTAAAATTGTTTCCAAGCATCTGATACTTCTATTAAGTTAGCCATTTACTGTTCCTACCAACAGGACTGTTATGTTGTCCATTTTTCATAAGTTTTCTCCCAAAGGGTTTTTCAATCTTATATTTCTATTACTATTTTAATTTTAAAAACTAAAGCAAATTAATTTCATTATTTCCCTATAAAACTTTTTATCTATAGTTTTGATTCTGGTTTTGTTCAGTTAATATTCTTTGGTTTAAAGTATTGGAGCATTAGTAGTACCATCTCTTGCTTTTCAACTGCAACTACTTAAACAACGTATCCTGGGCTGATTTTAAAACTCTCTTTGAAATGCTTCTTTCCTAAAATTGTTAAAATACCTAATCAAATAAAACAAAACCATTTAAAAAGATAATTAGACAGGTCTTATATGATCTCACTGCTGTTACTTCCTCTTTAGAGTTGACAGAACATGTCTTCCTTCTTTACTTACTATTTGCTATTATGAATTTATTTTTTTATTATATGAATGCATATACATATAGAAAACGTATTTAACTACTAAACTGCTACCCTTTCTATATCCCTTAAGCAATATATTGTAATCATTTTGCTATTATTTTTCTTCCAATTCTTAATATTTTTAGATGAGTTCAACTGAAGAGCAAATTATTCATAGAACCTGTGTCCAGATAAAAGTCCCTTATTTCCCTTGTCTAAAAAAAAATTGCTTATGAAAAAAAGATATCAAATTAACCAGGCATGAACTACCTTTGCTAAAAGTGTGTTTTATTTCATCCCATTTTCCAGGTTCTTTCATTTCTTTGATTGTGTTTTCCTTCAGAAGTTTGTCCAGAGCTTTCAATACCCTTGATCCATATGACAATGAGTTTACACTTATTCAGATTGCTATTTTCTTTTTTTTTTTTTTAAAGCAGACATTGTATTTTCCCATCTATTATATTTCAGCACCTTCACTAGCTTCCTAATGATGAATGAACAATTTCACATACCATATATTTCAGCATAATATAATAGGGAATATGAGTTCCTTTGACTGAAATCTTTTATAGTTTGCCACCTTATATTTTTTTTTTATTTATTCTTCCTTTTTACCAAAAGCTTTCTTTGTGATGTTTCAATTGCCTTCTTCTCTGCTAACCACATAGTTTTACTCTCACCTTTAGTATCTCCTCCCTGGACAAAGCCAAGTAGAATATTAATTTATTTTTGATGCTGTCCTTGAATTAATTTTAATGTCAGTCCTTTCTTGCTCCATCACTACATTAGGCATCACTAAAATTAATTTACTGGTCTGTAAGGAAACGCTTACATAAGTGAATTAATAATTCTGGGGAAAAAATAGAGTAGATAATAAAATGTTTTGATAAAGTAAATATAGGAGAAATGATCAATAATAAAAAATATTAAAATATCATATTGTGACACCCGTAATGAGATAAATTGAACAGAACAGAATATTTTCACATATAAGGGCACCACAATGATCACCTTTTTCAATTGGCTGACCGTTTCAGAGCTGATCAAAAGTTAAAGCGTGCTATTGAGGGCACTGTCTGAATTCATCTTAAACACTGACAAGCATGGGGGAATTTGGGTGAAGTGCCAGTGACAATTTTCAGTGCCAGGCCTACTGTCTAAAGAGAGCAATTTAAATAACTGCAAGGTCATCCGTGGGAAACAACTGGGCACAAGGACACAGAGTTACAGAATAACTGAGGATGAAAGGGAAAAACTAGTGTGCAAAGGCTATGGAAAGGTTAATGTGACTCAAGGCTCTGTTAAAGGAGAAAGAATAATATTGTTCAAGGAAATTATGATAAGAACGTTGAAATACTGTGTATGATGCTAGTTATCATGAAAGATTAACTCAGTTTGGAGAAGACAAAGTGGCCAATTTATTTAGTCTAGAAAAAACAAATTATGATCTTTATCTGTGACTCCAGCATAGATGTTTTCTAGAAGACTGGTTGGAGAAAGGGAAAATAATGCGATGGCAGAAGGACAAATGGAGTAGACTGGGAAATAATATATTTTTTTTCAGAAAATTATGATGAGTTTACTAACATTCAGAGTAACATTCTGAAGAAATTTACTGTAAGAAATGTGAAAGCAAGTATCTGATCAAACTACAGTTAAGTACTGGGTCTAATGTAAACTAATATCAATATCTTTACATGAGCAAATCATCCCACACCACTTCTGCTGAAGGAGATACACATCACAACATACAATGTGACTCATCCCAAAGTAGATCAACTAGGTCATTTGAAAGAGTGTTCTAAAAGTATTTATTTCCTTTCATCAAATATAACAGGAGGACAGATTGAGTCACACCTCCTTATCTTAAATGAAATGAAGGCTCCTCCAGGTGACTATACTTCACTTTTTATTTGCAAAACTCCTATACATCTCAAAATTTGTCATTTACTCATGATACATAGTATTTACTGGGAATCCTACTACAAATTATTTGGTTCATATTCTTATTCTTATAACAGTGTTATGAGACAATATTATAAATGGGTAAAATGGAAGGTGTTCAATACATATCAAAAGTGGTTTATTTTTTTGAGGGGTTTTGTTTTTGTTAGTTTTTTTCCTTTCTCCTAGCAATAGCGACTGATTAACAACCAAAAAAACTTGCAAAGTTTTATTCAAATCTTGGGGGGCTCAGATCTTGGGGAACTCCATATCAACATATACTGAGGTGCTGAAGCGAGTCCAGAGAAGAGCAACGAGACTGGTGAAGGGACTGGAGCACAAGCCCTATGGGGAGAGGGTGAGGGAGCTGGGGTTGTTTAGCTTGGAGAAGAGGAGGCTCAGAGGTGACCTCATCACTGTCTAGAACTACCTGAAGGGAAGTTCTAGCCAGGTGGGGGCTGGTCTCTTCTCCCAGGCACTCAGCAATAGGACAAGGGGGCACGGGCTTAAGCTCTGCCAGGGGAAATTTAAGTTGGATATC
This sequence comes from Pithys albifrons albifrons, assembly GCF_047495875.1. NCBI lineage: Eukaryota > Metazoa > Chordata > Aves > Passeriformes > Thamnophilidae > Pithys > Pithys albifrons. The sequence goes on from NC_092459.1 coordinate 37,181,623, forward strand.
AGAAAAAAATTCTTTACAGAGAGAGTGATCAGGCATTGGAATGGGCTGCCCAGAGAGGTGGTGGATTCACCATCCCTGGAGATTTTTAAACTGAGATTGGACATGGCGCTGAGTGCCATGATCTAGTAAATGGACTGGAGTTGGACCAAGGGTTGGACTCGATGATCCCGGAGATCTTTTCCAACCCAATTGATTCTATGATTCTATGATTCTATGATTCTATAACATTATAGCTTTTGCTGTTCTGTATCAACAAAGTTTATTCAAAATATATGTGCAGGTAGACAAGAGCTGCCCATGTACAATTTATCTTTAAACAGGAAAGGGACTAAAACTGTTATTAAAAAAACTTAATTTCAGGAACTAGTTCATACCTTTCCTGAATATGTCAGCATCCAGAAATACAAAAATTCTTGCAAGATTTGGATACATTCCTGTGATTTTACTTAATTGAATTTCCCACACTCAAATCAAAGGCAAAATTTACATCATAACGCTGTTTCTTGGTTCTTTCTTATTAAAAAAAAAAAAAAAAGAAAGAAAAAAGGGGGAAAAGCTTATTTACTCAAATTTGGTGATGCACATGAGTTCTAAACTGCAAAAAATTGCCGTTTAACATTCTGAAAGTGATAGATGAAAAGGAGTCAGGGTCTTAGTAAGCAGCAACTTTCTGTACAGCACCCAGTGTTGTGTTTCAACTAATTTTCAAGTTTCTTTCTCTCACCAATATATTTATGTCAGCAATTAAAAGCTGAAATTAAGGAATTATAAACTGTTTCAGATGACACCATGATCCTAGGTATTATTTTCTCTTGCCATTTAATTTTGGGTTGCTGAATGTATTGATTGTGTATTATGATTAATTTACAAGAAAAATGTAAAATATGCTATTTGTAACATAACTTGCAAGTTATTTTTTGCAAGTCTTGCACATGTGTTTTAATACCTTATTATGCAGTTTATGACATGCATCTGACAGAATGATAGATTCTCAAAACAAAAGTATCAATTTAATTATCTAAAGGGAAAAAATGCATGTATTTTTATCATTTTATTGAAGACAACTACTGAATTAACAAGCAAGTTCTTTTGTTTTGGAACTAGAACAAAATTGTCTTTCTGAAAAAAAACCCCACAAACTTAAAACAGACACTTTTATACATCTTTTAAACTAGAACTCCTAAAGTAGTAAACAAGTTTTTTAGTCTGGTAACGGCCATTGACTGAGGGAGAACAAAAAGACTTCCCGCACAGTCCACCTGCAAAGGCACCAAAAGCATTTATGAGGGAAGAACAGGAATTTTTACAGGGTTCTGAGGGGATGGTTCCAGATTTTGGACAGGATTGGGTGAAAGTGGGAGCAGAGTATGTAACTAGAGAAACTGGATAGCCAATGGGACAAGAATCACCAAGGGCCAATGGGAAAACAGGGTCTTGGGCAAAGGCGGGAAAGCTAACCAATGGGAATCTAGGCATCAGGGCAAAGGTGGGAAAAGGGTATAGAGGGAAGAAGACAACATGAAGGATAAAATGGGATAAAGCTATGAGGGAAAAATGAGGGGAGGGTACACAGAACTTTTATAACATAAAACCCTATAATAATAAGTGCGATGAACTTGAACCAAACTTTGGCTGTAAGACTCTTAACAGTCTCTCAGGTTGTTTTGTGTCCTCCATTTGTTATCTGATGTGCATTCTCCCACAGTCTGGATCCTCAAATTAATGGTTCATATTAATAGATGCATCATGAAAATCAGTTTAAAACTGCCTCATTTTCCCCAAAAGACCACTTTTAAAAAGTGTGTCCTACATGTCCTTATTTACTATTGAGACAATCAGTTGAAAAGATCAGTTTCCATAGTATTATCATAATTATTTGCATATGTATTATTATATTATTACCTACAACTCCATCAAGAAGTTTTATAAAACAGAAATGGCTAGACAGTGGAAATGAAAAAATTCTACAAAAGAAAGAAATAAAACACACAGCACTAACCAAAAACTCCACATGAACTTCATCCTGAGTATGAAGGGCAAGTAGGCATCAGTCTTCTCACTTGAGCTAAATGGGGAGCTGCCAAGAAAATTTCTAAAATTTGGATCTCACTGTTGATGCTGGTCATTTACAAGATTTACAGTATAGACAAAAGCCTTATAGGCTAGAAAATTCTTAACCTGAAAGTGCTTTCATTGGGCTTTAGTTATAACCTGTAGAAATGCAAAGCAAATTCATTTATCATGCTCATTTATTCTTTATCCACTTCAAATGATAACTCCTAATAATGACACTTACTTCTGCAACTCAGATCCATTTACTGTCATTGTGATAAATTAATGAAAATCATTTGAAAATATCACTGTGTATGTGGACATGCATTCAGTTATTTAAATTTTGGCCTTCAGACCTACAGTTCTGAAGTCAACTTTTGAAAAATTGAGTGGGACAAAAGTTAATTGAAACTCAAAGTTAACAGTAGTCCTTGCTTGCTTAATTTTAACTTAAGAAATAATAAATACTGCTTTTTATACTAAAAATTGCTTACAAAGTTAAAGTGTCAAATTATCATGACTTGCAGCTGCAGACAGGAAAATTGGTTGGAGCATCAGAAGGAAGAAGGAAGATCTCCAAGAATTCAGAGTAACTTCTGAAAGACTAGTCTGGTGCATGCTGAGAAACATGAGGTCCATTAATCCTACAGAGATTCAAAGAGGGGTGAAAAAGACAGAGAAGGCTTTCTTCAACAGGACCTTAGTCTCATATATTCATATCAAAAGGAGACAAATTAGTCCTGAGCTAATATGGATAGAGCATAAGCCTAAATGAATCAAAGAAATGAGAAAAGACAGAAAAGATGGAGAGAAAAAGAGACATAAAAGGGCAAAGGTAAAAGAAAATGTGTGTAAAAATAACAATTTTTGAGGGAAATATTTTGGAATGTTTTCTTTGGATCTTATTTGTTGTAAAACATTCATTCTCAAAAGTGGAATCACAAAGAACATTGAAAAAGCATTGAGAAATAAATACATTTAAAGATTTAAAACTGCAGATGGGGAACTAAGGGAGTGAAGTCCAAATGTAAGCATTTAATATAATTTAATAGTTTAATTGCAGTACTCTGGTGCTATCTACATCTTAGCAGTTCTTTCTGATAGGACACATGATCAGTGTGTTGAATGGTTAAAGAAATCACATCAGTAGTCAAAACATTTTTTCAGGGTACTGGAATAAGTTATACCATTGACTTTCTATTCTACACTGCACCAGGTGGAAACACCGATGTATATTTTTTATCTATGAAAAGTGAATAAATATAAAAGACTAGGCAAAAAAAAAAAAGGGAGAGAAGGGTGTTGTGCAATGGTATGATTACAAACTGAATGCATTTAAATGCAGTAAAAACAGTGAAAATTCATTCAAGATAGATAAACTCCAAACAATATATTTGATGACTCTAGAAATGTGATTGCTATAGTGGGACAAATTCTGTTTCAGTCTTAGCTCTGCACTGAAAAGTCAGGAAAAAAACTAACCACCCAATCAACAAACTGACCAACCAACCAACCAAGAAAACATGAGAGAAAAGGAGTCAATTCTATGAGGGTTTGAAGTCTTAAAATCCCTTGTTATAAGACTTTCTGCAGCAGTTGTGACTATTGCACTAAGTGAACTGCATAGTTCATAATCTGTAGCTGCTCCATCCTCCAGCAGAATTGAAGAGAAATGAATTGTGGCAAACAGGGGAAGAGATCAGAAATAACTGTCAGAAGGCCAATTAAGAGGCTAAACGCCTTTGCAAAGAGGTCAATTTTTGTTATGTCTTTTGCTGCTGGGTGAAGTATTGTACTCTCTAAAAATACTTTGATCTGGTGTGCTTTAGCTTATTTGCTCCTATACTTGGCCTCTCAACAAGCATTAAGGCGTATAATGAAGAGGTTCTTTGCTTCAATCTAGGATAAAGGAAGAAACTCTTTGAAAACAAGATCCAATTAGACAATAACAGAGACATTAACAATAACAGAGGGGGGACCAGAAGATTTGAGTTGCTGAAAACTGTCAAACATATTTTCTTTGAAGCAAGAATTTATCCTCACAAGTTAGTTTGCTTCATAGCAGCCAACAGTGCACTCCTTGTTCACTTGCAATGAAAAGTCTCTGATAATATGCCTTTGTGGCCTTGTCTGTGCTTTTCCTCACTTTTTGTCATCTCATGGTTGTTGGAAACATTAATATTAAACACACCAAAAGCTTGCAGGTCCAGGTCTCATATATATCCTTCAGAAGAGGCCAAATCTATTATTTCAACTTAAATAAACTCAGGATTAGAGGTTTTGGTCTAAGATTTAAGACTTTCACCTTTAAGCCATTTCTGAATAGATGTATATGGGGTCAGTTGGCCAGGAAAATAGTACATTTATGAAAAAGATGTGATGAGAATGTTATAAGGATGTTAAAGGCATTATGTATGTTTATGTCCTGCAGGTGCTAGAGAAGAGCTGAATTAAAGAAATGAATTAATAGTGTGATGTGCTTAAAAGAACTAGACCTTCCCATCTCATCATTATAAAATACTAGGCTTTAAGTAGCATGTCTATGCATGCATGTTGTTTAGACTAGATTCTAAAAGGACTATGAAAGTCCCTGCTCAAATTGACCTCAAGACGTTAATGAAATTCTCTGAAGATCTACTCTCTGCCTGTGAATAGCTGAGCCTCTGAACTGCCTAAGTCTCCACTACCAAACTTTGCCACATGCCTATATACTTGTTAACAGAAGTATGAACAACATCCTTTGACACTGCTGAGCAGATGAGGCAGCTCAGTACAGCCTTGCCTCTTTGTAGTGCAATTATATTCCAATAGCTAATACCCTTGGGGTGGCAAGTAAATAAAGGTTATAGTTATAGTTACACAGTATAGCTATGTGGAAGAATCATGAGTTAAAAATAATTAGACACGAGGAGCCAAACCTCTAAGGGATGAATGCAGCAACCATATAGAGAAAGGAGATGCAGTCAGATCCTATAACCACACTCTATCTGTTATGGTCATATAATCATTGTTATTTCATTTTGTAAGTGTTATTATAAAATTATGTAGAAGGCAGAACCTTTTCATTTCTAGTACACATTGTAAAATCCATTATATTAATTGCAGACTATAATGAGTTTCCTACCATGATTTTATTTGGATTGCCTGTATTACTATAGTTGATTTCTACACAGATATTAGTCTAAATTCAGCAGTGATTTCTAGTTCACACAAATTTACTGACTTTACAGGAACTACATTAGGTGTGACTCAGAAAAAATACCTATCACTATGTGTAAAAGAATCGAATCTTCATTGCCATTGACTGAGTCCATTTAAAAATACACAAAAGGATTAAAATGTAAAACAACAATTAGTTTCAAAAGGATTAAAACAAAACTTGTACTTTTGAATGAGTTCAAAAAAATCAAAAGAATGATGAATAGATAGTACATTTTAAGCACATTAGATTATCTCATAACTATCTTTCATGCAGAAATATTTAGACATATTTGTCCAGTCCAAAAAATGAGGACTCTGTACTTGTATTCATAGCTTGGAAGACTCAGACCTTATCTCTAAGTCTTCTTTTTTAATTATTTTTTTTCAATTCAGCTGATGTTTCCGAAGACGTCCCCAGATGAAGTACTAAAACTAGTTCTGACAGAAAGCATAGAATAATGTAATACTCATCCATTATTTTAATACATTCCATTCATGTGACATGATTGCCTTAAATATACATGACTGAATGAAGATTTTTGGTAAGGATCTGGATATTAATCTCCTACTGCTTTCAATCTGTTCAGTATTTGCAGTAAACAACTTTGTTAAATTCCTTATATTCAACATATGTTAATCTCATTTAGTCCTCTTCCTTCTATGCTTGTCTTGAAGTTTCTAATTTCAACATTTAGGACTTGATTGCCTAAACATAAGGGCTTGAGTGCTTCATCTGCCAGTCCAGAATAACATGTCTCTGTCTCTTCAGTGTGGCATCAGCCATGCCCATTTGTGGGCTTCTCAGATATCCTCACCTTCTCAAATAGCACTAGAGTCTTTTAGTATGTGTACCAGTACGTGGATCGTCCAGAAAGTTTTATCATAATCATAATAATAATTAGATAGTATTTCATCCTAAGCAGATCTCTTTAAGGGAAACTGGAGACCAGTCACAGACTGTGATGCTACAACACCTAAAGGGAAACAAAGTCCTAACTCCAGATGTTATTTGACAAGCATTTGTACAAAAAAAAAATAAAAATCTGTCATTGTCCTTAGTAATATTCCAATGGACAAAAATAGAATAAGTTTCAAAATGTCAATGAAACCAATTTTTTTCAGCTCTGAAATTTTTAAGGCATCGTTACATTATTCTTTTAATAAATCACTGATTTTTTAATGTTTGCATTTCAAATCATTTTTATACTTCTGGTAATTTTAAGGAAGGAAGCGTGCAGATATTAACTAAACAGAGTCAAAGGATGACAGAGTAGGAAAAAGAATCAACTCCAAAACTTTCCCAAAAATTTTTAATTAATTTTGTGGAGCAGTGAGGGAATAAGTGCCTACATAGTTCTGTATTCCAAATCACTTACCCTGTTTGTTATTGCTTACAGATTATGAGATTACTGACCAATTCACCCATAGCCACAAACTATATTAATGTGATTGTTGTAGTTTTATCCTAGGAGGCAGTACAGCCCCACAAAACTGCTCACTCACTTCACACCAGTGATATGGAGAAGAGGATCAGAAGGTATTATATCTAAGCTAGTTTTCAGCTAGTTAAACATCTAGTTTTAACTAAGTGCCTCGTTTTATAGTTTTGAAGATGAGATCCGTCACATCCTTGAAGTACACATAGGGCAAACAGGATCCTGATCCGTAAAACTGCAGCAAACACACTCATACAGGAACTGCAGATCTTAGGCGGTGTTCCCAGAGTCGATCTCTGAACCTTAGTTCAGAGTGTAATCTAAACCTTAGTTTTCTAGAATCTCATTTTACAGCTATCCATTCCTAATCAAAGAGGCTGTAACTGGTTTCTCCATAAGTAAAAAGACAGAGAAAAGGTGAAGGTAACTGCAGGAAGCTATCTGTATCCGTGGATAGGTTCTTCTCAAAGCCTTAGAAAGTAGACAGCACACAACCATTTGGCAGATATGTAAAATTGTTTTCTGAGATACTGGGCAATGAAGCTAGCCTGATAAAGTATATACAAGGGTCTACTACTTTCATTTGAAACATAAAACTTTGAGGTTTTTTTGTTTTTCTGAATACTAGTCATTAGTGGTCAATTAATGGTCAAACTCTGTCTCATACTACATACAAATGTTGTGTAGTTCTTTATGGAGATTTATTAAATATATGTCTATTGTCAGCTGGGGATTCTGGCCAAGATACCTTATTAATAAAGGAAATGAGTAAACTGTCCATAGATCAGAGAGTAATTAGAGCTTTGTCCTGGGTTGTACAGGACAGAGTGAAAAGGTGCGTTGGCCGGGAAACGAAGGCCACTAGCAAGTGTCCCAGAAGGTTGGCAGGGTTTCCGGGAGCTTTGTTATAGAAACATTCCTTGATATCTGCATTGCTTGAGTACATCTAATATAAACAATGGTCTCTTGCTACTGGATACTCGTTTCATTCCTTGTACTGACTGTTTTTGTGAGTTCAGACAGCTCAACTCGTACCTGCTGTGAATGCAGCCACTGCAAGGAGAAGCCTTACAGCCAAAGCAAACTGTTTTTCTCTCCTGCCTCACCTCAACAGAGAGCAAACCCCAAGCGTGAGTCACATGGTGAACTGTCGTCCTTCCTGCGTGACCAGGGGAAAGGCATGAGGAGGTGGGACAGTGCATCTACTTCTGTGCTTGAAGTCCAAGTATGGAAATCAAAACGTAAGAAAGCTGGTAAAAAGCTGTCTACATGTTAAAGCAGAGATCCCAGAACAGAGCCAAGAACAGCAATTAAGCTGCCCTGCCTCCAGCCGAGAGGAAGATGAGAACAACCAAGTCTACTGGGCATTGCTGAACCAGAAAACTAACCAAGACTGTACCTCTACACTGACTTGTAGATGACAACCAGTGCCCCTCTGAGGGTGGCTGAACCAACAAAAGAAGATTACTTGAAGCATAGAGAGGCCCATGTGGGCTGTTGGTGTGTGGCAGGACACTGCTGCTTGAGTAGAATCTGAGAGATGCATCATGTGGATGCTCATGTGCCCAAATGCCAAGCTAATGAGGAACAGCACACCTGGACTAGCAGAAGGGAGAGTTGTTCCTGGCTCAATGGGCCCATGATGCCTCGGGCCACCTGCAGGTGGACGAGGCCGAGGGGTGGATTTAATTTCCCACGTTTATCCGCTATTGTGAAACCCCTGAGAAGGGGTTAGTGACCCCAGTGTGGGGATGGAAACCCCTGAGAAGGGAATGGAGACCCCTGAGAAGGGGATGGAGACCCCAGTGTGGGGAGAGTAACCCCAGTGTGGGGATGGTGACCCTAATGAGGGTATAGTGACCCCTGGAAAGGGGATGGGATGATCCCAATGTGTGCCTCAAGGACATGTAACCTTGAGAAAAAAAGGTAACTTGCATTTTGAGTTCTGTGTTGCAGGACATAAACCATCAGATGAAGAAGACCTGAGGTGAACTGGTGTTGGTGTCCAATGATGAACTGTTTTTTCCTGCCTGAAGTACCTACCCCATCCTAATGGACTATTGCCTACAATATGGAGGGGTGGAAGATGGCCCTGGAAAGAACAAAGACTGTTTAAGCGCAGGAATAGATAGATCTAAAGTATGAATGATGTAATATGGTATGGAATAAGGGGTGGAATATGTTATGGGTTTAGCCAGGTGGGCCTAAACTTAGGTTTTAAAGTTCAGCTAGGCCTAGGATTGTCAGCTGATTTAAGCTGGGCTGAGCTAGCTAACAGCTGACTTCTTCCAGCCAATAATATTGTATTCCATACCATACTACATCATCTCAAAGGATGTAAAATCCAGTGTGTGGGAGTGGCTTGGTTAGTTCCATCATGGCTGCACTAAGAAGAAGACATCTAGCAGCTCCTCTACTATGCTAAGCCCTGCTTCTGTTGCCTCTGCTTGCATTTTGTTTGCATTCGGGGAAGTACAAACATTTTTGTTGTTACTCTTTCTGTTTCTTTCTATGTGTCTCTTAGAGTACTTACAGATCTAGTGTAATAGACTGCTTTGTATTAATTGGGGAGTGGGAAATTATTTCTTGTTATACATAACTTGTGTAAGTGTTTGTTATATTGTGGTTTTCTTTTAATTTTCTCCTTTCTGTATAAATACATGTAGTTAGTTTCAGCATAAACCTGCTTTGAGGTTTTTTTTTTTCCCTCTCCCTCTTCTTCTTCCCTTGGCTGGTTGGGGAGAAAGAACACTTTTTCTCTGTCTTGAACAGTTGGCGTTTTGCCAGCTCAACCCAGAACAAGCTTTCAGTTTACATGGAAAGATTTTGTGGTAACAGTTCTCTCCCAAAGACATTCAAGTATCAGCAAACAAGGATTGTTTATGTCCTCAGCATGAGAACAGCTGAAGCTCATAAATAGTTTTATAGGACCTAGTTCGGGGCTTCATTCAAGTGCTGTCATTTGAAACAATTTGGTTTTTTTGTTTGCTTGCTTGGTTTGTATTTATTCTCACTCTTCATTTTATCCTGTTTGAGCCACTCTGTCACTCTTATTCAGAATGAACAGTATTCTACATTGCAAATCACTCCAGTGATATTACTAACACCACTCAATGCATGTTCTACAATAAAACATTGGTCAGAGGTGATTACTCATAGACAAAGGAGTTTTGATCTACTGAATATGTGCTTGATAATTTGGTAAATTTTATATATACACATTTATATGGTACATATAATATTTTGTTCTATGAAGAATATGAGAGGGCCTGTTTTCAGCTTTGGATCAGTTTTTATCCATGTTTGTGTGATATAACTGATCTTGAAACAAAAAAACCTGGAGATCCCCACAACACTCCATGCAGTGGAGGTCTTCATCAGCTTTTGAAGACAGTTGTCCTCATGATGTGATCAGTTGCTCTACAGAGCAAGCTGAAGTGACAGTCTTTAGACTGCTGCTATATCATCTATTCAAAAAACAAATTAACAATTTTTAAAGACCTTTACAATTAGAAAAATCAGATTACAAGGCCCTTATATAGATAAATATACTTACAGTCTTTACAAATTGAAAGTAGTGTTTTATATACATAGTTTTATATTTTATAATTTTACTTTATGTCTTTTAACTAGTTTTATTGTTATAGGTGAGTGAGTGGTAGTCACTTAAAAACATGGCAACCAGTTAGACACTATCTGAGGTTTTGTTGGGAAGGCTAATCAGGCTCTCTTTTTATCATGTCATGAACGTGAAAAACAAAAGTTAACAAGCACCTTGAGGCTGACATTTATTTGGGATTGATTTTAAAAATTAGTTAGGAAATTAGAATTGCATGTTATTTTGTTCTGAAATAGTATTTTGTTATTTAATATTGTCATTATTGTATGTATGTATACTACAATAGCAGGGAAGTTTTGCAAGTTTTGACATGATTAGCACCAAGTTTGATCTTATAAGGGGCAAAGACTAAAATCATGAGACAAAAACTTCTTTATAAGCCTACTTCATCAAATGTAATTCCTTTATTAAAAATATTACTGCTTTTTCAAGTAACCTGTGACAGATTTTATATTTTTTTCCTAATACTCAAAAACTGGGTTACTATGACATCAGAGAAATGTGTCTTCTCTGGTAATCAGAAAATTTGAACCTCTTCTTCACCTGTATGTTGAGACATTCCCAAAATTCACTTTACTTTGTTTCATTTGAAGATGAATCCTAGAACAGAGAGAAGAAGACAGTGAGGAAAAAAAGAGGTATTAAAAATATAGAGATATAACTACATGTAGTGTTTAAAGCATCTAAAAGATGGATGCAGTTCTTATAATTCTGTAAAATATTCAATTGGTTATTTTAAGTTGTTTTTCTGCATGGAGGAAACTGAAAGATTGAAATTTTTATTCAGTTCCTTATTAATTTAGTAGCAGCAAACCAGGTGTGTGGACAATTTGCACAAAGCAAACTTCAGTACTAGAGGTGTAAGTGAAGCTCTGAATGGTAGCATGTCAGCACATGCTCATTCAAAACTGCCTAGGAACTCTCACAGCAGGTGTATGCTAAACCATTACTACAAGCATTTTTTTCCTGATATATCTCCTGATTTGTGAGTTAAATCTTCTCAGTCTTCAGGAAAAGTTTTTATATATGTATAGTCTATATGGATGATGTATATGACAAATAATTAAGTAGTCTAGATGTATTCATCCTGGAAAAATGAAGTCTGAGGGTCCTGATGGCTTTGGTCTATAAAATCAGAAGAGCTTCAGACAATGGAAATAAGGAACAATCATTCATTGTCTGATGACAGTGAATATCTAGCATAAATGAGGAGGAGCAAAACAAAATAAAAAGGTGGCAATAAAAAGAATAAAAGCACCTCCACAAGACATGAATGTTTTTAAGTTTGCATGAGTAAAAAATACATAGACTAATGGATAGAAGAAAAAAGCCATTGTTGTTATTGTGATCAGCAGAATGTTATGGGTTCACCTAGGTGGGCCTAAATTTAGGTTTTAAAGTTCAGAGTAGGTCTGAAGCTGACAGCTGACTTGAGCTGGGCTGAGCTAACAGCTGACTTCTTCTAGCCAGTAATTTTGTATTCCATACCACATTATGACATCATCTCCAGGGAAGTAGGAACCAGTGTGGGAGTGGTTAAGGCAGTCGCTTCTCAGCCCTCCTCTTGGGAGGACGCACGATGCTGCCCCAGGGGGGACGGAGAGGGTCAGGCCCACCGCTGGCTCACAGGGTACCTCAGGAAAGTAAAATGTGTTGTTCTGGTTCTCTCCTTTCTGCTTGGGTTTGTCTCCCTGGAGAATAAGTTTTTTGAAGTAATGTGTAGCTAAGATAGTAGAATTTGTGTGTTCATTAGGAAGTAGGAAATTGTTGTTGCAGACTTGTGTGAGTGTATATTTGTACTCTCTGCTAATTGTCTCTTTCTCTCTGTAAAAATATATGTAGTTTTAGTATAAACGTGGTTTGAAGTTTTTTCCTTCCCCTCTCTTTTGCTCCCTTTCCTTGGTGTTGTGAGGGAGGCTCTAACTCTCTACTTGGAGGGTTGGCAGTTTGCCAGCTCAAAACAAGACACAGTATTAGACATTATTGAGCTTTTCTATGTTCCTAATCTGTTCTGCTCTTTCACAAGATCTTTTGTTGAGCTGCTGGCCACTAAAGAGGCAGACTCCTGAGCTGAAGACTTTTTTAATCAAATTATGGATAGTTGGGTTTATATTCTTATACAAAGAATGCATAAAAGATTAAAGTGAAGTTTGCAGTAGAAGTTAAGGGGCTTAGAGTACCAGTTTCTAAAAATGTTTGATAACATCTGAGCATTTTTTTATTTAATAGGGAGCAAAAAACCTACCATACGACAGAAATAAATATGTAAATCTGAAAAATCTTCATAGACAAAATTAAAGTAAAAGGTAGTTTTCATATCTGTGAAATTTTTAATGTCATTGTTTTATTGGAGAGAGAAAGGAAGAAATAGGGAAATATGAGATTTTTTTCCTAAATTTAACACACAATTCTAAAAGTGTCTTTCTATAACTAACTATATTTTCTTTTTATATCCTTGAGTAGTTACTTGGCATATTTGTGAGGATATTGAGCAATGGTGGTGTAGGTTCTTCTAATTCATTTTTATACAATAAAAACATGAGGATGAGGCAACTGAACATAACAGTAACCAAGTTTTAAAACTATTAAAATATATATATTTATTAAAAATGTCAAAATTAAATTTAAAAAGACAACTATCATGTTAGGATGAAGTAAGTGAAATAAAAGAGATGAATGTGTGAAAAATGACTGGCAGGTCTACTTTTAGAAACAATTGTTTGAAATTATGAAATACCAAAAAAGTATTACAGAGGAAATTCTAAATACTAAAAATGCATTGTACTATTTCTGAAATATTTTTTTCCTCATTTCCCTCTCCCAACCCCTACATAAGTATTTCTTGTGGCTTTTCTTTCCCTTGAGAAAACTCAGAAATTTCATTCATTCATTGTATACCTGCAGAGCCAAAGAAACTGAGCAAGATGTCTAAGTTATTGAGAAAAAGTAGTTCGTAGCACAAAAGAATGTGATTCTTGATAGAAACCAGGAAAAAAAGGGAAAAGTTGAAAGAAGTAAGAATGTCCTTCTACTCATGAAACATGAACATTTTTTTTGAGTCATTGACTGTAACTCATAGCTATTAAACAGAGAAATCACAGAACACTCAAATTCTGTCATAAAAAGGGAGCTAAAATAATTGCTATCATCAAATGACCAGAAATATTTAAATATCTAACACTGTGTTTCACGTGAACTGTCCTATATTAGCTCAAAAAAACCAAAACAGTTAAACATCTGAGACAAACAATTATGTCAAAGTTTGACAAGAGAAGACAATATGCATTGTATATTCTCACACTAAGTCACAGTCTTTTATCGAAGATAATTGGATGAATCATTATCATTCTTTCTTGTAATACCAAACTAGAAGTAATGTGACAAAGTATCTACTGGTGAATATCCAAGACATTCTATTGACTAAATGGGAAAGATATTCAATTCAGATAATTGCATATTCTGGTGTATATCAGGTGAGGAGCTGGGAAAATTTATATTTGTGTTTTCATTTTAAATATTATTGTATTAATACTATTATCTCCAAGTCTAGCAGATTGGATTAAATGACAGGCAAAAATAAATATTGTACATTTTCATATTGTGCATATTACAGAAAACAGTCATTTTACTGTGAAATTTCATGGGGTGTCAATAATGTAATAATTCATGGAAATAGTTTCTTCCTTGCAGCATATTTTACATTCTAAAGAACTACAATACACAGGCAGAAAATTCTCACATTCAAATTTAAACATAAAGAAAAAAAAGTAGATAAAATACATGTAGACAACATTAACAGAAAAATAAGGAAGTTCCAAAAAATAAAGTAACAATATTCTACAGCAAAAATTCAAGATTGAAGTGATTGTAAAAAATCTTTTTGTGACACGATTTTCCTTGAAATTATGTGTTGGTGGCTTTCACTTCAAACACTTAAATTGTTCAATTTAGATATATCAGTTCCTGCAGACAAAGGCTTAAAACAACTAAGTTAAAGAACATGCAGATTTTTAATTTGAATATGCTGAATTACCTCCAGGAATAGTAGTACAATAGTAAAAAGAGCCTAAAAGTCATACAATCAAAGAAATATTCTATCTAATTTCAGGTACTTCATTCTACCATGGGGGCTATGAACTCACTTTCTAGTTTTCTATGGCTCTGCATGTGTCCACAAAAACACCTCAGCAGGCAATCCTGGCAGATCATTCGCTATGAGATGGAAGACAACTATTTGCATGTGGAATTTAGGTGGTACCAGGTTCATCATCATCATGGCTAGGCTTCGCGAACGAAGATTTGAGAAGGGCACTACCCACGCTTGCTGCAAGCGTGCTGGTGGCTAAAAAGGCTGATACGGGATAGGCAGGTCCGGTCACAAAAGGCACAGCGGAACGTCTCCCTAGGTGATATTGGCAAGGAACGGTTCTTTCTGCGTTGTCTTTTCTCCTCAAGACTGACTCTCTGTGCATTCTCAAAAGAAGCAGCAGCGTCGTTAACGGTGTGTCTCCATGAATCCCGATTGCAGGCCAGAGTGGGCCATTGGTGGCAGTCAATATGGCCAAGGCTGAGGTGTTGTTTCAGGCAGTCCCTGTATCTCTTCTTCAGGGCTCCTCTCTTGCGGCAGCCGGTGGCGAGTTCACCATAGAGCACAATCTTCGGAAGGTGGTGATCCTCCATACTGGAGACATGCCCTGCCCAGCGCAGCTGCGTTCTCATCAGCATGGCCTCGATACTGCTGACCCCTGCCTGTTCAAGAACAGACACATTGGTCACGTAATCAGACCAGTGGATGTTTAGGATTGAACGGAGGCAGCACTGATGGAAGCGTTTGAGAAGCCGCAGGTGGTGGCGGTAGATGACCCAGGATTCAGACCCATATAAAAGAGTAGACAGTACAATGGCTCTGTAGACACTAATCTTTGTACTTTTCTTCAGGTTTTTATTGGACCAGACTGTTTTATGGAGTTTTCCAAAGGCTCTGTATGCCTTTGCTAGCCTGTTGTCTATCTCTTTGTCAATCTTACCATTTGAGGAAATGATACTTCCCAGATAGGTCAACTGCTGGACTGACTTAAGCTCTGAATTGCCTATGGTGATGTGAGGATGATGGAAGACTTCTTGAGGTGCAGGTTGGTAGAGAACTTCCGTCTTCTTCAGGCTGACTTCCAGCCCAAAAACTCAGCAGCCTCTGCAAAGCAGGATGTTAAGCGCTGCAGAGCTGCTTCTGTGTGAGCAACGAGGGCGGCACCATCAGCAAAAAGCAACTCACAGACAAGGTGATTCAGGGTCTTGGTGTGGGCCTTCAGTCATCTTAGCTTGAAGAGGCTTCCATCGGTACGATATCGGATGTAGATGCCGTTTTCTTCATTGAGGTCTGCTGTGGCTCTTTGGAGCATCATGCTGAAGATTGTGAATAGAGTTGGTACAAGAACGCAACCTTGTTTCACACCATTGCTTATTGGAAAGGGCTCAGAGAGTGCATCGCCATATCTGACTTGTCCACGCTGATCCTCATGTAGCAGGATGATCATTTTGAGGAACTTGGGGGGACATCCTAAATGTTCCAAGATCTGCCACAGGGCTTTTCTGCTCACAGTGTTGAATGCTTTGGTGAGGTCAATGAAGGTTACATAGAGACCTTTGTTCTGTTCCCTACACTTCTCTTGCAGTTGTCTGAGAACAAACACCATGTCTGTGGTGGTCCTATCAGCTCTGAAACCACACTGGCTTTCAGGTAGAAGATCTTCTGCTCAGAAGTATTCTTGCAAGGATTTTACCAGCAATGGAGAGCAAAGTAATACCAGGGTAATTTGAGCAGTCTGATTTTTCTCCTTTCTTCTTGTACAGGGTAATGATGACTGCATCACGGAGATCTGGTGGTAGTTCCCCTTGTTCCCAGCAATGCACAACAAGCTCGTGGAATTTGGCATGGAGTGCTTGACCTCCATGCTTCCAGATTTCAGGTGGAATTCCATCAACCCCAGCTGCCTTGCCAGTTTTCACCTGTTCTATGGCCTTGAGTATCTCTCCTATAGTAGGGGCTGCATCCAATTCATGTTTCACCAGTTGTTGTGTAATGTGCTGAATTGCTGAGCCTTGGACTACACGGTTGGCACTGAAGAGAGTCTGAAAGTGCTCAGACCATCAGTTCAGGATGGAGGTTTTATCTGTTAGAAGCAGTTGACCATCTGCACTGAGTAGGGGGCTTTGAACCTGGTGTGCGGGTCCGTACACTGCTTTCAGGGCCTCATAGAATCCTCTTTGGTCACCCAAATCTGCGCATAGTTGTGTTTTTTCTGCTAGGTCGAGCCACCATTTGTTCTGGATGTCTCGAAGTTTCTGTTGGAGCTTGCTGCATGCAAGACGAAAGGCGGCTTTTTTTATATGGCAAGATGGCTGAGCAAGGTGTGCTTGGTGAGCAGTTCTCTTCTTCTTCAGCAATTCCTGGATCTCTTGATTGTTCTCATCAAACCAGTCTTTGTTTTTCTTGGAGGAGAACCCTAGGGACTCTTCAGAGGACTGCAGGATGCAACTTTTAATATGTTGCCAAAGCCCTTCAGGAGAGGGATCTATGAGATTATCTTTAAGTCTAGTTTGAAGGTTTCCCTGGAAGCTGTCTCTCACTGTGGCTGTTTGAAGATTGCTGACTTGGAGCCTCCTCCTTGGAATGTCGCCTCTCTTAGGTTTGGGCTTGAAGTGGAGGTTAAGTTTGCAGCACACAAGGAGGTGGTCTGTTTGACATTCTGCACTCGGCATCACTCGAGTATGACGGACATCACTGACATTTCTCTGTTGTACTAAGATATAGTCAATGAGGTGCCAGTGCTTGGATCGAGGATGCATCCAGGTTGTCTTCAGGCTGTGTTTCTGTTGAAAGATAGTGTTGGTGATGGTGAGCCACTGTTCTGCACAAAACTCTAGCAGGAGGCGTCCGTTGTCATTGCAGTTTCCAACGCCATGCTTAACCAGGACTCCTTTCCAGGCTTCAGAATTCTTACCTACTCTGGCGTTGAAGTCACCAAGGATTATGATCTTATCATCTGCAGGAACATTTTGGGTGAGGCGGTGCAGGTCTGTGTAGAATTTGTCTTTTTCTGCTGGGTCAGCTTGGAGAGTTTGGGCATATACACGAAAAAGAACAACATGTTGCTTGTTGTGTAGAGGGAGGCGTGAGGACATAATGCAATCGGAATGATCTGTCGGCAGATTTTCAAGTTTGGAGGCAATGGAGTTTTTAATCATGAAGCCAACTCCTGAAAGGTGTCTTTCAGTTTTGGGTTTGCCTGACCAGTAGAGTGTGTAGCCAGCACCATGTTCTTTAAGGCTGCCTTCCTCATGAAGATGAACTTCACTGAGAGCAGCAATGTCAATGTTGAGCTGTGACAGTTCGTGGGCAATTAGAGCAGAACGACGCTCAGGACGTCCACTATCCCCAGTATCAAGCATGGTTCTGATGTTCCAACATGCAAGTGTTAGTTTGAGCACACCTTTGCAAGCAGGTGTATGCCTTTGAAATCTCTTTGTTTTCGTTTGACCGCATGGAAGATGCCGGTTGGTCACGGTTATCCAACTGGGTGTGGAGATGAGCTTTGTTTAGGCCACCTTTGCTAGGCCCCTCTCTGTGTGGAGCAAGGAGTGCTGTCCCTAGAAAAGGCTGCTTGGTCATTCAGGATGCTGCCGCAAGAGACTGTCATCTCCGGGGTCAAGTCTCTAATGACCCATATCCTGAACTGCCTGCATGCAGGGTTGGGTCTGCGGCTTCCAGCTGCTTCCTATCACCTGCCGTTTTCGACCCTCACCTGTCGCTACAGGGCTTTGCAATGTGGGTGAACCCTTCAAGCCTGCGCAATGGATTTTTTAGGTGAGGCACAGCGTGCGCACAACTGGCCCCACCCTTTACTCCTAAGGTTCATCTGCCATGGCCTAGCGAGCTTGGACGGTGACAGCGAATACCTCAGGACATAGGTTTGGTTAGAGTATCCTTCTCTTAGATGGATGGCCTTACAGGGCTAAATGAGCTCCTTCTGCCCGGGTTTGGGGTTGGAGTTGTTCTTCTCCTAGGATGGTTGCCAGATGGCTAGCGAGACCATCCTGCCCATGGACACACTTTGTCTGACCCTTCAGCTGAGACCTGTCTGGCATGGGAGACCCTACCGGCGGCACAAACCACCTCCAGCATAGCTCTCAACCTCATGAGGGCGCACAAGCTTCTCCCCCGTGACAAGGGGGTGTCCCCGGAGAAGGGTACCAGGTTACAAACTACGGTAATCACTTACATGCAAATATGTTTTTTATTGTGAATTTATTAAAAAATATTTTACAGATAAAGACTTAGTCACAAACTAGACTTTAAACTTAGATTTTACTGAGTTAAGTCCCATTGTGTTCAGGATTATTTTTGCTGCTGTTTGCAGTATCATTCTTGGGTTTAGACCTGAAAGAAATCTCGGAATGTGAAGGGTGTGCATGTTTTCTAGGGTGTTTCTGTTACAGGGAAACCGTAGCCCCTGGACAATTCTGGCTCTGTGTTTGAAACACTACAATTTACTTTCCTACTAGATTTACAAACTGTATTTCTCACGGTAGGCTCTATACTTTTAAATAAATGAATTGCTTGTATAAATGAGGGGGAAGAAAATCTACATTGTCTACAACTGAATTTTATATCTTAGAAAAAACGTAAAAGCAAAACAACAGACAAAAAATCCCATCGAAATTAAAACTACCCTTATGCAATGCCTTTGAGAGTTAGGGATTTAACAGGCGCAAAGTCAGGAAACTGTTGAGGTCTGTCTGGTATTTTGATGTACCACTATGTGAGCAATGTGTACGTTGGAAAGGTGTGAGGAGAAGAGAAAATACAGACAAGAGGGGAATATATGAACAGTAACATGAATTTTCTGGTACTGATCACATGGAAAATAGCATTGAGAACTTGGTGTGCAGCCTGAAATTGGCAATGGTAACTAGTAATAGTATTGAAATACTGTATAACTTCACTTCCTGCAAAGCAATACAGCGGTGGAGAGTTTGTGCATTTCTTCAGTCTTTATTAGTGATGATCCTTCATGAGGAAAACACTTGCTGTTAACTTTGGGAAGATACCAAAACTTTGTTGTTGGAGATGGTGATTCAGGAATGGAGAAGGGCAAGAGATCGCCGGACTGAATTTGATGTGTGGAAGGTCCAGGAGGACCATTCCTAACCCGGACTGTGACTCCATATCAAGGACTTTCTCTGCTACTACCCCCATTCCCCTTTTTTTCTTGGGTTCATGTTGCCTCTCCCTGTTCTAGAAGCTTCCCCAGGCAGGCAGGAGCTGTCAGCAAAGGTACAGCTACCATTGGCCGGCTCCCTCCAAGGGGCGGTCCTGATCCTGCCTGTCCCCAGTTCACACCCCCTCAGTTCCTTCACCCAGTAGTTTGTAGTGGATTTGCATGCTCCGCCTTAGTTCCACCCCCTTTCCAGAACCTTCCCTACCCAAGGTTATATAAGTCCTGTGTTCAGTTAATAAAGTTAGATCAGTGGATCACCTCTGATCATCACAGACCATCCTTGGCTCCTGGGTGTTTGTTTCTCGTGCGAGAGCAAACCTTACCTGGGGCCTGGGATCCGGCGAACGACAACTCAGCTGGCAGTCTGCGAACCCCCGTCGCTGGTCTGGTCCCTTCCCAAGAGACCAAGACTGCGACACTTTGTCTTCCAAATTCAGTGAGACTGCATGTAGAAACCTAAACAATTCTCAAGATCAAGACTGTAGTCTCAGTGAAATCAAATTAGATGAAAACCAGAATTTTGTTACTTTCAAGAAAAGCCCAAGAAATATTTTTATTCAGGTGAAAACTGTCATTAAAATATTACCAAACATCTCCACTAAACAATTCATGACAGCTATTCAATATAGAGATGGAAACAAGTCTAGTAATTTGAAAGTGAATGAGGCAAATGGCACAACACAATATCCTTTCATGTGATTATTTTCTCTTATGCCAGAGACAAGTAACTGCATCCAGCTATTGGAAATAATCTCTGAGACATACTAGTGCTTCAACTGTGCCCAGGAAATGGTAGTCTTAGTTGGGCAAGACCAAAACTGTGCCAAGGACTGCCCTAACTATTTTCAAATGCAGAAAATAGTCTTGTTCAATAGAAATGTTAAAGTGCCTAGCAATATTTTCTATCACTTCATTATTTATGATAAGATATACAAGCAGGGAGCCTGGGCAGGTAGGAATATTGAAAGCCACAATAGATTTCTAGTGACCTAACATGAGAATTGTGCACATAGAGACTTCTTTTTGTTCATGGGCTAATAAGCTGAATCTGCATGACATGCTGCTGAATTCCAGAGCTTACTTTTGGAAGTCAAAACACCTGAAGTTTTGTGTGTCTTTTTACTAAAGAGCTGCACTCATGGAAAACATTATTAATAGGTTGACTATTAATATGCTATTAGTCTTAGTTTTAGTTTTTATATGATCAGCCACTTTGAAAAAAACTAAATTTTTTTTTAACTCATAAAACCATTTCATGAGACTTTTTTTTTTTCAAAAAACATTTCTACTTTTTTAACAATCAGTTCCAGAAATTGGAATGCTGTCCTGATTCTCTCATTCTGGTTACATACAGATTAGCCCAAATGACTAGCCTTTTTGGAAGATATGACCACTGTTATGTATCTTGAGTTGGGGATATGTATCAGGAGTCATTTTTCAATGTATTGAGGAGATATTCTAGTTAATCAAATTGTTGAAGTAAAAAGATCTGAAACTTTCACTGATTAAATAGAGATGCTTTCATTTCACCTCACAGTGAAATATTAATTCATAACACATCGGTACATCGGTATCATAGATGTTTAGCAGGTCCTTCAGGAAGCTGATGGAATTTCAAGGTGAACAAATAAGGCACTAGTATATTGTAGCTGATTATAATGTCTAGAAAAGAATCTCTTTAGCTTGAAACCAGGAAAAAATAAAAACTACAATTAACTTTTTGGTAACAAGGAAAACATCCAGTGAATTCATCTGAAGTCATTACATATTCCCACAGAAATTGAAAAGAAATGTTAAAAAGCAAAATTGCCTTTCTCACATGTTGGCAAATATAAAGCAAAATTATTTCCTTCTTTTGTATTATGGTTCAAAGTGAGAAACATGAGTTGCGAAGGTTTCCTTTCTTTAATAGACAGGACTGATCCCATAAATGTCATAGTGTCCTTTTTACATGATTTAGTTTCATAGTTCGGGAAAGACAATGTAATTTTGTTACACTTGGAACTAGTTTAGCTGAGAAGTATATGACCCTTTCAAATAACAGGAAATAACTTTTCATGGTTTAGTGAATATTGTTTAGTGTGGGGAGATAAAAACTCTTCTTAATGATTACATTAGAAATAATAGTTGTGTTCAGGCCAGCAAATATGGTTATAATTAGAAAATGAAAGCTGACACTGAAATTGATTCCTTTCACTTTGACCCATCCAGCTGTGATAACATCACTAGCAAAAGAAGGGAAAGTCCACTCACACCATTGGTTCTTTTACTCCTTCATCTGCTACTTGTTCTCTTGAGTGTCTTCTGACAACTACATTTTGATTGGGAAAAGTGGAAGCATGTCCTTCAATGCATCTTCTGCAACTGCCGTTTATCCTTCCAACTACAAGCCTCTAGATGACAGGTGAAAGAAATATTCCTATTTCATAAAAATTTCAAAATATAAAATTGGAATGAAAAGTCAAAATATGTTTCATTCATTCAAAAGAGAGAGAGAAAAAAGACTAATTGAGAGAATGCACTTCCTTTTCAAAATGAAAAGTCATGTTGAAGACAAAAATTATTTTTGTATCCGTAGTGACATCATACATAAGCATAATGTAGTTTATTTTTTAATTTGTTTAACCAATGATATGAGACTTTAAAAAAACCCACCTTTTATAATGCTCGAAGAAAGATTTGCAAATTTATTTCTAATATTGCCTTCAATTTGCTATTAAGTTTTAATCATTGCCAACTATATTCCTGTATTTTCTCATACTTTTTTCTCTCCCACTCTTTGAGTATAACTCCTGAAAGTTAGAAAATAAGGGGAGATAGAGAAATGACAGGAAAAACTACACAAACTGATCTAACAACAAAACAGAAGATTAGAGATGCAAACAGCAGAGCTTTTTCTCTCCTTGTGTCTCTCCATCCAGCCTCCACTAGTCATAAATGTTTTTCAAGGAGTCTTATTAACTGATCAGACACCTGCAAATAAAGAAACAGAAACAGAGGGCACTTCAAAAGTTTTGTTACAAAAATTACATAAACTAGTAAATCTCACCAATCTAAATTTGTTTTGAGTGTAACAGTTTTATTTGATTAAAAAAAAATCCTAGTGGGACAAAAATATAACTCCTGTAAAAAAAGGAAATGGGAATCTTTTTAAGTACTATCTTGACTGTCGAATTAAATTTTGGTGAACTGAAGCATTCTGAGGTTATTCAGAATTGCAACTTTTCTGTGACACTTTCCTTCTTATGTAATTTTCCACCTCAAACAGAAGAACTATATACTTAGTTCCAGCAATATAATCAGTAGGGAGGGGGACTGGAGGTGTGAGATTTTAGACAGGGCAAGGTAGGTGCAATAAACAGTTATTTGATAAATTCAGAGTGGTATGGCACAACTAATAGATATTAATAACTATAGAAGTATAGTGCATCCACAGACATGCACATACCTCTTCTAATCAAACCTCATTTTTGAAGAGGCAACTATTAATGGCCCTAAAACTAGGTTGTATCTTTGACTACCTTGTACTAATAAAACATTACCTAGGCTTAATTTGGAGGCTGTGAAGTCAAATAGTAGATGGTAGTAGAGGCACAGGATGATATCAGATGTTCCAGAGCTGTAAACACTATTCAGAAATGATGAATTATTATTTGTTAAAGGAATGCAACCTTGGAAACAGAATAGAACTACTTTTGTGAATTACAGAAATTGTAAGGAAAACTATCCAACATATGTAATACCTAGATGAAACATGACACTGAGAAAAATAGGAAAAAAAGATACTGAAAAACAAAAAAAAAAAAGGAAGCTTGAAGTTAGAAATTCTACTAAATAAATTCAACGACACTGAATAACAAGGGGAACAAGCCTGATTCTCTATAGACAGAGCTACAATGTACCTTTAGTAAGGCTCTAATAGGCTTCTACCTCTATTGTTAAATAAAACACTTGACTCCATCTAATTTTAGGGGGTTTCTTGGTAGTTTACTTTGTGGCCCTCTTTGTCATAGGTTACAGTTACTTGAGGAATGATGAAATAAGGGCTGAACTACATTTACATTATAAGGTGCTTTATTTGCCTCTGTGCAGAGATATTACAACTACAGGAGGAACTTTATGTAGGATTATTTTCTTACACAGTTATACGCAATTGTAAAACTTACGCACACCATGCAAACTATCTAACATCATACAGCTATAGCTAAATATTAAGTAATACATATTTTATAAAATTGCTAGATCCAAGAAGTCTTAACTATCATATTTTTAACTTTACAAAAAGAGTTCTTAAGGTATGTTCTTCCACGGGACTTCTGCAGGCTTCTTTTCTTTCTTCTGTGATGAACTCAAGGTCTCTAGACAAATTCCATTCTTATCTCAGCAGCTTGCACCTGCAAATTTATCTTTGGTTCACTAGCCTGAAAATGTATATGTTCCAGCACCATCATCATGAAAATTATTTTTGAAAGAGTTGGGATGCTTATGACTTGCCAAACACACTGAAAATGTCAAAGATAACCTCAGAAAAGGTTGTAGATTTTAGAAAGCTTGTGTGTGTGAGCTTTAACTGTTACTTAAGTTGGAATGGGCTGTAATTGAATATTTAAGTGCTAGTATAATTCTAAACAGACTAATATTAACACTTTGATTAGCCTATTAAGACTTAAATTAGACTTTCAGAAAATTCTTGTGTTCAAATGTAAGGTGTACTTCCCAAGCCCACAAAAATGCATGAGGTCTTTAATTTCTTACTGTTGACATATGATTACAGTTTGAATTTGAGAATAATTTGGGGGGAGGGGAGGGAAATAATATAATATTGTTAAATATCTGATCTTATTTTTATTTCTTTGGACAGCTTTAAAAATATTACATAAAAGTCTAGTTTTTATATCTTATGCCAAGGATCTTCTTCAAGCTTTAAGAACTGGAATTTATTTAAGATATTACAGGGACAAATGTATTCAGTTTCATTGCAGTAATATTTAGGTTTTTTACTTTTACACCTTTTTCTTCAACAACTGATTTTGTCTTACTGTCCTTGTTTTGCACATGGACACTTTGTCAGACCTTAAATTAAAACCCTGTAAGAAATAACAGAAAAAAACAGGATACATAGAAAAAAGTTGGTTGAAATTTCACATGATT
The DNA here is from genome assembly GCF_047495875.1 of Pithys albifrons albifrons. Lineage (NCBI taxonomy): Eukaryota > Metazoa > Chordata > Aves > Passeriformes > Thamnophilidae > Pithys > Pithys albifrons. The sequence goes on from NC_092459.1 coordinate 37,206,360, forward strand.
TTTATAAAGACTGACAGCACTAATAGCTGCAGGTATCTACCTTTGAGAAATTAGTTTACTTAGACACCAAGTAAAAGTGTTAGGACTAATCTATCATCTTCAAATTAATTTTTTTTAAGTTGGCAAGCAGTAGCAAAAGATTCAGGACTTCTGAGTTGAAAAGTCCATTTTCTTTGAAAAATTAGATATATTACAACACAACAGTGTACTAAGAAGGGGTTGAAATAGTCTCAAATTGCCTATGATTTAAACCTCAGTGCTTTAAAATTACTAGTAAAAGTGGAAAGGTTATTTTAAAAATTTTGAGGAAATTAAGATTGAGAATGTTGTTGGATAGAAAAAAATGTCTTTTATTGCTCTTCTCCTTAAAGACTATTTAAAATTATATAAAATATAAAATATAAAAGATAAGTTAAAAAATGAGTAAGATTCAGTTTTTAAGGCAAAATAAAGATTATGACAGCTGCAGCTCTTGAATAAGAAATTTAATTGCCTTTTGTTCTTAACTGGACATAATATAAAGGGAAACATATGGCCATTAGACAAAAAGACCTGAAGAGATTCCCCACATACACACCCTGCTTTCTGACACAATGCCTCTGTGAGGATTTTTCATATAGTATTATATAGTATTCACCATAATTTATTAAAAGTTCATCAGTTAGTTAAAAAAAACCACATTGCTTTTCCTTTCTGAATAATGAAATATAATTTGGAAATAGCTTCCTTTTGATACTTATTTTTCATTAAATATCTTTTAAAGCACAAAAATATTTTTGGGAGTTTTTTTTATTTTTTTTTTAAATATTGCTCCCTAGAATATACCTAAATTTATGGAACAAAAAAAAAATAAATCAATGGAACTCACAAAATTATACTTCACTGATTAGAATTTACATCACAGGAATTAAACAAGGATTTGATACTTTCCTAACCTAGACATCTTCATGAGAGCTACTACCGGTTTTATCTGCCTTTGAACATTCTCACTACAGATCTTCATTGCAGGAGGCAATAATCAGAATGTTCAAAGATTCATTCACAAGCCAATAAGATTATGCTACGTAACTTCCTCACGTCTTCTCAAACCATTAGGGATGCAGTTATATGACATAGTTAAATGTGGTTATACTGCATTTGATGGTAAAGACATCCAGAAAAATTCCATGTATTGGAAAATAAATTCCTGCACTGTGCAAACTTTCTGGAAAACTGGGATCTTAACTCAGATATGCACAATACAATGCTCAAGTAGTACATTAAAAAACACAGATGATGAAATGATAGCATTTTTAACACTTGAATTTTCTACCTCAGTCAATAATAAATGTTTACAGATGATGGAAAATAAAATATACAAAGGTGAAGTTAAAATTCTTCTCTTATATTTTAGAACATTTGTCACCAATATTTCATGTTGTTGAAGACACAGTTACTATGAACAGTAGGATAGGTCTCTACCCCTGTTACCTTTCATGCATAATAAATAGGTTTTAAATACATAATTAATTCAAACAATGAAACTGAAAACAAGGCATCTTCCTCCTAAAAAAAAGGTTATTATAAAATACTATAATTAAATAAGATCTTAAATTTTATGTCTTGAGATTGTTTGATTTTTAGTTTCCTTTGTTGTAAACATAGCCTTTCCACAACAGTCTCCATCCACAACTTAGAACATCCTGTCTTATTTTAGATTTTAACACAAGAGTTGCTTATTTAGGGCTTGACTGTCTGGCGGACAAGCACTAAATATAGCTGGTTTTTTGTTTGTTAACTGATGAACAAGATTGTTTACTATGTTAATCAGTGCACCCTTACTCCTGTCTTGAAGGCTATTTATACTGATGGTGAATATTTCAGTTAATTGGAAGGAGTCATGCTGGATCCATAAATCTTGCATACAAGGTTAATTTTACTGTTGTACTTTCTTTGCTATAACCATATATCAATGGTTTAACTATCCCTTCTGTATTTGTTTAATCTTTGTAAAGATTCCTCAGAGCTACGGAGGCACTATGCAATGTCTTTTAGAAGATCCACACCAAATATCTGTAGCTGAATGAAAATTCTACAGTGATCTCAATCATTTAATGTCCACTAACCCTTGCCAGCCTTGCAGAGTGCAACAGTGGAGTGAAGCACCCAGATAATGTTGTTTTGAGCACTTCTAGCTGAAGAAAACACAGGGAGCCTCAGAACATTGAATCCAGTAAGAGAAGACTATTATTAAGGTACTAACAAATTTGCTTAAAAAAAAATAAAAAGACTGATGGTTTCAAGACAGTTGTTTAATTTTTCATGACCAAATAGAGTCATAGAATCATAGAATCGATTGGGTTGGAAAAGACCTGCGAGATCATCGAGTCCAACCCTTGGTCCAACTCTAGTCCATTTACCAGATCATGGCACTCAGTGCCATGGCCAATCTGCGTTTAAAAATTTCTAGGGATGGTGAATCCACCACTTCTCTGGGCAGCCCATTCCAATGCCTGATTACTCTCTCTGGAAAGAATTTTTTTCTGATATCCAACTTAAATTTCCCCTGGCAGAGCTTAAGCCCGTGCCCCCTTGTCCTATTGCTGAGTGCCTGGGAGAAGAGACCAACCCCCACCTGGCTAGAACTTCCCTTCAGGTAGTTCTAGACAGTGATGAGGTCACCTCTGAGCCTCCTCTTCTCCAGGCTAAATGACCCCAGCTCCCTCAGCCGCTCCCCATAGGGCTTGTGCTCTGTCTTGGTTTGAGATAAGCAACTGCCAACCCCACCAAGCACAGAGAGAAAAGCCTCCCTCCTAACACCACGGAAAGGGAGGAAAAGAGAGGGGAAAGAAAAAAACACTTCAAACTGCATTTATACTAAAACTACATATATTTTTACAGAAAGGAAGAGACAATTAGAAGAGAGTACAAATATACAATCACACAAGTCTGCAACAACAAGAAAGTCCAGTTCCCCACCTCAACTTCTGAACGAACACACAAATTCTACTGTCTTAACTACACATTACTTAAGAAGAAGCTTATTCCCCAGGGAGACAAACCCAAGCAGAAAGGAGAGACCCAGAACAACACATTTTACTTTCCTGAGATAACCTGTGCAGCCAGTGGTGGGCCTGGTCCTCTCCATCCCCCCTGGGACAGCATCGTGCGTCCTCCCAAGAGGAGGGCTGAGAAGCGACTGCCTTAACCACTCCCACACTGGTTCCTACTTTCCTGGAGATGATGTCATAATGTGGTATGGAATACAAAATTACTGGCTAGAAGAGGTCAGCTGTTCACTCAGCTCAGCTCAAGTCAGCTGACAGCTTCAGCCTAGTCCAGACTCCAGAGCCCAAATCTAGGCCCACCTAGGTGAACCCATGACATGCTCCAGTCCCTTCAGCAACCTTGTTGCTCTTCTCTGGACTCGCTCCAGCAGCTCAATATCCTTTCTGAACTGAGGGGCCCAGAACTGAACACAATACTCAAGGTGTGGCCTCACCAACACAGAGTACAGGGGAAGGATCACTTCCCTGGTCCTGCTGGCCACGCTATTTTTGATATAGGCCAGGATCCCATTGGCCTTCTTGGCCACCTGGGCACACTGTTTGCTCATGTTGAGCTTCCTGTTAATTAGTACTCCAAGGTCCCTTTCTGTCTGGCTGCTCTCCAGCCACTCTGTGCCCAGCCTGTAGCGCTGCAGGCGCTAGACACTCTAAACACTAATACTGACAGATGTTGGTTTCATATCTCCATCCTTTGTTGGGATAGACTAAGGAAGTGAGACTTCCATAGCCACAGAAAGCAGTGGAAGAGCTTTCTGAAAACAATTTTAAAAAACCCCCAACCCTAACATTGGCAACCGGGTGTTCGGAAATGTGGCATTAATGATTCAGCACATGTAGTAAGAGATTAAAAATGAATATTGATGCTGCTAAGCACCCACTCACATGTGCAATAGGCTGGCTTCCTTGGAGTTGTTTCATGTTATCTTGCATTATATATTATATAGCTAGCAAAACAAAAGATAGTATGAGGAAATCAGAGTTTCAAAACCACAAGTAAACAGATATGTGGGAAAAGCACATAGCATGGAAAAAACCCTGCTATTCATAGGCTCCTGTAAGTATTATAAGATAGCAAGAACCCGGTAAGTGCTGCAGATAAATATGTGCACAACCTGAAACAAAACAAAATCTATTAAGGGAAAAAATCCAGCAACTTCGTGCTTGTACAACTATTATGTCTGAGCTCAGTAAATGATGGAGAGCAGGTTACTAAATAATAAATTGAAAATTCTAACTTCTGTTTATATGATAGAGATATTTTGAAAATTAGAGCATCAGGATATCTTTGGCTTTGACAAATGTTTTAATGAAATACAAAAATTATCATGAAGTGTCTTTAAAAGAACCTAAATAAAGAACAAGATTTCTAACAGGAACATAAGTTTTATTTTTAAATCATAAACCACAATAGTTTAAGAGGAGATTACTATACCATAAGAACAAGATTATACTTCGTTAATTTAATCTACTTTTAAATAGATCCATATTGAGAAATAGGCGATGGAAACACACACACATACCCAAAAACAACCAAAAAAACCCCAAACCAGAGAAATTACATTAAGCCTATAGAATGTCAATAATTGAAACAGCAAAAAAACTTCTGCACTAGAAAACAGCATTTAAAAATGAATTGTGATGTTGAAGTCCTAAGAGTCAGCAAGCACTGGCAACATTCAGGGAGTTTTAAGTTACCTAATGATTATGTTTCCTTTTGTCTAGTGGAATCAGTCTGTAGGTAGCCAGCAGTAGAGCAATAATGCTGTGCTTAGAGTATGTTTTAAATTTGTGACAATACTGCTCTTCTCCAGGTCTTTGCATTTCTTAGCTGTGTTCTGGCATCGTACTAAGTCGCAGACTTTGCCCTCTACTTCTCCTTTCCCTTCTCTGCTTTGTCCTTTGGCTCCCCTGTTGTTCTCTTGGCCATGATTTTAGTACCCTGGTCTCTCTGATCCACTTTCTGAGCCTCTTCATATCTTTCCACATTTTTGGCTTTCTCTTCCTTTTATATTTTTTTAATCTCTCCTATTTATAATATTGCACAGTTCCCACATGGCTTTGATTAATGCATTCTTCCCTGCTTTTGCATAAGTAAGACTAAGCTAAAGAATTCCATGAACTGTTTTTAGAAGCAACTTCAAATTTTTTGTCTTCTCCAGAACTCTGTAATTTCTGTTGGGTTTGGTTTAAATGTGTTGGTTCAGATTCACAATGAAAGAGGATGGAAAAGATGAAATTATCCCAATGCACCCACTCCCATGGAGTTTGTACCCTCTTTCAACCACCTGAGGGTTTTACTACAAATAAATAGAATTTGTTGGGTTGTTTCTCTTGCTCTACAGAATCTCCTTTCCCAGTGTCCTGGGCATAATCTAGTTTAGCCTGTGGTCTGAGCACTAACAGGCTTTTATCACATGAAGACTATCTTAGCATGACCTGAGTAAGTCTCCCCTGCCAGTGCAGGAGCTGTGCTTCCCGTCTCACTGTTCTGCATAGCTTTTGGTTCATACAAAACCATATCTAAGCCTCAGCCAAGAGGACATTTGTCTTTAACATGCTTTTACAACTTTTTCTGCCTCCAGGACCCTTGTTGCTTTTATGGCTCAATCTGCTAGCTCAGATTGGGTGAAATCAACATTAACTACAAGAAAATCTAGTACTTTTTAGGTCACTTCTTTTTTTTTTTTCCATGCAGAAAAGAGGCAAAACAACTATAAGGAATTTGTTTAAAGGTGTGCTCTTCTTTCTGAAAGCAGCAATTCTGTGTTACCTACCTGTAGTAAATATGGTTTTTTTTCACGATCACAGTCAGTTAGAAAAGCAGGATGAGATCACAGCTGAATTTTCAGGCTTGTGTGAGAAGGACAAAAGAGTCTTGAGGGGAGAAATAGCACAGGCAAAAACTCTCAAATTCATCCTACCCAATTTAAGGAACCTAACAGAAATACTTAAGAGTGCAGTCAACCTTGTAAAGTCAAAAGAGAGAGCTACTTGAAGAAGAGACCTAAATACTCTTAGAAAAAATTTCAAACCTTTAACTGAAAAGTGTCCTGGTGGTCTTAATCTCTCCCTTTCATCAAGGAAACTAGGTATGCTACAACCCTACCTTAAGTGTCTTCCTTATTGTAAGGTTAAGTGGAATGAATATGGTTCAAAAAGCATATTCTGAAATAACCTGGGGCATATGAGGTCAGGAACAGGTACCTAATAGGATACAAAGACTTAAGAGCTTAACTCCTGAGCATGTACTTTTCATGTCTGTCAGGGCCCTGAGGACACTCACAGGTGCCTATCTCTGCCCATCCCTCAAGGGCTACCTCCATTCTGTCCACAGCCCAGGACCTCATTTCACGCTCCTGGGCCATCATCCCTTGCCCCAGCAAGGCCAGTTAACCTGCCTCCAGCTCCTCATGCCCTGCCTGGCCATGGTTATGTATCCCAACCCCAGGGAGTTACCCGGTATCCAGGGCTGGGGCTACCTCAGTGCCCCCTGGCTGTCCTGTTCCTATCTAGGGTGGTGACCCCACCCCAATGGACCTCAGGAACCTCTGCCACTTCCCCTATGGAGTCACTGGCCCCACTATGGCCTGAAAATTCTTCTTTTCCACATGCCTTTTTCCCTCTTCTCTTTGCTCCATTTCCCCTTCAGTCACATCTCCGCTTTCAGAGAATATTTTTGTCATATATCTCTTAAAGCAGAATCCTCAGGAGTGTTTAGGTGCCTAATGAAGCAGATTTGGACTAATGGTATTTTTCACACTGCCTAGGCACTTCAATTCTATTGAAAAATCAGCACAAGAATACTCTCCTCTTCATTTTCGTCTATGTTTTCATTTGTATCTCCATTACCCCAACATTGAGCAGAAGGGTGAGTTGCAAACTCTAAGCAAAATGCCGCATATCACTGGGAATCTGGAGGAGAGGGAAAACAGCCTGGAACAAAGTATAACAAAGTGGAAAGAGGATAACAAATCAAGGTGATATATATCGGTCCAATTCATTGCTCCACAGAACTCCCATTACTCAGGGGTGCCCAGCAAGCAGGCTCTGTCACACCTGTGGTGGGTGTGCAATCAATTGGCCCACATGCACTGGATTTGCCTGTTGTGTGCTCATGAGCCATTCAGTCGGAAACTTGGTAAATCCTCGTTAAAAAAAATAGTTCACCATTGAGAGCAGTGTGCTTACCTCCAAAACTACTAAAAGAGGCAGCTGGATTCAGCATTGGGTGAAGAAATAAAGGAGTGAATATCTTGCACATGAGAAAACACACATATTGAGAAAGACACATATGTAAGTGTGGGATGGGGGTCTGAAGATGTTCATGTACAATAAAGGAGCACTAGATAACCTTCAATTTTGCCATTTGTTTCTAGTATTGAAAGATAATTCAAAATGTTTCTACTGAAGAAAGATGAAATGGACATTCAGAAGCTGCATTCTAAAAAAGAAGGATGTTGTGGACTAAATTTTCACAAGTCATCTTAAGAACTAGTATAGGACACAATTCAAAAATTTATCCAAGGTCTTTTGGAACCTGGCTGCTACCCAGAATTTTGGGGTGTTTTACATACAATGATGTATATTGTCAGGTTTTTTATATGGCTGTCTGGAGGTGATTGCTGTGCTGAGAATAGATAAGGTAATTGGCACCATGCTGAGGTAAGATTAGGAAGGGCAGACTTATAATACCCTGGGTGGTGATGTGAGGGCAATAATTCCAAAAGAATTACAAAAAAAATTAAAATTCAATGTCACATAAACACAAGCTCTTTATCATTTGTGGTTGGAAGTTGGAAGAAAAAGTCAAGTAAAAACCTGCAAGTGAGCAAACATGTCACAAAGACATTGCAAATGTAGTGACAGGAGCTCCACACAGCAAAAAGGAAAGATGTAATTTTTCAACCACCAAAAACCTGCTTCTTCTGAGAAGACAGTAACAGAGTTTAAGTGAGGTTTTCTCTGACAATAGCTTTTCCTCACATGGCTCTCAGAACACTTTATAATTCCCACATTTCTGTTTGTCAAGAGTTCCATTCAAATCAATTGCAAATAATCAGAATTAACCCACATGTTTACTCAGATGTGAATATAGACATTCATGATGAAATGAGAAAGTTTATGATTTACTGGGAAGATCAACCATTCTTGCAGTGTCAATCATCCTACTCTTGACTGGGCTGAACCCTGAAGCCTGTTTCCTGGAATGCACTTCTGTACCATCTGCAGACTCCTGTTCTTACAGAACAGGAAATAATGAATATATGTCAAACCTAGCTGCTAACAAAGATATTTAAACAGTAACCTAATGTCTTTGAAACAAACATGGCTATATAAAAGACTTATTCCTAACAGAAAGGGTTTTAATATCTTGTTTGTTTGTGTGTTTAAATAACATGAAGGGATTCCAGGGAATACCTCTCTAATGACAAGAGAATGGCAAAATTAGAATGCTCTTTAATAATTGTACAAATCATAACACCAAAGACATCTTTTAAGGTGAATCAACTACACTTCAGACAACAAAGAAATGGAGAAGAAAGGGTAAAAGCTTCTTAATACGTTTTCTTCTGAAAGACAAGGATAGAATTATTTGATGTGGATAATTAAGAAAAATGATGTTCACATCCCAATGTTTACTGTACTTACGCTTGATAATACCAACCTTGCAGGCAGCCTAAAGCAGTAGCTTAAATGTTAATGAAGAAAACTGAGATGAAAGACTACACACAATATTTGGTTGCATAAAATGTTAGAAATATTGTCACTGTAAAAGTTTTTTAGGTTAAAATGATAACATCATCAGATAAACTTAAAATCATGACACTTCTGGAAAAAAAGGCTCCTTAAATGTTTTTTTCTATGCATCAGCTGAGGTTGTGGAACAAAAGAAAAGAAAAAATGATATTTTTAAGAAGCAAATAACCAAGAAAGGATCCAGTTGGACTATAAAGCAACAAGTGAAGAAAACAGTTGATCTCTCTGGAGGCCAAAATTTTCATCAAAATCTATGTGTAGATTTTTTGTTTATAAGTGCATCTCTAAAATGGGGGATTTTTTCATAAATGAAAATAACCTGCATTTTTCAAGTTCAGTAATAACAGTATGTAACATGGTCCACATGTAATTGCAGAGAATAATATTTGTCAGGGTGTTGCTCAATAATATAGCCCCAGGCTCCCTAGCTTGATAAAAGAATAAAAGAGGGAAAATAATTTCTTAGTCATATCCATTATTAGTCTTTGCATATGATAATTCAAATCCAAACTATTTTGAACCTTTATAATATTTTTTATATTATCTTCTAAAAACATTAGGAAATTGAAACTTTTAAGAAACGAGGAATAAATGCTAATTAAAAAATGGAAGAAATAGGTCATGCAGCAGTTTGCTCAAGGCAGTGAGGAAATTTTTGATAAAGAAATAGATAAAGTCCATTCTCCTCATACTGAGATACTATTTTTACAACTTTTAAAAAGTGAAATACATGTTTAGGGAAAACATACAAGCAGCTATGGAGAACTAGAATATTTTTCCAAAATGTACCTGTAGAAGACAAATTAACAGATTTTAAACCCACAAACATTAAAAAATATTAATAAAGTAATAGCTGGTTAGAAATCATAATATATAAACACTAACTCAAAGGAAAGATTTTTAAAAATATAGACCACATCTATATGGGTGGAAGATTTCAGAATTTTGTCAACACTTTAATAAATAAAGAACTTGTCATTTCAAGACTAGGCCTTCTGGAGGCATTTTTTTGCCTGATTGCAGTCTTTGATACCCAAATTTAAAACATCAATCCACACTGTTTTCAGTCAGGTGGTACCCCAAACACCTGGATATATAAGTTCCTACTAACAACAACCCTACTGTTCTTCATAAATGTCAGGTGACTGACTGCCGGGTACATTTACACATTTCATCCCTTTCTTATTTGTGATGTTAGTAGAGTAAAAAAAGTATGGTGATAGTAGTAAAAAAACCAACCAAACAAACAAAAAAAAACCAAAAAAACCCACCCTACTCTCACATTTTTTAAATATTAGCTGTGAACCAGAAGGAACAGGCAGAATAACATGTTCACAACCATGTTCACCAAACCTGTCCTTCTGTAGAACCCCTCAACAATAACATAATGCCTATAGAATCTTTGGGATATTGAAAATTTGAGAACGGGAGATCTGAATTTGCAGGAGTGCCTGGCATGTTCTGCAGAAAGCTTCCTAATATGGTGAGTAAAATTCTTGGTTTAATTGCTCTTTGACATTGTGAAAAGTATTTAAGTATCAGTGGCAAAAATTTTGGTTAAATGCATGTCTAATTCCGGGCCATCAAGATTAATTATATGGACACACAGTGACCAGTCATTTTATAAATATAAAACAGGGTATTTTTTCTGTGGGACAGATTCAGGTACAGAACTCTGAGTATCTTTAAATCCATGCCTATAAGATAGTGAACAATGTAAGTAAAAATCATAATGTCAAGCCAGAAATAGAAATACTTGAATTTTTGCCTCTAGGATTTCATCTGACTACATTTGTTACTAGACTATTAAGTATGCAATCAGAAAATAAGCGGAGCTGGCATATTTATCTCCAACAATGTATTCACAGCAGTAAGATTATAGTAGAAAGAACAGTTCTAGCCTCAAGGTGGATGCTTACTTCATTGAGAGAGGTATGCAGGGTTTCATTTCCCATCTACATTTTCTGTGGAGTAAATGTCTCCATACTCTGCACACCATGTTTTGTAAGTCTTTCTAAAGGATTCTAAATTTTCCTCAATGTTGTTCTGCCTTTGTGTATCAATTAGGAATGCAGATTTAAAAATTGTTGTTTCAGACACCTTTACTTAGCTCTTAAATATTTAAAATTGTTATGTTATGGTTCAAGGAAATGTAGCACACATGGGCCTTATACATAAGTGAATATAGCTGTGGTGTGCAGGTGATGGGCTTCTTCTTGGGAATGCAATGACTGCATCTAGAGTCAGAAAAATAAAGAAATAATTGATGTCCAAAAACATCTCAGTGTAGTAGTATACAATGACAGCCAGCCCCCTCCAAAAAGAAAAAACGAACAAAAAAGAAAGCAAACCAAACAAATCCAAACCAAACCGAAACAGCAGCATTATAGTTAATAAGGTGAGTACCCTAAATACAGTTCTTCCAAACAGGAAGGTCAAAATATGGAATTAGATAGCAAAGGGAGAAATATGGAAACAGCTGGAAGCCAGTGTCCTAGTTCAGCAGGTGGGACCAGTTTATCACTGTGTGTGGGAGACCAAAGCTATGTATTCTACCCCCTCTATTCATTTCTCAAGAACAATGGACCATTTTCAGCAGCTGCCCAACTCCTCAGGCTGTGAGCTGGGTGTGACAGAAGCCTGTGAGATAAGAGTTGTGATAACTCCCCTGCAGAGAGTTGTTAGCACCTTAACACCCAGCCTGAGGTGTGATATCTGCATGGGCCAGCAACAATTCCAAAATACCCCATGACTCATTGAGTCAGATGACCCATTGTGTAACTCCCCACCTGGGGGAGGGACTGGGTGCTCCCACCTGGACCTGAGGGTAGATAATCTGGGGGTTTGAAGACCTCGAGGAACCATTCGTTGGATCCAGAGGAGGAGCAGAACCTTGACAGGAGGAGACCAGACTGCAACCACCACTCTTGACCAGACTGGGACCATCATCTGCACCAACAGATTTCTTGCTTCCTTTTTCTTTGGACTTGGGGGACCCACGTGGGGTTTGTACCCCAGGGTGCTGGGTCATACTTCTGGGTTTTGTGGGTTAAAACCAATTTCTCTTTGTGCCATTCCATTTATTGTAATATTGTTATTAAATTGTAACTCTGACTTACAATCTCTTTTGTGTTGAGTTTGTTTCTCCTGCCGGTTTATCTTTAACCCAGCACAATCAGTTTTGAGATAAAGAGAGAGGAGGAACTCTATACAAACTTCCAGAAAAGGGTAAAATGTAATATTGCATAGATTAATGGGATCAAAAGGATGAGATAAAACTTGATATATGTTTGCCTGGAATAATTATAAACAGTTCTCTAGAGTAATTTAGTTTGCCTCTGGTCATTAGGCATTTTAATGTCTTTGTGTGTCATACTGCTATTTCAGCATCACATGGACTGAAACTTTCAGACTGTTATTTCTATAGATAATAGAAGAATTATATATCTCTACTGAAGCATGACCTAGCAACGCTTCCAAGACAGACTATCTACCTGGTCATATCAACATGGAATTGCACAGCACATAAGAAAACTTTTTGAATACATTTTTGTTTGGTTTTGGCTTGTGGTTTTTGTTTTATTTGTTTGGTTGGTTTTTGGGGTTTTTTTGGGTTTTTTTTTTGTTTGTTTGTTTTGAGCTTTGGGTTTGGTTTTGTTTGTTTCTCTAATAAAGAAATTAAAAAGAAAAGACAGGCTTCTCAAATTCATTACCATCTAAAAAATATTAAAGTTTTTTTCAGTGGGCTTGCTATTTGAAAACTGAGGATTGGCTCTTTCTTTCATAGAAATAATACTTATTTTTTAAAAGTTCAAAAGCACTAAAAAAGATGAAAACATAAGCATATTGTTTATCTTTTCAAAGACTACATTTATTTTAGGGAAACAGAACCTAATTCTAGTGAAAATAGATGATAAAGAAATGTTACATTCTGTCACCTATAACTCTCTTGATTACCTTCCACATATTTGTTTCTTGTCACTTGCCTTGATGATAGTCTGTAACTGCCTTTGCACCCTAACTGACCTGCTAGCAGCACAGAATGCTATTTGATACAAAGGCACACTGGTGAAATATGTTCAGTTTCTCCACCAGGACATCCAGGGTCTCCCAAGCTGTTTTCCACGCAGCAGACCTCTGCCTGTGCAGGCCTCTGCTTTTCTGTTCACTGAACTTTGCAAGATTCCATTTGTCCCATTTCTCTAGCCTGTCAAAGTCCTTCTGAATGGCAGCAAAACCCTCTGGTGCATCAGCATCAACTATTAATTTGGTATTATTTGAAAACTTTCAGGAGTTGCATCATGAGTACATAAACTTTCACATTCAGCTTGCTAACCCAATCTACCATCCTCTACTTGATTAATGCTCATCATCCCCTCCCTAGTTGTTCCTACTTTAAAGGTTTTTACAGCTGTTTGATCATCCTGTTGTCAAAGACTATTCCTTTGATTTGGCCTATAAGCCTTGGTTGTTGCCTGTGATTTATGTATAAAACACTATGTAAAAATCTATATGGTATATTAGGTGGTACAAAAACAACCTTTCTCTAGAGTTACTTTTTTTAGTAGCCCCAAATCTTTAGTTTCCCAAAGCTATCCTACTGTTAAAAAAAAAAAAAAATCCCACCTTCTTAAACTGTTGCTCACTTTCCCTACTCCCATATCATACTTACTCTACTACTTGCTATACTAGTTCCTTCTCCTTTTATAAATGAGTTACTTCCTGACATTAATATACAGATCTATGTCTGTTTTTTCACTGGACAGGAAAATTACTTTCAAGTGGTGACTGCATGCACAGATAGATAGATATATATAGAGAGAGATATATAGAGATACCACCAACTTATCATTAAGAATTTCCTCATAAATGGAAATTATGAAAGACAGATTTTTCAGAGACTTTCATATCTTTTTCAGTAACCCTATAGCCTTGTATGTGTTTGACTTACCTCACATGAAAATAAAAATAACTATAAATAGACTAGCCCTGCCTTATTCACTCCTTGCTCGACAGACATAAAGACAGTCTGTTGAACATCAAAGTCATGACGGGGAATTTCAGCCTGTTCCAAGTATAGAGTTGCACCAGCTGTGGGTTTTCTTTACAGACAAACTGTAATATAAACAAACTGATTTCACATCTCCATTTTAAATGTAACTTAGTCTCAGCATCATCAACATTCTGAATGGAGTTTCTCCTGTCTCTTGTAAACAAGGATTTTTGCAAATGTTTAGTCACTGTGCAAGGTGAATTAGGGGATAGGTGTCTAATTCTGAATAGACAGTTATTCTAATTCCTGTATAAGAATATATGTGTGGAAATACAAGGGTGCTCAGGTGTCTCCATGGAAGCAATCACATGTGAAGCTTAACTTCATGAATAGAAAAGAAGTAATAACTATAACTTATATGGTACTAGGTCATGACAGCCCTTGAAAAAGACACCAATTAGTTTATGAGAAATTAAAAATCAGTTTGCATCACTTTTAAGAGGAAAAAAGCTTAAGAAGTTTGGATTAGAGAATGATGATAAACTGAAAAGTCAGAGACTAGTCAATCAATAGCCTGACAACATATCATGCATCAAAAAAAGAATTTCTCAACAGAAACCTTTTATAAAGATATGAGTTATACTGAGATACATGGGAATAAGTCAGCCTTCAATTTTTTTTTAAAGGAATAATTACTTAGAGATTACTAATTGCAAAAAAGTTATTATTTGGTAGGGGATGTGAGTTTGTTGCTTTTTCTATTTATCAAACACTGAATGTTCACAGGTTAATTTCTCTAGGATTGCACAGACTGCCCTAGTCACATGTTGTAAGCTTCCTTCATTCTTTCACACTGCTTACAGTGAAACCACTATGTTGTTACCAATTTGAGCTCTTTTGTTGCTTTTTTTTAATTTTTCCTCCAGACATCCTGCATCTAGAGAGTTTGTTGTGGATTAATCCTCTCTGTTCAAAATGAAAGTGAACTGTCTTGGGTTGAGCTGGCAAAATGCCAACTGCTCAATACCAAGTCAAAGCCTCTCTCCCCTCACTAAGAAAAGAGAGAAAGGGGGAAAAAACCTCTCAAACTAAGTTTATGCATAAACTAGCTACATATATTTATACAGAAAAGAGAAAAGTAAAACTACAATATGACATACACAAGCTAGGAATAACAAAAAATAACTTCTCTACTCCCCAGTGAAAACAGATTTTATCACTGTAGTTTTATAAGCACCCCAAAAGACACCCAGCAAAGAACAGAAAGAGTAACAACAAAATGTTTCCACTTCTCTGAACTCAAACAAAATGCAAGTAAGCGGCAGCAAGAGCAGCAGGGCCAACTCCAGCAAGACAGGAGCTGCACCACATTCGGCTTGTACTTCAGCCATGATGAAACTCAGGAAAAAAACACTTCCTACTCCTATATCATATCTTAGGTTTGCGTCATCTGGTATGAAATATTTCCTTGGTTACCCAGTCAGGTGATAGCTGTCTCTCCCAATCTATGTAGATTCTCTGATCCTGCTAATTTGAGGCCTAGCTAAAAGTACTACACGAACTTAAAAAAAAGAAGAGATACCAAACCCCAATTGCTCCCCACCAGCCAACTGATGTCCAGCCAGGGCCTGAACAAAATTTTTCTTGATTTTTGGTTGCTGAGCACAATGACATATGGTATGGGATACCTCACTGGTCTCTTGGGGTAAGCTGTTCTGGCTGTGTCCCCTCCCAAGTTCTTGCCCTTCCACAGCCTACTCACTGGTGAGGCAGCATGAGAAGCAGGAAAAGCCTTGACACTATGTAAGCACTGCTCAGCAATAAGTGCACAGGAGTGTGTTATTGACACTGTTTTAATGTTTTAGTAGCACCATACCAGCTACTATGACAAAAATTGACTCTTTCCTAGCCAAAAGTGATTACTATTAATAAATATTGCTATGAGGGGTTCTACACATCAGTCACTGGTTTAAAGGTACATGTATTTGTATGCAAATCTGACTGCAACATGGTCCATATCAACATTTAGGAAAACAAAAACCTACTTTGCATCAAAATTTATCTTTACTTAGAAATACCTGATCACTCTGAGATAAAGGTTTTACAAAGTAATCTCTAGTTTCTATACTTCAGCATACTTGTTTATACACAGCCATTACTTTTATCACATCAAAAATGTATAAACCATGGCCTCTTACATAAAGTTTGCGCATATAAATAAAGTTCTTCTATTTCTACTTTCCAATATAAGACCAATGATAGTAGGAATCCAACAAATATTAACCATTATTATTTGCAGGACATAAATATTAGGTACTAACTAGATGTTTAGCATATTGGATACTAACAATTATATTTCAGTTTTCTATAGGAACAGCAACTGTCAGATCAGCTACTGAATCAAAAGTAGAGACCAATATTTAATGGAAAACAATGAAGATAGCTTTGCATTGACTGACTAAATCTGTTTCTACAGTAAAGATAACATTTTCTGTTTACTACTCTGAAACCTTAGAGTTATAACTATAGTTCTCAAGGTTGGCATATGATTAATGAGTTCTACCCTCTGTTGTATTACAGAATGGAATGAAAACTTAATGGCCAAAGAACGCATATATATCTTCAAAAATAACAAACAAAGAGATAAAAGGTGTCTAAGTTGTTCACAATTCCCTTGATGCTGATAATTTTAGAAACACAGGCACACATACAGAATCAATAGTGGTACATCTTGTGAAACATTCAACCAGCTCTCTATTGGCTTGCATAGTTAAGTAAGGTTTGGAATACAGATAATCCTTATATCATAAAGTGGAAACTAAGAAGAAATAAATTGAAATCCCAAAAAGAAGGTGAAAATAAGAAGTGAAATGAGAATTTGCTCAGATTTTTTTGCAGTTAAAAGTGCAAGAGAAAAATCACATTACTAATTGAGATATTTGTCTTAGAGGTAAACTCTTCAGAGTCCTTTGTTGTAACTGAACATTTATGCATACACCTATGTGTGGGTATATATATAGAGAGATATGTGTATTAGGCAATTGCAGATTGCTGTGGTGAGAATGTGTAGACTGATGCAGACAGGGTATTAACTTGAGAAAAAAAAATCATTAAATTTACTCATTAACATCACATCATGCTAATGATAAACTCTTACCATTATCAATTATTTTCCCTGCAGATACAAAACTTCATTGTTTATATTTACATCCTAAATTAGTGGAATTATCATCTTCAGTTGTTGAGGTTGAGACTCTTCTGTCACCACTGTAATGGACTGTCTTCTCTCTTACTTGATTTTGGTTTATTTGATTGGTTATACTTGTGGCTTCTATGCTATTGCTATTGTCTCCCTTGAAAAAGGGTAGGTTTCATTTGATCCTGATCTGTTTTTTTCCCTTTGCCTGTCTCCTGTGCCTTTGACAGAAGGTGGAGTGTGTTTGCACTCTTTTACTCATATCTTGTTCTTTGACAGCATGGGTGTCTCCTAAGTTGAACTAAAAAAGTTTAACTGCTGCTTTTAGTTACACATTTTAGTATGTAAGATATATTCAAAGCAAGAATATTATTTATATAATGATCAATATAAAATGATTCAAAATTTCTTGGTGTACAGATACCTGCTTTATTTATGTCTTTTACCAAGCCTAAGAGGCCTGTCTCTGGGCCCTCATGCAGAAGCCAATGGACCAGATCAACAGTTGTCAGAATGGGCTAGTCCCATTGCTTCCACTGAGCTGAGTCTGGCTGACTCATGATTTCAAAGTGAATTGAGGTGGTTAAAGTGGTAGAAAAATAATCCAGCAAGAATCATTTCATTGAGTTGGTTTATTTTGTGACCCAGTGAAAGCTGAAGGAATTATGCTGGAGGTTAGATGATGGGAAAAGATGTCATTTAATTGGATTTGTGGCAGGAAGGAGACTAGGAGAAAGAAGGGAAAGTGTCGGAAATCCACAGTAGACAACTAGGTAAGGAAGTATAATAAGAGAAGTTTCCTTCATTCTGCAAACATGAATCTTTCATCTTCCTCAGTCATAGTGTGGTTTCAGCCCATTCAGTAAGGCTTCTCCACTGAAGCATCATCTTCCACTGCCTTCCTACTATCCTTTCTCAACCGCTGTCAGTAATGACTAAAAAGTACCATGATTTAGAATTCTGATTTTGAATTCATTAAAAAGCAGTAGGTAACTGAAAAAAAATTAAGCATACTATGGATTACAGTGAAACCTGCTGAAAAGTTACTTTCTCTCTCTTTTATTCCCGACCCCCCCGACCCTTTTTTTCTCCTTGGCCCAATCTTTGTGTTTTATGTCTAGGCAGGGCTCTTTCTTGATACAAGCCTAGAAAACCATGGATCAAACTTTTATATGTGCTGAATATTCAAAGGGAAAAATATAGCTTTCCCTGGGTGAATGATAGTCCTTTATGATATTTATGGCCCATTAGAAGTAACAATAGACTTGAATGCTGAAGTGTTTGAAGTAAAAGAAAAGGGACTCAACAGCAGACAGAAAAAAGTAAAACGTGAATGGAGTAGATGAGGAGATTCTTCACATTAGTATCCTTGATCAGCTGGCATTTTTGTCTGTTTTTCCAGTTTTGGTCTTTGCTCAGACCTTTGTCAGTGACAAAGACTGGTTGCCATGGATCATGACGCCATGGATGAAAGACAACTCCCAGCCAGCACCTGTGGTAACCTTCACAAGTCTTTCTGCACCTACACCCTAACAGTAGAACTCTTATGATTGTGTTTCATTTTCATCCACTTTTAATAAAATATAATAGAAATAATAACATGATTGCATGAGAACTTCGTATGGTTATATTAATAAGCATAATTTTGATTTGGCTTGTGTTTACAAACAAAATCAGATTGTTTGTAAAGCTCAAAAAAAGATTATAAATAATTTTCAGAGGAAGAAAGCCAAGGACACAGTCTAACTGAGGAGCCTAAAGTCACTTACAGAGCTGGAATTTGAAATAAGGACTCATAGACACAGGTCAATGAGCAATGGTAGTGGAACCTGCCTCTATTTTAGTATGGTAATCAAGATGATATGATTCCTGTAAGAGTTGCATTTTAATTTGTCCTGCATGGATAAAAAGCAATTTAAATTGAGAAGTAACAAATGTATTATTCTACATAAATAAAAAATGAAATAGAGAAAAGGTCAGAGAAATCACTCAAGCAAAGAAATAAAATTTTCACTAAACCAGAAGCAAGCTGTTAATCCCAAAAATGTTGCTATTGTAATTTGGTTCCACACAAAAAAAATTGCCTGAATTCTGAGAGAAGAAAGCTACCACTTTAAGTTTCCAGGGGTGGGGGGAAGTCACTGATCTTCTGGTGTTAAAATAAAGCGCATCATTTAATAAGCAGTTATATTGTCATTTTAATAACAATCTCCTGAGTATATTTTTGCTACAAACTGCTCTCTTAAAATATACCAAACACTAAACTTTTTTTCATATATTCCAAAGAATAATTAGGTGAGCTAAAAGTGTACTTTCTTGCATCAAGCGTACCTAGAGTTCCAATCTATGGCTTTATGTCTAAAAAAAATCTGCAAAATATCCATAGGAGAGAACAAAATGTAAAAGACTGGATAAGATGAAATAACTACTCAGTCTTGAACACCAAATTAAACATGTTGTTAAGAACAATGGAGAGATCAGATTACCAATGATACGGATTGGGATGGTTAGCAGAGAACAAAAATAGAGAACACTAGAATGTGAAGTGTTTTATAAGGTGCACTGGAATAACTTTTTAGATTTTCACCAACTGACACCAAAAGGTACGCTTGCCAGGGTATTTAGGACACCAAAGAAGGGTGCAAAACCTAAAGGTTCTAAGCAAGAGGCACAGAAAAATTAAAGGGTTTATAGTTTTACCATTTTTTTTCTCCAGAATAAAACTCTAAATATAGTAGAAAAAATAAAGTATATAAAAATCTTTTTCAGATGTCATAAAGATAAAAGAATTGTTGTTTTGATTGAAATGAAAAAAAAAATCCAGCAAAGCACACATAGCAAATCAACATCAAAACAACAGGTATCTTATTTGGCTTTGTTATTACATTAGTGCCATATAATTTCATTAGAGAAATTAATGAGATTTACTATTCCTCTTAGCTACCAATCAGCCCGTGAATACTTGAAGCTGTTCTTTGTCATGATGATTCACAGGACAGAAAATACAAATTGAGTTATTCCTATTGAATACCTGGGAGGTGCATATATTCAGTAATTTGGGCAATCAGAATGCTAAGATATAGAACATGGTTATTTTTGGACACAAAGACTCAGTAGTTGTTCAATGTTGTATAATTAAAGAAATAGTCCTTCAAAAGTTGATCATAAATCAAGCAAGAAAGTTAGAAAGTGAGCAAACAAGACAACAAGCTGCTTATTAGGGTGTGGCCTGTTATTTATTAAGACTAAATTTTAAGAATTAATTTTATTTGTAAGCAGGAATTAAAAAAAATGTAGCCACTGCTAAAATCACTTAAATGCAGTAAAGTCAATATTTAACATGGCTTCTTATATAATCTATATGATCTCCCTCAGTCTTTTAGATAATCTGGTACTATCCTTTTTGTCTAGGAGAATCAGGACACTTTAAGTATTTCAAGAATTTTAGTACAGTTCATATTTTGCAGAATCAGGCAGAGGAGATGAGAGGACAGGGAAGAAATGTTTTTTTATGACAGACTCTTGCATCAGATTCTGCAAATTTGACCTTTTGGACTACCATATTTAACTTTCTTGAAGGAGAGATATTCTTTCCCCTTCAAGTTAACACTTATCATGAGCTCTAGCACTAATGTATTTGTTATGGTAGCAGCATATTAGGGTGGCTTATGCTGTGTTTATTTTACACCATTAAATTGACATCTGTATTTGTTTAACTGGAAAATTAAGTGTACTGATATCCTGAAGGAGAAGATAAGGTGTCATTTTTTATTCTGCAATGGATAGTGGAGATAGAAAATAGTTCATGTGAGACTATTCTCAGATACCTTGATATTTGTGGGAATGGAACAGAACATGTTTGAAATCTGCCCATGACCTCTCATCTTTAAGAGAGATAAATCAGTTTCTCCAGGTTTCTAAGTTACTCCAGGACAATCTTTAGATTTACTTCTGTGCAGGGCCAAAGGGTTCACAGAAAATTTAAATAACACATTCTTTAGTTGTTTTGTTACACATAGTACTATCAATCCAGCAGTGGTGACATAGGGCAAGAAAAGTCAATGAAAATTTTACAATAATGAAGTTGAAAGAAAAAAAAATCTTGTGTGATTAATTATTCTTCTTCTTTCTTGGTATCATTCAAATAATTGAGGTTTTTTATAAACTTTCCTCTTAGGAGATGGAAAGCACTGAGAAAAAATTCTGATTGAGTCATTCAAGCCACTTAGAATGAAAGAGTCATATATTCTATCTTTTTTATCCAGTTTAATGTATATTATACTATGACAATCTATAGAAGCTATACTCACCAGAAGCAAAAAAAATCCAATACACATAAGGTATTACATAAAAGGCCCTTAATTGATGTTCAGTGTAACAGGAGTCACATACACAGCCAAGTAATAAAAGCAATGCTGTTATTGAAATAGATTCTACTCCAAGAGTTATAAAGTAAGAGATACTTCGAAAATCTCATGGAGAACTTCTTTAGATGGATAATGGCTGTGACACTTCATTTGCACTTAAGCAAATGAAGATCAATCTAACCAATAATACAACATTGGAATCAAGACCAGGAATACTTTTCAAAAATGAATTATTTGGAATATTGTATATTGGAATTCTTCTACTTGGTCTGTTGCTTTGTCATCACATTTCTTTCCCCATGTACCCTTCACAACCTTCTGTATTCACCATCCTTTCAATCATTATATGTCCAAGATGATGGTCCGCTTCGATCTGCTTTTCATCCCACAAATATATCGAAAAGAAAGCAAGAACCTTTCTTTGAACTGCTTCACAAGGAAAACTTTTCTGAATGTCCTGGGCAAACTGAAAAGATAAGAATTTTGAGTGAAATATAGCCCTTCAAATTAGAAGTCAGTGGTCAGTGGTCAGTGGTTTAGCCCAGCTAAACAACTCTTGAAGGTGAGAAAAGCCAAGTGGAGAAAGGATAGATTAAATTACTGCCTTACGTCATTGTACTGCCTTTCTGTCAGTGTTGGTAAATCTTTTCTCATTTTGACAGTATTCATCTATGTTAATGTTTGATGACGAGGTATCATTCTGAAGTTCTTAGAAACCTTTGAAACATGCTAAATTTTGATAACTTCTCAAGGTTGAAATACAGACATATACATATATGTGTTTCTGTCTTTAGGTGTGCATATATATGTAGAAAACATAGTAAGTTAGTTTGTCATTGTCGCAGTCTTGGTCTCTTCGGGAAGGGACCAGACCAGCGACGGGGTTCGCAGGCTGCCTGCTGAGTTGTCGTTCGCGGCTATTCCTTGACCCAAGGTATGGTTTGTCTCGCGAGCTGAGAACAAACACCAAGGAGCCAAGGATGGTCTGACCTGATCCGAAGATCCAGGCTGATCCACTGATCCGCTTTATTGAGGGGAACAGTGGCTTATATAACTTGGGATAGGGAAGGTTTTGGAAAAGGGGAGGAACTAAGGCGGAGCATGCAAATCCGCTAACAACTATAGGGTAAGAGAACTGAGGGGGAGTGAACTGGGGTGTGGACTTGTGACAGGCAGGGCCGGGCCCGCCCCCTAGAGGGAGCCGACCAATGGTAGCTGCACCCTTGTTACTAGGCGCCTGCCTGCCTGGGGGAAGATTCTAGAACTGGGAGAGACATTAGACAACATGATTTAAACAAAAATGAGGGGTATAACTAGTATATAACTGGTAATAAAGAAAGTCCTTTTATATATTGTCGCAGTCAGGATTCTTGGGGGTCTTCCTGGACCTTCCACATGTCGAACTCCGTACGGCGATCTCTTGCCCTCCTCCATTCCTGCATGTCCATATATTCCCCATCTCCAACATGTCATTGGTAGATCATCGTGAGGATCTGTGTTCCACAGCCATGCTTTTTCTGTCTAAGAAAGTTAGGAACATGAAAAGGGGAGAAGGCATTACAACAGCATATCACCTTACCATCTGAGAAGAAAGAAGGCTGAGTACAAAAGCAAAATAGTTCCTCCACCACTTTGATATTCTTTGTTTTTTAAGTCATCTGCATGTCATTGTGACTCTCTTTTATGTTTCTTAAATATTTATACAGGCTAAACACTACATGGCAACATGTCATGCTAAATTAAATTAGTATTAAACACTGTAGTTGTATGAGGAAATGAATTGTAGAAAAAGGTGAATAATGCACAGCTTCAAAGAAGCCTGTGATTCCTGCTTGGCAAATAATGAGGGCAGGCTCTGTGAACAATATTATCTTTCACCAAACAATGAGCAACAGAAAATTCAGCAGCAATGATTTATCACCAAAAACTATGAGGAGAAGAGGGAATATGTCATTAAAATGTAGTCACCTAAACATTTTCAGAAGAATCCAAAGAGAGAAGGATCTCTTTCTACTACAAAAAAATGCTGAAACTTGGGGATGTCCTTGAAACTGAGAAAGCTGAGTTTTAACTGGAGTGTACTAAATGTTTTTCATCTGTTTTGTGATATATACTGGTATATGTCCTTTATTCAAGGACAGACACATTACTGAAAATGTTTTAATATGTATCCCAAATGTGTTCTAAAAATGAATTCCTCAAAGAAAAACTATCTTAATGCACACTGAATTATTTCTTAATTACTGCATTATTTAGTAATTTAACAATTTATTCAGTATTTGTGTTATTTATTTAATATAATCAAATACTATGTTAACATATGGTATATAAAATCAAAGATATTATAGATATATTTTCAATTTTGCATCAATGTATTCTTTATGCAAAAGTTGTTATTTCCTTTTTGAAACTAGGTCAGCATCTGTATTTTAAGACAAATTTTGATATCACTCTGTCTCTATTATCTGTTTTTTAGTTGTTTCCAGTGGAACAGACACAGAGAAAATCTGTGGCATATGGACACCCCAGGGTCCATGTTTCCTTGTTACAAGTCTGCATTCCCTCTCACTATCCCACCCCAAAATACATCCATTATATGACAGATGACATTTGGTAAGCATCCTGGAGATGGACACAAGAACACACCCAGCTGGCTTCATAGCCCTTCAAACAATAAGCTAAAGAGCTCTGCACTGGAACTGATTGTAATGGCCTAGTTTGAAATTCATGAAATAATGCATAGATTCATAGGGAGATAATACTCTAGCAAATTTCTGTGTGAACACACTTTCCCTCTTTGTTTTCAGAATATTGTTCCTAATATGTCTGTGTGTATGGGTTTGGCTGAGGGAAAGCAGTGTAAATATCTGTAAAAATCTGATGCAATGACACAAACTTAGTACTAGAATTGTGCAGTTGATAGCATCTACCTAAAAACTGTGTTAATGAAGGCAATATATTTATCCTGACCATTCCTGAAAGTTTGTTAGTTTTTTTTTAAATATTTGTATTAAATACTAACACATGTACTTTTAGGAGTTTGCTGGTGACATTAATTAATGGCAAATAATGTCAAGAGAGAAAAAAAAACAACCAACAACAAAAAAAAACAACTGGGAGACACTTTAAGCTTTAGCAATGCTTTCACTAAAGGTTTAATGTAGGATTTGACTCAGTCCTGGAGGAAGTATACACAGGGAACACTTCCTGTAGCAGAAGGTAGAGATTGTAACATTTCATTCATTTTTACTCAAAATGGGTTATGTTCATTACTTTCTAGCAATATGTAAGGAAACTGTTTATAAACTAAAGGATACCACATTTATTTCACTAGAAAGATTCAAAAGGAAAAAATGGAAATAAAATTTCAGCTTAAACTCAATTTAGATAATATGAAGTACATACATAGAAACATTGTAGACAAGTGTGTACAAGCAGAAAATTGCCTGTGAATTGACTATTCCATATCAGAAATAGGATCTTGGATTGTGATAATTCTGCAAAGCTCAAAGTTCAGCAGGAAGAAGAAAAGCTAACCAAACAGTGGGATTAAGGACTATTGGGGAAGGGGTGTTGCGAGAGGGTTCTTTGTGACCTTGCCAGCTCACCCCCGACGCAACCCTGGGTTTGGGCTTCCAGTTGCATATGTGTATTCTCACAGATATAGAGCCATGCGCTGAGGTTAGCATCAGGAACGTTCAAACTTTACTCGGGGGTAATCAAGTTAGATAGGGTTTTGGGCTGAACACGAGAACAACAACTTTTGATAGGGTGAGGGGCTTTGTTCACAAGGCAGTGCTGTTCTCCAATTGGTGGAAGAATGTTTGTTCACGAGGCAGCCACGGCTCCCTTGGCTCCACTGGATCTATGTTTACCCTGGTTCTGGGGTTGTTTACCTGGCTTTCAGGCTGCCTCAAGGTCAGACTGACCTTGCCTGCCTGTCAGCTCTTGAAACGTGGGTTGTGCATGTAGAGCTGAGGCCAAACCTCTCCCACACAGACAAAAATAATTTCACCGACTCTATATAGGACTCAGCTACCTCTTGAATACTGTCTTCAGTTTTGGGTCTGTCATCTCAAAAATATTCTACAGAGTTAAAAAAAAAAATCAGAAAGAGCAACAAGGAAGTTTGACAGTGCAGAGTGGCATCCACATGAAGAACGCAAATAGTCCAGAGCTCCTGAGTGTGGAAAAATGGTAACTAAAGAAAGATATAATAGAACTCTACAAATTTATTAATGGTGTCAAGATTGTGCACAGGAATTAACTGTTCACTGCATCTTATGCTACAGATATTAGAAAGCTCAGACTACCAAGTTCGCCAGATCCCCATTCAAAACAAGAAGAAGGAGGCAGTTTTTCAGAAGCTTGAGCAGACAAGTGCAATTCCTTGGCAAGTGTTGAGAAATTTACAGAGAATCCAGAGAGAAAAGAAGATGAGTTCATATAGAAGAAATACGGAAGCAGGAATTTCCTGTTAAAAATCAGTTGGGGACTTAGATACCATTAGGTGGAAGAATATAGTTTCCCGGCTCTTACTCTTCTGTAGAAAATAATCAACTGCTGATGCAGACGAAGTACTGAGTCAGACAATCCATAAGTTGGGCCCTTGTGTTCGAAGTTTTCCTGAAAAAAAGACAGTTAAAGTGCATATGAAAGAAAAAAAAAAAAAAAGAGAGAGAGAGATATTATTTATTTTTTTTATTTTTATTTTACTTTATTGAATTTTCTATTTTTTTGTTGCATCAATAGTGGTAGATTTTGGTGGTAATCATTAAGAGCACATTGTCAGAGGAATGTCCTTATAGAACTTGATTAATGGAAAAAAATAGAAGAAAAAAAAAGGCAATGCATGAAAGCTTTCAGTAAAGAATACATCAGAAAGTATGAATCTCCAAAAGTATTTCCAAGTGAGGAACTGGAGACTACCAGGAAGATTGGTGCTATGTTGGCTCCACAAATAACACATCACTGATCTGACAAGCCAATAGAGTCTCATTTTAGTTATTAGAATGAAGTGCCTGAAAGACTGGAATGGCACAATGTCTGTCTCTTGGTTAACTAGGAATTGAAGGAACCAAACTACAAAAATTAAAGGACTTCAACATACCTGCCCAACTAGTTTATAAGAACTAATTTATACTCTCATCTTGTGCTACTTTCCTTCAGTGTTGACCTAAGCTGATTGGCAAACTGTACAGGCATGCAAAATGTATAGCAATGCATTAGCATTAACCCCTATCTCTTTGAGATCTGAAACTAAAAGAAGCAGTTACACTTCCTTTAAAAATTATCAGACCTATCTCATAATTTTATATTCCAAATATACTGTTTAGTTAACTCAAGATTGTTAAATATTTCTTTTCTTCACCTCAAACTTCAAATTAATCTTTACAATAAGGATTCTAAATTTCAATGTAATTTCAAAATTGATTGCTTCAGTTATTTATGCATGAGTGGAATGAAAAAATCATTACCTATTTTTATTAATGAACAGAAAAAGTAATAACAAATAGTGCATTAATTACATTCTCACATTATACTAAATTAAGAGTTGATGCAAAAAAACCCAATGAGGAATGAGAAATACACAAACATCTAAAAAACTAAGAAGTCAATTGTAGACTGGAAACAATTAAAATACCTTCAGCCTGTAAACCTGCATACAAACATCCATGGGGGTTAATAAATCAAGGCACAGTTATTCATAGATATAAAGTGCTTGGAATACAGTAACAGTAGAAATATCTGCTATAAATGCACAGTATTAGAAACAATGGGGCTTTTAGCTGCTTATACACAAATGTAATATAATGGAGGAAAAGATTAAAAAACAGGCAATATTAGCTTCTATTGTATATAAACCAATCAAATCAGAAGCAAAAGGGATGAAAATCTCCATATGGCTATATATGCAGAATGTGTATGGGTTTATGGGCACCTTATTGTTGAGATGACATCGGGAACTACAGGAATTCAGGGAAGGACAATCACTTTGATTAGCTATATGAACAGAAAAACTGTAAGCAGAAAAATTAAAAATTATAATAGACATTCACTAGCTAAGCTGTAACTAAAAGTTAGGTGTGCAATTCATGTGGCAAATACAATCACTGAATCGTTTCTGAATTATTTATTAAATAAAATCTAAGTATGTAATTTAATGTCGCAGGTTTGGCCTAGCTGTTGCCAACCCTGGACTGGCCCCCCTTCCCCCTCCCAGAATCTTCCCAGCAAAGGAAAGGAAAAAAAACTGAAAAGAAATGCACTCTAAAGAAACTGAACTGAATAAAAAGAATAAATTATATTTACTAACATTTACAAATCACGCTGTATACACAATACATAGGATCCCACCCCCCAGGGGAGAGGGGAAGGGAGAAAAGGGGATTGATTAGCCGGAAAATAGGGAAGACACCAACCCAACCCAAAGAAACCAAATGAATCAAAACAAACACAATTAAAAACCTCAAGGAAGGGGAACAAGAATGAAACAATCTCACCCAGGACAGGAGAACCACCAGGGACCGGAGGGACCAGACTTCAACCACCTCCCTCCAGCTCCTCAGCCAAGGAAGGGAAGAAGCAACAAAACCACTCCCCCACTGCTACGTGGAAGACACGTGTGGAATACTTGTAACTTCCTTAGATACAATGGTTACTGAGGAAGCCATGGATCAAACCATTACATTGAAGATTGCCTTTTTTGTTGTTGTTGTTCTCAAGGTGGGAGATTTTTTTCCTCAAGAATTTGCAAAGGAGCAAAACTTGAAAATAACCTGCGAGAAAAAAATTGTGAGTACTTTTCAATGGAAGTGAACATGAAGTTCTCTAAAACATTCCAAAAATGGTTCCTTATGATATTACAGATGTTTGGTTTTATTGGTGAAGACAGTAAATCTTAATATTCCTTAATTCATGGAGACTAAAGAGAAAAAGAGAAGCTACCATTTGTAACAAAGAATCAGTTACATTGTGGTATTGTCAGGAAATAAGAAAGCTAAAGATAGTGTAGTGTTACAACCTGGTCCAGAAGCCACAGGCTTTACTGAATGCACATTTTAATTTCAGGCTTCAAGAGATTTCAGCCACCCAGATCCCTGTAAAGCCATTGGTTCTCTTGAACCTTGAATTCATGTCCAGAGAAAAACTTCACATTTTTCTCTAAGAGGTTTCTTTCAATTTATTGAGAAAATAGGCATGTTGGTAAAAAGGGTTTTACAAAGATAATATGCAACTTCACTAAAACTTCACTGCAGGTTACCAGAACTAAAAAGCATTCCTACAGAGAACCTTTGCTACACCCAGCAACCACAAAATCCATGCAACTTAAGTGAGGTACTTGTAACTTAAGTTAAATACAAAAAATAGGTGTTTAGGTTACCCACAAGAGGAAGAAAAGAATAAGAGAGTTTAAGAGAAGAAAGAATAAAAAGAGAAAAAGAGGAAAGAAAAAATACAGTTATCACTAAGAAGGTCATGTGTTGACACGTTCAAGGAAAACAGGACAGGGTCAAAACAGAGACCTCGTGCATCACTTTTTATAGACTTCGGACACTGTGGCCACTCCCTCCAAGTGGGACCTTTGATTCGCTGACCATGCCCTGTCCCCTTAGCCAAAGTCCGAGGTGCCACAGCCAATTACAGGCTCCAGAGGGTGTGGTGTGACTGAGCTATCAGGAAGACCTTATCCATGCGGCCTTCATGCCATGGCTGCTGACTCCAGTGGCCGCCTTGGCTGACCATATGCTAAAGGCTTGGTCTTCCCCCCAACACACACACACACACACAAACACACAAAAATGCATCTTCACAAGGTGATTCTGACCCCAGAATAACTGAGTTCAACATGTACTAAAATGACCATTAAAAAACCTACAAAACAAAGCTGCAAAAAATCTATTTAAATATTATCACTAACAAAAAAGCCTCATTATGAAAGTGCTCTAAGCACATATTGAATTACAAGAACCATAATACAGGTCTGTAAAAGTTGCAGGAAGATGCTGACTTATTTCAGTCCAAAAGGGCATGTCAAGCAATCACAAAATGTAGGGACAGAGCTTGTGGTGTCCACACAGATGCACTCAACATTTCTCTGGAGACTTTTAATTGTCATGTTTTCCCAGTCAATATATATTTCAACAGGTATTTGTACATCTAAAATTTAGACTGCAATTAGTTCTTTGTGTTAGACTAAATATCTTTGTCTCCTATGGTTTTTGGTATCAAATTTATTTCTAATTCTTTGATCACATGAAACTTTGTAAGTCACTTTTCTGCCTATATCTGTATGCTTTGTTAAAATTTTTTGTTGTTACTTGATATGATAAAGTTCGTTTTGTTTTATCTAATTTTGTCTACTGACATGAGAATCAAAGCATCTTCACTTAAATAATTTTTTGAGATTATTCTATAAGTGTTTGAAAAAGAAAGAGAAAATTGTTTTATTCAGATTCATGTTTCCTAACTTTTCAAGATATTTTGTTTGTTAAATAGATGTTAAATTCCTAGCAAACTCCTACTCAATATCCTGAGAAAGTTGTAGATAAGTTTATTTCCACAGCATATTTAGTTTAACAAAATATGGCGGTATACTGTCTCCTTAACCCACCCCCCCCCCACACACACACTGGAACGCTAACAGCTTATCAGCAAGATCAAGAAGATGGAGAATTGTGATATGAGAGAATAATAAAAAGGTCTTACTCAAATCCAGGTATCTGAAACAATATCAAAGAGATTGCTGAAAAATACAGATGAATAAATGCCTTTTTTAAGCTATTTTTAATTTGCCCTTGCTTACAATTGCCTTTTTTAGATAGAAATGTAAGACCTGCTGGATTTCGGTAGAGTAGTACTGACCTATGTAACTGTACAGAGATGGTACAAGTTGTATGCATGTTGAAGTTGGTCCCTTGGATTTTGTCTCATTTTATCTGAACGGTAAATCTGTAAAATGGATTAGCCTTCAATTTTAATGTAATATTGTAAAGTATGATAAGATGGTTCCACACGATAAGGTATTATAAAAGTTTAAGTAGCTGTTCCTGGGATAACTGTAGTAAGTGACCAATAACTACACGCCAGTATCTAATTTACTACACAGTTTTTTTTCTATCAAGTGGTTTATAGCTTCAGCAAGTATAAACAGTGGTGAATAGAATGGGCGAAGCTTTATACTTTTCAGATGGTTTAGATATCTACTGCATTCATTATACATTTCTTTTCATCTTTCACCACAGATAACTGTGAATACTCACTTTTTCCATTAGGAATTGTTGTTTACTTAAGCTGAAATAAAGCAGGATGCCTTCCTGTACTGAAATACCAAGATATAATAAAAAAACTCTGACATATCACAGACTTCTCCAATATTATTTGATGCAAATTAAATTGAAACTGGATACTATGAAAATTTCACATAATTTCATTTGACTTCTGTATTCAAAGTTATTTTTGGAGTGTTAGAATACTGAAAGCCTAAGACTTATTTTACTCATACAGATCTTATCTTAGTTCTTTAGAAGTACTCAGAACAAATAAATGGGTACAATATGGCTTTAGGTATTTTATAAACTGTCCCCTGTACTTCTAGTGGTAAAAATTGCACATATATTTCATAGTTGCCACTTTAACTGTGTTTTCTTCTATTAAAAGTGTTTGTTAGCTAATAATATTTTGTATCATGTGTCTCTGTATTAGTTACAGGTCTTAACGTGCCTAACTGATTATATATGCAAGTATTAAACATCATCTGGTCCTACAAAACTATTTATATCTTTATATACACATTTTCTTAAGTATTATATGTGAAAGTCTTCTAATTAAATTGTTTCTTATGGTGCTGAACTTAATTTTCATCATCAATAATTTCCTTACAATCTTACAGTTTCTGTACAATCCCATGAGAATGGTGTTATAGTTTTAATATTATCCAAGAGCATAAGAAGGTGTTGTTATAAAGGACTTAGGTTGTCAAAATGAGTTTAGCAAGAAGTTTGGGTTCTTTGAATGTCATCTCTACATAACCTTGAACATGACAAATGAGGATTTGAAGAGCATTAATAATGTATGGGAAATGCAATCTATTTTCTGGCTCCACAGTCATAATTAGGTTCCGATAGAGCCGTCTGTACCAATTTACTGAGAATCTTTTATTCAAAAAAACCCTCTACTTTTGAGAGTGTTTATCAGTGATAGTAAGAAGACATCAAGGCCGTGTTTAGAAGTAAAAGGGTTAAGAAATTGGTATGAGTTAGTTGCCTTTGTACCCATTATTTTCCCCATTAGACAGGTGAGCCTAGTCTGCTTCTGACTAAAGTTATACTACAATTTATGCAGAAAGGAACAGCTACTACAACACACATAAAGCCCCTATGAACATATGTATGTTATGGTCTATATAACACAAATAATTAGAAACTAAACCCAGGTAGCAATATCTTCTGTGCTAATAGTTTAATAATATAGTATTTAGGCTAAAATTTGTAGTTATGCAGATGTTTATTCTCATGACTGTGATATTCTCCAGTGCTGTGCTCTTTCATTTTATATTAGAATTACTTGTTAATTTTATACACTTATAAAAAATATTTTCTAGAAAGTATAATTACATATAAAATTTTTTATCCCTATAGTTCTTATGTAATTTTTAATGGTTGAGAGAACTACCATATTTGCATACCATAAATGTAGGTGGACCACAAAAGCAGCTAATAATAAATCCTCTTTTCCTGGTTTACTGATAACTCTCTTTTACATATGATAAAGCAAGTACTAACCCAGGAAGTGTACTGAGCTATGCTGCTGCAGTGATGGCTTGTGTAGGAGAAGCTGTGACCCACTGGCATCCTTGCTCTCAAGAGTTCTGTATGATCTGAGCAGGAATAGGTACCAATGATAATTTTCAACAGCAATATTACAGTACAAGTCTCAAATATTATGCCAATACCTTTTTATACTAGTGGCAGTGCTAATGTACCATGGGATGGTGAAAAAAATAGGATACTAACTTTAAACAAAATAAAAAGAAATAAAATTATGTTAATCATTGATTCAGTTAATGAGAAACAAAAATGGGGAGGTTGCAGCTAGTAGACAGCAGTTTCTCTCTGCAGCTGCTTCTTTCATCACACACACACACACACACACACAAAATTACTAGTTTTAGACCGGTGCAATATTGCCTTATTTTCTCCATAAAATGTCTTAGAGAGGACATATAGTGTGCTTTAGTTTCTCTAACAGATATTTTTTCTTCTGTATCTATTCATCTGCAAAATTTCTGTTGTCACAATAAATCATCATTTGGTAAAGAAAATGATATTGGTTATTTTAGCAGGAGAATATAAATATTGTATCAGGTTCATAACACCTAAACAAACCTGAAAGTTATCAAATATCAATAATTATAAAACCAGAATTTAGAGGCCATAGTAAGAGGAATGACTGTCAACAATATATTGTTTACTGGAAGTATCTAATTAAGAACATTTCCTTAAAAATAGATCGATTGCAGTGGTTGAGTTGCTGTCCATGATGGGCTGCAGGGGAAGATGCTCTGTGAGAGCAAATTCTCTTCACAGGCAGAGCAGGAGGAAACAAAAAAGTAAGAAACAGCAGAGGGAATAGCAAGGCCAAGGTCAGAGGAGGAGGAGCAGGTGCTCTGTGGAGGAGAAGGCATTATGGGCAGCCCTTGGAAGGATGCATACCTGGACAGATATACACTGCTGACTAAGGAAAGCCTATAGGAGAGCAGAGGAAAAATGGAATGAATAAGTGGTGGCAGAAAGAAGAGACAGTCTGTTGCCTGCAACCTCCTCATTTTTGTTTCCTGTTACCTGCTTCAACAACTAAGTATTTATTTTATTTGTTATTATATTAACTGTCCTGGAATCAAGTATCTTTTGCCCATGGTAATCATTAGTAAACAAACTCTGTTCTTAACTCAATCCATGAACATTTTTATTTCTGTTCTTCCTATCTATTGTCTGCTGTCCTGTCAAAGAGGGAGAGGAAATCAGTGAAAAGCTAAGTCTGAGTCTGGCTTCTAGCTAAGGATAGCCCACTGGAAATGCAAGCAAAATACATGTTTGGCTCTGGTTCTCCTCATGTGTATATTTAGCAAAAACTTTTTTACCCATGTGTTATGGGTTTAGCCAGGTAGGCCTAAAATTTAGGTTTTAAAGTTCAGACTAGGCCTGGAATTGTCAGCTGGATTGAGCTGGGCTGGGCTAGCTAACAGCTGACTTCTTCTAGCCCGTAATGTTGTATTCCATACCATATTACGACATCATCTCAGAAGGGGTAAATCCCGGTGTGTGGGAATTGCTTAGGCAGTTCCATCATGGCCAAAGTACAAGCCGGATGTGGTGCAGCTCCTGTCTTGTTGGAGTAGGCCCTGCTGCTCTTGCTGCTGCTACTTGCATTTTGTTTGAGTTCAAGGAAGTGGAAACATTTTCTTGTTACTCTTTCTGTTCTTTGCTGTCTTTTGGGGTGCTTATAAAACTACAGTGATAGAATCTGTTTTCACTGTGGAGTGAGGAAGTTATTTTTTGTTACTCCTAGCTTGCGTAAGTGTATGTTATATTGTAGTTTTACTCTTTTCTGTATAAATACATGTAGCTATTTTAAGCATAAACATACTTTGAGAGGTTTTTTTTCCCTTTCTCCCTTTTCTCAGTGAGGGGAGAGAGTCTCTGACTTGGTATTGAGCAGTTGGCATTTTGCCAGCTTAAACCAAGACACCATGTCCCTTGCAATTGGACCCCCATCACTGAATCATGGTGTCAGTTTTTGTTTTTTGCATTATTACCTCTTCTCCTATTGGTGGATTTGGGAAATAAATTTCAGTCTATTTTTAATACTAGTTGTATCACAGCTTTTCTGCAATTTGGTTATGCAGTAAATGATGTCATTTCCTCTCTAGTGATTACCAACATTATTAACTGTAGGGCTTAAAAATCATTACTCATCTTTCTCCTTTCCTCAGAAAAGCCATAGAATTAGATGAAAATATGCTAACTGTAAAAGGAAGTTGTCTTGGTCTTTTGGTTGGTTTTCTGGTTTTAGTTTGTTTTTCTTTATGTTATGACATCTGAAGTACTGGGGTGCAGTATAATTTTACTCATTACAATAAAAACTGACGTCTCAGGCAGTTGCTGATGGTGTTCATTAAAGCTTTGAGTATTTCATGATCAAATACTAAATTCACTGTGTGTGTATTTATATCCATAGTTATTTGCTGCTTTTTAAACATCCAAATCTATTTTTGGATATATACTCAGAGGCATGAATATGTAAGTACACATGCATACATGAAAACATTAAATAGTTGTGTGTACACAAATGAAATTAGGACCTCAGCAGACAGAATATATATTCCCTTCACAGCTGAAAAGCCACTTTGCAGATGTTTTCCATTACAATGGAAAAATCTATGACATCCAAAAAAGTACCTGTCTTCCACTCAAGGTAACATTTTTCAGTTTTACTTATCTCCTCTGGATATAAGTTCAGATCATTTTACAACAACCATAAATTGATATTGTACATAAGGATCTGAAAATGACACAATGGTTTTATTAGGTGTGAGGACTGAGAGATTACAAAGCATTGCTAGACAGGGAATAATTGCTAAACGCATGTACAGTCAGTCTCTTGTCCTGTTCAATGTATACGATGGTAAAAAGAATGTGGTCTGTGTGAGTCCTGAACAAAGTGTCAGGTAATAACCACAATGGGGCTCCGAGCAATCAGGACCAATGTATTGTTGTCAGACTCTTTAAATAAAGAAGCTGAAGGCTGCTCCAATCCTTCAGGAATATTTTTATTTTTATGTAATTTAGTCAATATTCACACTAAAAAGAAAGGTGTCTGCATCACTTTGTGTGAGTCTGCTTTTGAAGTAATAGTTGTTCAAGTGAAGTCTTCTATTTCTTTGCTTTGTCACATGTCAGAAGAATGAGCTGCTTCTCAGTTGTGAGGATAAAAAAGAGTGAATAGCTATGGACATCTGTACTTTTCTATACTGGCAGATGGAAGGTAGGTGACATACCTTAGACACTTTTAAATGGCCAGAGGCACAAGTTTAGGCATCTGAACTGGCCGAAGTGATGGTACTGACAAGGGACTTGGCACAGCATTCTTCATATAGATACTCTGTGACCTCTGATATGCTCTGGGTTTACTACATGACTTCCAGCTCCTTGAAGTGCTGCTTCAGTTTCAAATATTCCTGTATGATCCCTGTGTCATATTTGCTGGTTGTGGAGGGTGTCTTCCAAACTGGCAGCTCAAACAACCTTAAACACCTATGCACAAGCCCTTGGGCAGAGATAAGTTTAATATTAAGACATCTATCTATGCTTAGAAGTATAGATGCATGCTGGATGTTTAGATTTTCTAGTCAGTTCTTCAATGACATTGAGGGAGAAAATCAACTGACAAACCACAATATTCAGTTATATATATATAAAATGAGTTTTTCAAGCATAGAGGGAGTGACCAGATGAATGAGTGAATTCACCACAAAGTGGAAAGTACAAAGCATGAAATGTTGATCTGTTTTGAGAAATCTTTCATGGGAAGTGGAAGAGAGAGCAGTATTGATAATCGAAATGTATTATTTTGAGTTTGTCTGGGCAAAGAACAGTACATAATACATTTTATAATGGGATTATTTTATAGTTGGAAATTCTACAATTTGTAAAAGTTCTAAGAAAATTGCAGGTGTTAAAAGAAGTAATTTAAAAAAAAAAATTCAGAAGTAAAGCTTTCAATATTTTCTCAGCAAAATGGAGCTCAAACTGAAATCATAGATAGTTCTATATTCCTGAACTTTTATGTTATGAAATATTTGATGAAAAACTCTTCCTCTGAGATTCTGTGATGTGAGGCCATATTAGAAATTGGAAAAGGAAGTTTGTTGAAATACCATAAACAAAAAAAAGAAGTAAAAGTATAATGAAAAGTAAATCACAAAAAACTTCCAAGTTGATATTAAGCAACTAAGAGTTAAAAAGAAAGAAAAGAAAAAGATAAAACAGGAAAAGGAAAATGAGAGCTCCCACTTTGAAAGTATCAATATTTGTTCTGGCACCAGCAGTGGAAGCTGGACTAGGATGCTTTTAAAGATTGTTCATTGCCCTTTTTACTTTAAGAAAGGGGAAAACAGCATCAGACTTTGGGAATAATTCCTAGAACTGAAATTCTGATGTTTCCCTTCTCTATGAAGTGACTGTGGAACTTGAGAAGCTTTGGACTGGGTTCCACTAAACCCAGCAGCCTGAGTAGTAAAAAGCTAAACTGAAAAGAAAGACTGTGTTTGTCTCCCACATAACAAACAACTCGAAGATCAAAGTGCCTTTGAAAGCTGTACTCACAAACAAGACTAATTTCTTGATTTTCGGGTCTATGTCACCTTGGCTCACTGCTAAGGTAAAACTAACCCTTTCCTAAGGGGTGACATGAGTTTAAATGTACATGAAGGTGAGAAGCTAGAAGCATTAACTAGGTGAAGACTGGGAGATAGACAAGGAAGAGAAGGAGGAAAAGAACCTGCAGCAGTTGAAGAAATCTTGAGAAGTCTTCTTTGGCTATTTTCTCACATCATACTGGTTTATTATAGATGTTGCTTTTGACATTCCAGTCAATTTAATTATGAAAACATTTGTCACTACCAGCTGTGGAAGAATAAAAATCAGTGACCAAAAAGATGGTTGCATGAGTCACCTCTATTATTAAAGGTACCATTTGAATCCCATTGAAATGAATTAAAAGCATCAAGTGATTTGAAAGGAAATGAGACCATGGCATAACCAAGCCTAATAAATAATCTACATTGTTCTTTTGTAGACTGCTGTGGGTATTTAAGTAAACAGCAAGGAAGATCATGTGGAACATAGCTGCTATTACAAAAGCTGGTTGATCTATTCCAAAATTGCTGTTCTGTGTTTTGCTGCTTGCAATCATAGAACTCAATTTCTGTGTAAACCTTTAATGGCTGTCAAAAAAAAAATGATGAATATGAAAAACTGTACTTTTTTTTTTTTTGTAAATGACCAGATATTTTGGGGATCCAGTCATCCCACATCTTATACTAAATAGTAATTTAATAATTATTGGCAAATAGCTAAAGTGCAAGCTTCACTTTGAACTGTATTTGACCAGCTACTCTGTTACAGTAAATATATTTTCCTGTCAAACATATTGAAACTGGATTTCTTCCTTGCTTTAAAAATGATAGCTATCATAAGAATGCATCTGGCAGCAGAAGCTTATACGGCTCAATTTAGGTGTTGTAGAAACACTCCAGTTAGTCCCTGGGGACTTGCTTATATATGTATAAATTATTTTTGATGTTTCTTTTCAGATGGGCTTACATGTCACTATCAAGTTTTGACTAGACTGTCAACTTTCAATAGAACAATAAAGGTACTTTTTCTATTTATCTGCTTTTGCTTCTTCCAGTTAATGTAAACTGAGCATCTTGAAAGTTAATTTTCAGATATCTGTGTGGATAGAGTGCATTAAAATTAATTAGTGGTAACAAAATTCATACCTGTATTTTCCCACAGGTTGATTTGAACTCTTATTTGTTAGGGGTTTTTTTCTTTTTCTCCTTAGCTCATAGAAGCCAACATTTAAACATTAAAAGTATATCTTCCAAGTGTACTAAGTGTAGCTTCTATTTCACTGCCTCACATTAAGAAATGTCTCTGAAGTGAATCCCTGTACAGTAACAAGTTACCAAAACCATTGCACTACTGATATAAGACTGAGATGT
This sequence comes from Pithys albifrons albifrons, assembly GCF_047495875.1. Lineage (NCBI taxonomy): Eukaryota > Metazoa > Chordata > Aves > Passeriformes > Thamnophilidae > Pithys > Pithys albifrons. Next base: position 37,244,509 of record NC_092459.1, read on the forward strand.
CTGGACCCTGTCCAAACACAGTGTTAGGAATATTATTGTTGCCTATTCAATGCTCAGGTGGAGTTAGGGGATGGAGTCAGAAAAGCTAGAAATGGGACAGTTATCCACATACTTATGTGAAGCAAAAGGTAACATGGGAAAAGAGTAAACTTGTATCCCTGCCTCTTTTCTTGATACAAAGTACATTCAAATGCACCTACCTTTCCAGCTACACTCACATCAGTCCAGAGGACATGAATATCAATGTCTATTGGAGTCATGTAACATGAAGGCATATTTTCTGTACGACAGAAGCTGTCTCATGTTGGATATGTTACAAGGAACCTTTATATTCCAACTGTTTGGCAAATGCATCACTGGTATGACCAGGACTCTTATCTCTTGGCCAATTTCCTTTGAAAAGATGTCCAGTAGTTCTCAGGTAATGTAAATAATTCAGGCACTTCCTCCTCCAGCTGGGTTTTAACCTAAGATAGTGCAGGCATAAATGCACAGACCATGTTAATTTTGCCACTGAGAAAAGTTGGTACACCTATGAATCCGCTATGGAGCTTCAGAACCAGCAGTGACAGTGTGCAGGACTGAGGTACCATCTGTTTCACTAGAAAAAAGCCTGAGTAACACTGAAAGGTAATGGAAAAGACAGGAATAGAATTTGTAGCAATTGAAGCCTAAACTTATTCTCTAACTTCTGAGCCATGCTTCCTTTATGGTAATGATGCCATTGTAAGAGCATATTCTCTGTTCATATGCAGAGATAAGCACATATCCAGTCAGGATGTAGAAACCAACAAAAAGACTCTCAGGGGATTCATTGAGTTCTGGTTCTATTTTAATGCACATTTCAATGGACATCACAGTTTAAAGTTGTGTTTCAAGCAGCACAAATCATGCTATAGTATTAGAAACTGTTTCAGCTCATGATGAGGCAGTTAATAAACCTTGAAGGATATAAGACGTACTCAGAAGAATCAAAGCAATGGTACTTAGCTGAGTCATCAGAGAAGACTTCTTCCCTCATCTATTCTGGCATCTGTTAAATGAAGATCTTTCAATCTATTCCATTAATGACTGATTAATGATCTATGGAGTTTCTCTACCTGCTGAAAATATGCCCATGGAGTCATAAACCTTCTCATGACTGCTTATTCTATTTTATTATGGTGTCTCAAAAGACTGCGGTATGTTGCATATAGAAAATATCTACCTCAATTTTTTTGCAGTCTCTAGCAGTATCATCGTGTTTGTCATTCTCTCTTATATTTGTCACATACTATTTTATATTTACTTTTATTTCGGTTTTTCTATTTCTTCGCAATCTTCCAGTTCCATGGGGTTTTTTGTTCTATGACCACTGATTACTTCTTATAAGCTAGTTCCTATTCATTATTTTTTCAGACCAATCAGTGTACATGAAACATTACATAGAAAATATAGGATTTATTCCAACAACATTTGCTATACCCTGCATACATTTAAAGTGCATGGTAAAACACTTAGTCTTTTTCATTTCTATTAGAAAAATTATTTGCCCATCTAAAATGACACATCTAGTACTATATTCTGTCAATAAACACAAAAGGATGGAAAACTAAACCAAACATATAACACACACCCTCCCACCCCCCCTCCGCACCTTTAAGTTCCTTTAAAAGCTCTTTGGGTTGTTTTGACTTTTTTGGTTGGTTTTGTTTTGTTTTTGTTTTGTTTTGGTTTGGTTTTTTTTCAGATTAACAAATAAACAATTGTTGTATTTCTAAAAGACAGGGCTAGAACAACAATAAAAAAATTGCCTTTTTTCCCCCTCTTTTTTTCTGAGAAAAATAAATTTGAGAGAGTATAAGTAAGAATTTTGACACACTGAACATATCTGGTTTGAATGCTTGTTTTCCTCCCAGTGAAGAACAAGATAATATCACTTAAAGTCTCTTTTGAAATGAAAAATTCAGCTCCCAGCTCTACCTTTACATCAAATGTTACTTTAAATGAAGTCAAGATTTAATGGAATGAGGCCTTTTGAAGATCTGGAAGCAACTGAATTACAATATAACAAATAATGTACTTAATAATAAAGCAATCTCAGTTAGGTAACACATTTGTCAACAGTCTGTCGCTGCAGAACTAATCATGAATCCACATTCTCTTTCACTGCCACTCTCATTAATCCAATGTATGATACCACAGCCATTTTATTCCTTATTTATACATTTTTGGGGAGGGAGAGAGGTTAAGACTCTAGGTAGGTGATGCCTATACTTCAGAATTACTTTTCATTCATCTGCACACTGTTAAATACTGTGAAGAAAAGATTAAATGTAACCAGTTTGGTGAGTTTTTCAAGTGAATCTAGACCAAGAGTTGCAGTTGGAGATTTTAAATTGATTAGACCACTAGTGAAAAAGTTAGAATCTGGAGATTGCAAGCCATGTAAATAAAGCTTCAAAATATGTTTTCAGAAGTGCCTCTGGCATGCAATCAAAAGCATTAAGGGAAGTCTGTAAGAATGTAATCACATGAAAATATTTTGAAACATCTATAATGTTCAATTTCCACAATAATTTGAGGTAACTTCTATCCAGACTTCCCTTAATTCTGAAAACATATTTTGTAGCTTTATTTACATGGCTTGCAACATTTGACTGTAAATGACAACAATGTAAATTATAGTTCACTCTAAATGGTTTTCATTAGGCATCTACAAATCTTTGCCTGCTGTGAGGTACATATAAGGTCAGAAACAATCTTGTATATACTATCACTTTCTCAAGATACTTAGGAATAAATTAGAAAATTAGAAGATAAATTAGCCCCAAATACACAGATAAATATAATTTAAGAATACTTCTTCAGTAAAATGTAAAGGTAAGAAAGTGTCCTCTAAATTACACTTAATAATAATCTGGAAGTATGATAGTTCATCTGATAAAACACAGGCTGGAGAGCTCTAACCAAAGTGATAATAGACAATCAGGAAGATGTAGCTTTAAGGAGAAACAGCTTTTTGGGTGGTCTGATGTGGTTGATTACAAGAGATCCATTATCCTAAAATGGAGACTGGGTATCCAAGCAGAGAAGAATGTATAAACATTGAATGTGAGTAGAGTGGTGCAGACAGAGAACCCTTAGGGAAACATGAAGAAACAAAAGAATCTTAAACAGTGATACTGATTGCATTGTATCAGGGAAAGACATAGTGTCAGCATAGTCTGAGGAATATCTACTATACTATCTGCAATGAAACATTAGTTCTCTGGGGAGAAGGGACTGTCATCATACTGAAATCTGTACTAATATACATAAAAATCAGTTCAATAATTGCTACAGTAAACTTATTCCCTATGGCTGAACTACATTGCAACTTTTATTTTTGAATTTTGAGTGGATAAACTAGTCATCAAATTGGTGAATAAAAATATAAGCTTTGCACCCTTTTTGGCAGAAATTATCTGAATTTAATATTGCGATCATTTATTTGGTATTCCTTATAAATGAGCAGGAGATGGAGTGAAGAAGAAAGAAAGGAACCTTCAGAACTGCATCTGCCCCAGAGAGAAAGTTTCTGTTTTCTGCTTAAAGAACAAACCTCTTTTTTTCTTTGGTGCTTGTTCTGACTTCTCTGCTTCTGCTTAATGACAGATCTGGTGCTCCTATGACATTAAACTGAATAAATCAAAGGAGAGATGGGAAAGAAAAGAGGACCTCTTCAAACAATAGTAAAACTGTGACTGTCTATGCCAACTGCAATAACTGGTAAGCCAGCACTACTCTTATGAAAAAAGAGACGTTCTCATTTAAAATTAAGAGATTAAGAATGTTTCTTGCCTTGGTAAACTTAGTAACCTCCAGTGGTCTCTGTTGAAAACAAAGATCTTGCAACTTGACCTTTTCTTTTGTTAACTACCTGCTTTTGTCGGATGAGTTAAAGGTCTGACTAGAAATCAATTGTTTCATTAAAAAGCTTTTATATGATAGCAAGGATGAAAACAAGAAAATGCAACCATATCTATTCCATAAATTAATTACTTCTTTTGAATACAACAGAGTCTAGGGAAATAAAACATTTGGCAAGAATAATTTCTCACCATCCATAAAGGGAAGAATTCTGGGAAAGAAAGCAAGAATATTTATCAACAGAATCTTGCAATTTTACTTACTGTGATTTTTCTGTTTTCTAAATAATCAGGTCATCCTCGCCTTTCATTGTGTACAAAAACTGCAAATTTTTCTCCCATGAAAAATAGATCTCTCCCTTACCCCCAATGCATGAAAACACTTCATGTAATTTTAAGCCAAAATAATGCAAAATAGTTGAAAGAAATTATTTCGATCATTTGAGAAATCTATAGAGATATTGTGACATTCTAAATTCAACTAAACAGGCAATTCAAGCAATTTCATGTTTCTCTCTCCATTAGAAAAGGGAGACAATAATTATGCAAAATAAATTCAGAAGTTTTAAAGCAGTACAGATCTTAAATTTTCATATATAAATCACAAGGCATAAAATAAAGGATTTTAAAAGTCTAAATGTGAAGTTAATTTCTGTTAGTTTAATTGTTAGATTGTTTTGTTTTGTTTTAAGTTGCATCAGTTATCCCTTTGTGCTCTTTGATCAACTGACATGTAGTTTTTGATGAATTTATTTGCTTTGATTTCCTTAACATATATTTATTTCTACAGTACTCATGGATATATAAGGGTTATGTTATGGAAGTGATTAATTGATTGTCCAGCAGAAGTGAACTCTGTTTCTTTTTTTGTTTAAAGGGTAACAGAGTCTCTACTAGCCAACCACCTCTCTAATACTTACCCTAACTCATTTTTGTGTATTTTGTTTTGCTTCTACTTAAAGTTCTGACTGACATTTCCTGTGTGGGTTCAGTATCTTTTTCTGTTTTTCCCTCCCCTTTGCAGTATTTCTAATTCACTTTCTCTATTCCCGTTTACTCTGTCAGATCTTTTGTTCTTCTCTGGCTTGTCTGAATAAAAATTAAAAAAAGAAAAAGGAGCTGTCTTCCTGTATTACATATTAGATCTTTCCCAAATGTATTTTGCTTCTCTCCTATGGATCCTTACTTAGCACTTTTCTGATTTAGCCAAAATTAAATCTCACCATTTCTTTACACTTTACAGTAGATCTGATTAAAGAGTGTAATGGAAAATTATAATCATTTTGCTGGAAGAAGTTGAGACAGTTGCTTTCTGATTTTTATTGTGCTTTTTCTAGCATTAAAACTGGGAAAAGTTGAAGTATGTGAGAAATCTTACATGTTTTTGTTATATTCCATTTGTACATGCTAGCATTTTTTTGTTGATTTTCTTTTCTATTATTCTTTACTAAAAGAATCATGGATATTAGTGATCAAAGACACAGATTAAGTCATCTGGTCTATTTGCTTGCACTGGGGTTTTTCTGACTACACTTTATCAGAATAACTTGTCCAGTCTACGTTTCCTTGACCCTCTTCCAGTTTTTCTTAATACTTACAGAATTACTACGGCCGATATTCATCCAGAATTATGCTGTACACAGTTTCATCCAAGTGCTTCTACTTTGTATACCCTCAGATTATGCTATAAATGCTTTTCTGTTCTTCAAGAAAATTCTTGCCCTGTAAAATGCATAGGCTACTTGCACTGAAGCCAACTGGATATGTGGCTAGAGAATGAATCTGGCTCTTAATATTGAAAGCAATTTTAATTCTTTTGTTCTTTATATAATTATTGAATTAATAGAGACTATAAGGGAAATTTCAGATGACATCAGATTCATGTCTTGGTATCTGTAATTCAGAAACTGTAATAATAGAAGCAACTGTTCTGAAAAGAATATCCAAAGATTTGAGATAATTCCCAAAATTCAATGCAAAGTATGTGGAGAGAGGAAAACACTACAGAAAGACATGTAAGAGAATATGCATTGGCTTAGAGCTAATAAATGGGGAACATTGATTCATCCCATCTTTGAATCTATGACATCTCAGCTCCTGACAACTGCTTCTAGTCACTCAGCATGTAGCATCTCAAATACACTCTTTGATAAAAAAAAAGACATTCTTCTATTTTAAAGTATTTTTAAGGAATCACCAACAACTAAAAACAAAACAAAAAGAAACAAGTAAGAAAAAAATACAAATAAATTAAAATTAAAAAAGGGCAGAATAAACCCCACAAAATACCCAAACAAATAAAAATACCCTAAAAAAAAAACACAACAAAAACAAAACAAAACACAACAAAGCAAAAAACCCTAAACCTCATCATCTTATAGAACTGTTCATTCTGTGGAGACAGGAACACTGGCTTCAAAAGGGTAGCTCTTACATCCAAGAAAAAAGCTTTAAACATATCCTTTTTCTGTTGTAAAGTAAACAGTTTTCAAATCCTGATAACAGTGTGTCTAATTTTAATATATTGTTTTCTAAATAATTTGATAAGAATTGTATGTTGTAGACTTTTCTGGTTTTGGTTTTTTGATCCTTTTGTTTATTTGTTTGTCTTTTTTTCAGTTTAAATATTACTGTAAGCTTCAAGATTGGATTCTGCTTCTAAGAAATCCATGACAGCTCTCTGCATTGTGACTAAAGATTCAACTCTCATGGGTAAATGTATTTGTATGTATGTCTATGACACAATCTGCACTATAGTACTGAGGTTTCCATGTCTCTATAGGTTTTCAGGTTTTTTAGCATTTGTAACAATGTGGTAACAAATATGAATCCCCTATATTAGTTCTTTTCTTCTTAGTGAGTGATGAAAACCTTGGGAAAAACTTTTTCATGTCTTCTTTTCTTTCATTCTTAATAAATATTTGTAAAGTATCCATTTGGATCCAGCATTTTGTCAACATTTCAATTAATCTTCCTTTCTAGACATCCTGTGATCATAAAACTATTGCACAAATCTCCTGTTCCTCTCTCAGGTTGTTTCCTAGATTTGATCTTCATGTGAGGGAATAAATTCATGCTCATGGTAATGAAAAAAGCATCTACCATTTCTTTATTTTTTTTTAAATACTGAGTCCATAACTTCATTTTTTATCCTGCTATTCAAGAAAATATTTTGTTGCATTTAGATACACCTGGTTAGTTTATCTTAATTTAGAAGGCTTTAAAAAGAGATATCATCAAACAAAACCAAATTTATATCCTGTAATCTCTGTCGTCTGTGTACTATATATTTTTTCAAGAGATTAAAACTTGTCTTGAATCTCTGATTCTGCCAAAAGATTTACTACTAAATACCATGCAATTTTGCAAGATAAGTTGAGTAAGAGTATATATTAATATCATCAAACACACACTGTAACATCCATGTGTTATTGCCATAGAGATATTAATGCCTGTGGAATAAAAACTTTGCTTTGGTGCAGCTGGGTAAATTTCCAGATAGTTGTACTAAGGCTTAATTTTCTAGTGTTTCTTTTAAAAGGGATTTTAATAACAGAATTTTTATATTAAATACTAGCAGTTTGTGAAGGTTACATCTGATTCTCAGGGACATCATTCAGAAGAGGTGATCATGCATGCATCCCTTTATCTGATGGTGAGATATATCATAGCTAGCTTAAGACATCTAAAATTAGAGATCTAGCTAAATCCTGTCATGGACACTTGCAGATTCATCATGACAGTTCATCATGAAGGAAATTAATGGAAAAAATACAACATGTGAGAGTATTTCTCTGGCTTAGGTTATGAAAGCTATCTAGATCACCAATTCAAAAAAAATATCTTATATTCATTGACTGTTATCTTTTTCTTATCTTTATTCTACTTGATGGAATTTACTGGGTTTTTAACTAAAGAAAAGTCCATTTCATAGATGAAGGTTTTTCAACTTTTCTTAAAACTGCTTAACAGAAATATTGGGGTATAACTAGGCACTTTTTTGGAAGGATTGAGGATAATCTTCCCATTTTATGTCAAATCTCTTGATAGTTCCTTGTTCCTGTCTCAGCTGTTTAAGAAAGAGATGAGTATCTCAAGCATAAAAATGTAGTCCTATTGGAAGGAGTTTCAAGAGTGGAACACAAGCATTACTTACAATAAGATTATTCTTTCCATGTGTATTACAGTAATGATAGTTTTCACAGTACCTGTATGTGTTTTCCTGTTGTTAATTTTTCTCAGTGATAAGTGCTAAATAATCTGAAGAGCATTTTAAATCAGTTCTTATTGTTGCTTTTGGGGGGATTTTTTTAAAATACATTTTTAACTTTTCAGTGTATTTGTAACATTGTGGAATAGATACTAGAGAAGTTTTTCAATTTCAGATGGTTAAGGAGGAAATAAATGCAGAAGTCTACCTGTTGAAAAATCCCTTCCATGCCTTGTGTAACACATAAACTGCATTTCAGAATTTTAATTCTTTCCTTTTCCTTCTGGAAAGGAGAAGACAGTTTTGGGTAATCTTAAATTAAATCAGGCTTTCAATAAAGAAGTGATCAAGCCAGCAACCATTCCGAGTAACATGGCAGGCTGCTGACCAACAAAACCATTTGATTAGGAGCATGGAAAGAACGGACTGTAATGTTCCTGTCACTGTCTCCTTAAAACCAGATTAAAAAGGGAATGATGTCTGGCCAAACTTTTTCCCTATCTCTTTTAGCTCCCTTCTCCCTCAAAGTTATTGAGTGTGAGGAGCTGTTCAACAACCATACAAAATCCTTGTGCTCAAGGAGAGAGGTATCAAGCTGGAAACATGGAGGGATATAAGAGTGCTCCAGAAAGAGGTAAACCCAAATAGTCTGACTTGACCTAAGGACATTATTCTAGAAGCATGAGGCTGTTCACAACAAACACCCAGAGACACAACTCTCCTAATGCTAACCTCTTACAATTTCCCAATATTAGACTGTGAAACTCCATAGAGAAAGCAGGTGAATTTACTCCTGCAAAGAGCTAATTACAACAGATGCAGTGGTATACAGTCATCTGTTTTCCTTGTTCTTAGTTGAATGACATTTCTGAAGGCAGCTTGCACACATGGTATTGCATAACTCGCTATAGCTTATTTTTTCTGTTTATTCCCTAACCTACTACACAGCTTTATCAGTGATGTATCAGTTGAGAGTGGTACATCCTTGTTCTTGAGACAGGAGCAATTAGAACAGCTTGCGAGTGCCAGTAAGTGTACCTCGAGCAGGTCTTGGGGCCCAAGTAATCTGGACAGTCAAAAAGTGATCTTTCATAAATAGTTTGCAACATAGAATATTTTCCTCTTTTTGGAAAAATGTAGATGGATTTGCAATTTCCCCCCTTTCTTAGCTAATGAACACTGTCATTACAGGGAGACAAAAGTAGGACAAAGTTCATTCAAAACTAAATTCCATTAGGCAGTAGTATTTCTATGTGCATGGTTTTACTTTGTTCAGTGGAGAAGACTAAATCCTTCTAAATCTCTGGCTCTGTTAGCCTGAAAAAGATACAATAATAACATGAAATTTTGCTTATAGAAGCTGTGTGCAAAATGCACATCAAATTGGAATTTGCTGGAATCCTTAGTTACAGAAATACCTTGTTGTCATCCAGTTAAATTAAAAGACTGTTTCTTTCCATGTGTAGTCAGAAAACTAACTGTATTCTATAATATGTGATTCCCGTGTTAATTCTTTAATCTAAATTTTCTTTTTTTATTGGGATTTTGACTAGCATAAACAATTAAAATCAGATAATTGATCTGCATTTGAACAACATCATGTAGATTATGAGAGAGGTAAGTTGTTGTGGCATGTTCTTTTACATAAAACCCTAGGCCAAAAGAAAAGGGAAGAAGGAGTGGGAGGAAGACAAAAAGAGAAATTCTTTTGGGTAACCACTACCATTGTTTTCACAAAAAACAAACAGCAAAACCCCGAACAAACAAATGCCAAACCAGCCTAGTCATGGTATTTTGAGGCAGAATATAACAGAAAAGCAATGCTATTGATTCATCACCTTGTTTTCACTATTCTTTAGCCTCAAATGTCTCCAGAGGAGATACTGGTGCTATTTTAGTTGCTGTAGGTAGTAAGATTAAAATACTAGTTGGAACTCTTCTGATGTCTCAGACAGACTATCCAATAAATGATGTCTGTGTGCTGTAGGGTCGCTCAAGACAGCTAATATATCCATGTAGCTAAGCAGCAACACTGCCTCTCCTTTAGAGAAGAGGTATTCAGATGCTTAGTCAGAATAATTTAGCAGCTCCTCTGAGAAATCTGAGCTGTTCAAAGAAATGTTATCAAGGGTGAGGATCTCAACTGATGTTTTTCGACCTCTTCATTTTTTTTTTTTACTTCAAGCTAGCTCATATTCTACCTGATGTGCTGAAGTTTCTTGCTGCAAATTCAATTTTCCTTCAAATATTTGGCACTGCTTCAAGCAAAATGATCAAATGATCAAGTTCACCTTGATCCCTTAATTTTGAAATTGCTTGGCTTGCTCTTTTTCCCACAGTGTTGGGTCAAGATTTTCTTCTCAGGGTGAGTTTCAGTTCACATTCTCTATTTTCACTAGCTGAGTTGCCGATTTGTAGAATGTCTGTCAATTCAGATTTTTTCATATGTCAGGCTGCTTGCCCTTGAATGTTTGCCAGTATAAGAAAAAGGGAAACCACCTAACCAACTAAAGGAAGAAGAGAATTCCAAGTGTGCAATAAAAAAGACAAGTTCAAAAGTAAATGTCTTTTTTTTCCCTCCAGTTTCTGAGCTTAAACTTAATCCTTACACTATTTGAATCTACAGCTGTGAGAAATGGCACCTTCAGGAGAAGCCCTTCTGTCACTGACATCTTACCTAGCAGGAATCTAAGGAAAGCAGAATGGCCTGATGATTTTCTTTTCCTTTGTGTCACTCTATGAAAGAACATATGGGGCTTGGAGTACTAATTATGGATATAGAACTGTAAAAAGAAATTGTGCCCTCAGCACTGGACTTCACTGTGCGGATTAACTCAAACAACCATTGGCATTGAATGGAAAGCACTACACTTTGAGTGTCCTCAGTTTGAACTAAAGAGCCAAGATCTGTCAGTAGGCAACTCATATCTAATGCAGATCAAGCGTAAAAGAAGATTAAAACTGTTATTGCCAGAGGGTATATGCTTATATTAGTACAGCCAAGGATCTGCATGGACATAGTAATTTCTTCACAGTAAATGGTTTCTCTTGTTTATCTGTTTCCCACTGCCATGATGCATTGTGTAAAGGAGTACAATATTATTTATTCATGGCAAAGGCAAATTTTGCTTGCCAGATATTAAATTATGGTCATCCTTGACTAATGATTATGTAACTCATATTATCATACTATAAATCATCATCTCAATAGGACTATATTTCTGTGTAAAATTATTTTATTTCCATTACAGGTGATCTTTCTCTTTAGTGTATATGCATCTGAATTGCTTTGTAGATGACATAGTCTTTTACCATTGAATACAGAAAAATGTATTGTTAAAAAGAAGTCCAATGAAAGTAACAAGGCATTTCACCAGAATAAATTTAGACAATAAGAATATTCTCAATAAGAGAATATTCAAAGTTATTCAATAATTTTCTTGTGTCCTAATAATAATTATGCTATTTTTTTTACACAGAAATTTTTAACAAGTCTTTTTCTTTTCATAGAAGGGGAAAGAGGGTCAAATACACTTGCAGAGGACTTTTGCCACAAAGGAAACAGGGAAAATAGTTTTCATTAGAAAGTGTAAACAGTGCTGAAGTAGGACAAAAAGAATTTTTTTACATTTCTTGCCAAACATGCAACATGCAGTTGGAATAATTCACTTTAATATAAGAAGGAAGCTTCATTCAAGAGATTAAATAACTTGAAACATTTATTTTCTGACAAAATTGAATCCTCTTTAAAAGTATTTAGTGCAAGATTCTACACTATTTGTTAAGATGACACATAAAAATACAAGTTTGTTTTTACAAATAAACTAGTGTGAGTTAATAAGTTTTGGTTTGGTTTGGGTTTTTTTTGTTTCATTTCTGTTTTGGAATCACAAGAATGGGAATTTATTTCTTGTCCTTCATAAGTTTTACAACAAATGTTCATGGCCACAACATAGCTTAAAAGGGGGATCATTTAATCCACTCTATAGACAATATCATAAAAAAACCCCTAAAACAAAACAAAACAAAATCTTCATATTTTAAGAGAGCCTTCCTTCCTTCCTTCCTTCCTTCCTTCCTTCCTTCCTTCCTTCCTTCCTTCCTTCCTTCCTTCCTTCCTTCCTTCCTTCCTTCCTTCCTTCCTTCCTTCCTTCCTTCCTTCCTTCCTTCCTTCCTTCCTTCCTTCCTTCCTTCCTTCCTTCCTTCCTTCCTTCCTTCCTTCCTTCCTTCCTTCCTTCCTTCCTTCCTTCCTTCCTTCCTTCCTTCCTTCCTTCCTTCCTTCCTTCCTTCCTTCCTTCCTTCCTTCCTTCCTTCCTTCCTTCCTTCCTTCCTCCCTCCCTCCCTCCCTCCCTCCCTCCCTCCCTCCCTTCCTCCCTCCCTCCCTCCCTCCCTCCCTTCCTTCCTGGCTCTGCCTTTTCAATAGAATCATGTTTTGAAAGCTGGCATAAAACCACATGCTAAAGTAGAATTAAAAATCATCCATGCAATTTTTCTTATAGTCCTTTAAAAATAATACTACATTGCATTTTTTTTCCCTTATTTGTAACTGAGGATTTTTTTGACTGATGAGCTGTGCTGCCAGATAAGATATTTCCAAAAGCACTTTGCTGACAGATAATTGACCATTTGACCCCTGTTCCAAATAGATGTGGAGTTGTGAGTGTAACTTTCAACTTCCTTTTTCATATATATTTTTCTGCTTGCAATTTCATAGCATTTTGGAATGTCCTTTCCCCACACAATTGTCAAGAAAGAGCACAGTAATAGAGGTCATCTGTGAATGTAATGAAAAGTCTCATAGGAATCACTTGCTCATACAATGTCGGTGGTGGTGTGAGCTTCACTGTGATTTTATTCCAAGCTTGCAGAACTCTGATTCCTACTGTATGATTCCTTTTTATGTCCTCTAGTTCAAGTCATGTCATTTGTTTCCCCTAAGACCCCCTTACATCTTTACTCGCTTGGTACATAGTTAGCTATCACATTTTAATTCTAAATTGGAATGCCAAAGCTAAGGATTTGATTCTATAGGTGTTTATTTATTAAAAAAAAACTTAATTTCATAATTTTTAAAAGAAAATATCATCATTGAGAGTTTCTACCCAACTGTATAATTAGTTTTATTGTAATAATAAGTCAGAAGGAAACTACAGCAATATGTACATATTAATTGTATTTTGCTTTATTTCTTATGAGTTTATAATCTCATTTTATTTCATGAAACAGCAGTCCCAAGTATTTCATTATATATCTTTGTATGGATTTTATATGGTCTGTTTTTGACATAGAATGTTATATATTTTTTCTCATATCACTTTTAAGTATTTTTAAGAAGATTAAGTACTCCTGATTTAAACTTTTGAAATTATCCCCTTTATGTAGTAATGGAACAATGTAATATTTTCAATATGATCCTTAGTTCATTTAAATATTTATTATTACTTTGCCTATAGTAACATTTACGTCAGGTTCATTTTTACTGAAGGTGTCTTTCTTACCAGCATTCCAGGAATGAAAAATACTCTAAAAACAATATGGCGTTCGAATGTGGGAATGGAAATATAAAAAAAAAAAAGACTTTATTTTCACTATTCAATAAGTCTAATCAAAATCTTAAGTCTATCTTACAAATGTGAGCATACTGACTATGCAGGTAGGGCGCCATTAAGAACTTCACAGCTGTAACTTTAAAAAAGTCAATAAACTGAACTAAAAAAAAAATAAAATCAGAGTGATGTCTGCTAGATTTATGCTCTCTCTTGAACCCAGTTCAAGGAGACCAGTTTCCAGATGGTCCCAAGGAGTACCTTCAGACTTTGAACTGTTCCAGAAAAACATAATTACTTAGGTTCACTATCATCTTCTGTAGGATGCCTTCATTGAGACACTCAAATATGTGACACAAGTAAGACACTAAGTGTTTCAATGACCTGAAATGGAGAATCTGATATTTTCTTCCAAACAGGCACTACTGAGAGAGGGGAATAAAACCCCCACCATGACAACAACACCTCCCTTTTGCCCCCCAAATTAAAAAAACCCAAACAAACAAAAAACCCCAATCAAACAAACAAAAAAAAACCAGAAAAAATAATTAACATAAGCAGTTGTTGGGTGAGAGGAGTTGACAGCCTGACTAATGAGCTTATATTGAAATCTACTCTCCTTTTATTTGAAGGTACATGGGATTTTGTGGGGAAGATGTGTTAATTTACAGAGAACAGATATAGGCTAGCTAGATCTTGTATTTCAGCATGACATTATTATACAGACAGTTTTGCAAGGAAGAGATGGTACTGGGCCTCACCCTCTGCTAAAAGATTGTCAATAATCCAGAGATAAACATATAATGACAGCTAGAAGATCTCTAAATAGCCCAAAGAGCTTGGGAGTGATAAATACCAATGAGGACAAAGCAATCAGAAGTGGCCATCAGGCAACTTAGGGCTGGCTGTCCAGACACAGTGCTTCAGTGCAGCCATGAACAAAATGTAGGAACAGATAGTGCAGTTCACTGATATGGGCTCACACACCAGAACATGGTTTCTCAAAAATAGCTTAAATGTGAAAAAAATGTAAGCCAAAATAAAAAAGGCTTTCCCACTGTAATGAAAATCAGAATGTCTAAATAGTAGTTGTGGTTTATCCATGGTAGGCAGCTCAGGCCCACGCAGTCGCTTGCTCCCAAAGCAGGATGGAAAAAAGAATCAGAAGTGCAAAGGTGCCTTCACACAGGGGTATCATTTAATTTATTGAAAAGAAGACCAAAAGGAACCAATGGTCAGAGATTAAAGCTACACACAGTTAAATCACACAGTAAACATGTGTTTTTAGCTTGAAGACTGATTAAACTTTTGAACAATCTCTCAAACTTATAATAAATTCAGCACATTTCATACTTGATTTTCATGCCAGATTTTCAGAGAAAAGGAACTTTGCAATCTGAAGTTATTCTCTCCTTAAGTATCATTGTGGTAAAGTATTAAGACAGTGAAGTATTACAACTTGCAGTATCAGTTTAATTAAAGAAAAAAAATATTTCTGGATGTAATAACAGTTGACCAACTGTACATTTATTTCACCCACAGAATCAAACCTTGGTTTTGTTCTAATGAGTATATCAGTATCAATGATCAAGAATGTAGGCTACAGGTGAGGGAGGGAAGGAAAAGCCTCTTTTACACTTGTAGGCCCAATTTAAATATTACTCTTGTACTTGAGTAACAAAGGGCAGAAACCACGGAATCAGATCCCATATCTCTAGTGTTTGTAAAAAAACACTACTTCACAACAAAAATTAACGAGGAATGGAGCTATTATAGTGTTTTGTAGCCCATGGCGTATTTTCAGAATCAAACCACAAGGGTAGAATGGTGTGGAAGTGTCTCTACCAAGACAGAAAAAGCAGTAATGAATGCGGCATTACTGAGAGTTGAATAATGCTCCCCAGAAACCAGAACAGCCGTGTCAGTGTACCCAGTAAAGTCCCAAGCATGTTCAGCGTGTACTGTTTGTTTCAGAGATCTGCCTACAGTTGAATCATTAAGCAGTTGATGCAAAACTCTCATAACTACTTAAATCTCAGATTCCTCAAACAGTGAATCCACTGTTTCTATTAATGACTAGAGTTTAACAGACTCTTCAAGAACTTCATTCATCTTCTCCAGGCAAATATTTCTGGGGTTTTGCCTATGTTTTCCTTCCTATTTGTGCATACTGCTATTAAAGATAATGTAACTTCTGTTTGCACAAAATTGGTATAAGGTAGGCTGTAAAAGTTTCCACTTGTAATTGAATGAGCTACACAAGGAAAAAAATGATGTTGCTATTGTAATAACTATATCCAACTGCAAAGCCTTTTCCTAACCAATAGTGTGTAATTAAAGGAATATGTTTTTGCACTTCCATAGTAATTCAAGGAAAATCCACTTTTCTTTAGTATTCTCCAGCTTAGCACTCTAAGGACTATGAGCTGTCAAAAAATAAGTTTATTCTCAATGAGTTTCATAGCTCCATATTTTGTTACAGGAAGGATGAAATAGAAAATACTTGTCTGTGAAAATGTTAAAGACCCTTTTATATTGTACTCTTTTCTATTTTGATCTTTTTCATTACTTTCTTCACAAGTTTTCACTTGCTAACTCACTACTGTCCTTACTCCTCAAGGTCTCCTTTAGAAAGCATAATTTTCCGTCTTTTCAGTGAGCAATAACAACAACTATTATTGGCATTTATTGTCACATGCTGAGCTTTATGGCAGGAAGTCAGATATTCTCTGTAACTTTCGCTGTTGGCCTAGTTGAGTAAAGTTTTACTGCTGAAGCTAACGCTGCAGAAATGCAGTTATAAGTTTAGTACCATTTTCTTTTCACTTCTTTCCCAGCCTAAAAAAATATCTGTTCTTCAAAATATCCAGCTGGCAAGACAATATTAATTGCCTATGCATAGGGAAAAAAAAAATAAAAAAGTCCCACACTATAGTAAACGAAATGGCCTTTTGCACACACACAAACCCACTCCTGTGGCAATTTAATTTATCAGGGTAAAACCCCATCAAAAATGAAACAACAAGATACAGGCATTTTAGAGCCATTTTATGGAAAAGTAATTCTCTTTTCAGAAAGCTATCCCTTAGAAGCTTAATTCATACCAAGAACTGAAAATACAGATTTGAAGTAAGTACACTGAAACATGACTTCATGAAACATGAGGTTATGAAGAAACTTTGTATAAAATTGTCTTCATAAATACCCAAATTCCAGCTACATTTTCTTATAGTGGCATTTCAGCCATTTCTCATTCTAGTGCTCTGTTTAATTCCATTATGTGGGAGTTCATTTGCTTGACAGACATAATAGTCAATTAATGCTAACACATGCTAAATCCTGTAACACCTTCTACTCTGATATCCAACCAAAAGTACCTTTGATAGTGTCAGCAGTTCACATTTTAAATTTAGACATAATAATTATCTGAAGAATGATTGGGTTTTTTGCATATCAGCAGCCATTCATGCAGCAGGATCTGCTCTGGTCCATTGTGTCTGTAATCCATGGATTACATTCTGAGTACGCATTGATACGAGCAACAGTAACAGCTCCATTACGACCTGTCATCCCAACTAACCATGAATTTTAAAGCATTTGCCTCTCCGTTTCTGTAAGCTTCGATTTCCTTCTCCTTCTTATAAAGATTTATAAATAAAAGTACAAATGAAATATGGAAAACACAAAATGGTCTTAAATAATAAATTTTTAGAAATGTTTTTAAAGAACAAATTTCAAGAATGTCAGGTGTCAATCCATGTGCTATTTATGTTATTTAAGGTTCCAGTGCCAAAGCATCTTTCACTTTAACATGATCTGAGGCTAATAAAACCTTTATTAAAAGAAAATAAATTGAGAGCTGAATACTCTTTTTTAACAGAAAAAAAATGCAGCTACAACAAAACTAGCTGAGTCAAACCTTTAATGAGTTCTGTCATATACAGATGGGAGTGATCATTTCCATGACTTTAATACACATATAATATGTTAATTCATATAAAACTAGTAATATATGACTACACTTACTAGTTGCAATATATTTTTAACTTGGTCCAACATAGCTATTTGTTGAAACACCCCACACATTATTCTGATGCTTACAACTCTCAATGATAATCTGCTGCTAACCATCCTACATATAAAATCATTATTGTAATATGGTTATTATTAATAGTGATTCTTGGCACAAAATGATTTTGAAGCCTCTGTAACAGTAAACAGTTTTGGTGAACAGCTGGAGCAATGGTTTTGCCAGAGGTACTGTATTCTGCAACAGTGATGATGGCAAATCCCACATTTGTCAATCTGATCTAATACATCCATGTAAAACAAGTGTAGGAGCCTAACAAGTCATAAAGCCTGATGCTATTTTCAGATCCCCTAGTAACCACATTAAACCCAACAATGACCTAAGAGAAAAGAAAATGTATTTTTCTCACTTATTCCATTTAGTCAGCATGCAATGCAAAGTATTTATTTCTATGATATTGCTAATTTATAAAAGAATGACAATATGGAAAACAATTATTATGTGGTTTATTTACAACTCATTTGTCTAAAAGATGGTTTGTCTTTTCTTTCTGCTTCAGTTAGGAATCTTACTAGCTTTTCAGATGTTTAGAAGATTTTCTCTTTTTAACCAGTACTATAAGTATAAAAAGAATCTAGAAAAAAGCAAAGACCTGACAAATGTTGGCGTAGTATTCAGTTCAGGGTGAATGGTAGCCTATTAGTAAGGTAATTTCCTGAGGAAACTGCTGTCACTTTCCACACACCCCTACCCCCCACCCCATATATAATGAAAGTTTACTTGAGAGGGATTACAAAAATATATTCTAGCACTGTTTCAAGGAAGCTCCACCCAAGATTTTAGGAGTTTTACTATCTTCAACTAAATATCTGTGTTATGTCTGATCACCAGTCACATAATGCTATTGCTGCATGCTCTTTAGAATACTGACAAATTCAACTGTGAAAGTGATTGTATAAATTCCCTTCCATAGATTAATTTGCTAATATTTGCTAATATTTTTTCCCGAAGATTTTTCTGTTCAGAATTTCAGCCAAATGAACATATAAACAAAATTAGTGTCATTTAAAATACATTAAGGGCAATATGTCATCTTTAATAAAAAGAAATAGTCCCTTTATTTACTCTTTTGATGACTTATTTCAATAATCAAAGAACAAGGGCTGAGTTAATATATTCTATGTCTGACAGCCATGTTTTCATTTATTTTTAACAGATCTGAAATATATACTTCTTTAAGTCAGCTTTAGTTTTTCTGAAATGTAAAGAAAAAATTGTTTTTAAGATCATAACTGTGTATCTAATCAAGTATTATTTTTTAAACTAAGTATTGGAGATTGATTCCAGTCACAGTGGAACTAAGTAGGAGGACAAAGGTAAAATAAGGAAGTATCATCCTAGGGGATTTCTTTTTTCTCCAGCTATACATCTAATTTATTTCGTAATTATCATGTCCCAAGTATGTTTGTGAATATGTTGAACTATTTTCCATACTGGAAATAAGCACATGACCTCTGAAATTGTTATAGTTACTCACTAAAATGGATCATGGATTTCAAAATATTAATGTAATATGTAGCTAATATGGAATTGAAAAGCTTTGCTATTTCAATGTATTGTTTTCCATTCTAGAGTTTTTTGGATAATAGATTCTTCATCTATGAATAGGCATGTGCTTAAATTTTTGCCTTTAAATCCTTTGACTATACATGTGATATGTGATAATACATGTAATGCATTCAAAAAGTTGTATGTGTTCTTTGCTCTAAAGGAAAAGCAATCTTCTTAGTTATCCAGTAAATAGACTCAGAGTAGGAGGATAATCACACTACAACCAATAGACATGGAAAGTGTATGTTTCTGTGAGCCACTTCTAAATTCCAAACGTTTGCCCATACTATTCAGGAACTAACATTTCTCTTTTTTATGCTGTGTCAGTGCTATGCAGTGAGGATACCTTTAGTACAGTAGTATTTGTTTGCTTGAAAATTTTGTGAACAAACATCCCTTTTCCATTTTGAAGATCATTGGAAAAAAATGTCCTTTCTCCTTAAGGTTGTCAATAAATATCACAAGAGATCTATACAGATATAGTAAACTATTAGTACTTTTTGAGATCTCCAGTGAGCAATAGAGATCAGATCTAGTGTTGTTAAGTGAAAGAAAATAAAATTTCTGTTTTAAAAAAATATAATCTTAGAAAGGCAATGGTTAATAAAGGTGGTATAACATGAAAAAACTTTATGAAACTATAAGCATCATGTTTTCATTTTATTATAATTTTGTGATCACAGACATCCTAGTTCTGTTTATTCCACTGAAAACTTTAAATGCTTGCTCAAAGTAGATATTTTGGATAAAATGCCTTAACTGATGTTTATGTATCTCTCCCTTCTAAAGACAAATAACCTTTGATATTTTTCTGAATCTGTACATTTAAGAATACATCTTTCAATGGTAAGGTGTGAGGCTTTGTATGCATTAGCTTTACAATGACAAACACACTTCTAGTTTCTTTCAACTTAAGGCTCTGGATTCCATTATCAATTAAAAATTGGAAAGATCCTAGGCTTTGCCCTGATTATGCTAGGAAGCTTATCTGGATATTTTTCTTTTATTCAGGGGCTGTTGTGTGTATATTCATATATACAGAAAACACTATATCTATATATTACTAGATATATTTAAAAGACGCACTAAGCATATGTAATTATGTGTTCATCAGTCTTAAGGAACCAAGGCCAAGCTGAAAGACAGCAGTGTCTGCTTTGAATTCGTTTCATGCTCTGCTCTTTAAATAACCATTTTCTCTTGGAAGTATATCATGTAAGATTTTTACTACGAAAAAAAAATTTGGACAAACATAATAAAATCTTTAAAATCAAATCAAGAAAAGACAAGAATGAGTAAACAGTCCACTGCTGTGTTAGCATAGTTGAATAACAAAACATATAAAATAAACACCACAAGGTCTATATACTTAACTGACCTTACATTTTTGTCTGGGTTCTGGTCAGGACAGGATTAATTTTTGCAGTAGCCAGGACAGGCATGGCCAGGACCCTGAGTTTATTCTGTACCACCTCATGTAATGTGAAGGAGTAGAGGAGAAAGGGGGCAGAAAGAGGTCTCTTCTGGTCAGAACAGGGGTGAAGTGAGTGGTCAGTCTAACATCAAGTCCCACATGAAGAGAATTTTTGTGTGAATTGTTCACCTGTCTTGTACTCTCTATTATTAATTTTGGTGTTGTTACAGTTCATTTTTGTGTCATAATAGACAAGGACTCAGAAAATATTATTCAAATAAACTGCAAAAAGGACACTCAGGAAAATGTGAGTCTGCCGCTGAAGGGGAAAGGGGAACTGGTGACAAATGACATCAAATGTTGAGATTATCAATAGTTTATTTGCCTCAGTCTTTACCAGTCTGAACACAAACCCCTCTTTTTTTTCTTGGAGTGTGGTTACACACTGGCACAGATTGCCCAAAGAGTTTGTGAAGTCTCCATTTGTTCCTGTCGATGCATTCAGTATGTGATGGGACATGGACCTAAGCCATCTCTTTCACCTGACCTGCTTTGAGTAGAGTGGTTGGACTAGATCATCTGTAGAACCCAAAAGATTCTGTGATTTCATTAAAAGAAAAAAAATCTCTTGCTGGCATATATTTATAGAATGTTCTATGGTTATTATCATTAGTGCAGTACAATAGGTGTGGAGCTGATAAAGGAACACAACTGGTGTTGGGCAGCATCTGTCTTGTGGGGAGAGAGTCAGGGGGCCTAGTTCTTGTCTGATTCCATTTCAAGAACACATGGAAGGGCTGAAGCATACTAGATGATTTATTGGAGTGATTCATCACTACATTTTACTTGATCTAAGAGGAACATATTTCATGTTGTCCAAAACCGTTGCAGGACAAAAGCAATGATCAATAACCAAAAATGGCTAATTTTCTTCAGGAGTGCATTCGTGATCAGAAATCAAATATTGGTGCTAATTCAGGAGATAGAGAACTGTTAGTTACTTATTATCCTATGACTTATAATTTAGATGTTTGTGTCAATACTGTGGCACAAATACTGAGTTGGGACTATGTCTTTGCAAAAGTCAAATTGGGGCTCTGACCCTGTTCTTCATCAGGTGAAGGAGCTGTGAATACAACATGGATGAGATTTTGTATAGGTACAGGTGGTGTGCATAGGCCAGCAGGAATTAACAGGTCTGAACAGTTCAGGTTTAGCTTTGGTTGGATATTTTATGTCTCTGAAATAATTCTCTTGTACATCACAGGGTTATCTTTGCTAATTAATAATTCAGATTATTCAGAGTCTTAACAATCCTGTAAAACTAAAGGGCTGAAGGGGACAGAACCTTTTCATATCTACTTTCTATCAGCAGAATTTGGGGCAAGATTGTAAAATATCACTAAGACCCCAAGGGCCAATATATCAGTAATGTTAAGGCCAGGAAATAAAATTAGTGGCATAATACTTTTGCCCTAGAGTTTCCATTATAAAGTCTCTCCTGCAAAGCAGTTTTATGTGTGAAACAGGCATCAGATACAGAGTGTAACCTGTCAAAGTTTAACAGTAAAAAAGAAAAGGACTAAAACAGTAAGCCTGAAGAAAATGCTGCTAATGTTCCTTTATTAAATAATTTTTTAAAATTCAGTTTCATTAAAATATCTTCTTTTTGGTGATCTTATATGGTAATATTGAATGTATGAACAAAGTGTATTTGTATTTGAAACAAAGTACAATGTTACAGTAATTTTCACATGAGCATTATCAAGTACTTTTAGGAGCCTTAAAAAGTAAGAGACTGTTTGATAAAAAAAAGATTCAAATTATTAAAAGTGCATACCTATTCATTAGCTAAAAATATTTTTATCTTAGTCAGAGCACCAGAGTAACTTCTGTTAAATCTGAAGTGGTCTGTTCCTTTTGTGTCAGGTGTGATAGATTCACAGAGATAAAACTTTCCCCAGACATTTCTCCAGTGACTATAAGAGGTGATTTAAGAAGGAATCATTGTGTTTGTATTGGAAAGTAATTAATTTTCCATGCTATGGTCCCAGCAAGGGTCCTGATCTTTTGCAATGATGTACGATGGCTCTGTAATGTGGGGGAAAAAAGAAACCAGAAACTATCAAACACCTTCTAAAGCTGTGTATCAGACTTTAGCTGAAGGTGAAGCTCATGTAGGACTAAATCCAGCACTTCAAACTAGTGTAGATATAGGATGATGGAAAATGAAGTCTTTGGCACAAATCAGTGCCAAATATAAGCTTTTGTTTTGATGTTTAAATTTAAGATGTGCTAAACATCTTGAAAACAATTATTGGTGATTAGTTCAATCTGCTGGCTCCTGAAAGATGCAGATGGTACAGCACTAATGACAGTAATTACAGTTCAGATACTTAAATCCACTTGCAATGTATGCACTTTAAAAACTTTTATGAATAAGCGAGATGAAAAGTGTCTCTGTAAAAAGAAAACTCCTCTGTCCTGTATCCTGTTTAACAGAGAATATAGTTGAATATCCTTAGAAATTTGGCACATGAAATAAAAAATAATGGAGCTGAGATATGATACTGGTTTCACCTGGGATAAAGTTGGCAGGTGGTGAGCAATTGCATTGTGTATCACTTGATTTATATATTCTTATTCTAGTAGTGGTAATAATAATCATAATAATGAGAAATTATAATAGTAATAATAACAACTTCCTTTTCTGTCCTATTAAACTCTTCTTATTTCAACCTAGAGATTTTACTTTTTGTTTTTTCTGATTCCCTCCACCATCTCACTGCAGAGTGGGGAGGGATAAGTGTGTGTATATGTGTGTAGGTATGTGCAGCTGTGTGATATTTAGCTGCCTTCCAGGTTAAACCATGACAGACATACAAAGCTCCTGCACATACGAAGATAATGGACTCCTCGGTACAGTTTTGGTTTTGCACAGTGCTTGTCATGACTATAAACACAACATTAATGCAAGGGACTGAACACTTTTTATTGTGATTTATCACAATGTAAAAATATTCTCATCTACTAGTTGGGGTGCTGCTATTTGAAGTAGCAATTCAAACAACATCAGCAATATGAATGCACGGTGAATAAGTCTGCAAAACCATCACATTAAAGAGGAATGAATAACATCTCTCTTTTGGCAAGATTTCATTCTCAGAGAGTTTTCACTTAAAACTTGAAAAAAATCAAAAGGCCTAAGTATTTAGGTTGAAACATATTAGTGGTCGATTTTGACCACAGAACAAGACAATGCAATCTCAATAAAGACAGAAAGTCAAAGTCAGCACTATTTGGATATATACAGGTTTAAGATCACAGATGTACAAACAGAATTGCGGATTCAGTGCCCATTTTAGTTAAAGAGATAAAAAGAAGGATTTAGCACACTATATATTTTCTTACATAGTGCAACATGACAATGGGGCATTAAGACAAGTAGGACAGAAAGATATTTCTACCTATTAATATCCAGGCATTTTTTGAGGAATATACTGACAAAACTGAAAAACAAGTCAGAGAAAAATGTTTACTGAGAACCTCCTCAAAGGAAACATAAGCTGTTAATTTTATGACTTTACATTAATGAATAGAAATGTGTTACAAATGTATTTTATATATTAACTGTTTAACATGTAAGCATGGAGATAATTTTATTTTAAGAATTAAATGTCAGTATTTCAAAGGTATTTTCATAAGGCTATGTGTGCTTTTTTCTTGAAGTCCTATGTAAGGAGGTGTCAAAATATTGCTACAAATTAAGCCATTACATTACTTATAAATTATTCTTTAAAGAGTAAATTCCCATTTTGTAATTTATATGATTTTTTCATTATTTTTCCCTTATGAAGGCTGATGGAATTTTAAGGATGTCTACAACAATATAAAAAGCAGTTCAGCAAGTGTGGAGGAAGCTGTTTCACCTTGAGGCTCCTGTTAGTCACTTCCCAGCTGGACACCTCATGAGTGGTTTACCTTACTGGTAATTTAGCCTCAACAGAAAAGGCCTATTTTGGCCTACTGCACTTAAAGTTATACTTTATCTCTGACCTCAGGCTGACTCAGTAGTTACCTTTTTTATCCAGAACAGATGGTTCTAAATCGTTCAACATATACAACTTGGCTTTACATCATTGTGTGATAAAGAATAAACATTTCCAGCACTGATAATAGATATGTGTCTACAAATGTGAAAATACTGGCATGTTTTCAAGCATATGCAGTGACTCAGGTTCTCTATTTGTCTGTGTGTGCAAGTTGTCTAACTGCTTTTGCTCACATTGAATTAGTACATGTTCTGCTTTACTGTGAGGGAATGGATAAGTATCTGATTCACATGCACGTTTGCTGAGGTAAGAAGAATTCTAGTGACTTCCTTGAGCTATGCAATGACACAAAAGAATATTGCTAGAAGTACTTATGCAAATTACTACTATTTAAATTAATTATCACTTTTAGTAGTCAGAATCTGCCCAAGCACTTTGCAGAATTTTAATACAGAATTATATACACCAAAATGTGTGTGTGAATGTGTAAGGAGTGTGAATTTCTGTGTACATTTACATTCATGATTTGTTTTTTTTTTAACTTGAATGGGCTTTTTCTTTCACAGAACTTCAGTACATTTTATTTTGCAGTTAATCTAAGCTATCACAATATGTTTTTTTTGTTTTGTGAGGTGTTTGTTGGTTTTCTCTTTTCATCTAGCTGAGTGTTGTGAAGTTGTCTTAAAGCTCACCTAAGGAGACACTAAAAGGAGAGAAAGAAAAAGAATATATATTTTTTTTAATCTTTTCCTGTTAACATTGCCTTATCTCTCATATAATTCGTAAGGAATCCTCTGTCACATTGTGGGGATCAGTCTACAAAACAAAGATATCAGATTGCCTAGAAATGTACACTGTTTCCGAATGTAAACTACACCTTTCACGCTGTCCTCACTATTACCCACATGACTATATAGCAGAACTGGCCAAGATCAGATTTTATATCACAAGGACTAACTTTTTCTGCTGAATTTAAAAGTAAAATTTGGTTATATCAGGATTGTCTCCTCAATGCTCTATGTGGCATTTATGCATCATGGGCAGGAGGAGTTCCTGATGACATTTTTTTTGTGCAGTTAGGTGAGTTCAATGCATCTCCTGGAGCCTTGCAATTCTGTGCCTATTGAGGGGGCTGCTGGAAATGTGAGTGTATTTTACACGCTTCTCAGTAGCTAATGAATTGACTAATTAGTCTTCTTAATTGCTACTAGTTACCTGAGCTTTCAGGAAGGCATCCTGTGAAAAGATCTCTAGGATCTCTGAGACAAGACATGTTTAGTCATTATGTAGCTATTATTTTAATATATTCTAAATAATGCAGATTGGATATATCAGTCCATGTTCATCTCAGCTACATGGATTAGCTATTAACAATTTTTGAATATCATATTTAAATATCATCAGAAAAACCCATTTTGATAGGTAATTTAGAAGCAGATTTTAAAGTTTTAAGTTTATGATAAAGTTTCTACATTTTTTCTTTTCTTCCACTGCTAATATGACCATGTATGTGCTTTTTTTATCTTTTTGATTTGCATTATTATACAGTAAAAATATTTTATATAATGTACTCCAAAAAGTGTTAATCCCTTTAAATCCTCTGTTTCATCCACCCACCCACTTAGGGCCCAATTTGCTCTGGTTTCATGCATCATTTGTTCTTAAAATCTGCAGAAGTTCCACAAATTGCTTAATGCAGCAATATCTGCAAAGTGCAAAGGAGTCTTATTCCCTATATGTAATTGTTTTATTTCTAATTAAGCACTACGAAAAAGCAAACTTTCTTTACCCTCCTAAGCAAAAGGGGTAGGGCTTAGAATCTGAATTAATGAAATAAATATGTCCGAGTTAGGAAGCAGTCTAACATTTTAGGATAGGTAAATGCTACATAACTTTTACTACATGTGGAATTTGATAGAAAAATATATTTTTGTATTGAAAATAGTGTGGCCAGCAGGACTAGGGCAGTGAGCATTCTTCTGTACTTGGCACTGTTGAGGCTGCATCTTGGGTCCTTTGTCCAGTTTTGGGCTCCTCACTTCAGGAAAGATATTGAGGTGCTGGAGCAGATCCAGAGAAGAGAAACAATGCTGGTGAAGAATCTAGAGAGTAGGTCTTATGAAGGGTGGAGTTCTCTAGCCTGCAGAATAGAGTCTCAAGGGAGACCTTATCACTCTCTACAACTATGTGAAAGGAGTGGCCAGGTGGGGGTTGGTCTCTTCTCCCAGGCAATTCCTGACAAGACAACAGGACGTAGACTCGAGCTATGCCAGAGGATGTTCAGGTTCATGGAAAGGGTGATCAAGCATTGGAATGGGCTGCCCAGGAAAGTTGAGTTACCATCCCTGGTGGTATTCAAGAAGCATCTGGACATTGCACTTAGTGCCTTAATTTGGTTGACATGACAGTGTTTAGTTCGAGGTCAGACTCAATGATCTTGGAGCTCTTTTCCAACTTTAATGTTCTATAACTCTATGTTTATGTTACTTTTCGCAGTCCAAACCCAGAATTTTTAAAATGTGTTGTTTGTTTGAAAATATTTGGAAAGCTACCTTCAACTAATATTTTTAATATAGATGACACTAAGTGAAACTCTAGTCCTAGTTCTGCCTACATGGACAGTGTATATTAGACAAGCCATATCATATAAAGTGGCTCTTGAAGGTTGTAGAAATAGAAAAACCTCAAAGTTCTAACAAAGCTGAAATAGAATTTTCAGTAAAACTTATAATAATGCAAGGCTTGAGGAAACTCATAAAAGTGACACAGAATTTTTCCCTTGTCGCATTAAGTAGTGGTTTGCAACAAAATTTCTTGTTTTAGAGTACCATTTGTATTTGACTATGACACTTTGACACAACCGCTGTGTTAGTTCATGTTGACTAATGAGAATTTAATAAATTAAAATATATTTATATTTGTATATATTATCTATTTTACAATATTGAATAGAAATTTAAGTATTTTTTTCCAAAATAAGTGACAGTGACAGCAAATCTCAAGTGTATTGAGCAACTTCTTCAATATTAGAGACTTCAGATTGTGAAAATAAAGTCATTTTGCAGAGGAAAGTGGATTACAAACCTATGGGGAAGTACCAGTATATTGAAATACCTGTACAGTGTCCCCTGAGTTCCTATTTATACTTTGCACACTTACACTCATTACTGCCCTTCTGTTTTTCACTAGTATTCAGGCCAAGTGTCTGCCTTCACAGAGAACACAGGAGTTTAAACGACTGTTATCTGAATTTTCCAATGCAAAAGTAAAAGGGAAAAAGTCAAAACCCCCAAATTACTATTAAAAATATAAATATAAACCCCCCTTTTTTATTATTAACACTTAATTGAAATTATTCACCAGTGCATTATATTAAAGACAATTTAGGTAAGATCCACATTTACCAATGTAGATTGTACTTTCAGCATTGTACCATACCCATGCTGAAATTCATATTTGGTTTTCTGGCTTTTCATTATTTGAATAAAGTAGTCTTTTTATTTGTACAGTTTAATTTAGTGCTTCCATGTCCATTACTTACTATCATAGGCTATTTGTCATATTTGAGTAGGACATAATAACATACCTTTTAAGTGGAAGTTATGTGAAGCATTTAGACTGTTTCAAAGGTTTTATAATGACTTTAATTTACCTTGATGTCTCTGCTTATTTTAGGGTTTGAAAATGTGTTTAAATTCCGTTTTTCTTTCTAGGGAGGGACATTAAAGCTGGAGGTTGACCTTTAGGCAAAATTCTATATATATAAAATTAGACAAAAGCTTTGGCTTTATGCAGTTTCTAATGAGAGAGTAGAGAAAAAAAATTTCATTTGAGGCACTGTAGGGAATTCTGACTTAACAGAAAACTTTTTTTAGTGGTAGAATTGAAATTTTTTTTTTTTCCTGGAAAAGCAAAATTTATATATGAAAGCAGAAGAAGGAACTGAAGGTCAAGGGGTAATCTGTTTGATATAGCACACCTCAAGCTGAAAGTCAGCTTGTCACAGAGTATAGGGAATGGGGAGTTAAGGCAGAGCCCAGTGTGAAGAAGGGTATTTTAGGAAACTGCCTGAAAGTTATATGACTTTTATTCTGCTTGGTATTATTCTATGTGCTTGAAAAGCATTTAAACATTAATTTCTTTATTTTAAAAGTTCTGAAACATTCTAATATACAAGATTTTGCATGTTCTTGCCCTAGGACATGAAGGATTACCTGTAAGCAGGATCTCCAAGTTAAGATCCTGACTCTCTAGCATACTGGATTAAAAAACCTAGAGCAGTGTGAGGGAAGCATAATATTTTTGTTTTCACTGGAGTGACCTTCCTTAGGACTGTCAGAAACTCTAGTATCTTGACAAAGTTTCTTGTACTACCTATCAAAGGGAACAGGACCAGGACAGAGCTTCAACAGATAATCCCAGCCTCTGCAGAGTGCCCAAAGGAAAATGCCATAGAAAAACCTAAGCCCTACATCTTCCTCACTGTAGTCCAGTAACACCACTAAAGTTACCAATGGCTATTTTAAAGATTCTAGTTTTGTATATATTGAGGTGGACCTTTCATAGAAGCCCAATGTCTTGGGTTGCTATTCTTTCTAGTAAATATTAAAAATAACAATAATTATTGTCACAAGTTTAGTTAGCAAGATAATTAAGGCTGTGATTTGTCAAAAGCTCTCATTTTCCTATCTTGTAAATGGTATTGAACTCCTAGAATCCTGGAATGTTTTTGTTTGAAAGGATCATTGACAGAGACACTTTCATTCACTCATAGGATTACTGGTGAAATTCCAGCTATTAATCTTTCTTGTTTTATGTAGTAATAATGAACACAGAAGTTTCCTCTCTTCAGTTTTATCTCACTCACAGTAATAACACCTCCTCAACTGGAAAGTAAGAAGCCCTTTCAGACTGCATCACATGCAAGAAAACTTCAAGGTAAGTAGGATGCATTTTTGTGGCAGAGGGTCAATAAAAACAACTATATTCAGTATTTTTGCTTTGTCTTGAAGGATTACACATGCATACACCTAACAAAGAAGGACTAAGTTTTCTGCTTCCAAACCAAGTGGACAGCAAGCAAGAGTTTTAACAATTCAAATTTCTTCATTGATGATTATTTTTTTTCTGAAGCTATGAGTATTCACAGGTAAATGCAAGAATGCCATAGCTGAATGCCATTTAGAGCAAAACCACTCCAATGAGAAATGAGTTAAAACTGGAACAAAAAAGAAATCTTAAAAATTTGTCCTGTACTTCAAAAATTATCTTGATTGCTACCTTCAAAAATCTGTTTTTGGGCTGGGCCTCTGGAGCACCCATAGTTTTTTTAAGATTTTAGCAGATCAGACATTCATTAAAAGAATGATCAATTACAACTTCTTGTCTAATACAGGTCACAGAACTTATCTAGAAATTACTGAGTCTCTTGATACCATGCTGAATACATAACTTTCAAGTTGACAAGGGTTATTTTATCTCTCCCAGCTTTAGTAACCTAAATTCAAGGTTGAGATTTAACATGGGATTCTTTTCTCCTCTTCATTTTCTCATAAGTATATATTATAATGACAAAAATTACACTTCCAAAATTAATATTTCTCACTCATATGATGAAGACAGAGTGTCTATTGTGTACTTGGACTAGCAGTACAGTTAGATATTCTAATGCATCACTCTTGCGCTGCAGTTTTAATCTTCTTGTTATTACTTACCTTTTTTACACTAGATTTGGAAGCCACCAACTGTGGGGAAAAAAGTCAAGCTATGCTACATCTCCAGAACATCTGTTTGATTAAAAAAATGTACTGAATTTCATTAATCTTTGATTATATTGCATTTTTTCACACTTACCAAATCAATCTTCAATGTCTTTGTCGACCCTTGTCAATTTGTTTTAAGAATTTTGAAATACAGACTTTAGAAGCAGGCATGCCATTCCAATGACAACCTTACTCTCTTATCCTAGAAAATTGGTTTGTAGAAAGGAAAAACATGAAACAGACCTTACTGCAAGGAGATAAACTCATAAAATCCATGTACCAATAATGTCATATTTAAGCAGTCTGATGTGCTGGGTTGTACTTGCTGTTCAGGTAGGACAGGATCTATGTAACTTCTTACACAGACCTTAGGGCTTTGATGACAGCCACAAAATTCTCTTACTGTCTTCCTAAATCCTCTTCTAAAATCAATGACAAGTCCTGGATCAGTTCCTGAATTGCTTCTTGTTTCTTGAATCTACCCCAGGAAGTGGCTAGTGTCAGAAATCTGTCTGAAATCCCCTTTAAACTGCTTACTATTGCTACTATAACTTGTTTAGAAAAACAGAATGAGACAGAAGTGCCCTAGGCTGAAGGCAGTGAAGAGACTCAGGAGAAGGAAGCAGAGGAGGGCTTTTTTTTTTTTTATTGTATCTGACTTAGTTTACAGACTCTTCAGCATCTACAGTGCCTTGGACCTGTGCTTCACACTAGAGAAATCTCCACTCCAGGTGTCTCTGTAATAAAAGAGGAATCATGACTTCATCCTCTGATTCACTAAAGTCTTTTTCAAGTGTCCAGAAAGATGAAATACATTTTCACAACAGCAATTTTAGTTGTGTCTTTACATCTCTCAACAAATCTGTGA
Organism: Pithys albifrons albifrons; assembly: GCF_047495875.1. Taxonomy (NCBI): domain Eukaryota; kingdom Metazoa; phylum Chordata; class Aves; order Passeriformes; family Thamnophilidae; genus Pithys; species Pithys albifrons. Next base: position 37,275,892 of record NC_092459.1, read on the forward strand.
GGAATTTTTTGCTTTTTAGTATCTCTGGACTAAGTAGCAACTCCACATTCATTAACAAAGATATCAACTCACTGGTAAATCATGTAGTAGCAGCATTGCTACTTACCAGAAAGAACCACATGACAACCTTCCATGAAAGTGCTTGAACAGACTTACAGATCCTAATGATAAGCTTAATTTCAAGTAACTGTCACCCCAGAAATATCTAGTGGGATGACAGCTCTTATCTGCCTGAAAAAAACCACTCTGTTATTGATGCACAGATCTCTTTTGAGGACATTGCCTTATTAGCTGCTCCTGCCAAATGTTGGACAACATTTTAGCAAGCATTAAAACACCTTTCTGGCTACTCTCCATTACAGAAACATGTCTGGAAGTACATTCATGCTCAGTTTGCTCCATAGCATCATTCTTTTGCCCTCTCCTAATGAAGAGCAGTCAGAAGAAAAGGTAGGAAATCCACATGGGCTGGTGTGTCTGAGCTGACAACATTAAGGATAGAAACTGGAGAATCCTCCATGGACTTATGTGCATGGATTGGCTCATTGTGTTTACCAGCCCCTGATGGAGTTAATGCTAAACACTACAGTTGTGAATTGCCTGCACCTTCCACTTTCCCTTAAGGATTTCACATCCTGAGAAAAAGATAGTTCTTACTGTACACATTCTCAAACAAACTGCTGGTGATCCACTAGGCATGCCCACAGACTCATTTGCAGTATGAAAATGCGAAGTGCATAATCATAATATTCAAAGGTTCATCAAAATATCTACTTATCTATGATAGTGATAATGAGAGCTGATCTGAAGCAGCTTTTCTCTCTCTTCAATAATAAATCTGGTTTGTTTGTGACAATGATTTCTGTTTTCATTACTTTGCTTTCAAATTCTGTTCTGAAGTCATGACTGCTACACGTAAACTGTAAATAAATGTGAAAAAATATCTTCAGCATAATTAAAATATGTAGACCTTAATAATTCCCATCCATTCTCAGACCAATAGCTTAATTGCTTACTAAATCTATTCAGGAAAGATTACAAGACAAGGTAAAATTGTTATTCTGCTAAAAGGAAATAACCAGAATTAACCAGTTCCAAGTATAATTTCAAATCGTAGTTTATGGAAATAATAAAGATAAAACAATGCTTGATTGTACCTACAATAATTATAAATAAAATGTGAAATAAGCTTTTCTAAAGTTTGGATGTTATTTTATTGTTCTGTTTTTTTCCCCCCACAGGTGATTTTAGCAATATTTTGGCATCATAGGTAAATAATGAATCATGGGGTTTCTATGGCAGCCGAATAAGCTGAGTGTCACAGCAGCTGTCTCTGAACTTCATATGGATTTTAAACCATATTTAGCCATATTTTAAAGCTGCTGGCTGTTTGATCCATATCCCCGCTCTAGTTTAAGAACATATTGTAGCCAGTGGTAGAGATTATTAAGAAATAAAGAAATCATATCATATTCTATTTTGTTCCATCATAAGTTTTGTCTTTTATTTTTATTAGACTTTTCATTTAGATTCTGTCTGAGTTGCTGTTTTAACTGTGCTATTGAATATATTTGCAAATAACCTAGAAAAAGTGGAGAAGTGAGCAGTAAGCTGACAAAGCATGTTGATGGTAAGTTTTTCAAGGTGGTAACACATAAAGAATTCGAAAAATATTTTAAAACTGAGCACCTGGGAAGTAAAAAGTCCAGTTCAACTGAGAGCTGTTAAGTGTCAAGTGATGCACTTTCCCACAGGTGGGAGACAAAACAACAATTTCACATGTGAAATGTTGGGCAGATGACTAACATTTGCCCCAAAACCTTAAGGAATATTTGGTGAAAACAATATCTTAGCACTCAAAGGTGGTCAGAAAGGCAAATCAAAAGTTACAGACTGCAAGGAAAGAGAACTTGATCACAGAAATATTCTACTGTAGACATCCATGGTATGTCTACATCACAAGTACTATAAAGAGCTGTAACACCTTAATGTAAAAATAAATACCTGCAAATGATTCAGTGAAGGGCATCAAGAAATAGTGAAAGTATCAAACTTTCACAAGAGGAATAATTAATTAAACTAGGAGTTCTCATTCTTTAGAAGAGACAGTTGAGAAGTATTGTAAAAGAGACACAGATGCATGGAGCATGGAAAGGCTGAGAGATTTCTTTTTTCACTTACTGTGTTTTTTGCATCAGAAGAACAAGGGAGCATCAACTAAAGACATAAGACTCAGGTTCAAAAGAAGGCCCAAAAGGATGTTCTCTGTGCTGCTGCAGCACAGCTGTTGAGCTCCTTGTCATAGGATTCTGTGCTACTCATTAGATTAACGATGAGATCTTCACATGAAAACAATTATGTGTTACTAAATACATAATTGAAGATTTAGTCCAACTTTTGTTGTTCTTGGAATATAATTTGCTTCCATCCTAAATGGTTGGAAATTGTATGGTACTATGAGATTAAATTTGATCAACCAGATAATCAGAAATTATTTCTGATTGCATTTTAAGAAATTATGACAGTATGATATTTTAAAATAATTCTTATTAATTTTAAAAATTATTTTATTTTCAAATTATATATAAGAACCACTGCTGTTAAATGGGCACACATTTATATTATATCATGCATTTTTATTAGGAAAGAAAAAGCCAAAAAAACTGTAACTGGCACTGGAAGGGAAGGCCATGGGGCTTATGGCAGTACTTAGTTCCCATGAGAACAGATTGTGACCATAGCCATAGATGAGCATTTGGGAAATGCCTGTCCCCTGCTAAATGAAGTTTAATTGTATTAAACATTTAGGTTACATCTCCAGGGAACACACAAGAGCAAAAATGGTATCAAGTAAACCTTTTGGAGGAAATACCTTTTTATAAAAATCAAAATATTAATAATAAAAACATTCTTGAAAATCCCAAATTTCAATATAATTAATTTCAACAGCATAAGTAACACTTACTGAAATTGCTAATATTCTCTCCTTGTTAATAATTTTATGTATTTGAAAATCTTTTCCCTCTGATTGGTTAAAACCTGGAATATTTTAAATCAAGAAAAATTTTAAGTGCTTGTCTATGTTTACAGATAGTATGACTTTTAAAATAATCTTCAGGTAGTTATATTTTGTTTCTATTTTTAATCATGAGACTGTTTTAAATCGTTTTAGTATTAATTTTTCAGAAAATAAAATAGATTTGTCAAGAGCAGGAAATTAAAACAGCTCGTTTAGAGTCTATGCAATGCCTCTGACATTTCTTGATTATTAGATATTGGCCTCTGTGTTGCACATTATTGAGGCATGTTAAATGGAGAATTTATGAAGTTGGTGATATTTTTCTGCTGACTGCTGCCTCCTCCTACTCCTGCACTGCAGCACATTGATCCTTCCATCTCCAGCTTAGCCTTGCCACTTCAGCCTGACCCCACATCCTGTTCTTCTTGTGTGGAGAACAGCACACGTGCTGAACTGAGATCCTTTCACACCACGAATATGGAGGGGATTTGCTTCTTAATGCTAATCATAGTTACTAAAATAGTCCATAAGGCTCTGCTTTCTATGTTAATCTTGCAAAGGCATTCACAGGACACCTGTTCTGGATTAGACTGCTAGATTGATTTTGCAACACAGTAGTTGCAAAAAATGCTTACAGACCATATATAGACATTTGCAAAGGTTAAACACAGACCATGTTTGGCAAAAATATCATTCCAAAAACTCTGTCCAAGGGAGATCTGTACACTGAGACCTGTGGGTTAGCTGAAGTCTTTTTCTCTGGTCATTTGTAGATTTGTCAAAGGAGCAGTTCATCTGATTAAATGCTATACAAAATGTTCAGATATACTTTTGGTTGATAAACACTGATTGATTTCTTAGGTGCTTTGCCAATGGTAAAGAGAGGCTGTGATGTTCTCTTTCTTTCTGTCTAGCTGTTGCTCTCTCTTTTTCTGTATGTGTGCATCACAGGCCTACTGTAACTTCCAGATGAAATATAAATCATATCAATGGATCCTAACATAGTATTATTTCATGACTGTATCATTTGAAAGTGACACAGTGGTTAGTGATTCCAAGTATGCCTGTGGCCATTACCAGTTTTGTCAGCTTTAATGATTGTTACATTTTATGAAATCTCTTTCATAGTCATAACTGTTCAAAAGTTTAAAGAGATAGCTGGACAATCCCACATAGGTCTGGCAGTTCTAGGAGAGCAAAAACATTTTGATTGAGATATGATCTAGCTTTTCAATTTACACTAAGTAAAACAATATAAAAATGTTTTATTTTAATTTGTTCCATATGTCATTGATGAATAAAATCTAATAGCTTTTCCCATATGAATTTATAAAAACATCCAGAGGCCCAGATGCTTCATAATATCCAGGTTTCAGATAATATACGGTAGGTTAGCAGGATTGATTCAAGAATATATGAGAGAAATGGACAATAATCTTAAAGAAGATTTAAGTTAACAAAAACATTCATTTAGAAATCATAAATTATCTATCTATCTAGTAGTTCATCATAAATTCAGGCTAACTTTGAATTTATATATAACATAAGGAACACACTATTCAAGAAACATTTGTTTCTAGCAAAGGTGTTTGAATGATAAAAGGGTATACCATTTAAACACCTTTGTTAGAGACCTAAATCTCTTATTTGCATGTGTTGCAGTTTTTCTGGATTTTTGAGTTTTAATTATGTAAATACAAGTTGTAGCAGAGATTAGATTATCTTGTGCTGCTGAACTAGTTGCATGGAAGAAATAATCTGCAGATCAGATAATCTATAACACCATAGACATTATTAATTTTACTGGATAGTCAAGCTATTTTGTTATATTTTGTTCTATTTAAAATTAAGGACAACAAAGTAGGTAGGAGGTTAAGCAATTGCCCACCAGAAACCATTTGGAGCCACTTACCTAGTTCTGCAGTTGGACAAGAGTCACTTGAATTTGTTTGCTTCTGTAATATTCTAGTCCTGGTCAATCTACATTACTTCTGAACACTTTCTGTGTCAAACATGGAGTAAAACGGGAAAGCCAAACTGAAATCCAAAAATTTTCTGTCACTTCCCCTCTATTCTAATAATGGTATTTTGTTTTACTCACTTCTTTAAATGCTACTACTATAGTTCTTTGAACTAAAAACATTTTACTCTTGTTTTACACAGCCCAATGGTTTGGAAAGAAGTGCTGTTTCTAGGGGAAAAAAAAAAAAAAAGGAGATTTTCTAATTTTATTCAGACCTTTAATCTGATTTACTTATTATAATGTTGAAGTGTTAGAAACCAAACTTTTCCAAGGATTAAAGAATGAAACAATGCAAATCTTTGGCTTTAGAAATAGTGCTGTAGAGTGCCCATTATTTGATGTGTTTCTCCAGGTGAAATTCAGTGAGTTATATTTCTAAATGACAGGTTACCTACTTTAATTTCTTTCAGACTTTTTCATCCTCAACAACATTAACAATTTTATGCAGACCAAATTATAGATTTGGCAGCATCTCAGTAATTTCAATGAGTTATTGTAGTGCAGAAGAGCATGTGACTATGTAATTAGAAATTAACAGCTCTTCTGACAATGTACAAACAAGATGATGTTCCCTTTTTATATCTGTCTTGATCTTGTGGGGACAAATGAGAGAGAGAGAAAAAAACCCTATTTAGATTCATAGAGATCATTTTAGCAAACATCTCTGCACAAGCAGATCTGTCAAATATAAATGCATACTTTATTCCTAAGCAATTTGCATAGCAAATTTATACCTAGGCTTAACTCTCAATGTGGACTATATCATGTCTCCAGAAATGACATATCAACATCAGCATCACATCTTTACTAAAACTTTTTGTGTAGTTATATAAAAAATAGCAGAGAGGCAAAGGATGCAAGCTGGTAGGGATGAAAATTCAACTCCATTTGCACATGTTATTGCCCATATTCACAAAAGGATGTTATCTTTCCTTGACATATAAAAATAGTTGAGCTTTTCCCATCAGAGTGGAAAAGAACCAAAGGAGAAATTTATCTCTCAGTTTTTATGTTGCTATAGTGATTTTTTCAGCTTGGAAAGAGATCTGACCTGCTTTCCTTTGTATGTAATAGGAAATTTCAAACTTTGCCTCCTTGAATCAACCTGGATGTGCCACCATTTCTTGGGTTGATAATCAGACCTTTATTCCTGGGGCAAAAAATGAAACAAACCAAAACCCACCACCATCAAAACCGCCAACAAAAACCCAAACAAACCCAGAAGGATTCATGTCATCTCTAGTGAGACTAACTCTTATTACTCTTCTTGCTTTTATCTTTGAAAATATGTTCAAGACAAAGTCATAAAATCTCAGTGGCTAAAGGAATTCAGTTTTGCTCTTCATAAAGTAAATAATAGTAACTAGATTTTATAATTTCTGAATATTTTTATTCTTCCTTGGTATTTAGAATCTACATTTTTACTGAATAATGAGATGTTTTGCACAATTTTCTTTATTTTGTTTCATTTCAGAATTCATATTTATTAACTATATGTTTGGATTTTATTAGTCTGAGAAACAAATGACTCCAAGTTTAGGCACATTTTTCCTGCAACAGCAGCTGGAGATCATGAAGAAAATGCATCCATTGAAGTATGAAGCAGAAGACAAATAAGTAATGGCATCAACCGTATTGACTGCAGCAATGTTTTCCATGAATACACTTTGCTCATCTGTCTCTGCTTTGACCATACAAGATTCATTCTTTATAATAAACAAAACCAGTGATTTTCTAGACAAAGATGGGTATTTCTCCATTAAAGCATCTTTTGATGCATTATACTTCATCTCCACCAATATAATTTTTTTCCCCCAAAAAAATCACTCCACAAAATCATAAGGTTTTGTGCAATAAATTGATAATTTACACAAAGTGTTTACAAATATTTCTAGCTGAGCAAATAATTTCTTCCCAAATGTAGCCCTTAATAGCTAATTAGATTTTCTAATAGCACTGGAGATTATGTATGAAAACTCTTCCATCAGCAAAATTAAAGTATAAAGCATTTAACAATTTTTTTTTTCAGTTTTATGCTTCACTGTTTTTTTGGGTTTTTTTCTTTTAAAAATGCAGACACAGACACTGTCTTTAAAGGCAGCATATTAACCATTTCCACACTGTAAACAAAGCAAATAAATGTCAGCCTGGGTGGTTTTGGTTGTAGTTAAGAAAATTCAAATTTGCAACAGACCTGAAATTTACATCACAAATTGTTAAAGAATCATAGCAATGACAGATTTTTAACATAACCCTCTGAAAACAACTCTTAAAACACTCTGAGAACTTAATCAGAATAGATGTTCAAGGCCATCAGGGAAACAGAGTCTGCTTGATTTTTCTTCTATCATTTTCTACATATTCCCAAAACCTGCCCAAGCTGGTATCTTTAGCTCTTTGCAATATCTATTATTACTGCAACAAGAATGAGCAACTCTAAGACCTAACTTCTTCTCTGATTCCTAGTGAAGCCTCAGTCTGTCTTATATAGAGAATCCAATTATACAAAGCACATAAAAGGCGAGGGATGCATTTTTAATAAAAAGGTGTGTTCCTTCCCCTGCAATACTTTAAAGGTCTTTCTTACTGTGCTCTGTTCTTAAAGCCAAACAGGAGATTTTTGGTTAGCACACCGAAAAGAAGTGTCAACAATTTTCTTTGAAGTAAATAATAAGATATTTGTCTCTGATGTTCTTGACTTTATTTCTTAAAGAAAACAACTACAAAAAACCACAGCTGGATTGATATGTTCCCAGAGTGGATGCATGTAAGTCTAAGAATGAGGTTTATATGTCAGGATTTTTTCAGTACTTAGTTTTGTCTTTTGTCTGCAGTTTGTTAATTTTTTTTTAAATGTTAGTAATTAAGCATTAATCTGTCATTTTTGGGGATGGTCCTGCGCAGGGCCAGGAATTGGACTTGATGATCCTTATGAGTTCCTTCCAACTAAGCAGATTCCGTGATTTTTTTATATTTCATTGCTGGGAAACAACCATCTTTTTTACAGTTTCTTGCACATAATTGAATTTGAACCTTTGTAATACAAACAGATGTTAGGGAAGCTTTTTTCTTCTTCACTTCCTCTGCCAGTAATTTTTTCTCCTTAGCACAGTTATCTTGCATATTTCTTTTCTGTATGAGACAGATCTCCACCACAGTGCAACTCCCCACCCACAGTTAAGGAGAAGCATACTGTCACATGAAAATAAAGAAATGTATCCTGTATCAACAGCTTTCCTTTGAATGAAAGAAGAAATGGGTTTCCAACCTTTCAGCTTGACAAGTTATGAATAAACCACAGAACACATCCCTATTTATTTATTTTTAATTCATCAGCCATCAGGATTATTAAATTTATATGTACAAATTATATAATCAAAAGCAGAAAAAAGTGGATCAAAAAGATGGATGTAATTACTTCAGTGCTCTTTGTAATTGTCTCCAGACAGAATACCTTCATCTCATGCCATTTAGACAAAATATAATGCTTTTGATGCGGAGATTTGCTTATTATATGCCTTTTCTAGAACACTTGACAAAACTATACGTGTATGTTAGATTTCTTTTTTTATTGTTTTCCTCCACATTTACATGAATGATAGGCTTCCTTTCCTAAATTATATCTATGAGGTATATACAGAATATAAGAATAACCATACTGTATTAGTCCAATAGTCAATTTTGTCTTTTATTTTATAAAAAAGTATGACCAGGAGTGCATAATAAAGTAGAAAGTATACAAACAACAGCTGTGTAGAACTATCCTTTGTCTGGGAAAACTTCTTTATCTGGGGATTGTAACCAGTAAACTTTTCCAGACAGTACTCACAGCTGGTATCTCCTGAAGATTTTCTGCAGAAGATTCAGGCTTTTCAATGCTCATATCTTATAATGAAGAGAATCACCCTTCTCAGAGGCCCATTTATCCCCACTGATTCCACAGAAATGCTTAAGTGATGAGTTTAAGCATAAAGAACTAACTTTCTGTTACTTGTGTTGTGCTGGATGAGCTACATTTTTGGTGAGTTAATCTATAAGTAGAAACAGTCTGATATGCTCTTATTATATTTGTTTTATTTTTCTTCAGAAGATATCAAAATTAGAAATGAAAGTTGCAAAATATTTTAATATAGTCAAACTTACATTTGGAAATACTGAATATTTACTTGCCTAAACTTTACTACGAATATACTTTGTGTTTTATCATAAACTTTATGCAAGCAATGGGCAATTTATGGCACACTAAAAGAAAGAGAGGTAATCCATTCTGCAATATCTACCTGGCATAGTGATGCTGTGCTAAAAGAAACAGCAAAAAATCAGGCAGGTGTTGTGTCATACAGTTGGGTCATGCAACATTAACAGCTGTAATTAAACAATGATATATTTGCGTAGCTATGGATCTGAGCATGAACCTGCAAGAGAGAAGTATGGCTCAGCTGGACTCTGGGTTCCTGCCCAGGCAGTCATGCTGCTTCTTCCTGGACTCCCTCCATACTCTGCTTTAACCCTTGGAGAAGGTTTCTCGGCTCCTCTACACTTCAGGGCTAAATATAAGATACCTTTCTGATGGTTTGGCTGAAATCAGCATTAGGTTTCATTTTAGAACTTTTACCACCACCTGCAATAATTTACAAGAAACATGTCTCCTCATTTATTTTCATAACTGGATTTTAATAGATTTTCTAATTAAACTAGCATTCATGCAAATAAAAAACATTGTTTTAAAATAAAAAAGAGACATATTTTCATGTCTTCATTTTCGATTGCTGTGAAACTAGCATTGATATAAATACACTAATTTTCAATAATGGAAAGCCAGTTTTCAAAAGCTGTCTCTGAGAAGCATCAGATGTAACTATAACTCAAAAATATTTAACATTTCCTGAGAAAATAACTTTAAAGTTATTCTAATATCATAGTCTTTTCAGTTGAAATTTCCTTTTTTCTTTCATTGCATAGAAATATTGATTAATCTAGAAAATAGATACTTGAAGACCAGATTATAATATATTCACTCATGTATGGTAAGTGCTTAATCCATAGATGGCATTACTGAATTCAGTAAAATAACTAGAGAAAAATAATGACCCAATTTCATTGTAAATTTTGCTATCAAATAAACTACATTCCCCTGTTTTCCGGAAAACTGCATACACAATTTCTTTTTGCATAGTGTGCTGGATTGAATTTTGCCTGCAGTTTGCAGTTCTCCAATTTAGGGTTTCCTGATATGAACTAAATCTTCTTTTACAAATGTATTTGGTAACTTGAACTTGTGAGTGTGAATTTTATATGCATTTTTTTCTGAAAAAAAAAAAGTCTTCAGATGATTGCACTCATATCACCTGGATTTTCTGTTTTCACAATGTAGGGTTCATCTGCAATTTCATTACAGTTGCTTAGTCAGTGTATTTTGTAGATCACAGAATTACAAAGTAATTCAGGCTGGAAGTGAGCTCAAAATCACCTAGTCAAACCCCCCACTCCAAGTGGGTCTGGTCAGATGAGGTTGTTAAAGGCTGTATTTGTTCAAGTCTGTGTTCTGCAAACAAAAAGAGATAAGAATTCTCGCATTCTCTGCTGCACTGTTGAAGGTTATCTTAATGATACCTCCTATGAAGTGAAAATAAGCTTGGGAGAAGTTACACAAAGCATTCAGGGCTGCTGCTGAAACTGGTACATTGCACCTCATTCATTATTCATTAATGCCAAAACTAGCCAGATACGTTAACTTTTGAAAGTGTTTAACCATCTAATGACTCATTTCAGCATATCATAGCAAATCAAAATCTCCAAAAGATGAACAATAGAGACAAGCTCAAACCAGGAACAAAGGAAATGAGAACAGTGAGAAAATATCTTCCAGTAAATGACAGAGACTTTATTCTTGAATGCATATGCTATCAAAGTAGAACAAAACCTTTGAACTGTATCTTTAAAACAGATACCATTCCATTGATGATTAATATCAACTGCCTCTGTTACAGAAAGAAAAGTTATGAGCATATTTTTAAGAACAAGAAAACTACGGTGGCCACATGTCTTGGTTTTCATAACATGACTAATTTTCTTCAGGTTTGCAAAAAGGTATGTCTTCTTTTTTTTTCTTCTTTTTTTTTGTTTTTTTCCTTTTCTGAGTTTTCAGATAAATGACCACTGTGTATGCATGGTTTACCTGCATGTGTGCTGTACAGCTCACTAGAACTTGCCCAATAGAGGTAATGTGTTCCAGAAACATTAGGCTTACTATACATGTTCTGCATGGCACATGCTCCCAAATTTCGTTTGTTGATTGTGTGCCCGGAAATATGGGAACACTAGACATAATACAGAATTCTGCTTGATTAACTTAAAAAGCAATATTCCTCAAGGCTTTTTGACAACAAATTTTGGTATGGATCTCGGTGCTTCATAGAACAAGATAGTCAATCTTATTCTTCACATATCATAGAATCACGGAAGGGTTATCAAGTCCAACTCCTAGCACTGCACAGAACATCCCAAAAGCCACACTACGCACCTGAAAGCATTGTCCAAACACTTCTTGAACTGTGCCAGGCTTGGTGTATGACTTTTTCTTTGGGGAGCCTCTTCCAGTTCTCAACCATGCTCTGGGTAAAAAACATTTTCCTGATATCCAGCCTAAACCTCCCCCAACTCAGCCTCATGCCATTTCCTCAAGTCTTGTCACCAGTCATGAGAATGACGAGATCTATACCTGCCTCTTCACTTCCCCTCATGAGGATGTTGAAAACCACAATGAAATCTCTCCTCATTTTTGTCTTCTTCAGGCTGAACAAATGAAGTGACCTCAGCTGCTCCTCATAAGGCTTCCCCTATAGACCCTATCATACACTGCCTTAACGGAGCTGGCCTTCAGCAGCTGTTTTCCCTCATTCATTTTCAAGTATCAGCATCTTTGTACTTCCAACAGTATGGTAGCATGATTTTAATTTAACTTCCAACAGTATGGTAGCATGATCTTAATTTAAATAATTATCTTATGTTATTGTTTGCTGTAGGCTTCAAGGTTTTCCGGAAGTATAACAGATAGCACATGGAGTCATCCAGAAAACTGGAGAAACTTCACAAACTGAACTGTGAACAGCCCAAGGGCAGTATCTGCAGCAGATCACTCCTAATTCATAAAAGGGTCTTCTAAGGGAAACCCGGCATATCTGGTTTGGGAAACAGATAACAAGGAGCAGATGCATCTCATGTTGCTATGGGAATACTTTTTGCTATATGTCTGGACACTGTAGAAGTATTCATGAGTCATCCCTATAAACCACAGAAATAAAATGGAGAGAAATAGGACTAATTGTATGTTTTCTGCAGAAAAATGCTCACTATCTATATAAGATAATTTCAGAATATCTGACAGAAATTACCCTTGGTTTACAGCAAAAAGAGCTGAATACATTTCTTTTAAGACATTTTTAAACAATCCATGTTTCAAAACAAGACAGTGCCAAAGAAGAAAAAAATATCTCCCAAGTACTCTGCAGAGGTCGCTTTTCTTTGGTTTCCAATTCTTTTTTTGTTGTAGGAAGCAGTAAACATAGGAAATAGTAAAGATTGATTTATGGACAAAAACCCCATGCTTTACCAACCCAAGCACCTTTAAAAATGGGATGATTGGTCTGGTAGGTGGATGCTGTCTATGGTGACTTTTTTAAATTTTTCAACACTGTTGCATATACATTATATACAAATTGACTAAGTATGCACTAGATAAATGGACAGTGATGTGGATCTATAAGTGTGTATACTCCTGGGTTCAGAAGGTTGTGATCAGTGACATCAAGTCCAGGTGCATGTAAGTCATTAGTAGTGCATCTCAGGGAGTAACAAGAGGGCAGAAAGTACTTACTAAAATAATGAAAATAAGTTTGGGTGAACACAGTGAAATTAATCATAAAGTATTTTCCATGGAACTATAGATCTATTATGGCAATTCAAACAATTTCCATGCCTGAACTTTGATGAAAAAATAGAAAAAGAAAAATTTTTCAGTATTATAACTCTCAGAATTGATTCAAGCAGTTGTATATAAAGACAGAGATCCCATATGATATAGAGAAAGCATGATCTGAAAAGATAGGACTTGAAATATACACTTCAGTACTTGCATCCTGAAGTACAATATTTGGGTGTTTTCTCCCTCTTCCTACCCACTCACCCTTAAAGGTCAATCAAGGTTATGGTTTGAATGCTATTGGAATTGGTGAAAAAGAATTACTTTGGGACTTATTGGTAGAAGGATTATAGAAGACTAAATTAAGTCGACAAAAATGAAAATATAATTTAGTCCATATTCCTTGTTTATGTATTTGGCACGTTTAAACATTCTTTGAGGGATATATAACAGATATGTTATGAGCCAAGAATAATGTTAATTATATTAAATGAACAGAAAAAAATCTGGTCATAGGAAAAATAAGCTACTAAATCAAGATAACCTAGCTCAAGAGCAAAGAATGCATACAGGTAGAGCCTACTGAAAAAAAAAAATCCAGAATCACACGCATTGCTTCAGTTACAAAAAAAGTTACAAATAGCTGTGACAATATCTGAGCACACTGTTTCGCTCCAGAAATAGGCTGCTAAAGATGATGTCTCTTAGTGAGAAGCTCTCAAGTGTCCTCTTACTCGAATTATTCTGTCAGATGGTTTAGCTTTGCTTTCCCTTAGGAATTAAATATTTTACTTTAACCCTTTCAGAGAGGTACCTCTGTGATATAATCCTGGGCTGATGTTTTACAATTCCCAGCTCCTCTTCTGTGATTTTCAGTTACTTTTTCTATAGTGTGTGTAAGATGTATTTAGATGTCTGTGAAAGGGAATGATGAAAAGTAGCTACAGTTGCATGCAGCATCATCTATCCTTCTGTTCTCTAGAGAAGTATCACATGTTCACTCATGGTAACTGATTACTTAGATATTATGCCTTTGTCCCCTGGATAAACTTCTGCATTAATGCAAACTTAACCTCTCTCAGCTGGATAAAAGAGGCTTCTTGCCTCTTCCATGACTTTCACATTAGATTGATTGCAATTTCATTTTGGGGTTTTTGGTGAAGTTTTTCTGTTTGGCTGGTTTGTTTTGGTTTTTTTTCTTTTTCGTTTTTGGGTTTTTCTGAGGGCGAGTGGATGGTAGAGAAGAGTAGGAAGGACATCTTGTCTTCAATACAAAGTCTTCTGCAATGTTGCCCAGTACTATTAGAATTAATGTCTTACCCATGTAAGTATGAAGAATGATATCTTTTTTTTTTCTTTTCTCTCTCTCCCTCTTAATACACTATAACAGTATTCACTTTAAAACAAAAATACAGGTCACAAGCTGAACTTGTCAAAAGTACTTAAAACTAAGTAGCTGAGTTTTAGAGACAATGTAAAGTCATGTGAGTCTAACCCTTGCCTTACTCTGCTAAAGGTAGTAAGTAGGATGATCCCCACAGTACCAATGATATCAGAGAGGAGAATCTTCACTGAGACAGGAATACATTCTCATAAAACTGAAGTGAACAAGGGGGAAATTTGAGACAACAAGTAACTTCTGATGACAGTCAGTTACTGATTTATCCCAGCTTAGTCAGTTTATAGTCAAACCACAGTGTCTTACATCAGCGGAATAACAGTTCTCAATGTTAATAAAAACAGAGATCTTTTCCAAAGCTGCCTTGAAAGACTCTCTGGTTGCTTGGATGTTCTTAGTAAAGTAGTGGCTGCTGGAAATAAATGCCTAATAGGTTGGGGTTTTTGTTTATTTCACATTGTTATAATTACTGTTGCTATTTTTATTTATAGAAAGAGTGGAAACAGAAAAGAAGGCAAGAATAGGAGTCTGATTAGTTAGTTAGTTTTGATGGGACTTCCAGAGAAAGCAAGCTGCTGATCAAAGCATTTTGCCCCTGCAGATCACAACAAAACGACTGTGTCCAACGTTTAAAGATTAAAAGATACATGTTATAATGAAAGGCATTTTCAAAGTGAACACACAGAATTTATCTGGGGCCTTCAAACATTATGTTTATATCCCAGTGATGCTTATGTCCAGATAAGAGTAAGATAAATAACTGAGAGGATGACTGATATGAATAATCAGAAAAATCAGATTAAAAAAAAAAACACAAAAAGGAAGCAGACAAAAAGAAAAAAGAAAGAGTCAAATTGTGCTCTAACAGTGATTCAGCAAAACATATTCTTTTATCAGTCTAGAAAATCCTTGCTAGTGTTCTCGATTTGTTTCATAGTGTCAGTAAAACTTTCAAAGAAGGTTATATTCCAGCTATTAGGAGAACAAGTTTCAGAAAATTGTGAAGATGACAGAAATCATGAAATTAAAAAAACTCAAAATGTACATATTCTGAGTCTTTTTTTCACCTTCTAATGGATTTATAGAAGACTCATATCACATGCCAAAACTGACAGTTTGATCAGAGAAACAAATAAACTTCTTTCCTTTTTCAAAAGCTATGATAAACTCAATCACTTCACTCAGGAAATGGAGCAAAAAACTCTGGTTTAGGAAGACCTGCATGTAAAGACAGGAACCAACAAAACTCTTACACATGTTCTTCTGTTATCGACAAATGTAAAATTTTGGCCTAAATATAAGCTTAAATTTTTGTGGATGTTACAATTTCTTAAGTGGTCATCATTACAAAACATTGCTAAATCTCTTGCTTATTTATCCTGCTCCTGGAGTGAGAGTCTTAATCTATAACACAAAGGCCAGAAGGCAGTGAAACAACTCTTTTTAAAATATGGTCCATAAAACAATTGTCTGACTTCAATTACAAATGTTAGTATGGTTCTCTTTATTATAAATTATTATCCATTGGTAGTAGTAAAGAAAAGTTTTCTGGAGGAAATTATGTTACTTTGTAAACCACTACAACATCCTATGCTATGATCATATTCAGATATTTCATAGTAGTGTCTTAAGATTTGTTAGAATATTAAGCTTTGTTAGAATTTAATTCTAGAGTACACCTTCTAAGCTGATAAAAATTGAGATTTTGTAGACTTTCAGTTTTGATTGGAGAATGAAATTATAAGTCCTTCCAGCACAAAAAAAAATAAAAATCTCTGTAATATATCTTTAGTCACAGAGTGGTAAACTCCCAACAGAATTATCTGTAAAATTCTAATACGTCTTCAGAGAAATAAGATGGTTTCACTTTTTGAAAATCTTGACTGTATGTGACATTATACAATTCAGATGATAATAGCAAAATGCAAAAGCAAAAGCTAGGACTGAAAAGAGAAACAGCCTTGCTCAAATACACAAATGTAATACAGGACACAGCTTACATAATTAGAAAATTTCTTCTCGTGGTACAAACATTTATATGCAGTAAGTTTGTGTGTAAATGAATTTCATTTTGTCCACAACTATCATGTATTTTCAAAAAAATATTTCTTTTAGGCTTAATAAGTTCATGTATTGACCTATTTCACATTGTATTGTCTTTAAAATTATTTTTAGTTACTTGAGGCAATTATTAATTGATAACTTCATATTTTAGCTTGGTATTTATTTTACAAAACTACTTTCTATTTCCTCTGCTTTGAGAGGCTGAAAGTCAAACATTGTGAAAGGCCACTCTGGGGATAGACACAGCTTTACACAGAATTTTCTGCTCACAATAGTTCACCAGAAAAATGTACCCCACAGAATAAAATATGGTGCACTAAGCAACAGAAGTTTCTGCATCAGTTCTCAAGGTTTGTTGATCAGCTGAGATATTGCTTTACTTAGAACAAATATCGGCTCTTTGATCATGCTGTATCTTCAACAAGGAGCAGTGAATAGTTTTCAGTGAATAGTGTCCTGTTCATTATGGTGCAGTATCAGTCTCTGGAAAATTGCATTTTAATTTGAAATCTGACAGTGGGACAGCTTAAAAAACTTACTGTCCCTTAAAGTTTCTTGTTCAGTGCAAAATATCTTTGTCTTAGCTTCCAGGCTCACAGTTCAATGATTACTATATACTGGCCTATTGACAAAATCTTCATAGAATCACAGAATATACCTTGTTGGAAAGGACCCCTCAGGATCATCAAGTCCAACTCCTGGGCCTGCACAGGACACCCCAAGAATTACACTGTGTGCCTGAGAGCATTCTTTCAGGTTTGTTGCTGCGACCACTTCCCTGGGGATCCTGTTCAAGTGTTCAATCACCCTCTGGGTGAAAAACCTTTTCTTGATACCTAACCTAAACCTCCCCTGATTCAGCTTGATGCCATTTGCTTAAGTCCTCTTACTGGTCACAATAGTGAAGAGATTGGTACTTGCTCTTCTACTTACCCTGGTGAGAAAGTTGTAACTGCAATGAGGTCTCTCCTCAGTCTCCTCTTCTCCAGGCTGAACAAATCTCAGCTGCTCCTCATAAGGCAGACTCCTCCAGACTCCTCACCAGCCTCTTTAGGAAGATTATAATAGGCATCAAAATAAAGAGATGTAAAACTGGCATAATAAAAGGTTGGAAAAACACATAGGTCAAAGTTCAGAAGGTGTTAAAAATTCGGTCCCTGAAAAATTAAGGGCTTTTTTTTAAGTTATCAAATTTAACCAATTTTTTTCTTGAATCCTCATTTAAGAGTCATAACTCCTGGAAAAGCTGGTAGCCCATGGCTTGGACAAGTGTACTCTCTCCTGGATTAGGAGCTGGCTGGATGGTCGGGTCCAGAGAGTGCTGGTGAAGGGAGCTGCATCCAGCTGGCGGCCGGTCACCAGTGGTATTCCCCAGGGATCTGTGTTGAGTCCAGTTCTGTTTAACATCTTTACTGATGATTTAGATGAGGGGATTGAGTCCATCCCAGCAAATTTGCTGATGACACCAAGTTGGGAGGGAGTGTCGAACTCCTGGAAGGCAGGAGGGCTCTGCAGAAGGACCTGGATAGACTTGAGAGATGGGCTGATTCCAATGGGATGAAGGTCAATAAGGCCAAGTGCAGGTCCTGCACTTTGGCCACAACAACCCCATGCAACGCTACAGGCTGGGCACAGAGTGGCTGGAGAGCATCCAGGCAGAAAGGGACCTTGGGGTACTAATTGATAGGAAACTCAACATGAGCCAGCAGTGTGCCCAGGTGGCCAAGAAGGCCAATGGGATCCTGTCCTGTATCAAAAATAGCGTGGCCAACAGGACCAGGGAAGTGATCCTTCCCCTGTACTCTGCATTGGTGAGGCCACACCTTGAGTACTGTGTTCAGTTCTGGGCCCCTCAGTTCAGAAAGGATATTGAGGTGCTGGAGCGAGTCCAGAGAAGAGCTACAAGGCTGGTGAAGGGACTGGAGCATAGGTCCTATGGGGAGAGGCTGAGGGAGCTGGGGTTGTTTAGCCTGGAGAAGAGGAGGCTCAGAGGTGACCTCATCACTGTCTAGAACTACCTGAAGGGAAGTTCTAGCCAGGTGGGGGCTGGTCTCTTCTCCCAGGCAGTCAGCAATAGGACAAGGGGGCATGGGCTCAAGCTCTGCCAGGGGAAATTTAAGTTGGATATCTGAAAAAAATTCTTTCCAGAGAGGGTAATCAGGCATTGGAATGGGCTGCCCGGAGAGGTGGTGGATTCGCCATCCCTGGAGATTTTTAAACTGAGATTGGACATGGCACTGAGTGCCATGATCTAGTAAATGGGAACCAAGGGTTGGACTCAATGATCTCGGAGGTCTTTCCCAACCCAATCGATTCTATGATTCTATATTTGTGGCTTGCCTTGAACTGTACCTGTCACTCCTCTGATACATCATACTTCCTTTTCTAGCAATGATAGTTCTCTCATAACTACTTCAGCTTCAATTATTTTGCCAACAGTTCTGAACAAGTTTTGAAGTAACAAAAAAGGCTGTAGAAGGGTAATCTTACAAATAACTGTCTATAAAAAGCTGTTAAGAGAGTGATAGTCTCAGATGAAATTTAGTATCTTAATGTAAGGTATAAGTTCAATATATCTCCACCCCCTTCTGTAGGAATCTCATGGCTTACTTATGTTTTTAGTATTATACTTCTTAGATAATATTATAATATTTTATATGTATAGTAATAATTAACTGATAAAAGTAATATTATTGGATTATTAAAACATATAGGACGTATAGACGATATAGACAATTTACTATCCATGTGTTCTTGTGTTTCTACATTAATTACAATGATAACAACAAAAAAAATAGTGACTCAGAAATAATAATTTTTAGAAGTTGAGACATTCTGACCTAGAAATGCTAAATCCAAGGGAAGCTGAATTTTTTCCACCACTTAGCTACTAATTGTGTCAGGTCAATAAGCCTGAATTATTGTTAGACATGTTTTGAGGAACTTGAAGCCTGTTTCACATGGGATCATTTACCAATATTAGGACACTTGATCTTAGTGAAAAGCTCATACACTATTAAGAGTCACGTCTGGGATTATATTTTTTTATCAATCAGTAGTTGGGTTTAAGATTTGAAATCACAGCATCTGCAAGGTGTCACCCTAATTTCCTAAATAACATAATAAGACAGTGTGTTTGTGATAGTGACACTGCAGCAATAATCTGTGATCTTTGCTTCACAACACTATATATAAAAAAAAATTGTCCTCCAGTGTTACAATTCCATTATGTGCACATTGTTTCATAGTTACTGTGATGGGTAGGGTAGGACACTATCCAGTCTTGGGATTTGTGTCTTTAACAGAGGTCAGAAACTAATACATATTTTAAAAGAACTTTGAAAGTCCCTGCAAATTTGAATCCAAGGGAGCAGTGACCTTCTTCTACTTGAAGTTTCTTCCTTGTCCTATCCTCTCCCAGAAAAAGGTCTAGGATGGAGAATGTTATTATCAGTTAATGTTATCTTCTCAAGAAAGCACAGAAGAGGAAAAGCAGTAAATCCCTACGTTCCTTCTAAGTTAGTGGATTATAACAGATATTTGGGAACAGAAAATCAGAGATGAAATAGATTGATTAGGCTAGAGCTTGGACAACACATTGCTATTTCAAGTCTGTTTGAAAGCAGACACAATTTTGAGAAGTGCTTTGAAAGCAAGGGTATGAGAGACATCTTCTCAGATACTTTTAGTCTCAACATGAAGTAAATCCTCTTACAAAACCACACAAGTTTACCTGTATCAACCACGATTTAAGCAACACTTTATTCTACTCACCTGAAAGACCAAAGTTTAGCAAAGCAGGTTCACATCTAGCCTTGCAGTTTAGCTATGTGAATGTCTATCCTGGTCTTGTAAACTGCAGAGATGTTAGCAAGTTGCCAAAATTTGCTCCTTCATTGAAGTTAAATATTAAGTTTCTTTTCCTGTTCTGACCTTAGAAAAGGGTAAAAAACTGTAACTCATTCATTAAAAAAAAAATCAGAATCTAAGTACTATTATCCATCATTTCTCTCAAAATATGTGCTCAATCTCATAAGAGCAGAGAATTCCAGTCATGACTAACTTTTACAGGTTACACCAAAAGTCCTGCAATTTATTACTGTCTGTAGTCTGTATTGTTCTATTCACATACAGTTCCCATTCCTGTTCACTCCACCAGTTACTTACATCAACCTACTTTAATCTGTTATTTGGATTAATGGACAATTCCTGACATAGTAACTTCACTGAATGCCTGGAGCATTAAACACTTCTATTTTTTAAGGAAGCCATAGTACTAGGCAGAATAAAGAAGAGATCTGCTGCTCTGTTTCATGTTCTCAGTATATACAGATGTGACAAGATTTCACTTGTAACACTGACTACAGCAAAATAAAACTGTATTTTTGCCAGATAGCTGCTGTCCTAGAGAAAAGTGTTACTGAGACCACAAATCTAATATACCTATACCAAATAAGCAGAACTTTGCTTCAAAGTGGCATTTTGTGTTTATTTGCATGTAAATATTTTATTCTTCTGGTATCAGAAATATTTGCTGTATATGAATTTCCTAAGTGAAATAACAGAATGTGAATATTTATTTAATGTGTTGTCACTCTGAGCACTGAAGCAGAGCATAATGGGTTAAAGTAATAAACACACTAGACCTGAATAGTGTAACTGATTCCACATTCTAAACAAATTTGTACAGTTCCATGCTTCACAAATCAATTCCATCCATTCCTTTTTCAACTCTGAAATCCATTCTTAATATCAAATGGTGCCTTCTGAGTTCCGTATTTCATAACCTTTCCACAGAAATTATTCTCTCTCCATGTCCATCTTCTGTATTACTTGGCCTTTATAGTTTTCTTAGATTTTTTTGCTAGTTGAATTGTTATTCACACAAAAATCTCACAGACCTCTTATTTTTTAAACTCTTTAGGAAGAATTAATTAAGAATAATCAATATTGAAGTTTTGAATATCATTGGTTACCTTTGATCGAACACATGATGAATATAGTCTATTTTGTTCCACAATTGAATCAGCATAACTTTTCTATTTTGGTCCAAATAATTTTGTTTACAAATGTCTTTGAATATACTTCATTCAAATGAACTTTTTGAGGGAACAATCTGCTAGAAAACCCTTACATGATAATACTCAGAGAGGGGAATACAGAAAGTTATGACTAAAGAAGAGGAGAATTTTCCTTAAAATTTTGAGTATGCATTCATTGTGGTATTTTTATTATTTGCTGTGTTCTAGTTTCAGCTAATGAAAAGAGATAACTGTACAGCAGAATTTTTGCTGGAGATGTCTACTAACAAGACAATCCATCAAGACTACAAGTTTCCATTGTCCCTTGTTAAGTCACCTTTCAAGTAATATACATACTATTGTCCAATAGTATATGCAATATATATGTATGACCAGGCTTCGTGAACGAAGATTTGGGAAGGGCTGTCCCCACGTGGGTGTGCCCTTCCAGCCTGTGCAGTGGATTTTTTAGGTAAGGCACAGTGTGCGCAGAACTGGCCCTACCCTTTAACTCCTAAGGTTCATCTGCCATGGCTGAGCGAGCTTGGATGGTGACAGTGAAGTCCTCAGGACTAGAACCTACAGCCCCCGGTATTGCCAGGAGATCTCCCATCCAAGTACTAACTGGGGCTGACCCTGCTTAGCTTTTGAGATCTGATGGGATCGGGTGTCAGGGAGGCATTTAACTGCATTACATGCAATAAACACCACCAATAAAAAGCTCCATTCCAATCTGTGCAAATGTCTTCTGAAACAGGTAATATCACATCCCAAGGCAATTCTAAATTGAGCATAATAAATATTATAAGAATCCAAGGTCATTAAGAACAGTCATTTAAATAGCATTAATCCTCAGTTTAAAAATCATCATATTTTGAATACAATATATCCTGGTATATTAAATTCTGACCTGAAGTGTAGGAAAAGAAGGCAATGAGCAACATGCAACAATAAAAATACCTGGAAGTACTTCTGCTCTTCATTGACACAAAGAAGCTGCTGAAAAATGTACAGATGCGCAAATGGGGCAAACCATAGTCTGTAGAAAATGCAGTTAGACAGCTGGCATTGACAAGGACCTAATACTAGTGACTACAGTGCCAGGTCACTGAGGTAAATGAGAATAATTTGCTGTTGCCTTTTCCTTATTTAAAAAGAAAAAAAAATAAAAAGGTTTTTTGCCATCGGCTGACAGTACAATGTTGTGATATAGAGGTCCTCAACATTTTCAGAGCCATACAGACATAGGCATGAGAAAAGCTGGTCTGTTTTTTTACAGGATAAGTAACGTTAGTCTTAGTGATTTTTGACATTACAGACATTATATAGCAAGATACCTTGTCACAAAAGAATAAACACCAATCAACCAGCAAAAAACAAAAAAAAAAAGTCACATTTTTCTAAATCCTGTTCAAACATGCTTCATTAAAAGCAGTTGAAAGACTGGTTAAAAAGTATTTAGGCCATACCTTTACCTGGAGCAGTCAACATTTGATTAGGGCACTGTGTTTCAAGAAAGCTGTGTCCTATCTGGAAGAAGTTTAGAGAGGAATGAGTAAGATCAGTAATCTAAAAATCATGATTATGAGGAAAGACAGAAGAAACTATTACTGTTTAGTCTAAAGAAGAACATGCAGAAGGAGAATGTAGCAATAGTTATCAAATATGCAATTTCTGTACACAAAAAAAAGAAGGTTGGAAAAATCCCTTCTCTGCCTCTCAGTTTGGAATAAGTCTAGAAATACTTGGAATAAATCACAGCTAAACTGATTTATTTCAGACATTACAAAAATATGAAATATTAATTTTTAAAAAAGTAATCTCTGGAAGATTCTGGATTACCTGTTATTAGAGATTCTTATGAACAGACTTGGCCAACAATGTTAGGAATAACAACTGCAGCGGCAGAGGCCAATTTACTTCAAAGAGGAATCTGACCCTATAGGAAAACTCTTTTGGATCATCAGTGAAACAAATAGTCTCTCTCTCTCCCTTTCTCAAAATCAATTGTTCACTTTGCTTCAGGTATACAGTGATTTTAACAAAATCCACCACAATTAGAATGAGGCATAGAGGAATTTTCTATCAGCTGGAAACTCATTTTTCTTATTATTTTGTTGAATCAGGATATGTAAAAAGACAGGATTGTCTTCTGCTGGATATGTTTTTCAGAATTCAATGGGATAATATATGACGATGCAGACATTTCAAGGACTTCTGCTTTGATGTCTACTCATAGACAGTAAAGACTGCAAGGGTAGATTTTAGGTGTCATAATTTTAGAAGACTAAAATTGCAAAAGCTCACAATAATCAATTGAAGCTCCTTTCAATTCTATTGGACAGAAATATTACATTGGACAATCCCTCCTGTTGAAACTAAAATGTCTAAAATATCTAGAACAGACCAGGCCAGTTTTCCTGCAAAAGTGACCACATATCTATTTGACTGTTGGGAATTCCAGGATAACCATCTCATATTTAAGCTAGAAAATCTTAAGAAACCCTACATTTTCTATCAACTGTAGATTTCTTTCTCAAAGGAATTTCTATCAACTGTAGATTTCTTTCTCAAAGGAATTCACCATTGTGTGGTCTTTGTGTGGTCTTTGTGTGGTGGTCACATGATTCACACATGTGGTGACCTACAAAACCCCAGCTGTTATGGCAGGACTGTGACTGCATGTCGTGTTATGTGCGCAGAACAGGAAGAAGGGGATCTGCTCCAAATGTACCATAGAATCATAGGATCATAGAATCATGATATCATTTAAGTTGGAAAAGAGCTCTCAGACCATTGAGTCTGACTCTTAACACTACCAAGTGCACCACTAAACCATGTCCCTAAGCTCCACATCTACATGCCTTTTAAATACCTCCACACATGGTGACTCCACTGGTTCCCTGTGCAGCCTCTTCCTGTTGCTTGACCACTCTGTCAGCAAAGAATTTTTTCCTAATATCCAACCTAAACCTTCAATGGTGCTACTTGAGGACATATCCTTTTGTCCTGTCACTTGCTATTTCAGTGGAGAGACTGACCCCCACCTGGCTACAACCACCTTTCAGGTAGTTATAGAGAGCAATAAGGTCTCCCCTGAGCCTCCTTTCCTCCAGGCTAAACAACCCCAGCTTCCTCAGCTGCTCCTCATCAGACTTTTGCTCCAGACCCTTCACCAGCTTCATTGTCCCTTGTTGGACATGATCCAGTATTTCAATGTGCTTTTTGTAACCGTGTTACAGAGGAGAGCTACCACCAGCCAGGTTATCCAATGTATTAACCAGGAGAAAAGAAATTTTGTTGAATAGAGTAAAAGAAATAGAAATACAGAGGGAGCCATCCTGAAAAATACCATGAAGGGTCACCAGGTCAGGGAGACTCAGTAGAGGAATCCACAGTGCCATTTGGCTGGCCCCCTGCTGCAGCATCCCAGACAAGGCTGCCTCCCCTTGGGCACATTCCTGCAGGCACCAGCAGCAGCCCATCGCCCAACAGGGATGGGGTGCACATGCAAACCCACAACAGAGAGGGCAGCAGGTGCCACCAGCCAGTGGCAGTGGGGGGCTGCCTGGGACTGGCGGGGTGCTGGGGAAGGGTTGGGGATGAAGAGGTGATTTACAAGGGCTGGGAGATATATAGCTGTTTATTAATGCTGTGTAAGTGTCTTGTATCATGATTTATTCGCTCTATTACCAATATTGATCCTGAATGTACAGTTCACTGTGGGTTAATTACGTGTCATTAATAAAATAATAAAATGCTTCAATTCTGATTCTGGCCTAAGCTCTATGAACTCACTATTTTTTTTCCTAGTGTCTACCTTTCCTGGGAAAGGATGCTTAGCAACCAGCTACGATTAGCAGTGGATTACCTGTACACAGTGCAAATAATAAAGGCAAACACTGGCAGGAATGGTGAGAACTTTAGAGTGTTTCAAATTTTATACTGGAATAACTAGAAGCCTCATAAAGTAGCATGAAATACTTGGGCTAACCAAAGAATTTACTTTCACTTTTGTCTCATCAGTATTCACAAGACTATTATACTTCATATTTTTTATTAATATATCATTAATCCCCAATATTGAAATCAACACATACTATTATTAGGAATAGAACTATACTTTTGTCATAGATATGTATACTGATGAATTTTGTGTTGTATTTCCGAAACTTTTCCTTCTCCAGTTTTTAAGATAATTTCTCTCAGGAGATGACTTTTGTTTGATCCTGTTATTCCTATTGGTCATCTAGAGCTAGGCAGGGGGAAGGGGAAGGGAAATATACATTTTTCTTCTTTCCAGAATGAAAAGCAGACCTGTTCAAAGATATAACTGGTAATTGAAGAAGAAACATACTTTCCCACATTCCAAAGGAAAAAATACAATGCTTCATTTGTTATAACTACTTTCATTCAACACCCCACCCCCACTCCTCGAAAAACAAAAACACAAAAAACAAGCCAAAGAAATGAAAACAAGTGAACAACTGATACTTTGCCTAACTATGTTTTCAGCCGTACTGGAAGTAAATGGTTAAAGGCAGAATTAAATCCCTAACACATTTGAATTTCAAGCTGTGATATATATCAGGCATCTGTGAAGAGTTTATTTAGATGTGCATAATCTGCATACATATACACCCAGAGGTATATACGCAAACACCCTGGAAATGAAGGCAGGGGAGAAAGACTTCTAATTTCAGAGGAAGCATATTTAACAAATAAATGAATCAATAAATAACACTCAATATTTATGGAAACAAAAATGGAAAATACCTCTATGTGCAACACTTGCTTTACCTCATATTTTTCCTAGCCTAAGAGGTATTGGTTAAGGGGTGCTGTAGATCATGTGAACTGACCTTTAGAAAAAACACAATGAAGTCATATTCTAGAGACCTGCTGTACAGTAATGCATTCTTTGTTGAAGGATGGACATCATAATGTTTCTAAATAATTAGGCTGTGCAGCATTGCAGTATAAAAGCTTAAAACAAACAAACAAAACAAAAAAAACCCACTCCAAACCAAGCAGCTCCCTGATCCCTGCCTAGCATAAGCAAGCTTTCCAGCTTTGTCACCACCATGTGTTCTACACTCATGAGTCAGGACCCTGAATTATAAGAGTAGTTTAAAGGTCTTCCTTATCTTGTGCTTTTATATAAATTGTCATCCATTAACAACAGTAAAGGAGGATTAAGGTGGTTTTATTTGCCTTGTAGCTTTCAAACCTATAACTCTAACATTTCCATACCAAACATTGTCATTTAATATACAGTAATAAACTTCAGCGCTGGAACATTCTTTCAGGCTTTTCTTTTTAAAATATAACTTAAAAGAAATACTATCATGAAACCTGATATTTTTGGAACAATTTTTGAACTGGACTAAAAGAGGACATATGACTTTTGTGGAAAAGTATGTGAGTCGTGAGTTTTATGTTCCAGAAAGACACAAGCACAGCTCAGAAGAAAAAAGACTGTCTGACTGCTTTTCTGGTCCTAGGCCTGGGACAATATAGCCTACCAGGCTATCACCAGGATTTATCAATTTGGAACCATGCTAATGAGGCCACTCAATTTTTGATCGACATGAACTCAATGATCTTTATAAAAATGTTTTCTGCATATAAGTTACATTGTTGAGTGAATCTATATGGAGTACATACCATAAATCAGATAAAAAATATACCATATATATTTATGACAGGTCGCATGCATGTATATATCTGTATAGAGCATACAGTATTTGCATTCAGGTCCTCATGGAACTGGGTATAAATCCAATCTCTTGATGCAAAGAAAGTGACTAATTTATAAAATTTTCAAACATTTTGTGCCATCCTTACCAACCTTAGAACTTCTGGTACTGAATAAGCTGATCATCACATAGAAAAATCCAATTTTCTAAGATGATATCTCTGTTACTTAGAGCATATAGAAATAATCTAGTTGGGACAGTGGGATTGAATGCACTCTCAGCATATCATTGTATCAAGACAAAAGGTCCCACTGTGGTAAACTGCATAAATAAGCAACTGCTTGTATGCATGCCACCAGTCAAAGATCACCCTAAATTATGGGATACCATCTGCAACCACGAGTTCCCCTGAATAAGCCTCTGTGGATACCTGGAGCTTCTACTTTAAAATAAGCCACCACAATCGGAAGTATTGTCCAGATGTTATCTCAGACCTAAGGAAAGGTAAACAGAGATGGGGGAATAGAGTGTGTTACTGATAGTAGATACAAAGCATGCAGAATTTATGGACCACAAGGAAAGCCAACTAGGAAATTTACAACACAGCAGCTGTGCTGAAATTTTCCCCAGCTCCAACTGAGTAAAAAGTAATTCCAGCAAGGGGAGACCATGACTACTGACTCATGGCTCACCAACCCAAGAAACCCATTGACTCGAAGAGAAAGACAGGATGCAGACTAATTAGCATTAGAAGTGAGGAAATAATTTAACCAATAGAGTAAGAGAACTGTATAGCCAAATAGCATTAATTCCTGTTTTCTAAGAGGTATGGTGAAAAGTTTTGAATGACCTTAGGATTCTCACCACCAAGAATCCCAGGGTGAAAAAGGACAAGTGAGCAGCCACTGAATTCTTGGGTGGTGACTATCTTCTACTTGATCTCTCTGTCTCTTTCTCTCCCCTCTTTTCTATTTCTTGCTGTCTGTCCACCTCACATTCATTGTATAATAAAATCCATATTATTGACTTCAGCATATGCACCTTAATATGGGCACGGGCATCTCTCAATAATTGGATCATAACAAGAGCAAATGACATAACTAGGAAAAAAAGAAAACAACGGTTTAGAAATATTTACATTACTCTTCAGAAAACATGTTTTCACCTTGTGGTAAGAGGAAGAGATCGAAAAAAATGTCCAGCCTGGGTGGGATATAAGTCCTCATCTAAAGGCTATCTTCAGAATCTCTTGCAAAAATCTAGAAAATTAATCCATAAAACTCTGGACTGATTATTGATATTGCTTCAGTAATGTATTAAATCATCTAAGTCTTTCAATTAGCCTTTTCAAGTATAGTTTATCTCCCCCAAGAATATCTTAGGGGACAGATATAAACATATTTTATCTACTAAGTGACTGAGCTATTTAAAAGAGGTGTACTAGTCTTACTGGGTAAGACTATATAGAAATAATATAATATATATAACAAATATATAAACTAAGCTTATACTCACTCAGCATCCTTTGAGAGTACATTATTTGGATAAAAATGTGGTCTTGAAATCAAGGTTGTCTTTGTTTGTTCTGAACACATGAAATAACACCTTACACAAAGACCTAGCTACAAGCAGACAGAGGCTATTCAAACATATTTAAAGCCAAGTTTTCATGGGTACTGTAATAAACAAAATTAAAAAAAAAACTAATTTAGTAGCATGAGCTTGAAGAAAGAATTTTAATGGCAAGTAACAAATTTTTGTTTAATTGTTGAATTTAGTTTATTTACTGTAACTGATCTCTTTTCTCAGTATAGGTGGTTTTTGTTTGTTTGTTTGTTTTAGGGAGAGGTTTCATTTTTTCCTCCCAAATATGGTGTTCTACAGTATCTCTTTCTTTGAATTCCTCATTTCATCAGGTTTCCCTATTCCATTAAATACTTTAGACAACTCAGACCAAACTTTACTTTAAAGGTGACCTTACCAACATATCCTTGCCTTCACTTATTTAGTTATAATCAAAACCTGTTCTGACACATGAAAGATGTTCTCATTATGCAAAAAATGTCTGGACTGGCATAATAATTTGAAAGACATCCAACAGCTTTACCTCATTGCCAACACTAAAATACCTCTTCTCACCACCTTACAGCTTAAGGCTGTGTATTCTAAAGTTCAGTGGAAATACCCACAATGGATTTTAGTCTTTCTGGTTTTATCAGTTTCTACATCATCCTATTGATAAATCTGTAGCACATAAATCAACTGATAGTTTCAGTATGTGTTATTTTCTTCTAAAAATGAATAAGTAAACCCACAAAAGTAAAAATGAAAATACCTACATTTTTTGAGAATATAGACAATTTTTAAAATTCAGATTTTTCATTTTGCAGCTCAAGTTAAATTTCAGTTCCTGAAGGTCCACAGACACTTTCTGGGTAGGTGTCCTAGTTTATCACTGTGTGGGTGTGACCAAAGCTGTGTATTCTAAACCCTCTATGTAATTTCCCATGAACTGTTAACAATGGACCATTTGCAGCAGCTGTCCAGGGCACACCTGACCACTCAGGCTGAAGGCTGGGTGTTAAAGAAGCCTGTGAGATAGGAGCTGAGAAAACTTCCCTCCAGGAAGTCATTAGCACCTTCACACCCAGCCTGAGTGGGGTATATCTGCTAATCAGCCAGCAACGATTCCAAAAATACCCCATGATTCACAGAGTTAGATGACCCATTGTGGAACTCCTTGCCCTGGGGGAGGTACTGGGCGTTCCCACCTGAACCTGAGGGGATGTAATCTTGGGGTTTGGAGACCTCTCATACCACTTGTTGGATCCAGAGGAGGAGCAGGACCTCAACAGGACTGTGACTACCCCTCTTAACCAGACAGTGACCAACAGGTTTTTCTTTCCCTTCCTTTACCTTTGGACTCTGGGGAACCACGTGGGGGCTCAGCACAGGGGCTAATGAACATCATTGTGTTTGTGCTCCAGGGTGCTGAGTTGTACTTCTAGGTTTTGTGGGTTAAACCCAATTTCTCTTTGTTTCATTGCCTTCATTATTTTTATTACTTTTTAAAATGATTTTTATTAAATTGTAACTCTGACTTTAAATCTCTCTTGAGTTGGGTTCATTTCTGCCGCTAGTTTGCCTTTAAACCAACACAGTATGTTGCTTGAAGTTTTCTGAGTGAGATTTTACTAATTTTCAAAGGAAAAATTCTTTAGCTCAGTATTTTGCATTTAAAGATGTCCAGACATCTATCTACAAGAGCATGATTGTAACACATTATTCTCACCTTTATAAATAAACAGTCTTTTCCAGAAGGCAGGTCAATAGACCCTTGTAATATCTTTGGTTATGCTTCAGTTCTCTAAACAGTACACAAATAACTGGGGACAAATATTCAAAGACATTTGGATGTCTAATTACTACTGAGTATCAAGTCTGAGTGTATATTGCTGGTAGTTCAGTGATGCTATGCTATGTCCAGTGAGATAAAATTAGTCTTGTCTGATTACAATGTCAAGCTTTTAAAGAATCAAAATTGACTTCTATCTTATTTTGAGATCAAATTTTGCAAACAGAATATGTTACTTGTTTCACATTCTCTTAGTTATGCTATTTAATATTTTAACATATAATTCAACATAAGGGAAAGGAAAAATAAAATCTTACTGAATTTACAATGACAGTAAGTGGCAGTCAGAACTTACATACTCAAAAGTGATGCCTTGGAGATTTAAAGAAGTTGTCCTGCAAGACCAGGTAGCAGTAAGTAAAACCAGCAATAATATATCTCTCTGGAAACTTTGTCTGAAGTTGAAGAATTGCAGAATTGTTAGGGTTGGAAAGAACCTCTGGAGATCATGATGATCTTGTTAAAGCAAGACATATGACATTAGCAGGAATAAATATGTCTCTTTTGTCACTTTCTGTTCATTATGTTCCAGCCTTCAAAAATATTTTTTTCATGCACCAATTTCCTTTTTCAGTGAGTTGGGAAGATGAAGCCCCACAAAAAATGCTATTGGAAAGAACAAAGACAGTCTTCTGCAATTTCACAGAATTCTGTAGATTTTACAATTTGTAAGGGGATATTGAAATTAATAGAATTTCTTGTATGCTGGTATAATTAATTTAAAAGTTGCTGTGAATGACTGTATTTCTATAAGAGGGAAAAGAAAGTAATCAGCATTATATACCTTCTCATAGCACATGAGAGATTTTAGCATCTCACACCACTATATTATATACAAAGTTGTTAAACATATACCAGAAACACAGAATCTCTGTAACTGCAAACTCTAAATTTAAATATGCATAACTTTCTTCCACTCTAGCTTTGAAATTACTGTTTCTCTTGTTGCATTTTTGTTTTGTATTTTACCCCTCACAAAGCCCAGAAACAAATTGGAAATTCAGGAATTTTTAACACATTAGAATCAATTCTTTGATTTCCAATGAAGACATAAAAAAGTTATAAAATTGTACCTATTAATTTACTGATAAATTTAATTATATATGAGCTTGAACTTCCCAGTTCATATATAACATTTCTTCAGAGATGGGACATAACTTCAGGTAGATTGACAGGTAATTTCAAAATGATCCCTAAGATCCCCTACAAATATGTTTGTATGTTCTCTATAACAAACATAGCACTGACTTAGTTTTCTGAGCTCAAAAAAATGAATATATTTTTTAAACTATTTCTAGAAAATTACCAAGCATGTTCTTGCCACCTTTTGGGGGTTTTTTCCTTCTCTTTTCTCATAATTATGTTCTTTCAAATATGGTTCTATAAGCATATACCTATCTAGTGGGTTGACCCTGGCTGGATGCCATAATAGCCACTCTAAATCCCCTCTACAACTGGAGAGAGGAGAGAAAACATGATGAAGGGTTCATGTGTTGAGATAATTTCTGGGAGAGATCACTCACTGATTACTATCATGAGCAGAACAGACTCAAAATGGAGATATTAATTAAATATATTTTTAACAAAATCAGAGCAGGACAATAAGCAGCAAAATAAATCTTAAAAACAACTTCCCCCACTCCTCCCTCCTTCCCAGTGACACAGGGAGGCAGGGAATGGGGTTATGAACAGTTCATTACAGGTTGTTTCTGCCACTGCTCAGAGAAAGAAGTCCTTCCCCTACTTCACCGTGAGTGCCCTTGCACACCCACAGTTCTCCAGGAACTGCTGCACTATGGGTTACTTTTCCACAGGGTTCAGTCCTTCAAGCATAGGCTGCTCCAAAGTGGGTCACCCACAAGGCCATAAGTCCTGCCAGGAAATCCTGCTTCAGCATGGGCTTATTCTTCCATGGGTCAGCAGGCCCCTGTCAGGATCCTGCTCCAACATGGGCCTCATACAGGGTCAAAAACTCCTTCGAGTATCTGCCTGCTCTGGAATGATCTCCTTCACAGGCTGCAGGTGGATCTCTGTGGACCTTCATAGGCTGCGCAGGCGCAGGCTTCCTCAGCATGGTCTTCATCACAGGCTGTAGGGGAAACTCAGCTCCAGTGCTTGGAGCACCTTCTCTCGCTCCTTCTTCATTGAACTTTATGTCTACATTGTTGTTCACATGTTCTCCCTCCGCTCTTCTCTGGCAATTTTCACCTGTGCAATAACTTTTTTTCCTTCTTTAATATGTTGTCATGGAGGTCTTACTATTATTTCTGATTGGCTTGGCTTTGGCCAGAGGCAGGAAGCTCGTCCTGGAGCCAGCTGGCATTGGTTGTGTAGGACATGGGGGAAGCTTCTGGCACTTTCTCACAGAAGCCACCACTGTAGCCCCCCTGCTACAAAAACCTGGTTTCATGAACCCAATACAACCTACAACTGCAGTTCAGGCCCAAAAATGTGTAAAGTTCTTCATCTTGGCAATGATATTGAAAGCGTATTTTATCCAGCACTAGAAATTTTTCTAAAGTGAAACAGAACAGTTGTGTTTATCAGACACATGGCTCCATGCAATAAGTCCTCAGGGAGTCACTCATCATAAGCTCACAGCAAGTATTTTATGGTAACAGAGCAGACTTAAAACAAAGAAAAGCCAAGCAACCAACCAAATAAACCAACAAAATCTTATTCTTGGGCCCTTTAGGAAATAAGTGTATGATCTCTTGTTTATACCAGGATCAAACTTCCTGATTTTGGATGACATCCGGAGAGTTCATTTAGTATATGACAAAACCTAAAGCTATAAAAAGCTTATTTGCTAGCAACAAGTTTTGTACTTATCAACTATAGTGTGAGATTTAACTGTGTCAGTGAAAACTGCTGGTCAGAAAACATTTAAATGCTTTAAAAATTAAGGCAAAAAGTTCATTTTAATATTTTCTTTTAATACTCTATGTAAAGTTTTTGAACAAAAAGTTATATAAAATTAATGTAGGAATAGAGATGTCTCACGATATTGAACAACTTAGTGGCTAGAGCATTCACAAGCAATGAGAGTGATCCATCATTTTATCTCAGCTTTTACAGGTAGCATGTTGGATATTTTCCATTGCAATTGAAATATTTCCTCAAACCACCTTTTTCATCCCCCCAAACCAAACCAAAGCAAACCAAGACAAAACCAACAAAACCAACCAAACAAAAAAGGGACTATTTGAAGGTGGATAAAAAGACAGGGTTTTTTTTAAATTTTGTTAACGTACAATTGCATCAAAAAATTGAAATATATTTTTTAAGGTCAAAGTTTCAAAACTAACATGTGTTGAATCAAGACACCTAATTGGACATGTGTCATATAAATGTACCTACTATCTGCCATATGTTTGCCATTCGTAGCAGTAAGTTTCACTGGAAGTGCTAAAGACTGGAGTGCACAATATAATTATAGGTATATACCACATAAGGCAAGACACAATTCCTGGAAAATTATGCACAAGGATTTCCCAGGACTTCCCAGGGTGAAATATATATTGTTATGACTAATGCTTAATTTGGATAGTTATAAATATTTGGTAAATCATTTATTATATATTTTCATATTTCTAACACACTATTATAAAAAACTATTCTAGAACACATTGCCAGCAATAACAACATACAATTTACTTTTTAATGAATTCCAAAAATTTTGATGTGAAGTGGAACCAGAGACCTTACCACAAGAGCGATATATCTATCACTCTAAAGTTTGACTAAACACTCCACTCAAAATCTAAGAAAAAGTTTATGGTCTATGGAGACAGGAGTGTGAACTCAGAAAACTTAAAAAAAAAAACCCAGTTTCTTTTTGACATGTAGAAAAATTCTACACAACATCCATGTCAGTCTTCATTTATTTTACTTTTTGGATGAAAACGTTGTTTATAAAGTTTTCATTTAAAATAAGTCTTTAAAGGTACTACACAAAAGAAAAATTATTTTAAAAAATAAAAGAGTACTAGACAGCATATGTTACATTATTTGCACCAGAAATCTGGTTGGAAATAATTCATTTATTTGGTCAGAAACACTGATGAAACAAAAACAACAGGGGGGAAAAAAAGTGATAAATATCCAAACCCAACAATTTTCACTCATAATAGAACTTTTATTGTTGGCAGTTTTTCTGCCCCAACTTATGTGACAAAATCTGCTTTCGATTTTCTGCTTGATATGGGTCATACAATTGTACATGGGTCCTTGTCTTCTCCAGAAACGTAACCACTAGGCTATGCTGTTGCTCTGAAAATATATAGTCATTAAGTGCAAAAGAGCGAGTTTGACATCAACCTTCCTAGTAACTAAGGCTCTCAGCTATGAGAGTGCAGTTCCAATGACCATTTAGTATGTTGCTACGTCATATCAAGCAATTCCAGCAGAATAAGCTACTACAGTGAGAAAATATTTCATAGTCTAATTGTCAGCACAAATAGCTTTGATACATAGACCAACATGTCCATTTGGTGGACATCCACTGAAAACAAAGCATACAGTCTGCAAAAGATCTTGATATCTTTCAGCTGCAATTGAGTTCTGCCTGAGATGTATTTAAAGGACAATAACTTGTGTACATATCATATTTTTAAAGGTTGATAACTTGATCCTAAAAGATGCTGAACATTCTGAGTCAATTCAACAAACCCTTTAATAGATGTACAGTTTAAAATTAGAACTCTCATATATTTTCAGGAGAAAAAAACAGTGACTTTTCTACTTTTCTGACTTTCACTTATCAACGTGTTGGAAGGGGTATGCCATTGATCTTGAAGACTTTTTAAAACTTTTCCTGAAAGTGAAATTGCTCCTATCTCAACCTTAGATGGCAGGTTTTTGAGAAATAGATGGTTTTTTTCCTTTTATTTTTACAAAGTTTGGAATGATTTTACTTTATAAAAGTCTTCTATGTATGATAAATCCAATTCTAAAAGACTATTACACTCTGAATATATGACTTATTATTTACTTTGACAACTCCAGCATTTTTCCATTTCATTGATTTGGGCAACATAATTAACCCTTTTGAAGGAAGGAATGCACAAACCTTAGTATAATAATAGCAAGAGACCTGAAAACTTAATCATATAAACAATAAGACATGCTCAGTTCAAACTAAAATTTAGAAAAGCAGTTAAGCAAAAGAGAAAACTTTCAACACTTTAGTATGTTTTCTTAAACACCATGCTAAATAAAGCCACTGGAAAACTGAAGGTAGATTGTTTTAGTCTTAGATGTGTATGCTACTTTCCATGAGAGGTATCACTGAAGGCCATCAGAAGTTGTCTTTGATAAGCTGATAAGATCAACAGGTTTTTCAGTCATGTTTTTGTTAAAGAGCAAAAAAACAAAACCAAAAAACTACACCTCTCTGAGGAATGACAGATGTATAAATATTTTGCAGGTGTAAGAAGAATGTTTAGTGAGGTTTCTATACTGCACATGCAGGTTTCTATAGGACTATCAGTAAATGTAGAATATTCCTCATGGAATCATAGAATAGTTTATTTTGGAAAAGAACATTAAGGTTATTGAGTTCAGCTGTTTAGCCCTGCATTGCCAAGGCCACAACTAAATCCTGTCCCTAAATGCCTCATCTAGCCATTCCTTAAATACCTTCAGGGATAGTGACTCACTCACTTCCCTGACCAGCCTGTTCCAATGCTTCACAAACCTCTTGATGAGGAAATTTTTCCTTGCATCCAATGTGAACCTTTCCTGTTGCAACTTTAGGCTTTTACCTCTTGTTCTGTTACTTGCTACTAGGAAGAAGATAATCATGCTATGCACGCTTGAAAGGAAAAACATCATTAGATAAAGCCAGCAGACATCTAAAGAAGCAGTTTTGAACTAGCCAGCAGCCAAAACATAAGGTTTAGTTCACAACAGAACTATGGAAATATCAGTCTTGACAACTAAAGTGAGGAAAATTCCTTACGTTTTATTTCTCAATACTATGTTGAGGTTAAACTTCCCGTAACAAAGAGATATATATCTTACAAAATGAATGAAATTGAGTCCTAGCAGACTTAGGGTTCACATACTCCATCTCAACCAGATCCAGCAGCAAATAACTTACCAAGTCATAGAATAATACCTGTAATATCTTGTTCTCAGTAGTTTAGTACTTTGTTAAAAGTTTAGTTGCTTGCACTGAGCAAGGACTGAGCCCATGGCCAGGAATGCAGCGAGGTTAGAAATCAATTTCTAAGTTCAGCAGTTATATTCAGCAATCTAAATGGTATCCAGAACTTTGTCAGATACCTTTGGGTAACCAGTGAAGGTTACCACACAGGCCAGTGATTGTCTAGATTAGCAAACTTCTAGGGCTTGATACCTTGACAACTCCAAGACATCCAAGGAGGACTATCTATAAGACTACCATGAGCAATGGAGATCTAGTCAATAAAGTAGATGCCAACCAAAGAGTAATTCTGTTCTTCTTAAGATTCATCATTGGGTCCATATCAATTATCTATAAATAGATATTTGGATGTATCTGAATGTCCCTTAAATATTATCATAGCTCCTGAAGAAGTTAGTCCTGAGCTGAATTCCTTTTGGCACTGGCTGAATCCCAGATGGGCTTACTAGGCAAAAGTCTGACATGGGAAGCAATGAGAAGAAACAAGGCTGAACCATGAGGTAATGTGAGAAACAGATGCCAGCAGGAAAGTTGGAACTGAGTAGGATAGACTGACAATGAACAAAACAGTTGAGACGGGCGAAACAGAGAGACACCAAAGGGACTAAGAGTTTGTGAATAAAGAATTGTAACTGGCTAAAGCAAAAGGTTAGGAAAGGGTTTAAATTTCAAAGAAAGAAAAGGTAATGGCTGAGTAAGACAGTTGAGGCAGGTAGTAATGGGGAGGAAATAAAAGTTGTAGCTGAGAGATTGAAAGGATAACTTGTGCATCAATAAAACTCAGGAGGTAAAGTATGAAATGATGCCCTAAGTTGAAAATCTTAGCAATTTTTCTATTTCTGTCTTTTCAGCAAACATCTATGAAATATGTTTGGCAAAGATTCACAGACTCCTGAAGTGTTGGCATCTGCACTGGGGACTATTCCCACCTGCTGCCATAACTTACTCCATTACATGAAGTGTCAGAGGTCTGTGACATCCATCCAAAACTCCAACCAAGCTGCCAGATATTATTGCATGACAGTTTTTTGCTTTTTCAGTTTGCCTTTTTCTACATGGAAATTGTACACAAAACTATCCTCCTCTCCAATCTCCTCAAAACACTATGAAACTGCAAAACCTAGTCAGAATTCTGCGTGTTGATTTTTCATTTTCTTTGTATAAGCAATTAATTTAAGCTAAGCTTCTCAGAGGTGGTTAGTGGTTACTCATTTTCTAGTCTGCATAATGTAGATGAATTTACAAGCACCTAGAAGCTGTAGAGTATTTTGAAGAGCAAATATTCCGAAAGATGAATCTCAAGCACCTTTTCTGTTTTAATACATTCCTTGACACACTATTACTTCCCATTTCCTCTTTGTCTCAATTCATGAAGAGTAAAAATATTCTCCTTGTTAAAGAATGTTGTGAAATTGCAACCATGCATTAAGGACCTTTGTCTGTGATGTGTGAGGCAGTTTCATAGTTTGCTATAGCTCCAAGGTGCTCCTAATACCCAGGAGCACGAGTTGGGGAGTGGTCATGCCACAGCACCAGTGGTGACATCTGATGAATCTATAATCTACAAGGCCTCTGTGAACTACGAACAGAGTGGCACCAGTAGGGCTTGTGTGGCTCACATGTGTGCACTGTGGTTACTCTTAACTGTGTGACTCCCAGAGCTGACTAGAAAGCCATAAATGAGGGGGTAAGTGGGGGAAAACTCATAAGATCACCTTGCATATGTCAGACAGATGTTGATAATACCTCAGGGGCTGAAAGGCAGGAACCAGCCAGGTGGGTCTGAAAATTGATGTGCGATGGAGTGGGTCTGAATTCACTCACGTCTGTGATAAGATGGATATTGCAGTGAGGACTGACATAGGAGAAGAAATGAGCAATTCTGTCTTTGGAATAGGTTTTGTAGTAAATATGCAGTGAATCAAATTTGGGCCTGTATATTCAGCATCAAGCAAAGAAAGCAAAATATTGAACACTTTTCATTAAGTGAGTAATATCCATCTGTGCCTGAATGAATAAGGTTCCTATGCAAAAATAGCATGTGCTTATGTAAATAAAAACTGTAGTGAGTGCATAATGGTTGATAAGAAGCTAAGATTTGTACACACAGCAAATGTTCTCAGTCTCACACATGTGCACATAATATATATATCACTGTACATTAATCTGTTACGATCTTTATCCTGTTTATTAATTTAATCCAGGATTTAAGACTCTGGATGAGATTTATCTGATCAGCTAGATTTATATGGATCCGTCACATAGAAATCTAAATATAAACTTGCTGCTAAGACACTTCCTAATTAGTGGAGAGAGAAAGAGACATTTGAAGCTATCTAGAATCTGATCTAGATACATATTTTAGGGAGAGCATCCTAAAACTACTTTATTCCATGGCATTGACTATAAAACAGACTGAATGACTTCTTCAAACATAAGCAATGTAGACCTCTAAGATTAAATAATATGAATCCCATGGTAAATGTTTATTTCATGCTACAAATTCTTACCAATAAAAACATACATTGTAAAATAGATCACAGTTAATGTTATAGAAAGAAAGAAATACACACTATAATAAATCTAGGTTAAGCATCTAAAATTTTTACCTACTCCACTGAAAAAATATTTAAAGTAAATCAAATGAAAATACATAATTAGAGCCTGAAATGTATATTCTGTTTTCATAAATTATAATATTAGAAAAATTAAAATCTACAGTGAAGTGAAATTAACAATTGAAATGATTAGTCATTGGTTAGCAGGATGTTGAAAAAACAACACACAGAGAAAAAGTACATTTTCAGCATGCAATTGTCTAGTTAGTCAGAATAATTCATTATTTTTCCCAAAATCAATATTACAAATGCTCAATATTTTCTTCTGTAAACCAAAATTAGATATTAGTCAGATGTAAGTACCAAGCAGAAATGATTTGTAGTTCTAAAAATTATGCCTGCTCAAAATCTGATTGTAAAATTGATTGTAAGCATGGAATTTGACATTTTATCAATTATATCACATTGCTGCATATGACAGGAAGGGTTCCTGGCATATGGTGTTATATAGGCAAACTATATATGAAGTGACAACATAAGCAAGTTATGTCTGATTTCTTCAAGTGTAGCTATAATTTTCAATTCCAGACATGATGATGGAAGTAAAACTCAAAGTATTTTCCATTTTAATTTAAATTGTTGATGATGACATAATGTATGGCTTGGCTACTTTTAATATCCTTGCAAGTGTTCAGAAACATATGTGGCATGCATAAAGATGAATAGGTTTTACTCTGTGAATTATTGGATTCATAAATAATACAGGAAGATTTTGGAGAAGGTAATGGACATTCTGGCAAAATCTAGTATGAAATGTTTTCCCTTCTCTTTTCTCTGATTTAATTTAAAGATGAAATTTGGTAATAAAATTAAGAGCATCTATAGCATTAGGCAGCAAAAACAGTGGTTGAATAGAAGTGCAGCTCTACCGGAAAATTAACCCCTGTCTTGTGCTCTGTGTCAACACTTTAAAATTTCACATGGGAAATGCTTTTAACACATTTTTATGCTCATCTTAACTATGTAGCAGAGTATCTGAGGTGTTATTATGACAAATACACTAAATACATCATGCCATATTTAAACATAAGTAGGCATCTATAAGATATTTAAAGCTGGCATGGATGTTTAATAAAATCAGACAGTTGATGTCCTCTGGAACATAAAGGTGTAACTTAGTGTCTCTGTGGCTATGCATGGTACCCAGTAAGACTGAAAGAAGTTTATACATATGGTGAAAGAAAGTGAACTAGTGAAACATTTTAGTTCCTATACATTTTTTGGCACCTATTAAAGCATTACACATTTTCTTTTATAGCTGCTAGTGTTTTTTAGCTAGATATTTGCAAGCTTTTTGTGCAGCAGCCAATATAAAAATGCCATTCTACATACTTAGTGAACAAACATAGACTTAATATACTATAGTTATACAGGATTTGTGTCCCATCTGGAATGACACAGCTTCACAGGGAAATTGGTCATTGAGTGATGCCAAAGGGGTTTTTGTTCTGATGTACACATTTTGTAGATATTAGGAACACAGTAGTTGTAGATTTTTAGAGGGTTAATATTTCTAACGGTTTAAGTTTAATGCCTTTCTATCACTACCCCTGTCCCAGAACAGGGAGCTCAAATTCCTTTAGTTAATTAATCTTGTTTAGACTCCTTTCCAAGGTAAAGAGCTGAAGGATATCAGAAGGCCTACAGAATGAAACATAAACATAGGTCAGAGTGACCCAAAAGCCAGAATTGGATGAACTCCAAGAGACCTTTGTGTGCCTGAGGAAGAGGAGATGATGAAGACAGAGGGTCTTGATGACCCCAGACCCAATTCCAGGGGGCTGGACCAGGGGTGGGACTCGGGCTGGACTGAGAAATGTGTAAAGCAATGATTGGAGGGATCTTATTATAAAAGCCATGGAAACAAGAACTGAGACACATGCATGTCATCCTGTATTCCTGTGGTGTGTAGGTCCTGTGTTATTAAAGGACCTTTACTTTTTATCTTACCCTACACTAACGTGGCTCGAAGTCCTGTTTTTGGGGGGAAGGGTCATTCACGGCATCAGAGAAGACGATGTTTAAGCACTAGATGCATCCTGTAGTGGAAAAATTGTCATTGATGTCAGAGTGTTGTGTGAGGTCTATTGGTCTTGACTATATCAGTGACTTTGTAGGGATGTACACTGGTGCTGAATTCCATAGGATTCATACAGCACTGTCATGGTTACCTTTCACAGGCGCCTTTGTACTGATGACATTATCATGACTGCCTGACTATATCTCTTTGTTTCTGTTTTCTAAATATAGGGACAATTTTACTTGTATTTGATGGACTCACACACATAGCAACAAAGTATTCTCAAACATGTCTGCTTAAGTCTTCCATCTGTATTATAGTGCACCTTCAAACAAGCTATCACTCAACATACCACACAAAATTATTTGAATGATCTCAACAGTATCCCTCTGAAGTTTATTTATCTCAGATATGCTGTTCTTCAACTTCTACATTATTCAGTCAAGCAACACTAAGAAAATGTTTCAGTCTCAGAGTGTCATTTTCCTTCCACCTTCACTTCCCTGGCCGCCACATACCCCTCTATACCTCTGCCTTACTAATTGGTTCAATTTCCAGAGGGTCTGTTTTGAAGACTGGAGGGATTTTTCTCCGCTGCTCACATAGGTTCGTTTTATCCACTCCCTTTTCCATTTTCTCAACCGAATACCTTAATACAGATAATATAGGTGAAAATATCTTTAAAAACCCTCAAAAAACCAAAAAAACCACAAATAACAAAAAACCCAAACAACAAAACACAAAACAAAAAGAAACTACAAAACCACAACTGAGATATTGTTTGTTTGATGAGTCAATGTGCTTAGGAGATAAGTCCAGAAAAGATGGGGGGGTTGGGGAAGGGGGGGGGGGGGGGGAGGAGAAAAAGGTAAAAACATTTTAAATACTTTTAAAAATAATTGGGATTAATTTCTCTCATCCCTTCTCCAAACATGCTCATCTAGGTATATCTATTTATTTATTTGAGCAAAGATAAGGAAAATCAACAGCGTCAGCAGTATTTGAACCATACTGGGTAAGTAAAAAGACCTATGACTATTTTGATATACATAAGGAGAAGCTTTCATGATCATTTTCCCTCCTGTCTGAGTTTTGCTTTCGGTGCAGTGTGCCAGCTGGATGTGGTGGCACAAGTTGGCTCTGATTATTGATTAATTGATTACACAAGTATATTTATTGTGAAATGTCTAAAAATTTCAATAGCTATACCTACAGGTCTTTTAGATTATTTTTTAAGTTTTTTTTTTGTTTAATTGTAGGAACTAAAAGGTAATTACAGTCTTTGTGGAAAAATGGTAGCTATCAAAACAATTTTCAATAGAGTCTATATACAGAAATATTTACATACATTTAGATTCCTTTATGAATGGAGTTTTTTTCTTTTTAGGTAAAAGTACATGTGAGTACTTCATTGAGGTAAAATGTAGAAAAACAGAATGTGGGAGGAGACCCAGGTTTTATAAAGTGGCAGGAATATTACAAGCGTTGGGTCAACAAGGATGTGGACGTTACAAGCCCCCAGGCTTCTAATATTAATGTTCTGCACAAGATCTACAGTGGCTCAGACTCAAATGCCCCTTATATGGACACTTCGGCAGTATAAAAAAAGTGTGTCACAAACATGTCTTCCCCATTGTATTTTCCCCTTAGTCATTCCCTGTCCAAGTTTCTTCTTCCCATAATCCCTTAGGGTTTCTTTCCAGCCATTTCTCCCCATTGGTTAAAGTTTTGTATCTTCATTGGTTCTTATCCCTGTTCTCTGATTGGTTGTTATCCTTGTTCTAACATTGGTTGTTGTAAAGTTCCACCCCTCTTCCCAATTGGTCTCTTTTCAATCCTTCATTTGCATGCCTTCCAACCAATGGGAAGCTTAACTCCACCCCTTGTTCTAGAAACTTCCCTGCTGAGCCCATAAAAGCGGGTGATTCCAATAAAGTGTGCTTCTTCTGCCACTGAGGCTGCTGGTGTCTGGACCTCTCTTCAGGGTGTGCTGGGGGATCGGTGTGGAGGGAGCCTTTCTTGGCTTTGAGGGGCTAGGGCTGATGCGCTGAGAGCTGAATCACTAGAGCTGATTAATCACGCAGAACTGAGCCTCTCAGAGCAGAATCACTCACCAACATTTGGTGGTAAATCATCCACCATTAACAGAAAATGAATTTTCTTCCAATATTTATTTAGGCATCATAATTAAATTGATATTTCACATGAGTTTGAAACACTGCAAAAAATTTGCAAGTCTGTAAAGGCAAAGTTTCCACCATAGCTTTTGTTCTATTCATTAAGTCAGTCAGTATAGTCCAAACAGTCTTTTAGAGAGCAGCAAGATCCACAATTAAAAAAAAAATCAAAGTCAAAGGATCATTATGTTGAACATATGTATAGCTTCAGACTGTATAGAAAATATTTATAAAAATTTTCTATGACATGAAGTTGGGTTGACAGTCAATAGAACTGAAAGTATTAGAAGTAAAAAAAAAAAAATAAACAAAACAAAAACAAAACCAGACAAACTTGAATTGTTGAGCGAACTACACTCATCAGTCTTTAACCCACTTAGAACTTGCAGACAACAATCCTCCAAAATAAGTATTTTAATAAATCTTCTTGATTGATAATGATAATTTCTAGTGTTAAACAGAAAGGTGGAATCAAAGTATTTGATTTATTGATTATTTCCTCTTGTAATGCCCCTCTCACTTGGTAATTTTAAACTGGAATTACAAAATTTTCTCTTGGAGTATGTGTGGCTCAGCTTCATGAACGAAGATTTGGGCAGGGCTGTCCCCACGTGGGTGTGCCCTTCCAGCCTGCGCAGTGGATTTTAGGTGAGGCTCAGCGTGCGCAGAACTGGCCCCACCATTTAAGTCCTGAGGTTCATCTGCCACGGCCGAGTGAGCTTGGACAGTGCCAATGAAGTCCTCAGGACTAGAACCTACAGGACCTGGCATTTCCCAGGAGGTCTCCCATCCAAGTACTAATCCGGGGCTGACCCTGCTTAGCTTTTGAGATCTGACGGGATTGGATGTCAGGGAGGCATTTAACTGCCTTTCTCTTGGAGTAAGACAACCGCAAATCCTTATCTTTGAATAAGAGCAGAAGTAGTGAGCAGATAAAAATCTATCAAAAGATGAAGTAGTTAAAAAGAAGTTAAACTTGTGAAGACTGACTAAAACAATAAAGTAAAAGCAAAAGAAAAACATAGAGCATTAAAGACTGCAAATTCTGTAAGAGGTAATTTAGAAATTCACTTAATAATTCATCTTAAAAGAGGCAGGTTTTGTTTTCCATTATTGTAAAACTTTTCTATCTGAAACCACAAATTAAATGTTTTTAATTTATCTCTACTAATTATCCTACTGGAATGCAACCTTATTTCTGTAATGGCATGCATGTTATAAAATACTGAATCCTTACCTCACTGAATATGAAAAAATGGCAGATAAATTTTGTTTCCGATCACTGGTTGAATAATTTGCCAAGTGTGCTCAATAAATTATATTTTTAAAATTAATGTTATGTGTAAAGCATAGTGCTCCCCAATTCAGTGTCCCCAAC
This sequence comes from Pithys albifrons albifrons, assembly GCF_047495875.1. Taxonomy (NCBI): domain Eukaryota; kingdom Metazoa; phylum Chordata; class Aves; order Passeriformes; family Thamnophilidae; genus Pithys; species Pithys albifrons. Next base: position 37,320,815 of record NC_092459.1, read on the forward strand.
AAGAGTCTCCCAAACCAGACACTGCTCACTTGCCTCCTCCTTGATTTCCCTTCCTGCTGCCAGGATGGAGTTGAGAATTGGAGGCACAAAGCTGAAAATTATGGATTGAGGTAAGAACAATTTACTAGAAACAGCAGTGAGATAAGAAAACTAACTGTAACAGCAGCCATATTAATAACAAAAGGTATAAGACAAAGAGACAATTTACATGGAAAGGAAAATATACCTGACCACTTCACTCACCGTGCTTTCTCTGGAGATCAAGACCCTTACTCCTGATTGAATAACATAAGGGTCCAGCCATGCCCCCTTCCCAGCTACAGTAAAAATATTAACCCTCTCCTGGCCCAAAGTAGGACAATTAATTATATTATTAATGAATATAATAATAAATTATAGTCATACCAAAGGGAAAATAATCAAGAAACTTATTGCCAGAGGAAAAATAAAAGACATTAATTTATCTTTTATCTTATTAATAATGAACTAAAAAATATGAAATCTAGTTCAGAGTCTTATCTACATTTTTCGTAAGAGATTTGTTCATCAGTCTTTCTCCTTTTTATTTTTTTACTTTTTTCCTTTTCTTTTTTCTTTTTTTTTTGGCTTCTTTTTTTTAACTTAACTGCTACAGAAGCAATCAAAGACAAGGACTTGTGCAGAGAAACAAAGCAGAAGTGCCTCACAGGGGACACTGCAACCAGATGTTTCCAAGGGGAAACAACTTTCTCTGACAGAAATTATGACTAAAGTGACATGCTTCTTATTCCTGCCACTCCATGGCCTGGGAGGAAAGCTGCAGAAAGAAACCATATCGGTAGTGAGCAGAAGCAGACAAAATAAGCCTCGGGGACTGCTGAAATACTTCCCATACTGTTGGGAGGCTTTCCTACATTCATTGCTCTTAGAGCTTGATCCATTCTCTATCTCCACAGCCCTGTTATTCACTGACAGTAGCACTTGTCCATTTTATATTCTTTTTCCCATAGTAGTGCTCTCTACATAGTTTGCACATCTTTTATCACAACTCTGTCCATTTAGCTGATCTCTCCACCACAAAAAATAATCCAAAACTACACATCATATAACTTTCACAATAGTTTTGTCCTGTTTATTTCAGTTTTTTGGGAAAAGAATGGTCTTCCTTTTTTGTTCATTTTCCTTTTTTAATTTTTTTTGTTTGGTTTGGTTTTGGTTTTAGTTTGTCTGTTTAGTTTTGTTTTTCTTGTGAACTGCTTAGGTGTCAAATTCAGAGTTCACTGGATTTTATACAACATTCTGTATTCAGATTGTCCTTCGGTATGATTTGTATCACATATATAAGGCATCATGTAGTTTTTCTTAACTTGTATACTAGACGCAAATACAAAAATTTTACAAAACCTAGCAAATAGTTTAATGAAATCAGTTATTCAAGGCAAACATATTGAATATAACTTTAAACACTACTGACATCTACATTTGAGCTAACCGCTCTGGGCTATAGTCAGGCAAGAGAAATTGCTATGCCTTCTGCTGTGTAATTCATTTCAACCAAAACCAGGCATCTCATACAGGTTGTACCAATTGCACCTTAAATGTGCCTATTTCTCTACTTTGGCTACAATGTGATCCTGAAGTGACTTACAGTTCCACTGTAGATAACTGAACCCAGATGAAGTACTTCATACTCTTATCAATTTCCATGCTGACTACAATAGGCATGTGATTTCTAAAAGTTATCTACAATGTTACTACTATTCTGTTATTTCCTGAAGAGTTCATGAAAACATTCCAAAAATCTGTGCTTTTACAGTAGGAAAGAGAATAATTCTTCCCCCCTCCCACCCATGAGATTCTAAACTCCAATATCAAGAAATTTGCCCCTGGGTGAATTTTGTTCTTCAAGATGTATAAGAACATGTACAGATTCCTGAGTATCAGGAATATTCACCTATTGAAATGTGAACTCTTCAGCATTAAATACTTGATCAATATGAGAGTTTCAGAGGAGAAAATAGTGTTAAAAGTTTATTCATTCTGTGCACTCTTTAGAGATGATTAACTGTCTTTATTATATTAAAGCAAACCCAAAGCCATCTGCCAAAGGCGATTGTGTCCAAGCACTGAAACCATTTCATGTGAAAACTCATTTTCAGACTCCTAATTATTTTTCATTATAGTGGCAGTGTGGAATAGATTGGAATTGGACAGTAATTGCCAGGTCTGAGCAGTGCGGACCATTGCAATGTATCAGTTTAGATGAAGTGTGACAAGGATACATCTAGCTACTATATAACTTCCATTAAACCACTTCCCTGTCCCTGATCATGTAACACTTCATAGAATGTGGTCAGCACAAGGTCATAGTAATGGCTTTCTGTCTGACTTCAAGTATTTTGTACATGCACAAGCTGTTAACCCCCTCTGTTAGCATCACTCTAACAATGTCCAGTTATTTCAGTTGTCAAGGATATTTACAGTATCCCTTCAGAGGGGATAGAAGGATTTTGAAAGGTTTCAGAACTTACATATATATATTTTAATGCTTCGTGATGCTAAATGTCCTGGAATTGAGAAACAAACTATGCAGAAGGTAATAAAATGGTTTTCTACAGTACCTCATGTGATGGGTCCTACAGCAAAAATTAGAAAACATATGATCTTAGATTCAAGTTCCAAATCTATAGACATTTCATGCAGCAAAATTATTTTTTTTCATATTTCAGTCATTAATTAATTTCTCCCTGATCTAAGCGTCTCTAAAGTAAATAATAATGTTTACACTGACTTTATTAATCTTTCAGCCCTTTACATTAATGAAAATATCTGAGCTACAACTTTGCAGCCTTAGACTTTGCTTTCTAATTTTGGTTTACATGACTCTATTTTTGTTTCAGCTCATATTTAGAAAAGTGTGTTCTCAGCTTTGTGTGTCTGTTTCTGAATAGTGTAATTATTGCTTAAGGAATAACATCCAACATTTGAGCAACAGCACTTAATGACCAGCTCAGAAAATATTCACACTTCAGTTTTTATCCCCATTATTGTAATTCAGTGGAAGCATCTTTTGGCAGCAGCAACAGCACTAAGAATGCTGGCTGTCCCTTTCACCTAGGATGCCAAATTTTATAACTTTGACTCTGTGTCAGATATTCAATCACATAAAGTATTTTTTTCAAAATGTGAGCCCAAAGTTCATCTTATCTTTTCTTACACACCTAATCTGTACTTCTCACACAATGGAAGCATGTGTTTCAATACTTTTGTAAAGTGAGGAAATTGTACTGTATTCAGAAATAGATCATAATGCTACCTAGCTATTTCTCAGAGGCATTATATACTGTGCAGATATACACACTGTTAGAATGATTGTGTTCTCACAGCTTAAGTCTTTACCATTTGCTAACTGAAGAGCTGTATAAAATGCCAGCTCAAGCTCAGAATGATTAAAAAGAATATTGATTTTTCTCTTCTGTGCATGATAGTAATCTTCTGAAATTCCAAGGATGATAATATATCACTTTGTTTTCCAATGCCATTCACAGCTTGGACATTTTTTTTAAAAAAAAGGAGAGGGAAAAATATAATTAATGAAGTCATCTATCATCAGTGAACCTGCAAAATAGAAATTATTTAAAATGTTCTGAAATGGTAGGGAAAACATAAAAAGGCATTCTAAAATTGTGTAGTTTTGTTTTGTTTTGTTTTATTTTGGAGAGTCGGGTTTTTGTTTGGTTTGTTTTATTTTTTCTTTGGGAGATGTTTTGTTCTTTTTGTCCTTTTGGTAATGTGGGCTCTTTTTCTTTTCTTGTGTGTGCGTGTGTGTGTTGGGTTTTTTTTTTTTTTTTTTTTTGTGTTTTTGGTTTTTTCTACAAGGTACTTCAGTTACTTAATTTAACTATAGTTCTGTTTTCAGTCTTTCCTGTTGGAAAGAGGAAGGATGGAAGTTGTGGGGTTGGCCCTGACTTGACTGGTCCATAGACTTGCAATGACACTTCAGTAGACCTTTTTCCTTCATCCTTGCAGTTCAACAGCAATCTGCCACACACTATGCTGGTGCCTCTGTTGTATTAGGTAAATGTATTGGCAGCAAAAGGTAAAATCATTCTAGGGTACCTCTTCATGTAGCATGTTTTGGCTTTTTTTTTTTTTTTGGGGGGGGGGCTTTTTAGGATTGAGAAGGTGTTTGTTGTTGTTGTTGTTGGGGGGGAGGGTATTATTATTTATTTTATTTTCTCCAAGTTACTTCAGTTAGTTAATGTAACTAAAGTTCTGTTTTCTGACTTTATTTTTTTTTTCTGCAAAAATTGCTAAGAAGCAATACAAAGCCATAGCCTAAGAAGTTTTATGTGCAATTCTATGTGCATATAAACAAGAAGTTTATATGGAAGTCTAGACTTTTAAATATCAATCTACAAAATTGCAGACTTGGCATATAATTTGATTATTTTGCACATCACATCTCATCACATTCTGCCATTTTAGAGTGAATGAGATCTGTGTAAGAGTCTACTACTTCCCAGGCAAATTCTGACTGATTTTAAACTGTGCAGACCCTACCTCTATTGCAAACGGAGTCAGATTTGAAGAACCTATATCTGTGGCACCTGTAAACATTTTCTGAATCCAAGGCCACTGGATCAGGAAACTAAGACTGTAGCTTGGCTCTGAGAAATGTTCTGCCAGATCCTAGATCTTTCCAGTTTCCCCTTACCATGCTTTGGTCTATACTCTTAGAACTGTGATAATTAACATAATCAATACATGGAATGCTTGCATGTGTCCTTTATGTGAGAAAGACCGTACTTCAGTTGGAGAATGCATGTTTTTTTCACATATATGTATTGATCAAGCAATAAATGAGGTCATAACTCCATGTTGGGCAAACACAAAGAGAAGACCAGAAAGAGATGGCTTCTGTTTTTCTCCTCTCATATGTGATCTCATACACTGAACTTCCCAATACACCCACTTCCTGCAGAGTAAGAATGCAGAGCATTCAAAATGACAAGACTTAAAAAAGATGATTATATATGTTAGGCACAAATTCAAGGTGAAAAATAGATGTGTGAAACTGCAGAATGAAAGAGTCAGACTAACAAGGGTTTATGAAGGTAAGATTAGCGAAAGGATGAAATGGATTATCTCAGGAAGTTGTGGAGTCACCATCATTGGATTCTTTAGAAATATCCAGAAAGAGTGACAGAGGTATAATTGATCTGCCTTTCAGACCTACTTTTCTTTTCTCTAACTTTGTACTGATGTGGTACAAGTCACCAAATACCCAAATGTGTAAGTACTGCAATAAAAACTAGCTGTGTCATTGTTAGGGCCCTTGCTGCCTTGACAGAGCATGCCTGGTCATATCTCTTCTGTACTCATGGCCAAAGGAGTGCAGGCACATGAATAATCATTTCTTAGGAATATTGTACTGCTAAAAGAAGACCCAACAACATACATCCCTACCTCCTGCTTCTTGTTTATCTTGGTCTGAATAGAATAGTTCTGGCTTTTTAAAAGCAGTATAAAATAATTTTTAAGACTAAAATGGATCCTCAGCATTCATACTTTCCTATAATAACCTTGGAAAGCTGTCTCAAGGATATTTTATTTGAAGCACATAGTGATTGTCTTCTTCCAGAACTGGCAAGACAGGGTCAAAATGGTTGTGCAAATGAACAGACAACTGTCTAGCAAGGATAGTGTATGGCAGCAAAGCCTAAGTACACTATTGGGATTTTGTGGGCTCTCCCCAGCACTGTGTACTGAGCTTCAGCATGTGCAGAAACCATGATCTGAGCCAAACACCCTTCTCTTTAATTTTTTTCCTCATATGCACTGTCACCACATCTCTCTTGTTATGTAGCTCAGTGTATTCATTGAGGTGTACATCACAGAGGTGTCTGACACTGAAATACAATTTAGACAAGCCAGTCCACACAGTTTGCCAGGATGAGGATAAAGACGACACAAATAAAAGCACCCGAGGAAATGGTGGCCTGATGAAATGTCACAGAGTGCATGAAATACAGACCAGCCTAGGGGCAACGATGATGGTAAAGAAGTGAACATGGGCATTTGTAGTGGACACAGGGACACATATAGCTTCTATGTGTCTTGGCATAGATTGACTGCTATGTTTGCCAAAATTTAAAAAAAATATTTAAATGCAGCTAACACAATCTGGCTGTTGTGTGTGCCCATTGCATTGGTGCTTGTACTTCAAAAAGCAATACTTGACCCCTCACACATGAATTCAGCTGTGGCTACCAAAAGTAGAGTAGATACTGAGAAGGATGCCCAGCAAAGTCCAGTCATTATAGTTTACAGTCTCTTAACTTTTTTCTTTCTTTTTCTCTTTTTTTCTTCTTTTTCTCTTTCTTTTTTTTTCTTTTTTTCTTTTTCTTTTTTTTTCTTTTCTTTTCTTTTTCTTTTTTCTTTTTCTTTTTCTTTTTCTTTTTCTTTTTCTTTTTCTTTTTCTTTTTCTTTTTCTTTTTCTTTTTCTTTTTCTTTTTCTTTTTCTTTTTCTTTTTAATTTTACCTTGTTATGACCTGCCCCAGGAAGAGGAAGGGGGGGGGGGGGGAGGGAAGGGGCGGGTAAACCCAGTTTCTTATCAATAATTCCCTTGGGGTGGATTAGAGTGGAACGACACTGAATAATCAGTGTTTGAGAACATATATAGGTAGGGTTTATTTTAGCAATAACCTTTATGGGGGGAGAAGAAAATGCATAGGGGAGAGAAAGACAGGATCAAAGTAAAGGGAGAAAAAGAAAAGATGAGAATGAAAAAACAGCTTATATAGTCACCGTCCATTGGATCCAGCGATGCATCTTCTCAATTCGCAGGTGGGGGTGGCAGCGAAGAACAGAACCCAAACCCCCAAAGTCACTAGTCAATATATATACCCTCAGCATGCTTTTGCACCTCCCCTGAGGAGGGGAGTTGTTTCCATGGAGTAGTATCACCAGCCAGGCCATAAACCCCCAATATTTTTCCCGCCTTTCACAGAGTTCATGTGGAGGACAGGGCAAACTCGGCCCTTCTTTCCTCTTCAGGGCTTGATACCTTCAGCATTGGAGGGAGGGGTGGGCCCCAACTGCCCATCAGAGGTATAATGCAAAAGTCAAGAACCTGCAAAAGTCTCCTAGAATGCATAAATCATTAACCATTTCAGTTTCCAACATACCTTAATGCCAAAAATTCTGGAATTTTGGTAATATTTTAGGTGCACATAAATGGATAATAGATATTATATTTGTCTTTTTTTTCAAATTAGGAGAGATGCAAAAAATAAATTTAATTATAATGTCACACTCTAGTAAAATCTTTTAATATGGAATTCCAAGAAAAACACAAATTAGGAATTATATTTTTCTATGCTATGGTTGTTAGATTGCCTCAACATCAGTTAATTTAATTTATAAATATACTAACTCAATAAACCAAATTATTTTATAAAAATACACTAAAGAAATGATCTGTTGACTTCATTGACATCAGTGGCAACCATGCTCAGTTAATCTAATCAGGATTTTGCACCTCAAAGTGTATTAAATATTTAAATATTTAACAACAGTTCAGTGTAGTAACTAATTTTCAGAAAGTCCCAAATATGTATCATTTGGTGGAAAATATAGCCTACAATCCACCCTACTCATCTATCCATTCACTGCTACAAAACAAAGATAGTTTTTCTGTCATAGATCTAACTGGTCAAAGAATGTTGCTTTGAACAATGAATCTGATTGTCCTCAAAACTTTATTCTTAGTCATGTAATTTATACTCTTACTATTAACATCTCATCCATCTGGAACTGTGCTAAGCTATGGCATAAATGGAGGATAAACATAAAAAGTGATTACCTATTGATATAGTTGAAGAATAACAGCTATTATTGTCAAGAGATTTAAATGTGCCTGAGCAATGCCTTTGGACTGTATTGAAGCTGTTTAATGAAATTAGCATAGTGGGGACTTTTTTTTTAAATTCAGTGTTAGAAGGAAAATGTCTAACATTGATTCTCTGTTCTTCCCTTTTAGTGGGAATCTTTTTGCTTTTGTGTAGTAACTCTTTTCTATTATTTGGCTAAACATGACAGAAGGAAAGAAAAAAGTGGGGAAAAATGGGGGAAGGGAAAAGAGAACAGTAATCATAGAATCATAGAAAGTCTTTGAGTTGGCTGGTCACTTATGGACCAAATATATGTTTATTACCAGTATAAAAGCATATAAATTTCTTTAAAAATATCTATATACCACTTTTCCATATTCACATACCAGGGATAATAAAAGGCTTAACCATTTCCCCCATTCCTTGTTCACAGAAATCCCACTGAATTCAGTGACAATTCAGGACATAAAAGACATGGGGTACCAGGGCATTAACATGGGACACCTTTATCTTACCTGTCATTCAGAGATTTCAACAGCATAAAAATTGACTCAGGACTTACATAGTTTATACAAAATATGTAAGTAGAATTTTCAGAATATTAGGATCACATATTTGGTGTAGTTTACTGTGCTGTGTATGATGTTGCCTGCTCTTTTCACTGTTTGGTGCCTTGAAATGAATGGAACTATCAGCCCTCTGGAGTGAAAAGAGAAGCACAAAGGAAAATGAGAGAAGAAATAATGAAGATCAGGTTCAGTAGCCCAGTATTGTATAATAGCTGTCAAAATAAAATAGAAGTTATCAGACTGATCATATTTGGGGGAGATAAGCTCTAACCATAGCCTTATATATCAGTGTCAATGCAATATCTGCAGTGAAAGTGCAAAAGTTAAGCAATGAGAATTTCCTAAGAATGCACTGATCCTTGCAATGTAGTAGCGTAATACATGTAATTTATATGAACTATCATCCCTGTACTCTCTTGACCTTAGAGCAACTGTATATTCAACCATCTCTATTCAGATTCAATCATAAAACTACTAGAGGGAGTGAAAGAGGAATACACTTTTCATCAAATTTCCAGATGTACCATGGCAGTTGAACTTCATAACAGGTCAAATTGTGTACTTTTTATTTATTTATCTACAGATCTAAAGTACTTACAGACTTCCTATTTCCACAGTGCTGACAGTTTCAAAATCTTTAATAGAAAATTCTGTGATTTGGTCCCTCATCAGGTGAAAATTAGATGTATGAGCAGTCTACAAGACCAGAGGGAAAAAAACTAAACCATAAGCTAAAGGTCTTTAGCAGATGATACCACATTTTAATTGTAATTTCTGAAAACTTGCCAGGAATGCCACATAGCTGGTTATTATTAGTTGAACACTAGTTGATCCTGTACTGTCAAAATACCTTTTGGTCCACATTTTTTGGAATGACTTCTGTGTTCAGGCTGGAGGAGCGAGCTCAGAAAGTCCCCTAATAAAGAGCAATTCCATAAAACAAATGTTTTCAACATTAAAAAAAAATCCTCACGTGCTAACACTGTACTTCTGTGGGCACCTGAAAACCTCTGAAAGTTATGAGGAGTTTGGGATCCTGTTCATATGTGACTCAACCACCTCAGCATATCTGCATGAAGGGCAACAATTCAACAAATATTTTTTCAAGTATGTCTAATAGTTCTATATGATGTTTGAACATATTTTCCAATTTCCTTCTGAAGTCAGTGGCAGCACTTATTGGTGGTCCCTTGTAAGAGTCAAGAAGTAGTGGTCAGGGCCCTTATATTCTGACAAGACTGCACTGTCTTGGAAAGTACAGTTCTGTTCACTATTGCAAATTAATATGGGGCCATTGGTGGCATCACCACTCAGGTTTTATACAACTGGCTTGTACTTCCCAAGTGAGTGAAAGACACAGAATTATTTCTGTCCTCAACCATATGTATTGCAAACATTTTCTTTCACAGTGTCTAGTAACTAATGTCCTAATTTTAAGTTTATGGGCTCCAGATGAGACTACAGATTGTCTAGTAAGGTGGAGCTATGTGTTCTCAGTATTTCAAGCAAACAGCCAACATACATTAGGTTAGAGACAAGGAGAACAGAACATTACATCACAGGTTACTGTCATGGTGGTGGGAAGATCAAAAGGGAGAGTGCAAGTGAGGACATTAGATACAGTTTCATAAAACCATGTAATCTTAGGGCATGATTTATTTGCTGTGATTTACACACAGTCATTACCATGAGACATGTTGCACACCAGAAGTGTCAATACCTCTCCACAGGATATAAGAATATCTTGGGGTAACTAGCTTAAACAGATTCCTTACCTAGTCATCTAAATTAAATTTTAAAAAGAAATGAACATTATCCTTTGTTACCTGAAAGCTAAAGCACTCAGGCAAAAATCTGGAGTCCACTATTTCCCTAGAAGACTTCATTTAAATAGATTTTATTATAAAATTAATCTGCTGCTGAGTATTAATTAAAAAAAAGGATAAGTTTTTCACACAGTATGTCCATGCAAAAGTAAAGAGAAAAAACAGAAAAGATGTCTGATAATAGATCTAAGAGACAATGGAAAGAAAGATTAACTCATGGGTTGTTGAGAAATATCACAAATCAGATTTTAATATTCACTTTGCAGAAGCAGTAAAATGTCCCCAGGGAGAGAACATCCATAGTAATATGGATTTAGCTTAGGTCAAAGATAAAAAAGTAAATATGTACGTTTACAGTCAAATTTTTCAAATTATCAACATTTGGCTACAATGTAGAACTGCATTCCTGGGGAACAGAAAATGAAAGGGTGAGAAAGGAAAAATATAAAAATAGAACATTGAACAGCAACCAAAGTGTTTGGACTGTTACTGGTGAATAAGAAAATTGTTACAGGCACTGTAGGGCACACAAGAAATTAATTCTGGGTGATAAATTGAATGAAATTACTTACAGAGCTAGCCACAAACATTTTGAATCCTCAAAATATGAATATCTAGAAGCATAAAGGATGCATTATTTTTCAACTACATCAGAGGAAAATGTTCAAGGACATGAGTAAGAAAATGTTACTCATATGCATTGGTATGACACAAGTGCTTAGGGCCAAAACCAGAATGAGGAAAAGCATAAAAAGGTTGTTTCAGCATCTACTGGTGGAATGGTGATTTTCCTTAATGTTTAGCATATTAAGTCTTCTCTATCTGCCTTTTGATCTTAAATTTTTATTTCTTTCTTTAGAAGCTCTTGTGCAGACAGAACCTAAATAAATATTTTAATAGCTTTGTTTTTAAAATTATCAACTTAAGTCTGTCCTTTCATACCTAACCCATGGCTAGTTTAGATACTAGTTCTGCAATATGTTTGTACTTTTGCAAGTGTACATATTTTGCATATACAATAAAGGAATTATAGAAAGCTTATTTTGCACACTCCCATGAGCATTTCCACAGTCTGTCATAGTGCAGTTAGAAGATCAGCCCTGAGTTTATCGCTCCCTTTTATTAAACACAGCCACATTACAGCTCCATTATTTTAAACACAAGAAGCAGATAGACAGAAAATTGTTCCAGTGTCTTTATAAGACATCATTTTATGACAATAAATTGTGGTTATTATTACCTCAGTATCAATTTGACCCTATGCTTTCAAATAACCTTCTGTTCCACGTTACTTGTAATGGTTTCTGTATTTGCACTAGAAAGCCAGTGTTTCAAAGTCCATTATTGAACATTACGAACTGGGAGTCTGATGTCCTCTTCCACATACAAACCAGATTGTGTTTTCATTTTCCAAAATGACATTATTGCAAGAGTTATACTAACAAGCTGAATAACTAACAACGATACTTCATGTTTATTGCTGCTATCATAAGTTTTAATTAGGAAGCTGTATAAGGGTTCAAGATGCTACAATATTAAGAAAGTAATAATTAAATATCTGTTAATGCAATTATAACCCAGTTCTCTGTTTTAATTAATTGAGTTTGTTATTAGTAGAAAAACAACAATGTCTCTCAAACTGCAGGAAAGCTTCTCCCAAAAGTTCTTGTAAGGCACTTCTGTTCATCAGTATCTAAAGGTAAATCAAAGCTATTGCCTTCTCACTTAGTTAAACCATTCAGTGAGTAGAGGAATACTTGGTTTAGAACTGCAGGAGGTGAACTGCCCATAAAGGTTTTGGTTCATTAACAAGGATGTCTGATGAGAGATCAGAAAGTAATGAGTTGTCAGCACCTAACAAAACCAGGGAACAAACACAGTATAAATAAAGAAAAGGCATAGTTCATGGAGAGACCTCAGAAGAGCTTTTTGTAAGCAAAGACAGAGATGTAAATGAGTTATTTACAGGTTCATTTGGGATAACACATTTGAAATATGAATCAACATTTAAAATACATAAAATATTACTTATTGAAATAATTTCAAAATTAGTAAAATCAGAACTGTCTTCTTACAAGTCTATACAGATCACAATTTCAGCAGTAAATTGTCAATAATACCTTCTCTTTTAAAAGATTAGAAAAATTAAATGAGGTGACTTTTTAATTTAAATTTTGAGCTGCAGTGTCCTTTTTTTGCATTTTACCAGATTATCATAACATTTCTGATTATATTATTTGGTTTATTTTAATTTTCAATGTATCTTCACTATTTATATTATATATTTTTATAGTAATTATATTTTTATATGTTACTTTTCATTAACATTTCAATTTATGTAGCTGCAAAAAATATAAATAATGTTACAATTGTGTTGCAATCATTGCAAATTTTTTCTTAGTGAAGTTATTTGTGTTTATACCTGAAATGTCACCAGCTTTCTCCAGGAAAAAGGAGTAGTATGATCAGGGCAAACTATAATAATTATATTTCTGTCTTTGTGTCTACTGTCAATCAGTTCTGTGATATCTGGATATCTGCTTCAGGTACCACCATCTTTTGCAGTCTGCATGTACAGCTAAGATTCTGCTTAAGCAAAATCTGTTGAAGAATTTAGATAGACAACTTTTATTTTGTGACTTGTTCTAACAGTAGGAAACACTTGCAAAAGATTATTTTTCAGAATCAGAAATCTTGGTTAGAGGACTATTTCCAAACGTATACAAAACTATGTCTTTAATGAATATGCATATTTTTTCCCATTCTCTGATCTATTCAAGTTTAAAATATTAATCTCATAAGTCATGATTAAAACTGCCTATATTTTTTTAGAAAAACAAAGTTTTTCTAAGGTTGACTTTAGAAAGAATCCTATTTCTTGATGTCTTGAGCCTGGTACCAGTAAAGTCTGACTTTATAAGGAAGAACATTTCATAAAAGCAATGCCCAGAAATATTTTCCCAAAGTGGACAGGCCTTCAACTAATAGTTACATTACAGTTCATAGGATTTTCATAGCTTGCTATTTACACTTTAAGTAGATGAAGACCTAAATTCTCCTTTGATTTCAATAGGTCTTGAAAAAAAGTCAAGTAGAAAATAGGATAATGCACTGCAGATTAGATGGGTAGGTAGACAGTCAGTTTGGTAGATGGATAGCAAATCTCCTGTTCTTCAAATTCTTTTGCACTCTAAAGCCTTTTCTTTAATAACTTCCCTTCAATTTAATTTTCTTAAGGAAGGGCTATGAAAAATTTTAAACTTTTGAGTAATTGTCATATACTGTTATGGTACAACAAAGGAGGAAAAAATCACACAAATTTGTAATCATCTTAAGCCTTATTTGTTTGTTTGGGAGTTTTTTATGCCTTTCTAATACAAGGCATTTTAGACTATTTTGAAAACCTACTCTTTCTACCCAGGTGCCTTCAGTCAGAGGTGTTTTTTCAAAAGAGACTCTTGCTCTCTGAAAGGTTACACAAATTCATTCTCTGCTTCTATGGTGTAAGTACCATGCACTGTAATCATGGTATTTGGCCCCAGCATAATTGGTGTGATTAACAAATACTGATGGATCAGCAAAGTGTTTGCTTTGTAAAGTCAGAATTTTGGAGATTAGACTCAAACTGTTGTTTTGTTATTAATGTAATCAGTCCAACACAAAAAAAAAAAAAAAGATGGAGGAGATGATGATTTGGCAACACTTCAAAATAAGTCATCATACCTTATTAATCCTTTGAGCTCATGCAGGATTTTTAAATTACTTAGCTAACCTCATTTGATATTAGCAAGGGTATAAGATTAATGCAGTAGGAATTTCATTTTGATGTTATCTAAAACTGGGATTAAGCCCACAAAAGAAACATTTTTTTTTCAGTTTGCTAGATTGGTTGGCATGCCTTACAATCTTTCTTCTCACAGAAAGTAGAAATGTTTTGTTTTGTTTTGTTTTTTTTCAAGTGACCAAGTGATTTTCCAGGACATTCTTCAGTGAGAAACAGAATACTGGAAGAGTAAGTAGGACTTTTATTTTTAAAAATTTCAATTTCCATCCCTAGAGAAGGTAAAGTTAACCTTCACTAATGCTTCATCCTGATATCCTTTCCCTTCTTGACTAAATAATAACACTTTTAAGGGTTATTAAACATAGAAGTATTAATATTCTTAATAGTATGAAAACTCTTTGTCAAATAAGGCTTTCCTAGATTTTCTTCTTAATTTCTTTCCTTTCCCAAGCATGCAGCCATAAAGGCTGTGAAATTAGTAAACTTCAATAATTTCTGTGAAGAGATTTTTAGTAATGTATTAATAGCAAGGACATGGGATTCATTCTGCATTTTTTAATTCCCCATGTGACAGAGGTATTTACAAAAAGGACTTTCAAGGGACTTCCTGGTGTCTCAGGGAAGTTCTAGAAGGTGCTGACATGTGATGAGATCAAGTTACAGCTGTTTGTCTGTAAGCTGCAAGAGGTTCTGGTTTTTACCTCTTTTTGGCTGGAAGTGTCTTCTATTCTCAGTCGTAGCAGTCTTAGGAAGATACATCATAAAATGTCTGTTGAAATCTAATTTCCTCCTTCGTCTCTGTTACCTAGATGTAAGGTTTACTGACTTGAATTGTACCTCTTAGCTACTGGTTAGGGTTGTTTTAAAAGGATTTATGTTGTTTATTGCTAGCTTATATGAAAACAGCCATCCTAGTGCATATATTTTTCTTATGAAAGATATATCAGTCATCTGTAGAAACACAACTAAGGCAATCTAATTTTCAAAGTCATCATTTGCCAGAAAGGACCAAATTTTTACTTGAAATAAGTCATACAGTAATTTCTAACAGATAGTAATCTATTATGGGATGCTTTGTTAACTGTAGGCAACCTGTTAAATGCTCTGTGTTATATCTCACAATTTCAATTCAAAAATATTAAAAATAGCATTAATAACAAGCTCTTTTCCTCTTTCTCTTCCTCTCTTTTTCACCCTGCATTGTAGCTGAAATAAAATACTATTTATCATTCCAGATGTAATTATATAAACTCTATAGAAAGACTTGACTCTCCTATTTCTCAAATTAAAAAAAAATCCCAAAGATATATTTTTTAACAAACATGATTCTTATGAATAAATATGTACAGAAATTCAGCTTCTAAATTGTGTGAATGAAACAATATTAAATGATCATTTATATCAGAACAGAGGATAATAAAAAGCTAATAGAATAATAAAAATATTTTTGCTAATACAATGCACTATAATTTCTTAATGGTTTAACTATTTAAAAAATAGAAATGTAGTGAGGATTATATGCTTTAGATTTTTAACTACTAGACAATTCGCCACTATTCATAGAAATGTCTTTAAAACAGCACTGCATGTTGAGATGACCACCATAAACATAGATCATTATTCCTAGATGCTCAAAATAATATGTATTCAGTGATATCAACAGTTACATGGATGTCATACTAAGATTCAAGATGAGAAAAATATGGCACTATTATGTGTGCAGAAACAAACTCAAGACAGAAAATCTAACTTTTCTTATTTGTTTGCTTTTGTGCTTTTTTTGTGCTCTATGTCAACTGTGTCTGAAACTATTCTCCAATTTTGACTCAATTTCAGGAACAGCTTCCTTGAAAGTATGTTTTCCACCACATATGCCAGCTTTCTTATCAGACTGTTATTGTTTAGGACAATCAGTAAATAACTTCCACTATTAAACTTGTACTTTCTTGAGATTAACTGCTATTTCTCTAATAACCCATAGCTATTTCTACAATGGAAGCACAATGTCTTTGGATGGTGTCTTTCCCACCAGTTCCTTTGAAAATTTCCATTTTCCTTGCTTTTTCAGTCTTTAATACAAGTTAGTCATGCTCAGATTAGGAATGTGTGTCTTTTAACCTATTTTAAATTCTCCCAGGAGACCTTTCTTTGCTGCCCTCAAGGGGATACAGATGTCAACCTCTGTCTTACTAAAGTGTCACTGGCAGTGGATCAATAGATCAATGGTATGCCTAACAGGCAAAATACTTTCAGTAATGTGATAATTCTGAATCCAGACAAAGCTTATTGTAGTCACAAGATTTACAGTAGGATGCCTGGGTGCCCTGACTATACTGGGGTGAAACAAAAAAAGTTGTTCAGCCAGCAGTATTCACATTTAGTGCCAGAAGTTCCTTCAGTTCCAGAAAAACTAATTTTTGGAATGACTACTAGTCTAGGGCATTTAGATTTTTTTATGTTCCTCTGAATTGCAGTCAGGATTGCTGCTTATAGTTGCAATGTTTAGAAAGCCTGACCAGTTATGGGAATTAGATTTAAGGTTTGTTTTTTTGTGGGTTTTTTTGTAAGTTCATAGATAAGAATAAACACTGTTTTCTTTCTAACCATAATATTTACTAGAAGAGCTATTTTATTCAGCTGCAAGGCATTAATCATTCTAGCTAACTCTACTCGAGTTCTTGTTTCCTCCATCAAATGGGTTGTTCTGTACATTGAACAGAGGTTCCAGCTCAGTTCTGAAAGGTAAATTCACTAGCTGGAGAAAGCAGAATAAAAAAGAAAGGTTTGCAAAGGCAGTTACATCTAACACAAAAAGTTGATGCCTAATGACAGCAAAATAGTGAATCATAATGCAAAAATGCTGAAATATTTTTTGAAAATTGGGGGAAAAAAAGCATAATTAATCAGCTGCACAATTGAGCCAACCCCTGAATCTTGAGGCAGATGGAAAGGGCAGTTCATTTCTCTTGAAGATATTGTTTTTGCCTCTCTGCAGACTCGAGCCAAGATCAAACTATAGATTCACAATTGTGAAGTTACAAATGCTGCCAGGAAACCAAGTATCCTATTCTTACTGTGAAGCAGTGGAATGACTGGAAATGAATGCTGAGATTGCATATGAAGGATTGCATTCTCAGGCAGTTTTGATGACCACCAAATAAGAGGGCCTAGGAACAAACCATTGCTACTTCTTCAACTTTTCATCTTTTTCTGGATTTTGTTTGTTTGAAGGGGTTGTTTGTTTTGGCTGGTTGGTTGAAGACATTTTGTTTAGGATATTTATTTTTGTTTTGTTTCTTTTTGTTTCTTTGTGGTTTTTTTTCTTTTGTTTCCTTGTGAAAGTGAGAATATGAATTCTAAGCTGAAGGCTAGAAAGGTCTGAAAGATAGGTTAATTAAATAAAGAATGACTAAACTAAATTCATAAATATGCCCTATTACATCCAGGACTTGATGCCTCTGAGTAAGAAACACCATTTTTGAAAAACCTGTGTTTTTGCAGAACTGAAAGAATTTATGTGTTCTTATTTCTCTCTTAGCAAATCCTTTCCACATTCTGTTCCTTTTCTTTGCATATTCTGATTGTAACTGGGCATGGGGGAATGTTTATCATCCTACACACAGTTCTTCGTCTTTCCCTTAATGTGGAAAATACAGAGCAATAACTTTTTGAATGAATAGATATTTTATTTTCTTATCTCTTCACATTTTTGCCAAGCAATTCCATTAGGAACAGATTAGTTTCAGAGTCCATATGGTCATATAACATCACTTTGAGCATGCAAAGGACACTGAATTGAATCTTGGCTCCAGTGTGTGTGGAACTACTGATTTAGTGCAAGCCAAGACTCAACCATTACCCTTAGGAATGGTTTATATTTAGAAGTTCCCCAAGAACTTGGTGACTTGTGTTCTCAAAACTCTAGTTGGTTTGTGATGAGCTATTTTTCAGTTCTGATCTTGTAATTGCCTATTCAACACAACTTCAAATGAGAACTTTTAGGAGCTGGCAACTTCAAGCTGCTAACACCACTCCTCTAGTCAAACCAAACAGACTCCTTCTACCTTCTTTTATACTTGCAAATGTACTATAGGTGGTATGAATAGGACATTCAATGTGAAAAATTTCTCCATTTCCAAAAAAAATTGGATTTTGAACCTAAGTATCTGTCCACTATTGACATAAAGTGCTGTCAGTGAGAATAAACAGTGAAAAACACAATGTCAAGGCCTCTTGTGTGATGAAGTTTCATAACTTAACTAGGTTTGATAGATAGGCAACAATTATATTCTTAAGTATATACCATAGAGAGATTAACTGAGAATTTTTTCATATAGGTCACCCTTTTAACATCTATGGTACATAGCTATGCAGGTTGAGTAATTACATAAACATTTAATCATATTCTGTTGCTCTTTAATATGTCTGCAGATCTTCAGATTCTCTGCTCTAAAGAGTTCGGGCTGGATTTCACTGAGACAGTTAAAAGGCAATAAGGAGTTCCACAGCATCAAAGACTCTGAAATCTGTCTTTAACAGCATCATAAATCTGACACAAACAATTTATCAATTTAGGAATAACTTCAGAGGAAACTTTGCTAAAATGCATTCCTCTGGGTGTTATCTGATAGCAAATAATCCTCCAGGTCTCTGCATACCTATATTCTGCAGAGACACTTTAAAGTATTTCTAGTAATGGTCCTTTGAAAATCCAGCCTGCTTGATTTTGAGAGACCACTGAGACGTTGCCATGTGGATCCAAAGCTTTAAAAGGTAGTATGATCTTGCATCTTTTCCATAAGGAATCCTTACATGAAGCTTAGGTTTTTACAGAAAGTTGGCCTATTTACTTTCTATGATTTTGTTGAGGAAAAAACAGTAAGAAGGGGATAGATAAATATTTATATTTATGAATTATGAGACTGTTTAGCTACTCTCCCCACTTTTAAGACATAAACAAAGCCCTTAAATTTAGGGAAAATATTGAAGGGCATTGTCTTCTAATTTTGCTGAACACTAGTGTATCTGATTTACACACACTGGCTGTTCAGAAAGATTTGGGTCACACCATATCCAATATTTTAAAAGATCTGAATTTTTTGTATTTTAAATATACAATTTCATCATCATGGCTAGTCTTCATGAACAAAGATTTGGGAAGGGCAATACCCACACTTGCTGCAAGCATGCTGGTGGCAATAAAGACTGATACGGGATAGGCAAGTCTGGTCAAAAAAGGCACAGCGGAAAGTCTCCTTAGGCGATATTGGCAAGGAATGGTTCTTTCTGCATTGTCTTGTCTCCTCGAGACGGACTCTGAATGTGTTCTCAAAGGAAGCAGCAGCATTATGACTGGTGTGTCTCCATGAATCCTGACTGGAGGCCAGAGTGGAAAATTGATGGCAGTCAATATGGCCAAGGCTGAGGTGTTGTGTCGGAGAGTCCTTGTATCTCTTCTTCGGGGCTCCTCTCTTGCAGCAGCCAGTGGCGAGTTCACCATAGAGCACAATTTTCAGGAGGCGGTGATCCTTCATCCTGGAGACATGCCCTGCCCAGCACAGCTGCGTTCTCATCAGCATGGCCTTGATACTGGTGGCTCCTGCCTGTTCAAGAACAGACACATTAGTCACAAAATCAGTCCAGTAGATATTTAGGATTGAATGGAGGCAGTGCTGACGCAAGCGTTTGTGGAGTCACAGATGGTGGCTGTAGATGACCCAGGATTCAGACCCATATAAAAGAGTAGACAGTACAATGGCTCTGTAGACACTGATCTTTGGGCTTTTCTTCAGGTGTTTTTTGGACCAGACTCTTTTATGGAGTTTTCTGAAGGCTCTGTATGCCTTTGCTAACTTGTTGTCTGTTGCTTTATCAATCTTACCATCTGAGGAAATGATACTTCCCAGATAGGTGAACTGCTGGACTGACTTAAGCTCTGAATTGCCTATGGTGATGTGAGGATGATGGAAGACTTCTTGAGGTGCAGGTTGGTAGAGAACTTCTGTCTTCTTCAGGCTGACTTCCAGTCCAAAAAGCTCAGCAGCCTCTGCAAAGCAGGATGTTAAGCGCTGCAGAGCTGCTTCCGTGTGAGCAACGAGGGCAGCATCGTCAGCAAAAAGCAGCTCGCAGACAAAGTGATTCAGGGTCTTGGTGTGGGCCTTCAGATGCCTTAGGTTGAACAGGCTTCCAGCGGTAAGATATCGGATGTAGATGCCGTTTTCTTCATTGAGGTCTGCTGTGGCTCTTTGGAGCATCATGCTGAAGAAGATTGTGAATAGAGTTGGTGCAAGAACGCAACCTTGTTTCACACCATTGCTTATTGGAAAGGGCTCAGAGAGTGGATCGCCATATCTGACTTGTCCACGCTGATCCTCATGTAGCAGAATGATCATTTTGAGGAACTTGGGGGGACATCCTAAACGTTCCAAGAACTGCCACAGGCCTTTTCTGCTCACAGTGTCGAAAGCTTTGGTGAGGTCAACGAAGGTTACATAGAGACCTTTTTTCTGTTCCCTACACTTCTCTTGCAGTTGTCTGAGAAAAAATGCCATGTCTGTGGTGCTCCTATTGGCTCTGAAACCACACTGGCTTTCAGGTAGAAGATCTTCTGCAATAGTGGGTACTAATCTGCTCAGAAGTATTCTTGCAAGGATTTTACCAGCAATGGAGAGCAAAGTAATACCTCAGTAATTTGAGCAGTCTGATTTTTCTCCTTTTTTCTTGTACAGGGTGATGACTGCATCATGGAGATCTGGTGGTAGTTCATCTTGTTCCCAGCAATGCACAACAAGCTTGTCAGCATCACTTGGGTATGATGGACATTGTGAACATTTCTCTGTTGCACTAAGACATAGCCAATGAGGTGCCCGTGCTTGGATCAAGGATGCATCCAGGTTGTCTGCAGGCTGTCTTTTTATTGAAGGATAGTGTTGGTGATGGTGCACTGCTGTTCTGCACAAAACTCTAGCAGGTGTCATCTTTTGTCCTTGCAGTTTAGACCATCTTTTCTAGGTCCCTCTTTGTGTGGAGCAAGCACAGCTCTCCTTAGAAAAGGCTGCTTGGTCATTCAGGATGCTGTCTCACAAGACTGTCATCTCTGGGGTCAAGTCTCAAATGATCAATATTTTGAACCGTCTGCATGCAGGGTTGTGTCTGCAGCTTCCAGCACTTCCTATCACCTGCCGTTTTCGACCTTCACCTGTCACTACAGGGTTTTGGAATGTGGGTGAACCCTTTGACCCTGCACAATGGATTTTTTAGGTGAGGTATAGGATGCGCAGAGCTGGCCCCACCCTTTACTCCTAAGGGTCATCTGCCAGGACCTAGCGAGCTTGGACGGTGACAGCAAATCCCTCAGGACATAGGTTTGGTTAGAGTATCCTTCTCTTAGATGGATAGCCTTACAGGTCTACCTGAGGTCTATCTACCTGGGTTTGGAATTAGAGTTGTCCTTCTCCTAGGGTGGTTGCCATCCTGCCCATGGACACACTTTATCTGACCCTTCAGCTGAGATCTGTCTGGCATGCAAGACCCTACTGGAGGAACAAACCACCTCCACCATAGCACACAACATCATGAGGGCACGCAAGCTTCTCCCCCGTGACAAGAGTTTGTGTCTGCAGAAGAATATACAATTTAGATAAGCAAAAATGGTCATACAAATAGCACATCTATGCATATGTAGTCTTCCATTATGCTGCACATATATTCTTTACAGAAGTGCGCAAAGTCCACAGAAATGAGTTGGATTACTTCATATATTGGCAGGGCTTAAGAAAGCAACACAGGCATGATCCTCTAGCACAGGCCGTTTGAAACGTCCAATCTTTCTTTTCAAATCTAGACAAGAAATGTAGAGTCCCCCTGGGTCCTAATTAGGTCTACTGGAGTCAAAATTATGAAGTCTACAATATAAAGCATAGCAAGTCTCTCTCCCTACTCCTTGCTCTGCCTTCTCAACGTCCATATATTTTATACTGACGTTTTTCCACCTGCTACAACCCGTGTAACAAAATCTTCCTTCTCTCTCCCCAATCCTGAGCCTTTGCAAGCAAATCCAGTTTCTTAAAGGAAGGATTTTTAGGAAGAAGTTAAATGAAAAATTGCAAATTATATAATGACAAGGCATCAATATGTAAACACTAAGAGTATTACTACAGAGATTTAGAGATGTGTGAGAAGAATTACATCACAAGAAACTTAGGTCTCAATTCCTCTCTTTTTAAAATAATTGGTAAAAAATATTTGTCTGATTACACTGAAAGAAGGATCAGGCCCTTAAATATGCTGCTATAGCTCTTCTTAAGACTTCTAAAGCCTGTGCTATGTTCTCAAATCTTGTCTATCTACCTCAGGAATGAGAAGTGTATATTTTCATAGTGGTCGAATGTATATTTCGCTGATTTAAACAGTGTTTTGCAAAGCTGTCTTTGACACTCCTAGGCTGATATATTTATACACACTTTTCCCTTCCAAATTTTGTTTAGATAGCTGTTAGAAAAAAAATCTGTCTGCACTACTATAACAGGTTATGTATCTAGACATAATTTTACTCTTGTCACAACCTCAAGAGTGTTTACTTAGAGGGTTAAAAAATAATAACTTTTGTTTAAAGACTCAAACCTTGACATTAATTTGGGGAATGACAGGAAATACTTCAGGCAGAAAAGGCACAACCAGAGCAAGAAAAAAAAAATCGAACAACCATCCCACACTTTAAAAAAATTTTGGAATATTCTTCTTGCATAATCTTTTTATTTTTTATTATTTAAGGTAATCAGTATTCATCTTTTTTTCCTTTCAAACTGTATTTTAAACTTCCTTAAGTAGACCTACTGATTTTAATACCACTTTGATAATGCAAAGTAAATGAATTTTAATAACATAGTTTATTCAGTATCAATAAGCAATGGTTAGTTTAAATCTGCTGTCCTTGTTCAATGTGTTGGACAGTGTTGACTACACACAACAAATGATAGAAGAAGAACCAAAAGAAATTACTTGATCATTGTATATTTTCTTGGTAATACAGTGTAACACAATTAACTTATTAGCAATTTAATTGGCTTAAAAGAAATGTGATATTTTCTAAAATTTGCTGGTGAACATGAGGTGCCTTTCCTAGTTAATCCCTGGAAACTGAAAAATTACTGTACTTCACTTGGGAGCTTGATAGTTGCTATTATCAACACTTTTAGCTACCCCACGAACGTAGCACCTGGTATATTCTAGGCTGTATTTCCTTTTCTTCTCCGGGGACACCCCCTTGTCGCGGGGGAGAAGCTTGCGTGCCCTCATGAGGTTGAGAGCTATGCTGGAGGTGGTTTGTGCCGCCGGTAGGGTCTCCCATGCCAGACAGGTCTCAGCTGAAGGGTCAGACAAAGTGTGTCCATGGGCAGGATGGGCTCGCTAGCTGTCTGGCAACCATCCTAGGAGAAGGACAACTCCAACCCCAAACCCGGGCTGATGGAGCTCACACAGCCCTGTAAGGCCATCCATCGAAGAGAAGGATACTCTAACCAAACCTACGTCCTGAGGTATTCGCTGTCACTGTCCAAGCTTGCTAGGCCGTGGCAGATGAACCTTAGGAGTAAAGGGTGGGGCCAGTTGTGCGCACGCTGTGCCTCACCTAAAAAATCCATTGCACAGGCTCGAAGGGTTCACCCACATTGCAAAGCCCTGTAGCGACAGGTGAGGGTCAAAAACGGCAGGTGATAGGAAGCAGCTGGAAGCCGCAGACCCAACCCTGCATGCAGGCAGTTCAGGATATGGGTCATTAGAGACTTGACCCCGGAGATGACAGTCTCTTGTGGCAGCATCCTGAATGACCAAGCAGCCTTTTCTAGGGACAGCACTGCTTGCTCCACACGGAGAGGGGTCTAGCAAAGGTAGCCTAAACAAAGCTCATCTCCACACCCGGCTGGATAACGGCGGCCAACCGACATCTTCCATGTGGTCAAACAAAAACAAAGAGATTTCAAAGGCATACACCTGCCTGCAAAGGTGTGCTCAAACTAACACTCGCATGTTGGAACATCAGAACCATGCTTGATACTAGGGATAGTGGATGTCCTGAGTGTCGTTCTGCTCTAATTGCCCACGAACTGTCACGGCTCAACATTGACATTGCTGCTCTCAGTGAAGTTCGTCTTCATGAGGAAGGCAGCCTTAAAGAACATGGTGCTGGCTACACACTCTACTGGTCAGGCAAACCCAAAACTGAAAGACACCTTTCAGGAGTTGGCTTCATGATTAAAAACTCCATTGCCTCCAAATTTGAAAATCTGCCGACAGGTCATTCCGATCGCATTATGTCCTTACGCCTCCAGATGATAAGATCATAATCCTTGGTGACTTCAACGCCAGAGTAGGTAAGAATTCTGAAGCCTGGAAAGGAGTACTGGGCAAGCATGGTGTTGGAAACTGCAACGACAACGGATGCCTCCTGCTAGAGTTTTGTGCAGAACGGCAGCTCACCATCACCAACACTGTCTTTCAACAGAAACACAGCCTGAAGAAAACCTGGATGCATCCTCGATCCAAGCACTGGCACCTCATTGACTATATCTTAGTACAACAGAGAAATGTCAGTGATATCCGTCATACTCAAGTGATGCCGAGTGCAGAATGTCAAACACACCACCGCCTTGTGCGCTGCAAACTTAACCTCCACTTCAAGCCCAAACCTAGGAGAGGTGGCATTCCAAGGAGGAGGCTCCAAGTCAGAAATCTTCAAACAGCCACAGTGAGAGACAGCTTCCAGGGAAACCTTCAAACTAGACTTAAAGATAATCCCATAGATCCCTCTCCTGAAGCGCTTTGGCAACATATTAAAAGTTGCATCCTGCAGTCCTCTGAAGAGTCCCTAGGGTTCTCCTCCAAGAAAAACAAAGACTGGTTTGATGAGAACAATCAAGAGATCCAGGAATTGCTGAAGAAGAAGAGAACTGCTCACCAAGCACACCTTGCTCAGCCATCTTGCCATATAAAAAAAGCCGCCTTTTGTCTTGCATGCAGCAAGCTCCAACAGAAACTTTGAGACATCCATAACAAATGGTGGCTCCACCTAGCAGAAAAGACACAACTATGCGCAGATTTGGGTGACCAAAGAGGATTCTATGAGGCCCTGAAAGCAGTGTACGGACCCACACACCAGGTTCAAAGCCCCCTACTCAGTGCAGATGGTCAACTGCTTCTAACAGATAAAACCTCCATCCTGAACTGATGGTCTGAGCACTTTCAGACTCTCTTCAGTGCCAACCGTGTAGTCCAAGGCTCAGCAATTCAGCACATTACACAACAACCGGTGAAACATGAATTGGATGCAGCCCCTACTATGGGAGAGATACTCAAGGCCATACAACAGGTGAAAACTGGCAAGGCAGCTGGGGTTGATGGAATTCCACCTGAAATCTGGAAGCATGGAGGTCAAGCACTCCATGCCAAATTCCACGAGCTTGTTGTGCGTTGCTGGGAACAAGGGGAACTACCACCAGATCTCTGTGATGCAGTCATCATTACCCTGTAAAAGAAAAAAGGAGAAAAATCAGACTGCTCAAATTACCGAGGTATTACTTTGCTCTCCATTGCTGGTAAAATCCTTGCAAGAATACTTCTGAGCAGAAGATCTTCTACCTGAAAGCCAGTGTGGTTTCAGAGCCAATAGGAGTACCACAGACATGGTGTTTGTTCTCAGACAACTGCAAGAGAAGTGTAGGGAACGGAAAAAAGGTCTCTATGTAACCTTTGTTGACCTCACCAAAGCTTTCTACACTGTAAGCAGAAAAGGCCTGTGGCAGATCTTGGAACGTTTAGGATGACCCCCCAAGTTCCTCAAAATGATTATCCTGCTACATGAGGAACAGCGTGGACAAGTCAGATATGGCGATGCACTCTCTGAGCCCTTTCCAATAACCAATGGTGTGAAACAAGGTTGCGTTCTTGCACCAACTCTATTCACAATCTTCTTCAGCATGATGCTCCAAAGAGCCACAGCAGACCTCAATGAAGAAAACGGCATCTACATCCGATATCTTACCGCTGGAAGCCTGTTCAAACTAAGGCATCTGAAGGCCCACACCAAGACCCTGAATCACCTTGTCCGCGAGCTGCTTTTTGCTGATGATGCCGCCCTCATTGCTCACACAGAAACAGCTCTGCAGCGCTTAACATCCTGCTTTGCAGAGGCTGCTGAGCTTTTTGGACTGGAAGTCAGCCTGAAGAAGATGGAAGTTCTCTTCCAACCTGCACCTCAAGAAGTCTTCCATCATCCTCACATCACCATAGGCAATTCAGAGCTTAAGTCAGTCCAGCAGTTCACCTATCTGGGAAGTATCATTTCCTCACACGGTAAGATTGACAAAGAGATAGACAACAGGCTAGCAAAGGCATACAGAGCCTTCGGAAAACTCCATAAAAGAGTCTGGTCCAATAAACACCTGAAGAAAAGTACAAAGATCAGTGTCTATAGAGCCATTGTACTGTCTACTCTCTTATATGGGTCTGAATCCTGGGTCATCTACAGCCACCACCTGCGGCTTCTCGAACGCTTCCATCAGCGCTGCCTCCATTCAGTCCTAAACATCCACTGGTCTGATTACGTGACCAATGTGTCTGTTCTTGAACAGGCAGGGGTCAGCAGTATCAAGGCCATGCTGATGAGAACACAGCTGCGCTGGGCAGGGCACGTCTCCAGGATGGAGGATCACCACCTCCCAAATATTGTGCTCTATGGTGAACTCGCCACCGGCTGCCGCAAGAGAGGAGCCCCGAAGAAGAGACACAAGGACTCCCTGAAACAACACCTCAGCCTTGGCCATATTGACTGCCACCAATGGTCCACTCTGGCCTCCAATCGGGATTCATGGAGACACACCATTCACGACGCTGCTGCTTCCTTTGAGAATGCATGGAGAGTCAGTCTTGAGGAGAAAAGACAACGCAGAAAGAACCGTTCCTTGCCAATATCACCTAGGGAGACGTTCCGCTGTGCCTTTTGTGACTGGACCTGCCTATCCCGTATCGGCCTTTTTAGCCACCAGCACGCTTGCAGCAAGCGTGGGTAGTGCCCTTCTCAAATCTTCGTTCGCGAAGCCTAGCCATGATGATGATGATTTCCTTTTATATGCCTATAAAATTCAGCACGAGGAGACCATGTGACATATTTCCTTCTCTTCATATATTAATTTGAAAAATGTAGATCTAAGTAGTAAGAATTTACAACAAGGTCAAATTACACTACCAAACAGATTACTTCCTGTTGGGTAATTTTTCAAGAAAAATCTAAATCATTCAGGGAAAAAAACTAACCACCTGTATTCACAAGGCCCAATTTTTTTCCATAATTCCACAGATGGAGGATTTACTAAACAGAAATAAATATAGCAAAATTCTAGTTACATCCCTGCCTACTGCCATTCACACCCTGGGCCTTTTCCATCTCTGATGTGCACCGTCTCATCTTTTTCCATTACTGGTCAGTTCCCCTCTGTTATTTTGATAACAGTGGAGAAGTTCCATTTCAAATTGTGAGATGTAATCAGCAATTATAAAAATATCCTTCTCTCTACCATTAAGCTAAAGGGCAGAGAAACATGATCTCAGCACCTTGGTCCACAGTTTAGAGCTTTGAGCTTTAGTAGTAGTAAGTATTCTTAGGCACAGGAAATCTGTGGATTATATGGCATCTGATCTTCTAATAGTTCAAGTACAGTATAAACGACTGTGAGTTTGAGCTTCTGCAAAATTCTTCATTATTATTATGATCCTTTCCAAACCAGTTATTGAAAGTTTTCAAAAGCTTTAGAGAGATTTTGGTGGAGGGAACAAGATACACCAGAATAAGAACATATCTTACTGCCCTTAGAGACTTTCTCATTAACAAGGATTCCTAAGGGGATAAAATCTGGTACCTCACTTTCTGCTTCTACCTCCTCTGCAGTAAGTCAGACTGGACATTTAAGTACAATAGACTGAGTTTTGTTTCCTGTCTACATAGCTCTTTAGGTCTCCCCCCCCCCCCCCCCCCCATTGTTTTCTTTCTTTTCTATTCTTTAATAAATAAAATTGAAAGCTACCCAATGAATTTTGAACATAATAACACAGTTTTTCTCAACCTTTAATCTTCTTTTGGGCACATATGCAATCAAGTCAGAGGTGAATTTTGCCACTATTGATGAAAGCAAGCCCATATCTTTTTTCTAAGCTAATTTTCAACACGTCCAAAGCGGTTTTGCAGTTATTTGTTCAACTGTCAATAGATTTTTTTTTCCCTCTGGCTTAACTGTAACTTATCTGGACTAAACAAGTATTAAAAAAAAATGTATTTTAAAAGCACAAAAAAAAAATCCCAGGACAAAACATTTTTCATTC
This sequence comes from Pithys albifrons albifrons, assembly GCF_047495875.1. Classification (NCBI taxonomy): domain Eukaryota; kingdom Metazoa; phylum Chordata; class Aves; order Passeriformes; family Thamnophilidae; genus Pithys; species Pithys albifrons. The sequence continues at coordinate 37,349,239 of NC_092459.1, forward strand.
TTCTTTCACTATTTTGAATTTTGATAGGCAGTGTGAGGTTAAAAAATAATAAATTTAAAAATACCTCTCCAAAAACAATACTTGGGGAATATTGGGCTGTTTAAGAACAATATGTAGCAAAAAGCTAGGAATTTTTTCTACTGCTGAGAAATATGAAATACACTCTTGCAAGTATCAAATACACCAACTGACAACATCCATTGTTGCTCTTCCAAGTCCTCAATTTTACTCCTAGTGGTCTAGGAGGCAATCATAATTTTGAAACATGAGTTCAATTCTAGTTTCCCTGCTATTATATTGACAGAAGAACAATAAAAACACTGTATTTGGAACCTGACATTGACTAGTGTGGTAGATTAAAAACATTTCCACTCAAAGGTGCCCCCATAGACAAATAAAATAAAACCGAGGAAATGTTAAAAGCAGCATACTTATATTTCTTCACATGTGCAAGAGTTACTCTGACTTTCTGGAAAAAGAAATTAGGTATTCACTGAAATGTTCGTTGGGTTGTACTTACTGAAAAATACAACCTTCCACCACATGCATTGTAACCTAAAACAGCCTACCATGAAATACGACCAAGCTATTACAGCAGAAAAAGGAAAGATGCTTCTTCTGGCTTTTGGGGTTTTTTTTCCTCTGATTTTTTTTGTTTGTTTTTGTTTTGTCTTTTGGATTTGTTGTTCATTTGTTTCTGTGGTTTTGGTTTTGGTGGGTTTTTTGTACTTGCTCCATACTCAATAACTCAGCCCATGTTGCTCACTAACTTGAATTTTTTGGTGGTATAAGCCTTAGAATTCAATACAGGAGTGGTAATCATTGGGAAAAAGTACATATCTTGAAAACAGGAAATTCTGGATTGACTTCAGAATACCAGAATTCACAAAATATTTTTTTTCAGATCTACCTGAACAAGTGACTTAAAATAGTTATTTCACTAGCTGTGAATTAGATCTTTAACTGTAATTTTTTAGATAAATTCTGTCTATTTATAGTTTTCAAATGTATGATTTGTTTAACGTTATTTCATGTTTTAGTTTACACCCCAGTCTAAGCCTGGTAGAACATTTAGTGATTTGAATATTTCATTTTTTAATTTTTAAAAGAAAAGTTGATGTTACATGCTTGGTGTTTCAGACAGGCTCAATGATTAATTAGCTTTCAGTTTGTTTGGAGCAGAGGTTCGAGCCACTTTTTTGAACAATTCCAGTCTTTTCTCTATTTAACACTTAGTTGGCTGTTCTAGCTGAACTTAATTTTCCATTCCCTTTTCTAAAACATAATTTTCAGAAATTTAAAAAAATTCCAAAATTTTTCTGATTATACTAACCGCTCAGAGCCACTCATTGACCTGATAGATCTTCCTATCAATATTATTCCTTGATATTGGAAGAATCAAGGAAATTCCCACCAGTGCTCCTGTTCACTCTACCAAGTATCCCAGGGACCTGAAGTCAATATATCTAATGTCAAATCCTGTCCAAAATGTAAAAATGAAGTTACTGATACTGTATGTTTACAAGGAAAAAGGAATTCAGTCCTTTACCTTGACTTTCAGGTATTTCTGATGAAATGAGAAGTTCACATGAGATACTAAGAGAATGAACCTCATTCACATTGCTGAAAAGGCTTTGTACAAAAGTATATGAAATTTATCAAAGCATAATTTAAGCCTAGGAATCACAGTTTACCAATCATTCAATTAGTTTGATTTTAGTTATTGATTTAGTTAATTTACTATTTACATTTAATATTTTAATGGTATTTAATATTCAATATTCTTTATTCGTAGATAATACTGACAAATTCATTCGAAGAGAAAGGATTCAAATTCCAATGCAAATTTTGTCAAGTCCTTTGTTACTTGAGATGGAAACCAAACACACACACACACACACATACATTCTCAAGCATAGTTTTATGCTGAGATCCAAAATGAAGAGATGATGATATTAAGTTTTTGATTGCATTGGACAATAATTATTTTCTTTCTAGTAAGTTGCACAGTGTTTCCAATAACCTTACATGGTTCTTTACCTTAGCAAGATATTTTACACACTTTGATTAAAAAATATTCACTTTTGCTTTACAGCAATCTTACTGTTCTCTTTTAATAGCAAAAGTAACTTTATCTTGTGTACAAGATTTTGAAGCAATTTTAGCATTAAGCGTTACTGAAACATATGGCCCAATGTTTATCTTCTCTTATGCAACATCAGTTTTACATAAAGCTTGTTTTCCTGAAGCTGTTAATCTTATGAGACAATATTTTTTACTCTAACATTTTGGGAGTGGGAAATCATTTTAACATGAATCTGCATAATGACCGGCAGCCACTGCTACTTTGCTGCTTGGCAAATCATTAGGCTGGCACTTTAGGATCAGCCCAGGACAAGAGCTTGTCCTTCTGGGTTGTCATTAATGGTGAGGAGTCTGCTGAAAACAAGGGTTGTGTTCTCAGCCAAGTCAAACATATGTACACTCTGTAACTGAACTGGTAGGAGTCTTACCTCCACTTATATCAATGAACGAGACAAGGTCACAACCTGTCTATTACAATTGTATTCCAGAAAGTTGAATAATTCCCTATAATTTTAAAGCAAAAATGATAAATCACTGGTCATATATTTATTTCCTGTGGTTGAATTGCATTTATGCTTGAGTTTCATTTTGTATTTGAAGTAAAAATGTTAGTAAGACAAAATCCTTAATTTTCTAGTCATTGCTAATCAAGCTGCAATAGCAAAATCTTTTAAGTATGGACAGGTGTTATGGGTTCACCTAGGTGGGCCTAAATTTGGGCTCTGAAGTTTGGACTAGGCCGAAGCTGTCAGCTGACTTGAGCTGGGCTGAGCTAACAGCTGACCTCTTCTAGCCAGTAATTTTGTATTCCATACCACATTATGACATCATCTCCAGGGAAGTAGGAACCAGTGTGGGAGTGGTTAAGGCAGTCACTTCTCAGCCCTCCTCTTGGGAGGACGCACGATGCTGTCCCAGGGGGGATGGAGAGGACCAGGCCCACCACTGGCTCACAGGGCATCTCAGGAAAGTAAATTGTGTTATTCTGGGTCTCTCCTTTCTGCTTGGGTTTGTCTCCCTGGGGAATAAGGTTTTTCTTAAGTAATGTGTAGTTAGGACAGTAGAATTTGTGTGTTCGTTAAGAAGTTGAGGTGGGGAACTTGTTGTTGCAAACTTGTGTGAGTGTATATTTGTACTCTCTTCTAATTGTCTCTTCCTTTCTGTAAAAATATATGTAGTTTTATTATAAATGCGGTTTGAAGTGGTTTTTTTCTTTCCCCTCTCTTTTCCTCCCTTTCCCTGGTGTTAGGAGGGAGGCTTTTCTCTCTGTGCTTGGTGGGGTTGGCAGTTGCTTATCTCAAACCAAGATAACAGGAAAAAAAAAGATGGTCATAGCATGCCATTTTCTTATTCAAATTAACACTAGGTCTATCATACAGGAGGTTTTATTCTTGTGTTGGGTTTTTTAACTGTCAGCTATACTCTGTATGAAGAGATCCAATTTTGGAGATTCTTTAAAAGGCAAGGTTACAAACCAAAGCTGGAAATTAATATGCCATTTATACTATATTGCCTCTAAATTTGTTAAACAATTTTAAAACTATAAAGTCATTTTTATTTGAAGTACATTAGAGCATATATCGAAATTGGAATTGCTGTTTTAAAAGTCAAGCCATAACCACACCATCTTTGGTAAAATGTGTGTTCAGAGAGCAGCTATCCACTTTCCCAGAGATCTACAATTAGTGAAATATCTGTAAGCTTTATTCAGCTGTTCCCTAAAAAAATTTGGGATATTAATCAAAAGATAAAACTAACCAGACTAATTTTTATGTGGTTGCATTGTATTTTCAAAAAGCTGTAGTCATAGTTTTTTTTTTCATTCTCTGTTTTGTCTCAGATTTCAACTACCTTTAGATTAACATTTGAAATAGTTCTTTCCCTTTTTCTCATATCTAAGTACTGTACAAATGCCAGAGACAGCTTTGCTATTTAAATGTGGTCAGTGTTTATTACTCCATACACATAGTGAAAGTAACAATTAATCATTATATTGAGCATCTTTGGGAGATTCCAAAGGAATCTGAAAAACCCAATGAATAATATTATCATCTTCTGTATATGGGAATTGGAGCCAAAGAGGGGAAAAGAATTTGTCCAAAATCTCACAGTAAATCAGTAAGAATGATAACTAGAACAAAGGTTTCCTGACTCATATCTCTGCTTTAACCAGATGACCTTGACCATGTAAGCAAGTAGTTTGAGACACACTTATTTAAAATAAATATTTTCTGTAAGCAGAATTGATTTTTTATAAAAAATTATAAAATTGAAACAAGTGTCAAACAAATATATATTTTTTTAGTGGATAGATTCACTGTAAAAATGAAAGTAAAAGTAGGGAAAAACATATTGTTGCCGTGAGTGCCCCCAAAAACAGGACTTCAAGCCAAGTTAATGTAGGATAAGATAAAAAGGTACATTCTTTAATGGCCAGTCTTGGGGCTTTTAGGAATACATGATGACATCTTCATGCTGCCCCCTTCCTCCTGGAACACTGATTTCCATGGTTTTTATAATATTGCCCACCCAATCCCCAGTTTACACATCTCTCAGTCCAGCCCCAGTCCCACCCCTGTGCCATCCCCCAGGATTTTGGGGTTGGGGTCACTGGGACCCTCTGTTTTTCATTCTCTTCTTCCTCGGGCTTTGGAGTTTTTCCAGTTCTTAGACTCAATGTTGTTGGTTTATGTTTGGTCTTGTTTTTGCAGGCCTTTCTGATAGTTGTTAGCTCTTGTACCTTGAAGAGAGCCTAAATAGCTAAAAGAATTTGAGCTACTAATCTGTGGTAGGGGTTAGGATATATAAACAATGAACTTAAGCTGTTACAAATATGAACACAACATTTGCTACAGTTTCAACTACTTCTAAAATCTATAAAAAATGAAAAATCAGAAAACACCTTTGGCATCAATATGCTCATTTTTGCAGAATTTCTTCTCAATAATGATCATTCCATAGGTCTAAAACAAAAGGGCTCTCCTATCTTTAGCCTTTAACTTATAGCTATGTTAGCCTACATGACAAATGGAGTCAGGTGGATGACTACATATTTGACAAGATAAATTTATTCATAGGTAATATAAGAACTTTTGAAAGAATATATTTGAAAACACAATAGTACTGCTTTTAACAATCTTACTCATTGCCTCAAACCCCATGCAGCAATGAATTTCTTTCTCCTTTCATTTGAGACTCATTTATAAGAAATATGGTGGCACAAACATCTTTCAATTTTTCTTCATAATTGATCCTTTGGGATACAGAATTAAGTACATGAAGCTTTATTGTTGATTTAATTCTAGAATTTCCCATGTAGTTTTCCCCTGGAGTCCAGATACTGACCCAGACTGAAAACTTCATAGTTCTATGACTAAATGTCCTTTAAAAAATATTTTTTCCCATAAATATTTGACAATATTTTTGGATCCAAATATAGGTGAAAATATTTCTAAAGAACATTAAGTTCCTTGGAAGAGTAAGGAACAATTAAGTAGGGTATTTAGCTTTTTGCAAAAAAACATTGTGCAAACTGCTTTGGATGCAGTGGAAAAGTTTTCACTGATTTTACTGGACTTCTAAAAACATATGGCTAAGTTTTGTTGTTTCACATCAGTTTTGGTGCTGCTTTCACCCCTCCATGTTTCATTTTAGTGCTTTTTTGGCAATTATTTTAGAACAGTAGGTATAATCTTTTAATTTTTTAGTTATCCAGAAAAATTGGTTTCCCGTCATCTTTGACCTTCCAAGAGGTTATTAAGAAAAAGGAAAAAAAAAAAAAGTCAGAACATAAAATTTAAGAAATGCAATTAAGACTGTGTGTTTTGTCATTTTTAATTAAGCAAAAAAAGCTCTGTCATTTTTGGTTTTGAATGTTGCTTTATATCTCAGTGCAGTTGATTTACCCTGCACCTGTTTTTTTAAATACAGGGAAACATACCAAGTCATTTCAGAGAACCAAATGGTAAAAGAAGAGAAGGAATACACTGGTCTTGTTGATGAATTTATGGCAACATATCTAACTTAGCCTATGGCAATGCTTGAACCAGAATTAAAAATAAATTAAATTACTGATGTAAGGAAACACTACTGCAGTATCTACTAATTTATGTAGAAGACATTTTAGTTACTGGGATAAATTTTCAAAAGTTCTTAAGTATAATAGAAGACTATGTGTAGAGTTGAGTGTGTTGTTCCAGCTGGTGGTGATCTAGGTTGAGATGACCACAGCCTACTCACAGCTCCTAGTTACCATCCCAAACACATGTTGCCTGCTGCAGATTGACTCTTGCACTATCTGAAAGTAAATCATAAATCTACAGATGTAGTTGCTTCCCACACCCAGCTTACCTTTAACAGTGTCATTTGTTTTCTTGTCACTAAGTTTTGACAGAACCAACGGTGGCGATGAGCATACAAGGATGTGTCTTAAGACCTCAACTAAATGAATACTTTTCATTAGTTTATTTAAATATATGTTTAGTTAATTTTGTGCAGAATACTGTACAGACTTCTTTATTTCAATATGCACCTTCCAAGTGTCGACTGAATGGCTTTATATCAAATGGGCCTTTTATATGCTTTATATGTAATGGGACTTATGCCAGTGAAGAAGTACCATATGGGCTGTTGGACTCACAGATTATATGTTTGGCTAAAAGTACTGATCCAACATTACCGTAAAACAAATAAGCATGTCTCAGAGACAATAGATCCCATTTGAAGAAATAAAGCATTATTATTATTTGGAGGTGTTTTCTTGAATTCCCATGTTGGATGACATGCATTCCACCATTAAGGTGCTAAAGCTTAATAAATCATCCGTCCTTCTGTGGAGGTTTTCAACAGGTTTAAACTTTAATTCTTTTCCTGAAAACGCAGGAAACTCTTAAGAGGATCTTTATGCTACAAACCTAAAGCTGAGGTACATTCAAGGCATTTAAATTGAATGAGCTGTATCTCACTCCTAAAATTTACTACTATATGTTTATTTAAATAATATGCAAAAATCCTGAATGTTCACCATACAATGACATAGAAAAAGCTGATATGAAGTGATAAACATACTCAGTGTTAATACTCTTGCCCTTTAGGCTAAGCAGGATCTAAAACTAGAAATCCTTTTCTGTGGGAAGTCACCAAACTCAATTTTTTAAATGAATACAAGAAGGATTGATGCATTTTAAACTAGACTGTGATGTTGTGGTGTTTCTTATGAGTTTTTTAATAGTGAGTAAAGAATTAATCTAAAATAATACATTTATCCTCCTCACTTCAAGGGAACAAGCCTATAAGTCTCTTTACAAGGCAACAACTTTTCTTAGCAGTGAAAACTTGTTGTTAGTTCCTTGATGTGTCAGACATTCCTGAAGAATACAAATGCAGGGGTTACACAAAGTCACATGCAAAAAAACAAACCAACCAACAAACAAACACCCCAAAACCGAAGATATAAAAAGTAGGCAGGCAGGGGACAGGCTGGAATTTCTAGGTCAGTAAGTGATTTTGAGAATCTGGTTTAAAGAATTTAGCAAAGTGAAGGGCATGTTGAACTCTGGTTGCTGTTTACAAATATAGAGGGGTAAACATGGGGGAGGGACAACAGTGGTTCCAGACTGAGCCGGTCAAAAATCTGCTGAGCAACCTTTAATGCAGAGGCTTAGCAAATCATAGGGAATCAGCTGTCAGCAGTTAAAAGTTAAAGATTTTCCTAAAACTACACCTGGACCATCATATTAAATATATGTCTGCACATGACTAGGAACAAGTAAATCTCATGCAGCATTTATGAGAGACACTCCACATGAGACATATACTTGTATGAGAAACTGTAAAAGTTTAATTCAGCTGAAGTTGACCTGAGCACTATTTGCCCCATTTTGACTATAAGGGGTTATATATTCATCCTAAAGAAAGTTGAGTAGCTTGCCAGCCTTGGCTCTAGGCTTCTCAGTTTGGGCCAACAGCTTGAAAGAAGTTGTTTAGGGAGGCAGTTCACAAAATTGTTCCTTCCCAGTAGGATGAACAGATGGAGAATCAGTCATGCCATTGGAGTGACATGATTATGCAGGCCATGTTTACTCAGATAATATGTTGTTAGATGATAGCATGACAGCCTGATATAGACAGATGTAGTGCAAGCGCTGTGCTCTTATCAAACTATTTGTATGAGATTTTACTTTTAACATGAAAATTATACTAAAACATAAAAATATTGCCTTTGCCAATAGTGAGATATTCTGTTGCCAAGACAAAAGGCCAAAATGGAAATTATGTGGCAATCTAGCACTTTCTCATAGTGAAATGTGGCGTCATTTCAAAATACCCTAACGACCTTTGAAACATTAGATATTTTTGCACTAATTAGACTTTCAACTATATATACAGTGCAGCTTTGTTTCACTCCACCACTCATGTCTAGTGGAAATAGACTACACCTCTGTAAATAAATTGCAGAAGTTTAAGGAAAGCCGTGCTACATTCTTTATACATTTCTTTACAGTATATAAACCATGATTATCATTCTGCTTAGTTAACCTTGGTATCTGTAGGGTTATTCTAAAATGGCCCTCTTCTCACCTGTTCTCTAGAGGCTGATGGTACCTCTTTTTGCTTTTTCTTTTTTCATGCCTGGGGCACTTGCTGCTGCTTCGCATTAACTTTGCTCACCTGCTGTGAAAAGTTTAAGCAAAACTGTTTAAAAAGTTAGATTCTCATTTTCGTTGTTATGCAAATGATATCAAAGTCAAACCTTGGGTAACCTCAGCATAAGTGTGAAGTCTCCCCTTTTCAGGGTGATTCACTAGTGGAGTCACAGAGGCCATGAGGTCTCCCTCTGCCCCAGGCGACCACCTGCTCTTGTCCATATGGACAAAGTAGGTTTGTTTTATTGCTAGAGCAATACAAACTTGATATTGTCTTTAACCACACTAAAAAAGAAGAGTTGATATTGAGTAACTACAATTTCTGACTAATCAGGAAGATGAATTTATATTATGAAGCATGTCTGATATGGCCCTCTGACTGTTAAAATGTCTCAAGTCATGTAATTTTTTAAAATATTTTCTCCAATGACAAGCTTGCAGTGTTTTGCCAAGATGCTCAGTTTATCCAGGTAGGATGGCAGTTCCCTCACAAAATCCATTATAAGCATAAATAAGAGACTAAGAGGAACTGGGATTGCCAAGATAGAATGCAACCAGGAGCTGCAATATTATGTAAAGAGTTATGGTCTACAATTGGAACAGAGTGGATTAAAATCCTTTTTGATGTGATTCCTTCAATATCAATGGAGTTACACCTGTAATAACATTTAAGAAGAAAGCAGTTTACCTTGAGTTTACACAAGTTGTGTACATTTCCTCAACGGATTCTGAATTAAAATCAGTGAGTTTTTAATGAACCAAATAGCAGATTTTCATTCAATCTCATCTGGCACCATAGCTACTTAGGAATTTGTGAGGCGTTTCTAACCTGTTAAACTTACTGAAAACTGACATGGACCATTGTGATATTTGCATGCTTATTCCTGTATAGCTGGAAAGGGTTGCTACCCATATAATTTTTCAGAGACCCTTTCCCAGATCATAGATTTTTTTCTTTATGACCAAAAGATCTGAAACATATCCAAAATCAGAAGTGAGTTGCAGTTGTAGTATCCTCTAAGTTCATGTTTTATGACAAAAATCCTAGTAGAACAAAGTGTTATATTATTTTCCCTGAACAAGTAATTTAAAAGAAGTTCAGTTGCTCATGGATAAGAATGGTAGCCATGCCACGGATATTGAAAAACTTGTCTTCACTCTACTGCCCAGTAAATCAAGCAGTGGTAAGCAATCTTAAAAGGAAAACAAACAGTTCGTCCGTGCACACTGAAAGTGCAGCGTAAGCACCAAGCTGGTAAATTCTAGTGTCATTAATCTTTTTCTACACTGCGCCCTGTCACCATCTCTGTGTTGGTGACACATACTCAAGTCTGCATTGAGAATGAGGAGTCACTTTGCATTGTTTTGAAATCTGTATAGCTTTGTGGTTCTAAAAATTCTCTTTTACACTGGAAAAGTCAAACTCACTGTATGAAAACAGATCACCTATTTAACTAGGAGAATGTTTTTCACTCCCCCACCAACCAAAGTATTGGTAATTCCCTTTGTGTCTACCTCAAAAAATATGACTTCATACAAACTTACATTAAAGTTTGGCACATCTTCAAGTGAGACTTTATGAGAACAAAAGTATATCTGTTTTATTTCCATTTACTGAATGCATGGTCTGGTGCATACCTTCTGGGTCCTAAACCTTTGTTTCTAGTTGCTGCCAACTAAAAGTAATACAAATTGAAGTGCTTAATATCTAGCTCTTTATTCGCTAAATGACATGCCAGTAATGTGATTATGCATGTATTACAAAATGTAGTCTTACCTTCAACCCTCTATTTGGCTGTTTCACTCTCTAAGCATGACCCATTTTGCTTTCCCGAGTGGAAGGATAAAGTAAATATCACCTCAACAAAACACCAGCAAAAAATGTGTTAAAGTCCTACAATTATACCAAATGGTGGATTATCGATGTAGAGTACTAAATTTCTTCCTTTGTAATGTGCTGTCAGAGTTAACATCATTCCAAACAAAAAAAAGAGGACAATTATTGCAATAGATGAACCATAGGATAGAAATTATATTATGCTTATTGTTGGATAGGTAACCTGTGCCACCACTGAGTCTTGAAGAAGTACCAATTATTACTATCCTTATTACTATTTTTATTACTATTATCATATACTAAAAATTTATGTTAAAATATTTACAACAAAATATCCAGATTTTTTGAAAAAAGAAAACCAAATATATCCTTATGAACTAAGTCCATTCAATCATTGAAGACAGTAGAGGGGCTTTTTCTTTCTGAAGAGATATATTCCAGCTTCATTGTGGAAGAGAACTAGTTACAAGTTAGCATTGTCTGTCCATTGCTGCAAAAAAACATTGTCCTGGAAACAGAAGCATGTGTTGGCAGTGGGAAAGTCCAAACATTCTGAGCTTATGGGGAGACATCACATCTGCACTCAACCTATCACCAGAGACCCCTCTGCCCCACCAGTACAACAAATGGGTGAAATTAAGTTAATGACAGATATTCTACAAGTAAAACTATATCCAAAGAACATTAACAGGATCAGCAACAAAGTCATTAACTCTCTTTTTTTGGTACGTGATTCTTTGCATTTGAATTTACACCATGAAAGGTTTCTTTATATCTATATCTATATCTATATCTATCTATATCTATATCATCTATATCATCTATATCATCTGTATCATCTATATCATCTATATCATCTGTATCATCTATATCTATCACATTATCTATCTATCTATCTATCTATCTATCTATCTATCTATCTATCTATCTAATCTATCTGTCTGTCTGTCTATCTATAAAGTTAGATTTGTTGTCTTCATGACTGTGTGACAAAAAAACTTAGACTGTGAACCTTTAAAAATAAAATTAGGTGAAGGCTATACTGTCTTTTATATCTTTAAGTAATGTATCTTAGATAAATAGAAATGCAGTCAAGAAAGAGAACATGGTTGGAATATGACATAGCAGTTAACCAAGTAATATCAAATTAAAACTTCAGATTACCTGCATTAGCAATGTCTCTAAATATTTTCTACCAAAAGGGCCATAATACATTCCCTTTTTTAAATCTTCTATTTTGTTTAAAAATAGTGAAATAGTAATTCAATAAGGTTGGAGGTAAAAATGCCCCCCAAAAATTCAGTCTATCATCACATAATTCAAATTATATATGTATCTTTTCATTAAAAGTAATGCAAATATTAACTGTATGGAAGTACTTTACACAGACACATCCTAGCAAAATTCCTATTTGTTTTATATAGAAATATGACACATCTTCAGAGTAATGCAAAACAGGAAGTAGATCTTCATTAAAAGTATCAAGAGTTCATACAGTTAAATAATAACAGCTCTCTTTGTTAATCATTGTGAAAACATAAAAAAAATAGTTAACAGGAACAGGCTAGACCTAGATTGAAGTAAAACTCCCACCGCAGGTGTTGTCTTATGGAGATCAGAACACTGAATCACAAAGAGGCCACCAGAGAAGCCAAAGATGAATTTTTAATTTTTTTCTTAACCACTACTGTAGTTAACATTGAAAGTTAAAATTAAAATAAATTCCTTTTTTTTTTAATTCAATTTAAAAAGTGATTGTTGTGCACTGTAATCTTCATTTCTTTAACATGGTAAAAGAGAGGTGTCTTGGTTTGAGATAAGCAACTGCCAACCCCCCCAAGCACAGAGAGAAAAGCCTCCCTCCTAACACCAGGGAAAGGGAGGAAAAGAGAGGGGAAAGAAAAAAAACACTTCAAACTGCATTTATACTAAATCTACATATATTTTCACAGAAAGAAAGAGTCAATTAGAAGAGAGTACAAATATACACTCACACAAGTCTGCAACAACAAGTTCCCCACCTCAACTTCTTAACGAACACACAAATTCTACTGTCCTAACTACACATTACTTAAGAAAAACCTTATTCCCTAGGGAGACAAACTCAAGCAGAAAGGAGAGACCCAGAAGGACACATTTTACTTTCCTAAGATACCCTGTGAGCCAGTGGTGGACCTGGTCCTCTCCATCTCCCCTGGGACAGCATCGTGCGTCCTCCCAAGAGGAAGGCTGAGAAGTGACTGACTTAAGCACTCCCACACTGGTTCCTACTTCCCTGGAGATGATGTCATAATGTGGTATGGAATACAAAATTACTGGCTAGAAGAGGTCAGCTGTTAGCTCAGCCCAGTTCAAGTCAGCTGACAGCTTCGGCCTAGTCCAAACTTCAGAGCCTGAATCTAGGCCCACCTAGGTGAACCCGTAACATTCTAGAATGTAGATAGGACAGTAGAATTTGTGTGTTCGTTAAGAAGTTGAGGTGGGGAACTTGTTGTTGCAGACTTGTGTGAGTGTATATTTGTACTCTCTTCTAATTGTCTCTTTCTTTCTGTGAAAAATATGTGTAGATTTAGTATAAATGCAGTTTGAAGTGTTTTTTTTCTTTCCCCTCTCTTTTCCTCCCTTTCCCTGGTGTTAGGAGGGAGGCTTTTCTCTCTGTGCTTGGGGGGATTGGCAGTTGCTTATCTCAAACCAAGACAGTTACTGGTGCCGAAACCCGGGAGTGACAGAGGACCTTGGCGGGTGTCCCAGAATCTTGGCAGGCTACCCGGGAGGATTGTTGTAGAAACATAGAGTGATAACTTCCTTGTTTAAGTACATCCAGAACAGAAAATGTAAACAACTCTCCCTTACTGTTGAATGCTCGTTTTCACTGTTTCACTGTCTTTGTGAGTTCAAACAGCTCGACTGGTGCCTGCTGTGAATGTAGCCACTGCAGAAAAGAGAGGCCCATGTAAGCTGTTCGTGTGTGGCAAGACATGGCTGTTTGATTTGAATCCCTGAGGACTCATCATGTGAATGCTGATGTGCCCAGGAGCTGAGCTGATGAGGAGCATCTCACCTGGACTGGCATGGGGAGGAGGTGTTCCTGGCTCGATGGGCCCATGGTGCCTCAGGCCGCCTGTAGGTGGATAAATTCGAGGGGTGGATTTAACTGTGAACACTGTTCTTAGGGTTATCCACAGTTGTGAAGCGTGCTTGCCATTGTGAGACCCCAGTGAACGAGGAAAAGAGGTGCTGCGGAACCCCCTGCAGAGAATCCTACAGATGCGGCGCCCGGAGCCAGCGCCCGCAGTGCTGAGCGACCCACAGGAGCCAGAGCTGTCGCTGGCGGGGCTGCTGCCAGGGCTGCGAGCGAGCCGGGGGAGGCTGCGAGCCGTGAGAGGCTGTGAGCCGTGAGAGGCTGCAAGCCATGAGAGGCCGTGAGCTGTGAGACGCCACGAGCCATGAGAGGCCACGAGCTGTGAGAGGCTGTGAGCCATGAGAGGCCGCGAGCCGTGAGAGGCTGCGAGCCGTGAGAGGCTGCAAGCCGAGCCAGGGCTGCGAGCGAGCCAGGGCTGGCGAGCGAGCCAGGGCTGGCGAGCCGCCGGGGCTGCTCCTGCCTCTGCTGCTTGCTTGTGCTGCTGGCGGAGCTGCTTCCGAGGCTGCCGAAGCTGTTAGGACTGCTGCTAAGGGGGATGGCTCACATGGTGAACTGTAGTACTTCTGTGTGACTGAGGAGAAAGACATGAAGAGAAGCCTGCATAAGCTGTTGATGTGTGGTGGGACACTGCCGTTTGAGTTGAATCTTTGAAAACCCGTCGTGTGAGTGTTGATGTGCCCAAGGGCCGAGCCAATGAAAACATCACACCCTGGACTGGCTGGGGGAGGGTTGTTCCTGGCTCAATGGGCTTATGATGCCTCAGACCACCTGTAGGTGGATGAGGCCAAGGGGTGGATCTGACTGTGAACACTATTCTAACCCCAGTGGGAAACTAGAGACTCCTGAGGAGAGGATGGTAACCCTACTGAAAGACATGAATCATCAGATAAGATGACCTGAGTTGAACTGCTTTGTTCCCATCAGAAATATCTACCCCATCCTAATGGACTCTTAGCCACATTATGGAGGGGTGGAAAACAGCCCAGGAACAATAAAGACTGTTTAAGCATGAGAACCGAAGATATGAGTGACATAATATGGTATGGAATAAGGGGTGGAGAATGTTATGGGTTCACCTAGGTGGGCCTAGATTTGGGCTCTGAAGTTTGGACTAGGCCGAAGCTGTCAGCTGACTTGAGCTGGGCTGAGCTAACAGCTGACCTCTTCTAGCCAGTAATTTTGTATTCCATACCACATTATGACATCATCTCCAGGGAAGTAGGAACCAGTGTGGGAGTGGTTAAGGCAGTCGCTTCTCAGCCCTCCTCTTGGGAGGACGCACGATGCTGTCCCAGGGGGGATGGAGAGGACCAGGTCCACCACTGACTCACAGGGTACCTCAGGAAAGTAAAATGTGTTGTTCTGGGTCTCTTCTTTCTGCTTGGGTTTGTCTCCCTGGGGAATAAGCTTCTTCTTAAGTAATGTGTAGTTAGGACAGTAGAATTTGTGTGTTCGTTAAGAAGTTGAGGTGGGGAACTTGTTGTTGCAGACTTGTGTGAGTGTATATTTGTACTCTCTTCTAATTGTCTCTTTCTTTCTGTGAAAAATATATGTAGATTTAGTATAAATGCAGTTTGAAGTGGTTTTTTTCTTTCCCCTCTCTTTTCCTCCCTTTCCCTGGTGTTAGGAGGGAGGCTTTTCTCTCTGTGCTTGGGGGGGTTGGCAGTTGCTTATCTCAAACCAAGACAAGAGGGAGTAACTGAGTAGACCACATGCCATAAAATGTATTGTTAGGGAATTAGGCCATATATCTTTGGTTAGATGCAAGATAGTATTTCAAAATGACATTCTTTAACAAATAAAAAGTAACTTGAAATAACTGCAGTTAGAGAAATGTTTCAATGAGGGTAAGTTACAATGGTTCATTGTGCTTTTTGACATCTTTTTGTAGAACATAATTCCAAAGAATGATGTAAATTTTTCTTTATTATGATATTCTTTTTTCTCCTCAGAAGCAATCTTGTGGCATGAAAGACAGTTAAACTAATATCTTGGATTGTAAACTGTATCACATCATTGGTAGATCTTGGTACCAAAGCCAAAGTGCGTGATCAAAACCAGTGCAGTCAAAGACTTATGTCTGTTTTGACAGCATACTTTTCTTGTAGCCAGGTGTAAAGTCTGCTCACGTATTCATGTGTGCTTTGGTTTATTCTAGTGCATACAAACTGGTTTATTTAATGTCTGGGTCTGAAGGAAGAGCTGGTTCACTGTTGAACACCTGTACAATTGCAATATGTCCTCAAAAACATTTACTCAGAAAATTCTATTTCCTTGAAACCTCAAAAAGATGACACTTTTGTTGTCCTGACACTTTTATCCCTCATACATGAATCCATAGACCATTTGTATTTTGTTTTGTGTTCAGACTCTCTATAATGAGGCTGAATCACTGCATTTAGTGGGTAGTTGAAGTCCATAGTTCGAGCTCTTAGTTGTACTAGTGATGGAGTGTGCATGCAAATTAACAAGAATTGCGGACTAACATCTGAAAAGCTGAAGACTTGGTATGAAGCCTAGTCTGGACCTGCAGACTACACCAGGACCTTTAGTTTAGTTGCCTACAAAATAAATCAAGTTTATATACTCCATAAAGTGAATAGAAGTATGGATAGTGGAAATTTGTTTCAAAATTGCACTTCTGATCTGAAATGCTGTTTTCAATGTTGCTATTTCAATATGTCTGTGTGTGAAATTCACCTTAAAATTTGAGAATTTAATTTAAAATCATATGAAATATTCCAGTAAAATGAATATTTGAGTGTAACCAGGCAATTTATATCTCATAGGTATTACAACTGTGACTCCACAGTACTCCACCCTGTACATTCAGTCTATGGATTATATATAGAGACCATATATGGACTTGATTCTCTGAGTAGTCTGTATTTTTCATGAGACAGATACTACATTGATTAAATTGGCTCAATCAATATGGCAGTTTCTGCAGCCGATAAAGTAGTCAATAATAAATCAAATCTAATAGTACATGTCATGCTGACAAATCATATAGGAATTTTGAATTCTAGATGATACAATATAAAATGTCATTTCTTGGTTTTGTTTACATTCTGACAGTCTTTTTTCATGGAAAATATAAACTTTCATAAAATGCATTTAAAAATGTGCATAAGAGCAAACTGTTATGTCTATATATTTAATTGGAGTTGATTTATTCCTTAGTGATAATCTACAAGGATTTGTTACTTTAAGGTGATAAACAGGGAAAAATACTTACATCTTTCTTGAATAGGCAATAAGTCAGACAGTAAGACTGGTAAAGTAGCATAAATAGTTGCTAGTTATGATCAGACTACATATCCCTTAGAGAAATCAAATCCCTAGAAGAAATGAATCCTGTAAGGTCAGTCTTCCAGAGTGAATGATAGCGTAGTTTGGGAAGGCGTTAAGTTTAAAATGGAGTCAGGGATACCGGAAGATGAAAAGCTCAAGACAAATCTCTTAGTGTAATGTGGCAATGAAAACAGTAAATGCTGTTCCTAGACTGCATTACATGAAAAACTAATTCTAAATCAACCACAAAGCAGATCAGAAAATAGGACTCCTACATGTTAAATGAGATTTCCAACTACATGCTATTCACAAACAAGCCACCTTGAATCTTTATTCTTGGAATTAAATTCTGAGTCAGAGTACCAATGACTGAAGCCTCCAAGACTGGCAGACACAGAGCTGAAAAGGAGTTTATCTACATTCCCACACTACTGAAATAAATGTTTAAATATTCATAAACCGTAGAACAGTGTTAACAGAGAAAACATAGAACATCTCTTACATGCTCAGACTGTGTACCTCATAACTTCTGATAAGTGGGAGTTGTGGTTTCATGTTTCCTCAGGCAGAAGTGACACTGTGGTTAGCTGATAACTTTATCCTAACACACAGCTAAAAATAGGATGTAACATCCTGTACTGTCAATTTAATGCCTAATAAGGATAATTATTATTTCACTTAAAATCTTTGGCATGCTCATATTGCATAGGTGAATTGTCCTAAGGCAACCAAAATATTTCGTTCCCAGTAAATTCAAAATGGTTTTGATTACCTCTACTTGGAAGGCAGTGTTGCCATTTAGCATAAGTGACACCATCACAGGAAAACTGTCTTTTTCTCTCAACATATTAAATGACAGCTCCAAGGGTGATCATTGTCCTTGGAAGACACATCTTTTGAGAAACTAAGAGGAGCTTCATCTATTTACAGCAGCAAAGATTATTACCCAAATTAATGATCATGATAGTGATGAAATCTAGCATTGTCTGTGTTAAAAAATTCAGTGGCTGAAAGAGAAGTAAGAAAAATAAAATCAGAAAGGACTGGAAAAAATCAACATTCTTTTGCCTTTCAGTATTGTAACAATTTTGAAAGTAATATGGCACATACTCTGTCACCTGGAGATGTGGATTCAAAGTTTTTCTATTTAAGTGACAATTTAATGAATTTGGTATCAGCATTGTTTGGTGAAACTTTATGCTTACCACTGTGCAGTAAGTCTCTTTTTATAAAATTAGGTTTCCTGGCCTTAAAACCTGAAATCTACACTTCAAATTAGCAAGGCAGTAATATTCTTGCAAGGCAAGAGGATTTGATTCTTATTTCATTGAAAGCTTTTCAGTGTTATGATTTTTCTTTTTCTGTTATGATAAATCAGGGTAATGTGTCCTCCTAGCTCTGTATGTATTGATCATGATTGTTAGTAGCATTTGGGACCTACACGAGAAATGCCTATGTTACCTATAATGTGAAAAATAATGAATGATGTTTTTGTCCTGGAAGACTCAGTGTCTGTGAGGTTCATAGTTTTGAATGAGCTGCAATTCCTTCAACTCACCATCAACTTAATACATTGAATTCAGGGAAATGGTCATCTAGTCACCTGGGCAAAACAAAACAGTGTTTGCATGCCTTTGATCCTTGATCCTTGGTATGTTTTTTGGTAAAATCTAAATAGATACCCAAAAGTTCTTTAAGTATCATTCATGGGGCTTGTATTGATAAACGTCCTTTGTGGAAGTTGTTTATCACCTGCTGAACACTAAACAATGTATGATTTGATAAGGGAAAAAAAAAGAAAAAGGAAAAGTCTTAATTTAAGGATTAAGATGAGCAATATCCCCATCTATTTTACTTGCTGGTGAAATGCATGCAATGATTTGTTAACAGAAAGATTTTTAATCCACAAGGTAACTGCTGATGAAAAATATCAAGCTTATGAGTGAAAAAAAATATTGGTTTTGCATTTTTTGGTCAAAATTGAGAAGGCTGAAATTCTGCATGTCTGACCATAAAATTGAGGTGTGAATATATGATGAAGACTACCGTTTCATTTTAAAACAAATGAGCATCTGGGATTTTGTTCAGTTTTCAGCCCAAACTGCATGTTCTCAGGAAGCCCTAAATGTTTCTTCTTTTCCCACTATCCTCTGGGAACAAATTCAATTGCTGATTTATTTCCATCAGTCATGAATATTTTTTGATAACTGTAAATGTTGACTCACAGCTGATGAAATCTCCAACTCAGCTAAATTGTATCCTATGCTATTTATTTATTAATCTTTCTCTTTCAATTATTAATAATCTTACAATTGCACTAAGAAAAACAATTTAAAAAGTGATGGAAGCTCTGTGGTCAAGAGTATGACAAATAGTTGGACCCGTGAAACAAAACGTCTCAGCAGGACAGTGTGATGGGAAATGAACATTATCTTTTGTTAATTTGAATCAAATCAAATTGTAGATATGCCAATAGTTACCACCAACACACTGGAGCAGAAGAAAAGAAGTAAATATTGTAGAACTCAAAAAAAAAGTTTTATTTGATAGGAACATATCTAATGGGCTATTAGAATATTTTTGTTTTTTTTTAAATTACAACCTGATTTTGACCTTATGAGACTATACTTCTCAATGCTTCAGATTCAATTCAGTTAATTAATTAACTTCAGTGAGTCAGTTGCATAGTAAATGAATACAGATTAGACATTTTAAAGATATTCTGTAAGAATTCATTATACAATGCAAAGTACTACTAGAGTTAGTGGAATGTCCTGCAGAATTGAATAGAGATAAAATGAAGAGGGTTTTGCATAGATAAATGACTCAGTCTATAAAATTTATTGTGATATTCTTTGTGACAATTTTTAAGTCCCCCTTCAGGCTTTTAATTATATCTTTCAAAATTATAATTACAAACAGGATATTTGTGTCTATAAAAAGGTATAGGGAATTTTCATACAATTTTTACTATTACATGCTGTCCTAGTTGAGCAGGAGGGACAAGTTGACACTATGTGGGGGTGATCAAAGCTGTGTATTCTACCCCCTCTATTCATTCCCCAAGGACAATGGACCATTAGCAGCAGCTGCCCAGGGAGCCATTATCACCTTCACACTAAGCCTGAGGGGGGCAGAGCTGCTAATGGGCCATCAACAGCTCAACACCCCCTGGCTCCCAGAGTTAATCATCCATTGTGTGAGTCCCCGCCCAGGGGGAGGGACTGGGTGCTCTCTGAGGGTACATAAGTGGTGAGTAAGAAGACCTTGAGAACTTCTCGTCAGATCCAGAGGAGCAGCAGGACCTTGACAGGAGGAGATCACCGCTCTCGCCCAGACCACAGCCCTTGCCTGCACCAACAGGTTTTTCCTTTCCTTTTGCTCTGGACTTGGGGGAACCACAGGGGTCTCAGCACAAGGGCAAACAAACCCCCTTGGGTTTGTGCCCCAGGACACTGGGTTTTACTGCTGGGGTTTTGTGAGTTGAAAGCAATTTCCCTTTTGTGTCAGTGTTTTTTTATTGTAACATTATTATTAAATTTTAGCTCTGACTTATAATCTCTCTCGTGGTGAGTTCATCTCCCCTGCTGGTTCACCTTTAAACCAGCACACATGCTTAGTCAAATGATGTTAAATAAATAACAGTTCATAAGATAGCATTGCCCCCTTTATATGAGACAATAATCTCATTTCTGTTTGACAAGCTAAACTACAGGAAACAATTTAATTTAAGGCTTTTTCAAAACCTGCAAGTCAGAGTTCTCAAAGCATCCAACTATTCTCAGATAAATTTTACTTTTACTAATGTGCTATTTCAAGGTGTTTGGCCATACAAGTAAACCTTTTGGCCTGTCTGTACTGGTTGTGCCATGACTAACGTAACATGACCATGCAGAGAATGTCGCGAAAGAAATCTCAGACCAGAGTCATAATAGTTTCCAGAAGCAACCTTTTCAATACTCAGTGAATCTGACTGATATATCAATATTTGCATTAAAAAAAAATAAAAGTAAGCATAGATCATAACCAATATTTTTAATCCTTGAAACATCTGTGGAGGTAAACATTTTGCCTCATTCTACATCACAGATCACCAATATTTCAAGTTTTTTTATAACAAGTGTTTATATATGTGTATTAAACAGAGGCTACAGAGCTTAAACATTTGGATAGAAGATATAAAAAACTCTTCTTCCGTTCCCTCCTTTTCAATAAGACTTGAACTACTTCAGAAAAATGAGTTTAATGTTGTATTCTCGTCCATTTTCAGATCAAGAACCACACTCCATTGAAAAATGTATGTTTGCAGACAAAAGAACAAGCTGCGAGTATTTGATACCTTTGGGGCGCTCTAAACATGGAGTTTAATATAGGTATGCAAGTTATCTCTTTTTGATACATTTTAAAAGAAACTGTATCCTAATGTTAACAGAAGAGTACTTTATTAAATGAGAGTAAGAGGAATCCTCAAGACTGAGTCCTGCAGGAAAGTCACTTCAAGAGTTCCAACCATATGTTGTGGACAGCATTTAAAAGTATTCTAATGACAGAGCTAGTGAGACTTATCAACTACAGATTAGACACACAGGAATCTTTGACTGCAGCAAATCAGAAAACTTAATTTCCACAGAGATTAGTGGATGAGTGACTTCTTAACAGAATAAAACTTCAGTGAGAACTCATATTTCCTGCAGCCTCTTCTCACTGCAAATTTTCCACTTTCTCCAATACCTTTAGTTAATATTCCCTAGTATTCCATATCATTCTAGTGAAAAAAAGAGACATTAGCTTTGGCAGGTGCTATGTTTCTTTACTGGACATTGTGCCCTTATTGCTGATTAGCTGAATTAGCCCATTGGTTCTGAGATTCTACAGCTATGTTAGGCTGCATTTTTGTACCATCTGCAGGCTTGTCACAGCCATCAGTCCTTCAGTCATTTGAAAAAAGGTTTAATAGGGAAAACTAATAGACAAAAGTAGGCTGCATGACTGTATAAACTGCATTTTCTTAGGTGAAAAAAACTAACATTTGAGACACTTAAAGGGTTCTGATACTTCCAATGATAGCTAACAGGCACAATTTGAGAACTGCATTTTACAGAGTTATCTAAATTTTATGTAAGTCTCCACAAGGTCTTTGCTTAGAATCTGTAACTCAACTGCTTCTAGGAATTTCTCTAAGGCTTTTATGGATGTTATGGAATTTCTCACTGATGTTAATACTGCTTTACTTTCAGTCATGTCAGTATCTGGGGAAAAACTAATACTGGGACAGCCCTCACTAATACTTTAATTTAAAGGGCAGACTTTAAATTACTTAAAGGCCTGATTTTTTCCAGTACTCGATTTCCAGAACTGCCTGTCTTATCATGTGTCCTAGTTCAGCAGGAGGGACCAGCTAACCCTGTGTGTGGGTGATAAAAGCTGTGTATTCTACCCCCTCTATTCATTCTCCAAGGACAATGGACCATTAGCAGCAGCTGCCCAGGGAGCCATTATCACCTTCACACTAAGCCTGAGGGGGGCAGAGCTGCTAATGGGCCATCAACAGTTCAATACCTCCTGGCTCCCAGAGTTCATTACCCATTGTGTGAGTCCCCGTCCAGGGGGAGGGACTGGGTGCTCTCTGAGGGTACATAAGTGGTGGGTAAGAAGCCTTTGGTAACTTCTCGTCGGATCCAGAGGAGCAGCAGGACCTCGACAGGAGGAGATCACCGCTCTCACCCAGACCACAGCCCTTGCCTGCACCAACAGGTTTTTCCTTTCCTTTTGCTCTGGACTTGGGGGAACCACAGGGGTTTCAGCACAAGGGCAAAAAAACCCCCTTGGGTTTGTGCCCCAGGACACTGGGTTATACTGCTGGGGTTTTGTGAGTTGAAAGCAATTTCCCTTTTATGTCAGTGTTGTTATTGTAATATTATTATTAAATTTTAGCTCTGACTTATAATCTCTCTCGTGGTGAGTTCATTTCCCCTGCTGGTTCGCCTTTAAACCAGTACATCATGGAAAAAAGTGGCAGCAATAGTATATATAGTTGCCTAAAAAGAATGAAATGAATATCAGTTAATTCTGGGCTATTGAAACTTTGTGGGAATGAGATTGATCATAGAGTCACAGAATGTTTAACATTGGGAAAGACCATAGAAATCATCAAGTCCAACTGTTAGGCTAGCACCACTATCATGTTCACCATTAAAGCGTGACCTAAAGGCCATATCCACACATAAAAAGGATGAGGCAGACATGCATTTAAGGAGCCTTAATTTACAATGAGTTACTGATAAGACTTTTTTGATCAGATCTAAATGTCTACAATGTGGATTCACAGGAAACAACTATGCATCATGCTGCTATTCAGATGATTACCCAGTACAGTAGTTGTGCAATGATAATCAGGGTTCAGCTAAATTTAGTGCAAATGAGTCTGGATTACTTCTTTCATCCACAGCTGTAACAAGAAAATCACAGACACAAGGTATTTCCTGTGCTGAATGAAAAGCACTTATTCTTCCTACCTTTAGGAGACTATTCATGAATGTCTATACACATATAGTTTCTTAGAAACATTTTAAAATAGAGAAACAAACCCCCTAAAGTTTATATGTTTCCTGACATTTATAAGTTTATTCTTTAATGTGAAGTTTTAAGGCCCTATTAAAGGAACATAGTTAAGAGAAAAATTTAATAGAATGGAAAAAAGTGGAAGAAGTAATCACAAATGGACTGCTGAAACAGAAGCAGTCTGGTGAAGTTGTTCACCCTTCCAGCATTTAATTATTAGCAGAATAATTCTCATAGTGGCTATTGTGGCTATAAGAAATCTAAAATACATCTCTGCATGTTTCTACCATGAAAGACAACCTTAAAACCCCTGACAGACTACACATAAATAGAAGCTAGGGACTTAATGCAATTTTTCCAAAATTAGCTCCACTGTTGTCCTTCACAGTTTATGATAAGCCTTTTCTTGATTTGCCATCAACTAGATAGATGGTCATCTGGTGGGAAAAAGACTGAGACATTAACAATAGATCAGGTCAGCTGTGTTCACCTTAGTCTTGAAAAACTCCAAATCCAGAGATTCTCCAGCCTTTGTGGAAAACTTTTAACAGTGCTGAACCTTCTCCTCTGCATCCCCAAATGACTTCTCTAATGCTCAGTTTGAACATTCCAAGCTGTTGTGTCTGTTACCGCTTGCTATATTGTTTGCCACTTCTGAAAAATGTTTTCTTTCACTGCTTTTTCTTTCTTTTTTTAATTTTTATTTTTTTATGTTGTGGGTTTGTTTGGGATTGTTGTTGTTGTTTTGTTTCTTGGTGTTTTTTTTTAATTTTGTATTTGATAAAGTCAAACTTTAAGTTCTCCATGTGTTTCAAAATGGCTTATTCTTATATTTTGATTGCACGGTAGCTCTTGCCAGTGAAAAACAGTACATCTCTTTACCTTGAATCATATATAAAATGATCAGTACAGGAGCACTAAATCTATACTAATCTACTATGAGATCTATTTCCTAACCTTGGAGTGAATAGCCAAGTGTGGCTACCTCTATAATATTAAACTTTGTGGTAAATATCAGGTGATTGTGATTGATTGTGATCTGTCTGGACCATGCTTAAACAGAGCTTGGAACCTGTTTGAGAATACTACTTAGGTTAACATCCCTAAAATCCTCATTTCTGGGGCAGAAAAAAAAAAAACCCAGACCTGCCCTAAAATGGATTTTGAAGATCTGTTTAATCTTGGTTTATTTATAGATACAGGGAAAACAATTTATTTCTGAATTTTATTTTTTTTTAATTTATGGCAGCCATAAGAGAGAATGGAGTATAGGTGTTCTGTGTGTGATTTAATGTTAACACTGGCTGTCAAGCTCTACTTGTGAGATCAAGCATTTCAGAGGAAGAAACTCGATTCTCAGATTAGGAATCAGATGTTCTTTGTTCACTTTTCAGTTTTGTCATTGACTTTGAAGAAGTCACTTCATGACTCCACATTTCATTTTCCCCACAGGTAAAATGCAGTTATTACTTGTGCTCTTTAATTTCAGGCTCTACACAACTCTCACAGCACTGAGTGATAAAACCCCAATAGGGACACAAAAGATGTTGTACACTGAAAATTTGCACAGTGCCAACAGCCAGCTCCAGAAATCCTTTTTTCTTTAATGGTTTTATTTTTACGATTGCATAAATAAACAACAATGATAACATTGCAATAACATTTGCAATTACCATGGGCGATTTTTCAATGGCATTTTTTAATATGATAACTTCTCAGTCCCTAAGAAACAAAAAAACCCAAGTTTAGAAAAGAAAAAAATATCTGTGTGCCACATAAGGACAACATCAGATGAAACTTAAATCCTTCTCAAGAGAGGAAAGCAACAATAGAAAATTTGCAAGCATGTAAGAAAAAAAATCCCTTCAAACATATAGGAGTTATGTGAGTGGTAAAAAGATTATCTCATCACACTGACAAGGATCTTACCAAAGAATTTCAAGAAGCCAGAGCTTAAAAACTATCCTCAGTGGGTCTCCTTCTCTTTCTTACTGATGTTTAGCACCAAAAGCAAACCAAACCAGGGTATTCCTTATCAACTGCATGACATGTGCATGCAGGGGAAGATTGCTAACAAGTTTTCTTATTTTAGTGGCTTTTGTGACTAGCTCCAAAATCATGTGCTTAGGTCTAGAGATGTGTCTGGGATACAATTTTTTATGAAGAGCATTTATGGTATGCTTTCAGTTTCCAAAGATGAACTTGAGGAATGAACATTAGCCAAATAATGTATATCTTGAAGAACAGGAAGTCTGATCCTGCGCCTGAGCTTTACACTTGATTTTGCAGCTTCCACTTTTTGTCCTGTTTATTCTTCTGGTAGCTGAACATAATTCCTCCCTCCCCCAAGTCTGTGGTAAATCCAAGTAATATTACTCAGAGCTTGCAGGACCAAAGTAGTTCATAATAACACAGGCATGGGATTATTAAAAACCAGTCATTTCTGAAGATCCAAAAAGACATTAAAAATGTGCTTTTTCAGGAAATTAAACCTGGAAATTTAAAATAAATAACTCTGAGGATGAAATAATTGAATATGTGACTATTAAGATATGAAGAACATAATCTCATAAATTAAACCTACTGGAGAACAGAGATTAAAAGCAAACCAAATACAAACAATATTAATGACATAAGATATGAAGATGAAGAAGGCTAATATATTAGGATTAACCGATAAAACCCTAAAAAATTAGAAAATTGAAAGCTAATAAAATCAAATAAAACCTCAGTTTAAAGGCAAGGAATATTGTATGCTTTGACAGGGATGACATTGTCAAGACTTTTTTTTTATTTACTGAGCACAAAGAGATATAAAAAACAGACAATGGCAGAAACTGAATAGAAAAAGAATGGTTTCATAACTGGTAATATTATACTAGACAGAATTATTGCAAGTGCTACTATACAACTGGTGAGTATGATGAGTATGGAGAGAAGACAAGTAAATCTTGCAGTCAAGTCTTGCATTTTCAATGGAATAATGGACAAACCAAATAAACTCATGATTTTTCCTATAAAGTAGAAGATGGACATGAAAACAAACATATCTTCTATGTTGTCAACATGGACACAGAAATCATATAAGATTAATAGTCTCAGAGATTCCAGAGCCAGCTGAGAAAGAAAATCCATAAATTCATTAAGGAACCTGTGTTAGCTCTTGGAAGTCTATAAATTCATTGTGAATGTTACAAAGCTAATGTAAAAAAAAAAAAAGACACATAATGCTGTTAGTGTGTTCATTCTTTAGAAAGAATGGAAGGATCTTCAATACCACATCAACTTGACTATTGTAAATTGAATGCATTATGTGTGTAACTCCAGTGCAACAAAGCAGGTTCATCACCTCATCTTGAATAGTTATGTACTAAAAGAAATTGTAACATAAATCATTCACGTGAAGACTCAATTTCTAGAATATCCTGATAGGCAGATTAAATGTGTTAATTAGGTTGTATGATACTTGTATCAGTGGAATTAGTGTTAACCTGATATCTTGCTTATGTATGATGTGGTCTTCATGCATACTGTCTAGTAATTTAAAGACATTTCTAAAAACACTCTGAAGGCAGTGTTCAGTCTATCATCATAATTTCAGTGAGGAAAACAAAACAAAAGAAACAAAACAAAAACAACCCCAACCAAACTAAACAAAAAAATCCTACCCTCTACCTCTTCCTTAGCAGATCAGCTGTAAAGAAAAAGATAAAAAAGAAAAGAAAATTCTACTAAAAACATTATCAGCCAGGAACTCTGCCATTACAGATCATTACAGGGGAAATATCAACCCTGGATATTTTTACAATGACTTTGCAGATTTTCTACAGTTTCTGGATTTATTTTGGGTTTTGGTTTGTTGGTTTGTTTTTTTGTGAAAAAGGCAATTTGACCACCTTACTGGAAGCAAAAATTTGTGCCTGAAAGGCTGTAAACCATGGAGTGATAGAAACACAGCCTCTATTTTCTTCCTTCTTTTTAACTTGACTAGGTGTCCTACAGGAGAAAAAGAAAGGGAAAGAAAGAAAATCTGGATCCTCCACCTCTTCTTCTTCAAAATCATTTTCATCAAATTTTAAGGCTCTGTGGATCCAGGATTTATGAAGCATTTTTGTCCCTCATGGCAAACTTTTTTTAATCTTCTTTAGTCTAAATTCTTGTCTGTAAATGCAACTTAGATGCTGCCTTCATTATACTTCTAATATTTTACATGACTTTTTATGAGAAAATACTGTAACAGGAAAGTCCTGTGATTTGTGCTCAGGCTCTGGATATTTCTTGATGAGAATTGCTTGTAGATCTGGCAAGTGTCTACAACAGTGGGGACTTTCCTTTTAGTTCATGAGTCTAAAACTGTGATCAGGTCTAAAGTCTCAAGCTGACTTTGCAATGGATTCAGGTATGGTGACATCTTTCACAGTCTCCTAGTCACAGAGAAAGAGACACTTGGAGAGAAATAGAGTGAAGCAAGAGTTCCAACCCGGTGTTCCCAAATCCAGTGGCCATATTTATATGACAGTGAAAGACCTCCAATAGGCATGATCAGAAGATCAAATAAATAGTTTGGCAACTTACTTCATGAACATTATGTTCCCATAAAATGCTTTGCTTTTCAAAAATATACATCTGCTAAAATCTGAAAGTCTGTGGGTTTGGAGATTTTTTCTCATTTTGTTGTTGTCATTTGGTTGGTTTGGATTTGTTTTGGGTTTTTTTTTGGCTAGGTCTAATATTGTTGTGTCATGCTATAGCTACTGCTGTTGAAATTGTTGTGTTGCAGAACCCATGAGCATAGACTATATTAGACGCAGAAGTACCATCAAGGTCTGAATGAGAGTGATCTGGCATACTTGAGGCAACGAGGCATAAGTGGAAACAGAAACTCCAATTGCCTGTATCACATCCCTGGGGTGTTGTGAGGCAAAGCACAGCTAAGCCGTGACTCCAACACCTCAGATCTCAGGGGTATGCTATCCAATTATCTCATGGCAACCACCCCTCTAGGGCTCCCTCCCTGCTATTAGGAAGTACTTTGATGGTGTGTGGAAAAAGATATTTTTGGAAGTGGAGGAAGAAGTTGTTTAAAAGAGAGAATTACTGCAATCAGTGCATTGTGTTGCTAAGTGGCAAAAGAGAGAAAAAATGTTGTTATAACTTCATTGGCTTCTGTAGATTTAAAGAAAAAAAATTTGTTTCAGTGCCAACCTCCCTGCATTTCAGTGAAATTCACAATAAATTTTCCTGTAGAAGAGTAAAAATGATTAGGTGTCATGAGAAACTGAACAAGTTGCTGTAGGGTAAGTTCATAAAGTAAGCTGTGTAACTAATTTAGAGCTTCCCAACTTTTCCTACACTCTTACCCTGCCACAACTATGAAGCAACTCGCTCCTCTCTCTACAGTACAGCAGTTTCTGTACTATGCAAGATTTACTGCTGTAAGATGACATTACATTTTATCACCCCAACAGTGCTTGTTACCTTCATCTTAACATCAACAGTTATGGTTTTGCTGTGGCAGAGGGATAAAATTATGAAAGCCCACACACATTTTTGGCAAAGTACATGTACAGAAACGCTGATGAAGGGACAGAACAGGTTGGGACTAAAAGACATTATTATAGGAGCTCAGCCTCCCCTTAAATGTGAGGAGAAGCAGATGGTGAGAGTTGCTTGCTGTTTCTGCAAGACTTTTGAGCAATACCACACTAGAAGACCCAGGGTGCAGACTGCACCTAGATACCATATAGGCACAGGCACTGTTCCAGCCACTTTACAGTGGTAGTCCCTAGGTGCTTATTCTGCCAACCAGTGAAAAGTTATGTTTCTTTTCCCATCACATGCAGCAGAGTCACTGGGAGAGAAAGTATGCCCTCAGCTCAGATGCTTCAGCAAACTCCAAAATTCTGGCCCTAAAGACATTTCTACTGACAGTTTGATAAGATGCAGACTTCCAACTGAGGTAAGCCGAAGTAAAGATATTGCCTCTTTACAGGTCAACTCTGCTTTAGGGTGACAGAAAAGTGGAGCTGACAGTAACTTTAAATCACCTTTAAAGATGATTCACCATATGTTATTAGCTATTGTTCTCAGTTGTGTAACTAGAATAATCATGAAAAATTATTGGAATGTTGCAAATTTTCATATTACCAATCCTTTCTCCCCACCCTACTTCTGTTAATGGTAATACAACTCATCTCTAGAAAGTCCAGATTGAAATCTAGATTTGGTACTGAGTTTTCACACTCTATCAGTTTCCTTTTTTGTTCATATTCAGTAACACTGGATCTTCTTAATGAAATTTAGATTATTGCTTTAATTATTAAATCATTAAATACTCTGCCTATTTATCCATTTAAGCATGGCTGGATAGCCTATTACTGGCCCCTTGCAAAACAAGCACAAATCTCTGAGAAACTGAGCTTTAAAAAAGCTATAGTTAGCAGATTCAAACAAAGCATTTCCTGATTTGCTTCAGTATTCCTCTTTTAAAGTCAATTGATCCTAAGAGATCCAGTGACTACCTGTAAATTACATGCTGATGTAGCTCCCTTAGTCCAGGAGTTTCTGAATCTGAAGAGAAATCTAAAATTTCTTTTCCCACAGCTACAGAATATGCAGCTCAGATTCAAATCCTTGTTAGAGCATGGGACAGCCATGAGGTAAAATGCAGGAGGCCACTCGTTATCATGGAGCTAACCATGATATATGCTATGTAGAAGCTCTTGACATTCTTTTCTGTCATTTCCATGCTCAATAATAATGCATGACAAGATTTAGACTGGCACAAGTATATTGTCTGTCAAAAGCGCTTCAAGATTTGACTGTTAGTCAGCTTGCATTACTCCAGGCTGTTTGATACACAGAACACAAAGCAGCTTAACACTGTTGCTATTAATGTGCACACTGCACTGAAAACACTTCATTAAACAGCCTACTGCAGTGTAATTGTTTAATAATATTTTGATTAGGTTGTTTAGTAGACAATCCTTGCTGTAATACATTTTCTTTCTGTCAAGTGACTCTTTGGGAAAAGGTACTATGAAAATGTTCAAGATAGTCCTACCTTTTTAAAGATCGAGTCAGAAAAGTTCAATAATTCTTTTTATTTTTGGTTACGTTTTATGCTGTTTGGTTGTTTTTCTCCACAGTATTTATGAAATCCATTAAAATTTAGTTGCTGTTAGGGAAGATCTATTCTAAATCATTAAGAAAGAAGTGCAGGCACAGACTTCTTCAAACACAGACAGCAAATCATCCAGCTGAACTATTCAGCAATCTTGATCCAAATTCATTGTTCTTCTAATACTAATGTGTAGAGCATTTTCCAATCTCTTCAGACCTGGCGGCTTCTCATAGAAGTTAATGCCTTCTTCAGGTTCTTAAAATAGGACAGAGTTCTTTCTGGGTTTTCCTTTCAATAGCTATTTGGATAGATATTGCCATGACATTAATAAAAATAGTTGCCATTGTTTGCAATTTCTCAGAAGTTACAAGAAAGGTTATTCAAGCCTTGAACAGAATAAGATACTCAGAAAA
This sequence comes from Pithys albifrons albifrons, assembly GCF_047495875.1. NCBI lineage: Eukaryota > Metazoa > Chordata > Aves > Passeriformes > Thamnophilidae > Pithys > Pithys albifrons. Next base: position 37,380,338 of record NC_092459.1, read on the forward strand.
AAAACTTGTTTTGCAAGAAAGAACTGACAATCTTGAGCTGGTCAGTACAGCAAAAGATTTAAGGCGATGTGACTGCCTCATGTAAAGTACACAAAAGATAAAAAGCAGATAAACCAGGCTGTCATATGAAAGAATGGACAACAATGGGCTAAGAATGAAAACATTCTTGAGCATCAGTAAAGTATAGATTTGGGGTAGGTGTCCAATAAGCCAATATGTAAAAATAAACCAGCATGCCTTCCAAGAGTTAAAAATTTAAGGAGACAGTTTTATGACATGCTGGCTGTGACAGCAAGACCATGAACTTAATGACCTAAAATGTTTTCTTCTGTTCTGTATTTCAACAAAATTGAGTCCAAAGCATGTTGAGGCAGTATTAACTGTGGAGCTGTCAAGACTTTGTGCATAAAGCACTGAAACCAATTATCAGGAAACTGTATGTTCCTTTCACATCAAGAAATATTTTATGTAGATCACAGGTGGAATTTATTGTGGATTAAAGGTAGGAAGCTCACATTGCTATTGTGATATGTCTATTAAGGGATTTTTGACTTCTGTGGGTGACATTTGTCTCCTTTTAAGAAACATTAACTTCAAAACCAGTGCTTTAAAAGTGAGTAAAACTTTACTCTGGGGTGTGGATATAGATAATAAAAATATCCCTTTTATTAAATAAATACTCTCTAAACATGACTGCACTATCTTACTTTCTGCAGTATCTGGGGGAACATATTGAAATTAGTGGACACTGAAGCACCAAGAGACTACCAGCTGTCCTCTCTCTGGATCTAGCAGGGCTTCAGCGGCAGACTAGGCGGCTCAAACACTACACTGGAAGCAGGTAACTAGTCAATGTAGTTGGCTTCGATCGTTTACCTGTTCAGTCATCTAATGTTGAATCTTCTGGAGCTGTAGGTTGGCACAGTCTAATGGAAAAGTCCCTAACATGATATGACAGTATGGCTAGCATTAAAGGAAACATCCTTTTTACTGCTCAAGCTGTAGTACCTCAACAGAGACTGCCATTTATATTTGCAAATATATATATTTGCTTCACTTCAAGTGAAGCCACATACTAAGCTAATGGGGAAAATATACACTGGATTTTAGTTCATGGAAAAATTTCACTGCAATATTTTACTTGCCAGCTACACAAAGCAAGACCTAGTTTTAATTGCTTCTCCATGAAGATACCTGCAAAGAGAGTATACTCCTACTCAGTGTTGTTCCCACTTGTAACAGTTTTGCCAGGAGATAAGGAAAACAAATTCTTTTTATGTTGCAGCCTTCCTTATTCTCTATCAGAAGAGGACTAACAAAGCCAAAAATGTTACTTCTCCATACAAACCCCAAATGACAGTACCAATAGTTTATGAAATACATGAAACAACAAGTAATATAAACATTATGCCATATTGTATCAATAAAAATTTTAAATTATCTTAAATGGCAGCTCTTTGTGAGTTTTTCAGATGCCATAGAAAAATTAATGTAGTAAAAATATCTAGTCACAGTGAATGGAGAGGAAAATATTCTCATCTTTATTTGACAAAGGGTCCCCTGGGGGATAGAAATCTATAACCTTGGAGGTTGCAGTCTCTCAGATCTATGTTGGGACATTTAATTGCAATTGCATTTTACCAGGAGAAAACTAATTGTGTAATGATGTTCAGCTTTGACCACTCTGCTGTGCCACTTTTATTTTACTTCTAATTATGGTATTGCTTTGTCTTTCTGCTGACCTTCCTGTTAGACCTTCTTCACAAACTGAACAAATATGAGAATTAATTTCACTTAATGCTGCTAAATTTTATTGCATTTTTCATCTGCATCATAAACACATTCCTTCAAGTAATACAACACAAAATATTTTGGTCTAGCGCAACAGAGAATGAATACATGCACCAAATGTTCTACAAATGCTTAGATTTTCATAGTCAGAAATTGAAAGACTAGGAAATATATTGGACTGAAATGTAAATATATATTTTATATGTAAACATATATTTGAACTTATATATTATTTCTTATATCTGTAATGTACGTTTTCATAATTTTTTACACATGCATATTATAAAAAAACATTAGAGGAAATATTCAACCAAATCAATAAATATCTTCTTTGATTCTCAAAATTTATGGAAACTGGCATAATTTTAACAAATAATATAGATGGTAATTACTCAGTTGATCTTTGTTAAAGTGTTTTGGCTTTATAAATGGTCATAATTTAATGTATTTGATAAAAGGGTTTTAAAAAGACCCTCCATTTTGGATAGTGTGAGGACTTGTTTCTTTTACTGTTTATTGAAAGTAAAAATTAAGTATCCTGTGTAAGATATGAGAAGTAAAATTTCACTCAGGTTCGATTTCCCAAAAGCATCATCAGATTTCCACATTTAGACTCACTCTAAAATACAGTTGTAGTGGTCCAAAAGGTTAAAAAATGAGCAGCAGAGAAGTGTACTATTTATGGGGTTTGTAATCCAGAAGAGAAAAGTAAAAAAGAATCAATGGCTTTCTGCAAATATGAAAAATGGTACTGAAAATGGTACTGAAAAGTGAACCAGAAGGCACCATACCTCGATAAGGAGCAATTTGGCCAGATACTAGAAAAATTGCTTCTTATGAGGAAGATATTTAATCCTTGAAAAATGATTGCCAAGTAATGCTGCAGAATTTCTGGTCCTGGATAATTTTTTGAGGAACAGGCAGCTCAAATGTTTGTTAGCAATTACTGTTGCAATGAGATGGAAACATTGATCTTTTGTACTTCCTTCCTGTTGAATATTGTATAAGTTTCTTCATCCTTGCCTCCTATAGCTCTTTGCTTCTTCCCATGACTGATTTCTTCTCAGCTTAACTGGATTGCCCTTTAAAACCAGGACACTTTCCAAAGATGAAAAAATATATATGACCATGTATAACAACGTATGCCACACTGGGAAAAAAAAGTTAATGAATTTCAGTTAGAACTGATATTTGTAGAGTAGCACTACCATATAGCTTTTCATTTCTTCATTACTATCTAATGATGTCTCTGTGTTGTTAGTCTAAAACACAATCTTTTGACAAGAAGAGCAAAGTAGTCCAATGTACTTAGCCCTGCCTAGTATATGTGCAATTCCCTCATACTATACACAGGAATTAATTATAACAAAAAGTAACAGTGAAATTGCATAACCGAGTGATTGTCTATTTTTTAGATTCAAACACTGATTTGGAGGGGGAAGTATTGACTTTAAAAAAAAATAATTATGGTCAATTCCTAATGAAATGTTAAAAGCATTTAAACAAAAAAACCCCAAACAAACAAACAAACAAACAAAAAAATACAAAAAAACCACTACACGGTTCTGCATGTATGTTTATATGTTAAATTACATTTTTAAGATATTACATATTAAATATACAAAAATACAATTGTCCTAATAGATAAATTCATTCAATGTTTAATAAAATAAAATTCCTTCCTCATTTTCTTATGATAAATGGGCACCCTTTAAGACACCCAATATCTGTTGGCAGAATTTCATAGATGATATATGTTTGCTACTGAGCTTGTTGATAGTAATCCCAGATTGTTTCACTCATTTTTAGAATTGTTTCTGAGAGAAATTATAGAAAAGGTTATTGATTGTTTCTCCAAAGCAGGTTTCTGGCACATAGAGTTGAAACAGGCTTGGCTGTTACTCATCTACTCAAATAGTATATCCCATTCTTTTGAATAACTCAGCTGCAATACAGGAAAGATAGACTTCTCCATGCAATTTAGAGAAGGTATTTGACTGTAGATATACCTTATATCACTATTTTTTCATGCATTCTGTAGATTTGGTCGTTTGTTTTTGTTTGTTTGTTTTGAGCTGAGTTGATTTTTTAGAATTTTATTCTGAAATTTTCAATTTTGGCAGTTCAATTCATATAAAATACTGAAACTTTAACTGGAAAAGTACTGTCAACTTTCATACCTGCAACGAAAATAGAGTACATAAAAATTCTGAGGAGCACTAGAATGTTTTTGTATTCACTTGCATGCCAATAATATTAAAGTACCCTTCCAGTTAAGTCCATTTATCTAGTTCTACTTCATGTCTATGTCCTTGGAACAACTGGGGTGGTACCTGGACTGAATGAGGATGAACTGAACTTCTTGGCTTTCGATACAGACCTTGATCATGAATGTTTTTCAGATACTCAGCTTTCATATACTATAAATTTTATCAGTAAATTTTGTGATGACAATGTAGTTGGCATTATGTTAACAGTGTTATATAGACAACACAGTTTGCTTTTCTGTATGAAGTGTTTTTGACTGCATTGTCAGTGCATAAATAAGAATGTATGTTTGTATGAATACTTGTCCATCTCCTGGGACAAAGTAAATTTTGTTTTTCACTATGCTGTGCATTATGAATGATCTTAAAAACTAAGGGAAGAAAAAGATTAGTAGCCATCAGTGAGTCATTAGACAGTGCGATTTAATGTTCCTCAGACACACATTTCTAAGCAAATATATAATGCCTATTTAGAGATTGTAACATCAAAAATTACAGCCCTGGTGTCTCTGAAATCAGTGAAAAGTCATTAATTTTTATAGAGTTGTAATATTAATGTGCTACTCACAACTTTGAGGTTTCCTTTTTGAAAATAGTATTTTTAAAAAAATCAAGGATAAATTTTTGTCTCTTCAGCAAAGTAATCCTTAAATCAAAATGCTCAGAAATGCATAGATAACAAAGTTCTATGGAATCTAATTTTTCTTTTCTATAGAAAATGAGGAATCTCTTCTAGAAAGCTATTCTGTCCCCAAAAGCTTATGCGGTCTGGACACAGATCATACTATGGGATTCCCCAAGATGTGAAGGACAAAATTTTAGTCTTGTTCATGGTTTGGGGAAAGGGAAACATCTTAGAAGTTACAACATATGACAACATAACTAAAACCTATAAAAAGGCAGTAAATATTGACAGGACAAAAGAAACAGTGAAAAATGACCTTCTGGGTCACCTTTTTCAAAATATTATACAGAAAAAAATGAAATTCATAAATAATTTAAAGCACTTTAAAAAATTTAAACTATTTCCCAGTATATGGTCTTTTATTTCCTTCCTTTTAAATTTTATGTAATTCAGGTACTGGCCCTTTTGCCCATATGGTTCTTTTTCGTCTGTTGTTGGTCTGGTTCAAGTACTTCTGGCAGCTATGCATAGGGATTGGATAGGTTTTGCTATTACACAGCTTTGCTATATCCCTCTCATTTTAATTTCTTTCTATGTCTCAATATCAACCCTACTACTCCTTTTGGTCTGTCTTATGAATTTTTTCTTTATTTTGAATTGACTTGTATGAATGTTACATTTCCTACAGTGTGAAAATATTACACTAGAGTTGCCAAGATCTAGCCTTTCTACCAGCAGTAAATCTTTCCCTTGTTAATGCTTCAATAATTGCTGATGTTTTATTTTTACATGAACATGAGTGTTTATCTTAGCATTGCAAAAGAGGACTCAAAAGAGACTAACAGATAATTTACAGAGTAATACTGGCATCAAACTTTGATCTGTTGATCTGCAACAGAAGTAGCTGACTCTTAAAACAAGGCTTCTCATGTCATGAAAGCTGGTCTACTTCCAGCATTCAATCTAGTGAAATTAACTTTTGTTCAGTTGTACATTTTGCATTTCATTCACCAAGAAATTGTGGGGGTATGTAAAAATTGTACTATTTCATTTTCTTTTATATTTCTTTTTACCCCTGCGTTTTTGATTTGATTTGATTTTTTCACTTTCACAAAGTCTGTCATATTTATCCAAATATGATTATACTACTGTGTATACATAAAACACATATCTCATGTCATCATTTATTAAGAGCACTCACCTATTTTTCATTTTTAAGGTCGTTAACTTCACTGAATGCACCTAAAAACATGCACACCCCTCTCCCATGGTTCATAACCTTATGCTTTTACTTTTGAGTGGATATATCCCTTTTTACAATTTTCAAATGGCTTTGCAAGGTGAGAGACTTTCAGGAGCTTTCAACCAAATGAGGTAAATTCTGACAGTAGTGGTAGTGAACTGGGATGAGGAACACATTATAAAAAACTTATCTCTAGTTTCCTTGCATTGTAAAACAATAACAGTAAAGTATAAACTCTAGCATCTACATTCTATTTGGTCTCATTTCTTAGTGCTTTCAGAGCTTCTCTACCATTCTGCAGCAGCATCCAGCATGCCGGACATTTCTCCTTACCTTCATGAATGACATGGTACTGCTGTCAGATTTCCCAGTGTCTACCTGGATCACCTCATAATCACAGGAATGTGAGTTGGAAGGGGATCTTTCCATTATACATACAGCCTGTTCTCTGGTTTGCATTCTGGAGAGACCTCAAAGAGCATGAGCTGGTTCACTTTTCAGAAGGTATATATCTCTAACACCATCAATAAGTATTTGGTTAAAATACCAGCAAAAACCAACATTGAAATGCAGCTAATGTGGATATAAAAATTTAGCATAAACTCTTTTGTTTAGCCAACTTGTTTTGTACGTCATAAATTAACCACATTCTTAACCTCAGTCTATCTTCCGTGTTCACTGAATCTCCTGTGCTGTCAGACAGAGGTGAAGTTTGCAATGCTGCAAGATTTTGTTTTTTGAAGGTATTTTCTCAGCTTAATGGGAATTAATTACGCGAATATCAAGCAGGGAAACAACAAAATGTGAAGATGGCACATTTCATAAAGAAAGACTTTCTGGGTAGGCTTTGATCTTATTGGGCATTACCTTGTTTTAAAGGACAGCACACCTTAAGGAAAGGAAGCCGAAACCTAGACTGTTTACTTTTCAGATCTATTTTTCTTTTAAATTATTTTATTTCAAGTCTTGTTACTCTTTAAGAAGCTGAAGTCAGGGATATATAATATGATTGCTCCTACAGGGTAAAAAAATACAGGTGCTAAATAAAGGATAAACATTGCATGATCTTAGAAAAAATGGTAGGAAGAAGAACCTGCCTAAAGAGAGACAGACTATCTTGAAATCCCAGACTTAAAGGAGTGATCCTGTAAAGAATGTGTGGAAACAGTAATAATGAAACCAACAAATATGAGAAAGTAAGACTTGTGATTCCCTTAAGCAGTCTTTGAAGATCAAAAGCAGTGAGGAAAATGCCTCCGTTTTTCACCAAGACAGGGGAGTAAACATTAACAAACAAGGCACACCTACCTGTAGACAGCCCATATTGTATCTTTCTCACAGCAGTGGAACACATTCAGCATGACAGGCATTTCGGTTCATTTATTTATGTACAATTTACTATCATTCATGACAGAAGTTTTGTAATATTGCTCAGAGAAAATTCTGCACTAAGGCTTTCCTTCATCACCTTCACAACAGAGGATTACAAATCTAGTGTGGATCTTTCAGAAAGATTTTCAGGTTGAAGTCTGAATATTATCAAATTTATTGGACCCTTTGCTTTATGGGACCCATGTTTGTGCTTTTTGATTTGCCCTGTCACTTTTTGTCATAGTGCCAAGAAGCTAGCTGCAGAAATGTCTAGGAATCCACCACACACTGTGAGTTGATCCCACATTCTCAGACACTAGGATGAAATATAGAATTATAATTCAAATATTGAAAAAGCTCTCATTTACACAAGATAAATTGTTAACATTCCTCTCTCTTTTTTCCCCTTGATCTTGATATTAGCTCGGTGATGAGAGAACAGTACTAGATGCTCAAATTTCTCTATTACTGAATCATGGAACTGTTTTTCATGATGCCTTGACAGTTTAGCAGTAATGGACGTTTTCACTGAGTAAGGACTGCAGGATTCAATCTGAATAAAAGAAATAGGCAAGGAATCTTAAGTGAGATTTTGAAAAGAAGCCTACAGGAGGCAACAGATCAATTGGATCTGGACTTCAAATTCTCTTGGATTTGTGTCCTTAATTCTCTTAAATTGTTTCTGAAAAACCTGGTCTGATACACTTCCATGAACAGACTTATAGAAAAAGTTTACATTGCTTTCTTTACTTTTTAACTTGAGTAACAAAGAGACAAACTTGAAAATAGTTAAAGGAATTCTTCACTTGGATTTCTTACACATATAAAGGATTTATCCACAAAAAGGGCTGCAAGGCTGACTCTGGCAACTACAGGCCTGTCAGCCTGACCTCCGTGCCTGGCAGGGTTATGGAGCAGATCAGCCTGAGTGCAATCACACAGCACCTTCAGGGTGGACAAGGGATTAGACCCAGCCAGCATGGGTTTAGGAGGGACAGGTCCTGTCTGACCAACCTGATCTCTTTTTACAATCAGGTGACCCACCTGGTGGATGAGGGGAAGGCTGTGGATGTGGTCTATCTGGACTTCAGCAAGGCCTTTGACACTGTCTCCCATAATATACTCCTGGAAAAACTGGTAGCCCATGGCCTGGAGAAGTGTACCCTCTCCTGGATTAGGAGCTGGCTGGAGGGTCGGGCCCAGAGAGTGCTGGTGAATGGGGCTGCATCCAGCTGGCAGCCAGTCACTAGACTGAGGGTCTGTGGGGTCCAGTTCTGTTTAAGATCTTTATTGATGATTTAGATGAGGGGATTGAGTCCATCATCAGCAAATTTGCTGATGACACCAAGTTGGGAGGGAGTGTCAAGCTGCTGGAAGGCAGGAGGGCTCTACAGAGGGATCTGGATAGACTGGAGAGATGGTCTGATTCCAATGGGATGAAGTTCAACAAGGTCGAGTGCCGGGTCCTGCACTTTGGCCACAACAACCCCATGCAGTGCTACAGGCTGGGCACAGAGTGGCTGGAGAGCAGCCAGGCAGAAAGGGACCTGGGGGTACTAATTGGCAGGAAGCTCAACATGAGCCAACAGTGTGCCCAGGTGGCCAAGAAGGCCAATGGGATCCTGGCCTGTATCAAAAATAGCGTGGCCAGCAGGACCAGGGAAGTGATCCTTCCCCTGTACTCTGTGTTGGTGAGGCCACACCTTGAGTACTGTGTTCAGTTCTGGGCCCCTCAGTTCAGAAAGGATATTGAGGTGCTGGAGCAGGTCCAGACAAGAGCAACAAGGCTGGTGAAGGGACTGGAGCACAAGTCCTATGGGGAGAGGCTGAGGGAGCTGGGGATGTTTAGTCTGGAGAAGTGGAGGTTTAGAGGTGATCTCATCACTGTCTAGAACTACCTGAAGGGAAGTTCTAGCCAGGTAGGGGTTGGGCTCTTCTCCCAGGCAGTCAGCAATAGGACAAGGGGGCACGGGCTTAAGCTCTGCCAGGGGAAATTTAAGTTGGATATCAGAAAAAAATTCATTCCAGAGAGAGTAATCAGGCATTGGAATGGGCTGCCCAGAGAGGTGGTGGATTCACCATCCCTGGAGATTTTTAAACAGAGATTGGACGTGGCGCTGAGTGCCATGATCTAGTAAATGGACTGGAGTTGGACCAAGGGTTGGACCTGATGATCTCGGAGGTCTTTTCCAACCCAATTGATTCTGTAATTCTGTGATTCTGTGTGATTTCAAATTGTGTTACATTTCCATGGTTCACCTTATTTTGCTTTATGTTTGGACTTTCCTTTTGTTTTTTTTTATTTGTGTGTTTGTTTTGTTTTGTTTGTTTTTTCTGTTGCTTTTTTGCTTTCTTCCGATGATGACACATCTTTATTTAAAATAATTTCCTTTCTCATGAAGCTTTTCATCCAAAAATTTCCCTTTCTATAATCCTTTGTTCTTCAGAACCACAAAGTTTAAACGGTCTCTAAATTAAAGTAGGGACCATCTCCTTACAAGATAGTGAAGTAAAAGAATATAACAAGGTCAGAACTTCTACATAGGATTTTTGTGATTTTCTTTTACTCATCGATGGCCCTGAATCATTACAGAATTTGCTTTAGGCTATGTGTCACAGGAGGCTATATTTCACAAAAGAAGTGGGAAAAAAAACCTAAGAAAAAAAAGAAAAATTTGAGGACATATTTATAGATTAATAATTATGGTCTCTGTTTGGACAGAAATTTCAGGATTAATATAGACATTGACAGTGGAAATACTCAATCACCGAGAATAAATCATGAGGATGGAAATGGAGAGTATGCTCCCAGGAAGGGTAGAGACTGGGATGCAGTATTCCTCAAGTCCTGCATGAGTCACTGAACAATATTTGTCCTTTAGGGCAACAACATTTATAAGAATATTCATTATTGAAAAAGGAGTAACTCAGAGTTAATAGAAAACAAAAAATAATAAATAAATAGGACATTAAAAGGGAATACCTCGCAAAAATTGCAAAGTATAAACAGCAAATGGTTCCAATTACTTTAGAATTTTTAAGTTATTTATACCCTTGTCTAACATAGAATGCACAAGTCAACAGAAAGATCAAAAATAACTCACATCTATTATCTATTATTCATATTGTAAACTATCAAAGAACGTAGAAATTACTTTTTTTCATGCTCCTTGATATTTCTGATACATCAGAGTTATTTTACAGTTTCCTAGGTTGAACTTACAGTTTTTACATGTTAGAAAATAATTTGAAAAGCATTGTTTGAAAGTGTATGAAGAAATAAGTATTTCTACAAGGTCCCTGAAACTAAAAATTCTGTGTCTTTCTTTAGAAGTGTAGATCCTAAAAGAAGCATGAAAGTAAAGAAATTCTTTACTATAGACCTCTTAGTCAAGTACAGAGTAAGGTTTTTCTTGGAGTATAAAATCTGTTTATTGAGTGTATATACTGCTTATGTAGATTATGTACAAATCACAAAAGTGATGTATGAAGATATACCTGAAAGGCAGAGCAATGAAATGGAAATCTAGTCGTGGTCAGGTTTTGCTAGAACTCCTCTAACCCTAATTTCTCTGTGAAGTAATTCTAAGCATGTTCTAGCCTTCAGCTAAATAAAGGACAAGGTAAGAATCAAGGAAAAGGACATGAGACAGGACCTTCATTTCAGAGTCTGGATTCTAATTTCAAAAATGTCAAAGCAAATGGAAAGGGATTTTTATTTAAATGGAATCATGGCCTTGGCTAAAGATTTCACGGAGCAAAAGTAGGAACAGAATGCCAAATAACAAGGCAAGGAGGACAATACGGAAGGAAAAAAAAAAAAGCTTAAAAAAACCAAAGGCCAACAGTTCATAATACCAGAAGTTATTGCAATTTGCTGCATACCTTTTCCAACATTAGGTTATGATTTTTTCACAAGCATTTAATGAGCTTTCTAGGTGATAATCTGTAGATGTATCAGGCCAGACTAAATGACCAAAGTGATCCCTTATGACATGAAGATCTGTATTTAATAACCCTGTGGTGTTTTTAGACATTCTCAAATACTGAGCACTTGATCTGACACACTGTACATTACAGTGTAATAGAAGAAAGAAAATCAGACCACAAACGTAATTTGTAATGGCTGACCACCTACAGAGAGACTCAAGGGGGCAGATATATTAAGTGCGTAGTTATTTTGTCCTCTCTCAAAGACCCTAGTACTCATTCACAGCAAGACATATCATGAGCACCTTTGCCCTGCTGTAAAATTAACAGGGGACTGCAGTCAGACAAAGCACAGCTTAGCTCAGGGTTTGAAAATTCAGGTCAGTAAGAATCTTCAGCTGAGACTCAAAAGATGTGATCTAAAATAATAGCAGAAGAGAAACTAGAAGAAATAGAAGCAGTACTGGGATGCCCAAGCTGAAATAGAAAAAGTTTTGTTTTCAGCACTTTCACTGTTTCTATGAGGACCTTCGAAAAACCCAACAACTTGACTTTGACAAATTAATATGATAAAGACATATCTGAAAACCTTGAGCTATAGAATATCTCAATGTAAATATATCAGTGTATCTATAGGATATAGATATATTTAAAATACCTTAACACTGGTAAGTTGGTATTGAAACAAGAAAAGAAAGATCCAAAGGGGTGGAGACAAAAGAATATTTTGGTATACAGTTTACTAAGAAATTATCAGGAGTGTAAAAAGATATGCTTGCAATCGACATTATTCAGTTTGCACAAATATGAGCTAAAGGGAAGATGGTTCAGTGAAGAAAAACATTCATAAATAAGTATTTTGAGATTTACATAATGAAATTAAAATTTTCTGAATAATGAGATCCTTATACTATTGTATTCATTTTCCCCAGGTATATGGAAAATTCCTGTTGCTTGATATATATATGTTTATAGTGGATTTAAGTAACTACAACAGGAGGACAAAAGAAAAACAACTAACAAGCTTTATTTTGCTTGTAATATCTGAGGTCAGAAATAACTCTCACTGTTCCACAATTTAATTAGAGATCACTAAAATTATAGAGGTGTAAGTAAAATAATTAATTCTACACTTTCCACTGGGATACACATGAACTAACTTTAGTTCCATTCTCCTGTCCAGGAACAGAACTGTGATGAGATAAGAGTTGAAAAATTTATTGAAAAATTCTGAGAATACCTCACTGGACGTTTGACTCCAAGGCACCATTTTTTCATCAGTTAGGTATACAGTCTTCAGGTCATTCTCTGCATGGGAAGGCATCACTGATATCAGTGTTTAATAGCAGAGGTAAGTAATATGTACTGATAAATCAAATATATATTTTCTGATTTACAGTTATATGGAGAAGTTGATAAGGGTTGTTAAACTCTAAAGAAAGTTAAGTGTCATAGATCACTTGGATCAATCACAAGAATTTACATTTTCATAGGATTTCTGACTAAGCAGTCATCAGATTCATGATGTGCTTATTCATGTTGAAAAGTGCTGATTTCTGAGTGAGATTTAATATCATCTCTCAAATGAGACAGTTCTTGTGGCTGAAAACAGTGCTAAGTGGAGCTCTGGAAAGTAATTGATTAAATTAAATGATTCTGAATAAAAAGGTCAGGTATACAAATACTGCCTGAATTATTATTTTTAAATTAGGAGCAATATTGAAAATAATATTTTGAAGTTATGTTGAAGTTTATAATTTTAACTTATTCCATATTTTTAAGCAAAATCAAAACTTTTTTGGATAACACAGATTACTTTTTTCTTTTAAATTGTATCATGATCTCAAGGCAATAAAAAATTATGCACAATATTTTTGAATGTCACGAAAACTATTAAACATAAAACCTCTCACATACTTGTCTTCAGTTCCATAACACATATTTACTTTTCTTAAATTCTTATACAATATGTTTATACAATAACAAAAATATTTGGATATGTTCAGGTGCTACTATAGAAATATAAGTTTCTTAATAAAAACTTTTCTTACCACAGATCACTTTTCTTCAGCTCAATACTTGAAAGTCTATTGCTAAAGCAAACATGGCGTTTCAGCATTTGATCTCAAAAGCTATTCTGAAATTGATTTTTGTCTTTATTAAACAGAAGGGTGACTTAATTGGTTGTTTCAGAGAAAGTCAGACCCTCCCAAGTCAGTTTGTCTTCACTGACAGAACTAGGCAGAGTTATACAGAGCCTTTGGAATATAAAAATGCTGCTGTGATATTTTTTTTTAAATTCAGTTTGGGGGGGGGTTGTTTTTTTGTTGCTGTTGTTGTTTTTTATCAATTGGGGGAAAAAAGGATAATGTAGCAGAAGATGAAAGCCATTTCATCTTGGGTTACAGTAAAGAAGAGTTGTGGATGTAGGTACTGCTGGCATTTTGGCTATTTTCCACTGTGAGTGAACTAAAATTTTCTTCTAATGTCAGGATTTTAATAGGAGTTTGAGGGTATGCCAGAAATTGAGAATTAAGATCACCAGGTAATTAGATTTCCACTTGTCTTGGTTTGAGATAATCAACTGCCAACCCCCCCAAGCACAGAGAGAAAAGCCTCCCTCCTAACACCAGGCAAAGGGAGGAAAAGAGAGGGGAAAGAAAAAAAACCACTTCAAACTGCATTTATACTAAATCTACATATATTTTTCACAGAAAGAAAGAGACAATTAGAAGAGAGTACAAATATACACTCACACAAGTCTGCAACAAGTTCCCCACATCAACTTCTTAATGAACACACAAATTCTACTGTCCTAACTACACATTACTTAAGAAGAAGCTTATTCCCCAGGGAGACAAACCCAAGCAGAAAGGAAAGACCCAGAAGAACACAATTTACTTTCCTGAGGTACCCTGTGAGCCAGTGGTGGGCCTGGTCCTCTCCATCCCCCCTGGGACAGCATCGTGCGTCCTCCCAAGAGGAGGGCTGAGAAGCGACTGCCTTAAGCACTCCCACACTGGTTCCTGCTTCCCTGGAGATGATGTCATAATGTGGTATGGAATACAAAATTACTGGCTAGAAGAGGTCAGCTGTTAGCTCAGCCCAGCTCAAGTCAGCTGACAGCTTCGGCCTAGTCCAGACTTCATAGCCCAAATCTAGGCCCACCTAGGTGAACCCATGACACCACTGAAAGCAAAATAAGGATAGCTGACATTGTTCAGTCAGATGTAACTAACTCCGATTGAGAGAACTAATAGCACTGCAAGTTTCTGAAGTCCGAGCAATGGTCTCGGTTTATGTATGTGATATGTGGATTCAGCTGGAAACTCCCAATCACACACGAAAACTTCATATTTCTTCCACTTTGTGCTACTGGCATCCCAGCAACTGCATTGTGAATGAGATTTAAAGTTTTAGTTCTACATTAAAAGAATAACACAATGAGAGCATAATAGATGCAAACTGAATTACCTCTGCAGGACAAACCATTCTGTTGCTGCTGACCACTGGAAACACTAAATAAGTAGAAAGTAAACAGATGAAAGACAAACGTAAATCCTGGTGGTATTAATTATGGGGTTTTCTTTTACTTCTTAGAAACTGTATTTCTTCAGAACAAACACAAACAAGTTTTCATTTTGTATGATGTGAAAGAAAAAAGTGTGAATAATCTGATCAGATTAATATTCAGAAACTTGTTGATCTTTACAAATGTGGATCTGCTTGAGAAACACAAGAGAATCAGTAAACACCTGCTAAAATGAATCACTGTGCTGTGCGTGCATGTTGACTCAATGACATATAAAGACAGATAACCTAATTAGATTTTTTTCACACGTAGTAATAAAAGGTGAGATTTTTCCTTTGCACCTGGCTTTGAGTTGTTACAATTGCACTCAAATCATGTTTCAAATTTTACCTCCTAACCAGGAGGACTAGAACTTCAACTTTTACATAGAAGCTTGAATTAACACCTGATTTATTGACTCCAGAATGTATATTAAAAAAACAAAAAGTTGTAAAAAACCAAGGACATAAAACCAAGAACCTACACAAGACCTGTGAAAGAAATAAAACACAGAGTGCAACCATTTTAGAATGCATGAGACACTTCATGACTGTAAATTCACCAGGAACAGAGGAAGTGTGCAGTCAGGTAGTGTAGCCTCACCAAGATTTCCACTGTTTGATCTTTATAAATTATTGCTAAAATAATTGCTATTAACATTTGTTAGTATTTTGATGTCTGAGTGATTTAAATCCTATAAAGAAAGTGGCCAAACTACACCATGCAGTATAGTTCAAGTTGGTTTGCAGAGCCACAATCTCCCTCTAGGCAAATTAGCCCGCCAGAAGCAAGCTGGGATGATTTAGACAAACTGATACAGTCATGCAGACTTGAGTGATTCTCAGGGCTTGTACACAGAGGGCCATGTAATAAAGGGATGCTTAATGGGGTGGCTGAACAACATTCATCTCAATGTCTTTATGGGTGTGTCTGCGTAAATCCTTTAATCTGAATTAAGACTGTTATGAAGTGAATTTCACAATTGTTTCCACTTGCCATTCTTTGGTTTAAACTGCTTTAAAAATGTAAATAACTGCAGCCTTTTTTATTTATTTATGCCATTTTCTATGTCTCATTGTATTTTACTTAGTAGCTCTACTGCATTTTGCCACACCATAGTAAAAGAATTGTTCACAATCATTGCTACACTTTAAACTTAGATTCTATACTAATTGTTCCCAGTAGTCTAATATAAGAAAAACTTTTCTCTGAGTTCAGCACTGTGGTTCACCAAGGCTAATTTGTCCTTCTGTTTCTGTAAACCACTGACAGTGCGTGGTGATCTTTTGGTGGGTCGCCAGTCCTTCCAGTGGGCAGACACTGAGACATATTCTAATGTTTTCTGACTGAAAACAGTTTCATTCAGTGGATCTTCGCCTAGCTACTAACTATGGTCATAATAGATTAAGAATAGTAGTGACATGCTTAAAAGAAAATAAAATTTAATTTGGTGTTTTCAGAACATTTTACGTTCTTAGGGAAGACCTCAGTTCAGACATTCCGAAAGGAGAGTAAAACTTTTCTTCTCTTACTCAGGAGCCCAATAATAATTACAATCATCCAAAATGTATCTGCTTGTTGTCCCTGAGGTACTGAACTCTACCTACAAGAGGAGGTACTAAAAACCTTATTATGAGGTGATCAAAAGTGGATGGCTTTCAGTTTCTTGCTACTTCTTCACAACAAGTCAGAAAAAATTATTTAGTCTGAATATCATGCATTCTTGAACCTTCACCTGGAAGGAGTTTAATTTATTTTACTTGGGAAAAATGTAGGAAAAAACAAGGCTTAGTGAGACTAATTTTAGTTTATATTTTCTTGCTATTACTGTTCTCTAATTCATCTGCTAAGCTAAAAAAAGTACATTATTTATTTATAATTTATTCCTAACCTCTATTCTATGCACTCTTGTCTGAGCTCTACTGCCCTTTGCTTAGGTCTAACCTTTGCACAGTGCCCTACTGGGGGAGCATAACAGAAGGAGCCTCTGACATTTTCACCATTGTTTTGTGACACATAAGCATTTGCAATATCCATAACAGAATATTTTGTTGCCCGTGGCATACTGTGAGTCTAGGGGTTATTTTGTTCTCTCAGTTGCTCTTTAATCCTTAACTCCATGATGTGCAGGAGATCCCCAGAAATTATTGCTCTTCTAAAACCCTGTTAGTGTAAAAGCCCTTACAACAAACTGGACAGCAAAATGCTTTATTAGCTCCAAGTATGCACACCAGGGTTCCTTGAGCAATCCAACTTGCTGAAATTAAAGGTCAAGAGATCACAACTGTAACTTTAAGCAACCCTAGGGAAGGCAACAATCTTCCACCTTTGTATTATGCAAACTGTCCATGATCACAGAAAAACAGCTATCATTTCACACGATCTTTTCAGAGCTAGAAGCACCTGCCATTAAGAACAAAAGAATTCACAAAGCCCTCCTTTCATAAGGGAAGCTAGCTGGCAGTTTGGTGTGCTAGTCTTTGGTAAATACGTGCATGGTAATCTCAGCAGAAGACGATATTATGGATACTTAAATTGTGTACTGAATTATTTTCCTGCATTCAGATTGTCAGAAGAGAAAGCAGCAATTAATTTATTGGAAAAAATAAAATCCAGAACATTGAAAACATTTTGGTTTTCTTAAAACCAACATCTATTAGAGAATAGTCACTGGACTAAAAGTAATGACAGAGAAAAGTAAAAGGCAAAAAGTTGTATTAGCTATCATTTGGGAATCAGGAATGCAAAAGTGAAAATATGCCCAAAATATGTGTTGTGACTTTCTTAATCCTGTCTGATTATAGAGTATTCATAATGGCTTCTAATGAGGGATAGTGAGACATGAATATGCACAACCTGCCTAACACTGCTAAGAATAATCAACACCAGTTGCTGAGACCTTTAGGCTAAATCCATGCTTATGTAACGCAGTTAATTCTCAAACCAGCATATACTCTTGCTCAGTGTTACATTGTTGTCTATATTAGCATTTTCATTTTAATCAGAACTGCAGTTTTCATTCAGTTCTCCTGATAATCCTACTTACTGCATGTTATTGCACATATAAATTAGCATGGGCTCAGAGATCACAACCTAGGTTCATTTCTGTTGAAATTAAACCAGAAAATATGATCCATGAGTGCACCTAAATGCTCTCTGTCTGCTAATAGACATCAGTCCCTGGAAATGGACTAGAGTAAAATGAAATTAAATCCACCTAAGTGTGTACTGTATATCTATCAGTTCTCCAGAATTAACTGCTTTGTGCAACATTTGCTCCTGTTGTTCTGTTAATGTAGACACAAGGTTTGCATTTACTATTCCTCCACACAGTCTGCAGTGTCCAATGGTTTTCCTTACAAACTAATGGCAGTTGAGGCTCCAACTACTTACAGATCTCATCAGCTTTGCTGCATGAAGAAATCAGGGCTCATTTGTTTATTCACCTGTGTGAGAGACAGAATGGTTAATGGCTAATGACTCAATCAGCCATTTGCAAATGCAACACAGTGCTTTGCTGAGGCCACATTTCCACCCTCCAAGAGGAAAGAGGAGGGTTTTTTGTGTGTGATGGCAAAACTGCTGATCCACATAAGACACAGGGGGCATGCACCCACCAGGGGATGACCATTATAAACCAACCTTTCTTTAGCAATAACCTGGCTTTTGAACCAGATGGAGAAGAAGGCCAATAAGAAACAGACCCTGACAAGATGGGATAGTACTTTTTATCATGCCAATGTTCTGCCTTACACAACTTTCTCAAGTGTAAACTCCCCTCTGGGGAAGGTATCTGGACATTTACAGGTAGGCATGAAGGTATTGATCCCTTCTGATATGTAATAACTGCCTCAGCTTCACTGGCAAGAGAAACAGCATGCTTGTCTTAGAAGGGGTTATAAACCATCAAAGAGCC
The DNA here is from genome assembly GCF_047495875.1 of Pithys albifrons albifrons. Taxonomy (NCBI): domain Eukaryota; kingdom Metazoa; phylum Chordata; class Aves; order Passeriformes; family Thamnophilidae; genus Pithys; species Pithys albifrons. The sequence continues at coordinate 37,399,052 of NC_092459.1, forward strand.
CTCCAAGTGCCTCCAGACTAAATTCTGGGGCCTTCCACCAGATGACCCACAGTGTTACAACTGACAGTGTAAAACTTCCCCCGCCAGGGGAGGTACCTGGGTGTTCCCTCCTGAACCTGAATGTATATCGACCCATTGAACTATGTGTTTCGTGGGCTTCCCTCACCTGTCATAGATCAAGACTCCGACCATCACTTTGACCAACAGTCACTGAAATTGCAACAACCAAGTTTCATTGCTGGATCCACAAGTAGTGATATCTTTCCTCTCCAGTATGTACTCTTATCCTTTCTTTCTCTTTCCTTCTTATATATTTTCTTAAGTGATATGTTTGTACTTTTATATTTTTGTGTTTCTATAGATAATAACTAAAATGGCTACATACCTTCTTTCTGTTGCAATGAAATTGTTCTAAAATAAATCTGACATATATATACATACATGTGTATATATAGTGAGAGAGATATATAAACACTGGTCATTCAGTGTTGCTTCACTTTAAGCTGCCCCAAGGGATCTACGGACAAGAACCTCAGTTATCCTCACCTTCAGGGGTGTGTCACAACAACCAGGTATTATGCATATCATAGCACTCAATGTAAATGGAAAAGACAGTGGTGCACCTGGCTGGACATCACAAACTGCACAATCTGAAGAACATACCCAAAAGTCTTTGCAGGTCCAGAATTTCTCCCTTAATGTTCTCCAAAACACTGAAAAATTTTCTTAAGTTTAGGCTTATCTACAGTATTCGAAATTATGTATGACAACGGGTCATCCATGTGCTTGAAATGTAGTGTAGAAAACTTCTAGTTTGTGGTGAAGCATTTAAATTTTATATAGTATGCTCTGAAGAATGCATGTCACACAGAGCCTCCATAATATTATCATATTATTTTTTTTGTGTTGCAGAGTATTGTGGTCTAAATGAGCACTCAAACCCACCAGAAAAAGACTATATTAGAGACTCGGTTTTGGAGGAGATGACTCAATCACAAATTATTCAGGAATAACTAGTACAAGTACTAGAGCACACAGTATAGGGCTTAATGTATTAAGTTCTTTAGAGCTGTATGTGGCACATGGTAATGAAAGAATTATGCAATATACTGTTAAGGTCAAAGGTCTGAACTGGAGGTTGATTTTGCATGGCAAGCTTTCTCAGCACTGAAACAATGCAAGCCCTGTTTATATGTCCTACAAACATATATAAAGGAAGTGTTTGTTAAGTGACACCTGAGCAGCTCTAGTATCAAATGAAATTTATTACAAAGGTGTTCAGTGTCAAATTATTCCCATGTGTCCACTGCCCCAGTAGATCTGATTTTCATCTTTTCAGCTATCATACTCTCTGTCCATGCAAGACCATAGACTAAGTCAGTTTGTAGTCATCAAAAATGCTAATAAATGGAGCTTATTAGAGTAAGAAAGAGAAGTTGTTCTTCTTTCAGTAACTGGACTGAAAGAAATCCAGGCAGGTTTTGCACTTTTCTTTTTAATTATTTATTTACCACTACAGAACTGCTGTATTCAACTTGACTTAATACTCTTATTTCCTCCTTCTAGCTCTAGTCTCCCCGAAAAAAAAAAACCAACAAAACCAAACCAAACCAAACCAAACCAAAAAAAAACAAACAAAAAAACCCAAGGATATTATTTCAGGCCATATGGGAATCACTCCCACTGTTCTTTTCATGTCTTAAAGTTAATTTTACAAACAGTAGTGTAATTTTTAAGACTTTTCCAGGATGTTTTTGAGGCATTAAACTCTTCGTGTGGACTTGTGCTTTTGAAATGTATGCAGGTCCTAGGAAAACAAGGAAGGGAAGAGATAAACTGATTCTCCTGTAATGCCCATTTCTTTTGATGAGAAACCAGGTTCAATATCTTCACCTGAGAATAAGTATCAGTTCTGCCCTTATTTTTGCTTCTGCAGAGAAGTATCAGTGAGGCCCAGGGAATATTAACAGAGATGCTGTAACAGACTAGGAGTGGGAAACAGAGAAAAGGACATGGTAAAATGGTGAGAACAGACATAACAACAAAATCAAAATGCAGTGCACAAAACTGAAACAAAATGAAAGCCAAATTACACAAAAGAGAGCTGACTGGTTGAAATACAACTGGTTTTTCATTTGCCAAGAAAATTATTATTTTAGCCAAAAAATATTCAGATTAACTCATGATGCTATACTGCTTTTTCAGATTAGAATGTGTCTTTAATTTATATGGGGACAGGATCAATGTGCCTATATTTGTGATTTAGTTTGGGTGAGGAATACATAATTGAAGGAAAACTTATTGCCAACAATTTCCATGCTTTAACTGTCATCACAATGATCACAGTCCAAGTACATTACAGCACATTCTGCCTTGGACTAGAAATGTGTCTGGTGTGGAGAGTTGATGCTTATTTTTTATTATTTGCTAATGTCATCATGGCTAGGCTTCGCGAACGAAGATTTGAGAAGGGCACTACCCACGCTTGCTGCAAGCGTGCTGGTGGCTAAAAAGGCCGATATGGAATAGGCAGGTCCAGTCACAAAAGGCACAGCGGAACGTCTCCCTAGGTGATATTGGCAAGGAACGGTTCTTTCTGCGTTGTCTTTTCTCCTAAAGACTGACTCTCCGTGCATTCTCAAAGGAAGCAGCAGCGTCGTGAATGGTGTGTCTCCATGAATCTCGATTGGAGGCCAGAGTGGACCATTGGTGGCAGTCAATATGGCCAAGGCTGAGGTGTTGTTTCAGGCAGTCCTTGTATCTCTTCTTCAGGGCTCCTCTCTTGCGGCAGCCAGTGGCGAGTTCACCATACAGCGCAATCTTTGGGAGGTGGTGATCCTCCATCCTGGAGACGTGCCCTGCCCAGCGCAGCTGTGTTCTCATCAGCGTGGCCTCGATACTGGTGACCCCTGCCTGTTCAAGAACAGACACATTGGTCACGTAATCAGACCAGTGGATGTTTAGGATTGAACGGAGGCAGCGCTGATGGAAGCGTTCGAGAAGCCGCAGGTGGTGGCGGTAGATGACCCAGGATTCAGAGCCATATAAGAGAGTAGACAGTACAATGGCTCTGTAGACACTGATCTTTGTACTTTTCTTCAGGTGTTTATTGGACCAGAGTCTTTTATGGAGTTTTCCAAAGGCTTTGTATGCCTTTGCTAGCCTGTTGTCTATCTCTTTGTCAATCTTACCGTGTGAGGAAATGATACTTCCCAGATAGGTGAACTGCTGGACTGACTTAAGCTCTGAATTGCCTATGGTGATGTGAGGATGATGGAAGTCTTCTTGAGGTGCAGGTTGGTGGAGAACTTCCATCTTCTTCAAGCTGACTTCCAGCCCAAAAAGCTCAGCAGCCTCTGCAAAGCAGGATGTTAAGCGCTACAGAGCTGCTTCTGTGTGAGCAATGAGGGCGGCATCATCAGCAAAAAGCAGCTCACGGACAAGGTGATTCAGGGTCTTGGTGTGGGCCTTCAGTCGCTTTAGGTTGAATAGGCTTCCAGCGGTACAATATCTGATGTAGATGCCGTTTTCTTCATTGAGGTCTGCTGTGGCTCTTTGGAGCATCATGCTGAAGAAGATTGTGAATAGAGTGGGTGCAAGAACGCAACCTTGTTTCACACCATTGCTTATTGGAAAGGGCTCCGAGAGTGCATCGCCGTATCTGACTTGTCCATGCTGATCCTCATGTAGCAGGATGATCATTTTGAGGAACCTGGGGGGACATTCTAAACATTCCAAGATCTGCCACAGGCCTTTTCTGCTTACAGTGTTGAAAGCTTTGGTGAGGTCAACGAAGGTTACATAGAGACCTTTGTTCTGTTCCCTACACTTCTCTTGCAGTTGTCTGAGAACAAACACCATGTCTGTGGTACTCCTATTGGCTCTGAAACCACACTGGCTTTCAGGTAGATCTTCTGCAATAGTGGGTACTAATATGTTCAGAAGTATTCTTGCAAGGATTTTACCAGCAATGGAGAGCAAAGTAATTCCTCGGTAATTTAAGCAGTCTGATTTTTCTCCTTTTTTCTTGTACAGGGTGATGATGACTGCGTCACGGAGATCTGACGGTAGTTCCCCTTGTTCCCAGCAACGCACAACAAGCTCGTGGAATTTGGCATGGAGTGCTTGACCTCCATGCTTCCTGATTTCAGGTAGAATTCCATCAACCCCAGCTGCCTTGCTAGTTTTCACCTGTTGTATGGCCTTGAGTATCTCTCCCATAGTACGGGCTGCATCAGTTGACCATCTGCACTGAGTAGGGGGCTTTGAACCTGGTTTGTGGGTCCGTACATTGCTTTCAGGGCCTCATAGAATCCTCTTTGGTCACCCAAATCTGGGCATAGTTGTGTCTTTTCTGCTAGGTCGAGCCACCATTTGTTCTGGATGTCTCGAAGTTTCTGTTGGAGTTTGCTGCATGCAAGATGAAAGGCGGCTTTTTTTATATGGCAAGATGGCTGAGCAAGGTGTGCTTGGTGAGCAGTTCTCTTCTTCTTGGGTCTCTTGATTGTTCTCATCAAACCAGTCTTTGTTTTTTTTGGAGGAGAACCCAAGCTTGGAGCTGGGTTAGCTTGGAGAGTTGGGGCATATACACTAAAAAGAACAACATGTTGGTTGTTGTGTAGAGGGAGGCGCAAGGACATAATGCGATCGGAATGACCTGTCGGCAGATTTTCAAGTTTGGAGGCAATGCAGTTTTTAATCATGCAGCCAACTCCTGAAAGGTGTCTTTCGGTTTTGGGTTTGCCTGACCAGTAGAGTGCGTAGCCAGCACCATGTTCTTTAAGGCTGCCTTCCTCATGAAGACGAACTTCACTGAGAGCAGCAATGTCAATGTTGAGCCGTGACAGTTCGTGGGCAATTAGAGCAGAACAACGCTCAGGACGTCCACTATCCCCAGTATCAAGCATGGTTCTGATGTTCCAACATGCGAGTGTTAGTTTGAGCACACCTTTGCAGGCAGGTGTATGCCTTTGAAATCTCTTTGTTTTTGTTTGACCGCATGGAAGATGCCGGTTGGTCACGGTTATCCAACTGGGTGTGGAGATGAGCTTTGTTTAGGCCACCTTTGCTAGACCCCTCTCCGTGTGGAGCAAGCAGTGCTGTCCCTAGAAAAGGCTGCTTGGTCATTCAGGATGCTGCCGCAAGAGACTGTCATCTCCGGGGTCAAGTCTCTAATGACCCATATCCTGAACCGCCTGCATGCAGGGTTGGGTCTGCGGCTTCCAGCTGCTTCCTATCACCTGCCGTTTTCGACCCTCACCTGTCGCTACAGGGCTTTGCAATGTGGGTGAACCCTTCAAGGCTGCGCAATGGATTTTTTAGGTGAGGCACAGCGTGTGCACAACTGGCCCCACCCTTTACTCCTAAGGTTCATCTGCCACGGCCTAGCGAGCTTGGACAGTGACAGCGAATACCTCAGGACGTAGGTTTGGTTAGAGTATCCTTCTCTTAGATGGATGGCCTTACAGGGCTGTGTGAGCTCCATCTGCCTGGGTTTGGGGTTGGAGTTGTCCTTCTCCTAGGATGGTTGCCAGACGGCTAGCGAGCCCATCCTGCCCGTGGACACACTTTGTCTGACCCTTCAGCTGAGACCTGTCTGGCATGGGAGACCCTAACGGCGGCACAAACCACCTCCAGCATAGCTCTCAACCTCATGAGGGCACACAAGCTTCTCCCCCACGACAAAGGGGTGTCCCCGGAGAAGGCTAATGTAGGCATCAGTGATAAAACTCTCATACTACATCTGAGAAAAATTACCTAAATTATTGGCAACTGTAACTATGTCAAAAATTGGCAAAGTCTGTTTTTTTGAACTCTTTTTCTCTTTCTTATCTTCAAGAAAATAAAATCTTCAAGTACGTACCAAGAATGACAAGGTCAGTTTAAGAGAATATTTTGTTAGAAAATTTAATATAGAGAATTATGATGGAAACTGTTTTTCCATCTCAGTTGCAGCCGTTGCCATTCTGATGCAGTCTAGTAGCTAATGAATGGGGTGTAGCATTTGCAAAGTGTTTGCTCATTCAGGAAAAAGAGGAAATTCATAACATGTTTAGAAAGGTATACAAATGAATTCAGAGAATATAAGTTATTTGGTGGCATATGGCAAGATTTTATTGTGGAAAGAAGCTAATCAGAGAAAGATCTATGGTATATGCACACTATATAGTAAATGTATCCAAACTTGAGAGCATTAAAACCAATTACAAAATATCATATATCCCCTGAGAATAAACTTTTCATGCTATCAGTCCAAGGACTTGTGAAAAAAGTTTCCTAAACATCACATAAAAAAGTTGTAGCAAAGTTATTTTCTGTAAGCTACGCACCTACAAATGCCAATTCATAGTCCATGTTGTAAGTGCCGTACGCATGTATTTATACTAGTAAGTCATGTAACCTCTAAAGTTAATGTAATTATCAACTTTAAATTTTTTTGGAAAAATCGAGGATAAACTTGAAACCCAAAAGAGAAGATAGTTCTGATTACGCTAAGAGAAAAACTAACATCCAGACTGTCACTAAGGCTTCAGAATCTGGAACATTTGAGCAGAAAGAACGTCTGTTGATTGGACTGCTTGATCCATAGCTTTCAGCCATAATTAATACCATACTGAATTTTCACCCCACACAGTTGTCTCTGGCCAAGGAAATGGTGTCATAAACCATTCAGAGTCTGTGTCAATCTAATTACATTTCAGACCAAAATTATAATGGAGTCCTATTTCCCAGTGGCTTTGGGGGGTTTTTGGTTTGTTTTTTGGTTTGTTTTGTTTGTTTGTTTTTAAAGGGATGGCTAGTGAAACTTCTGCAGGTAAATGTGCAGAGCCATAGGCCTTGCCCATTGTAGATATATGTATTCCTTTGGTACCTCTTGATGATACAGATCAAAAAAAAAAACTCTCTATGTGCCAATAATGATGATAATGACTGAGACTAAAAATATAATTGGAAAAGATTCAAAAAGATAACAAGGCAAATAAGGGCAGAATTTTAAGTAATATTTCCAAGACCAAAAGGAAATAACTCACTATGAAGTAAATGCATATGTGTATTTTATTTGTTCAGATAATTATTCTTTGTATATATATCAGTAGAAGATTAAAAGAATACTGTTAAAAATTAATAAAGTGAGATTTCTGGATAATAAACAGGACTGTGAAGAGATCTTCTTTCCATACCTAGCTTTCACATGCACTTCTGCCATAACCTTGGGCAAAACATATTCCATTTACAATTGTTCAGTTTTTCTAGCCATAAAATAGAAATGATACTTTCTCACCTCATTGGAATGAGGTCATGGTCATCTTGATACTGTTTGTTGCACGAATTTCAGAAGACCAACAGCTATATAACTCAAGCAGTATTTCATTAAGAGGAACATGACACAATTTTCCTGTGTGCATCTAACTGTGCAGATGAGAAAAATCACTGTATTGCCCCTACTTCTACTGCATCATTTCTCTTGTTCTATTTCCATTTGAAGGAAGCCTCTGTTATTTTCTGTTAATCAGATTAGCAGATGAAAAGTTCAGGACACATTAACCTCAAATAAGATACTTGAATATACAATAAAAGTATGACTCTTTAGTTTCTTTCTTTAGGAAACCTTTCTATGAAATTTTCTTTATTATTTTTTTCCCTAAATTTCTCAGTTGCCAAGATAATTACCTATAGAGAAAATATTTTAAACTTTGTATAAGAAAATATGATTCAAATACTCAAACCCTGCATAATTAAGCTGTCAATTGCTTTTGCATAAAGTATGATTGGCTGTCTTATAGAAAAGTGGATTTAATAGAATGTAAATGTTCTCCATTGTACAAAAGATGAACCGGTACATGTCTACCTATCAAGGATTTTCCAAGAACGTATACTAGGCAAGCAGTCTACTGCAAAATTCCACTCCACAGTTATTCACAAGTTTATAGCAACTTCCATCCATTATGCATTTTTCAACTCTGCCAGTAAAGGACAAGACCTTCAAGTCAGTGCATATCACTTCACTGTTTTCATTATCAAATCTCTTCTCAAGTTTAGGTCAGTGTCAGTCAAAGACATAAGTACTGCCAACCTGTGCATGTAAGCAGAGCTCTCTTTTATGATATTTTGAACCTCAATACAAGTATCCAAAAGCATGTTTAAGGTTTCTCTTCTCACACAGTACTCTTCTTATGGAGCAAGAGGGATAGAGTAAGAAAACAGTGAAAGGACCTAAAAGTTCTATGGTTTTGAGATTCATTTTCAAGAGTTTGAATTTTCTTGTGTAATCTGAGGTGAACCTGGACTCCATTTCAACATGAATGATATAGATACCTGAAACAGATGTATCCTGGGCAATGCAATGATAACCACTGCAATACACAAAAATTTTCATGGATCTTACAAAATTCTGAGTGCCATGCTCTTACCTATTCTGAAAAAAAACCCAAAACAAAACAAAAAAATAAGACAGCATTTAAGAAGCCATTTTAACAAATTAAATAATTGAAAATATATTTGAAGCGAATGTTGAGAAATTGTTTTAATGTTTCTGCCATTACAAGTCTTAATAAAGGGTAAATTGTTGTTAAAGTAAGACCGTTTGAGTTATTCTGCAAACTGAAGGAGGGCAATAGACATAACAACAGGTTGATAAGACATCTAGAAAATTTCTTTATATGAAGGTAGGAAGACTAAAGATAACCTTTTCAAACTGTGTACTCCTGGTGTGTAAAGCAGGCATCAGCCACGACACCTTTAGCTTTGTATATTTATACAAGAATGTCATCCAACAACTAAAGAGTGTTACATCTGGATAGCATGTATTTACCTGGAAGAGAGAATAAAGCCAACCGCAATATACCACAACATTATGAAATGGACCTGTATATGCTTAGATTGTGTTCATGTAACAAATATGAGCTTTTGTAGACATTTATATCACCAACCATAATGGGCACACAATGGGGCCTTCCTTCTGTTTTAATCTCACAATGAGGGCACACCATCCATACAGCTTGCCTCAAAAATTCCACCATCCTCCAGAATCCCAGATGGACACATTTTAGAAAAGGTTGCCAGAGCCTCTCATAATAAAACAATACTGTAAAATAATGTCAGCAACCACAGAGCTGGTCAAAACTATTTCTGTTTACTTTTTCTTGACATCTGCATTCTCATGCATGAAAACAGCATTAAGTTTTAAAGGAGAGGTTTGACCCCTGCCCCTGCATTGCTCGACCCCCCTCAGGAGCTGACAGTCTGGCAAGGTCAGGGTGACCTTGGGGCAGCCAACAAGGTAGTAAACAACCCTAGAGCAGGCAAGCTGGCCAGACCCATTGGCGCCAGGGTCTGATGCTCACCGCGTGATCACCACATGCCAGCTGCCTCCCAGCCAATGGGAGAACCCCTTCACCGCGTGAACAAAGATCCTCAGCCTATCCAAAGCCGCTCCGGTTCACGTGTACCCTTCAAAACCCTATATAAGATGTTGACCCCTTCAATAAAGTTGTCTGACCATTCTTGCTTTTAACCTTAGTGCATGGCTCTTATCTCTGTGAGAAACGCACATGCAACTAGAAGCCCAAACCCGGAGTGCCGTATCAGGGTGGGCTGGCAAGGACGCGAGAAATCCTCTCGCTACGCAGCACCCTTTTTCCCAACAAAGTTGTGAGTTCAAACTTCAACTACCTACTTCAAATGTAAATATGAGGACATTCAAGACTTAGAGCTGCAAATATTTTGCCTCTTATTTGGGGGAAATAGGCCAATAGATCTGGCTTCTACACATACCTAAGTTGTCAATATTTTTGTCACAAATGGCTGACCCACAAGGAAAGTAAGAGCACAATAATATTTTGGAATATTTTACTGCCTCTGGCAAAAGAATTCAGTATGGTGTTGCAATCCAAAAGGAAAAGCATTATGCAGGTACTTTTCTTTGTGATTTGAGTCAAGTTAGCGTAAAAACCACCATCATAATAATCTGTTATACATTGGACCAAGTTTTATGGGAATTGGAGACTTCAGTGATAATGGTCAATGAATTGTACTTTTTGTGCTCTTGCACATATAATTACTCTAGTATCACATCAAATGTCATTTTAATAGATATTGAAATAGGCTGAAATTCACCTACTCCTTTACATAAACCATAGTAAATAGAACTTGTGTTGTGAATATAGGTGAAGAAGGCATGTGACTGGCAACTTCACTTGAACAGTAGATATTGTGACTCAGAAGCAATGTGTGTAAAAAGCACTCATAGTATAGAGAATTGATACACATCTTCTACGTAATTTTTGATCCCAAAACATACAATTTAGGAAACTTATAATGCTACACTTGTGGTCCCAATGTAATTCCTATGTGTGTAATTACAAAGAAACTAAAAGATTGCAAAAGAGACTAAAAGATTTCAAAAGAAAGGAAATCTAAACAGATGCAAAAAAATATGTATATTTGAAAAAACAGGCACTTGAAAAGGAGGAAATTTATATAACAGTCCTCACTCCTTTGGATCAATAGAATCGGTATAATCTTCTAAAAAGCACATAGCTGGAATATTTGAGTTGAGGAATGCAGAAAGGTTTTTCTCATCTAAAACTGGGTTGAAAACAAGCTAAAAATTCTGTGAAGTGTTCATGTCTCCCCTAAATATTATTTTTTAAGTATTACTACAAAAGTCTGAATTAATAAGGCAGGATTCCAGAATGTTTTTATTTATAGCTGTCAAGCCCTCTCTATAATTTGTCATGAATTTGAAAAAATCTGGGAATTTGAAAGCTTAAATAGTTTAGTGGGAGAACTATATAAAAGTATTTATTCTGAGAAAGCTAGACAACATATGAAGTGACAGAGATGGTCAAGAACAAGTATATTGTATTATTTAAAGGCACATTAATTTCCAGAGAAGTACAAGTGGTTTTCATCATGCAGGTATTTAATAATAATTGTTGGTCTTATTAAATATTTTTGGAGGGAGTGCGGAGGAGGATTTCGGAAAATACCCATCGTATTTTTGTACTTGGGAGTACTGACCTAGAGATGATTCAAAACAAAATGCTTTCTTACAAGTACATTATGTATCTAAGAAAAAAAGTACCTTGTTGACCACTATTTTACTTACTTAATGCATTTACCAGAATTATAGTCTAAAATAACAGGTATTTAAATAGAAGAAAAATGTTGCATATGAACTATGGCTTTCTTTCATTTCCCACTCTTTTCAATTTTTGTGCCAGGTTTGTTTGCCTGTTTAATTTTCCCCTTCAGATATGGCATACAGCAGACCTCTGTGATCTTTGCTCAACTAAAGGTGGATAAAGAACTGAAACAAAAGAAGTGAGGACAGAATTATTTGTGGGCCATCTGACACAGCTGCTATTATACACTTGCATTATTCTGTGCCCTTTTACATAAAAGAGAATTATATTTACCACCATTTGGAGCTGTTCTGATTTGTTATTCATACACAAATTATTTTAATCTTGTTAGCTTTGTTCATTTGGTTTTGGTAGCTTTGTTTCTTGTCAACAGCTCCTTAAGGACTTCAATTTTTTTCAGCTAAAACATATTTTCTAAAAGTTATCTGGCTGTAAAAAGAAATGTGTTTTTTAAGCCTAATGTAAAACATGAATACTAAATTGCTTCTGTATTGTCATGTTCTGATTACCAGAGACTGACCTTAAGATGTCAGATTTCACTTTGCAGGTCAGTATATTAAGTCAAATTTTTTGACTTCTTAAATTTTATTTGGAGGTAAAATTCTGCTACTGTTACTTAGAATGAGTCAGACTCCTACTTTTTAATGTCTATTAATATAAAAGTGTATGATTTAATATAATATCACTTTGCTATGGGGCATAATCAGTTGGAAATTACCTCAGTGCCTCATTTTGACTAACGAGTTAATGTTACTCTTAAAGAGACACCCTTAGGGTAGGCAAAGTAGACTATGTAAGAATAAAGGATTTATATTATCTTAGTTTAAGCAGTGAAGGAATCATTACATAAATGATGCGTCCACCCTGAGATTCAAGACTGAAAAAAGATATGAAGAGCCATGGGGAAACAGAAATTTGATAACACAGAGCTCTTTAGACTACAATTAAAACAGAATCTGAATAAAATTGATATTGGAAATATACCAAGAGTTTCTACCTATTAGAATAGTTCTAGATGAAGTTATTCAATCAAAGCTGGTTTTGTTCGTTGCTTTTCTTAGTGAAAAGAACAACTTCCCTAGGAATTAGTTATCCTAATTCTATCCAAATATCTATTCAATCACACTAGATGATTTTAGCTGTCCCTTTTCTTGAACTATAAATTAACTTAGTTTTAAAGGTCAGATATGTTTTCCTGCTTAGCTATTTGGACTTATATTCCTTTTATCTAACAGACTCTTGAAGTGTGCAGAGCACCTCTTTTTTTGCATACGCAAGGACAATTCTGTCAAAAATTTGATAAAGTTATTGTACTCGGGTGCTGAAGCTGATTTGTGCAGGCACAACAGCTACAATGTGTTTTAAGTACATGTGCAAAGAGCACCTATCTTGTGAATGGCCTCCTTTTAAGACTTTTGGAACTCCTACCAGTTTGATGGTAGTCTAAACAACCTGGAACAGAGGTAAACTGATTGGTATAGGAATTAGTCTGTCTTGAGTTTCATTCCAGATATATATAGTAGGCCTTACTTTCGACTTTTTTTCATGCTTCTACTTATGACATGGTTGTTTTTCTTTAACGTGGTATTTATTTCATTCACAAATGTGTAAAATTGGATACTATTTTCAACAGAGTTCTGACAGTGTTGCAACTGTAAGTTTAGTTCATATTGTATTTGCCAAAGTTTTCAGAAAGAAAATTATTCAAAGGAATAGACAGTGGACTTGATTATGTATTACTCTTGTTATTTTTGGTGTTAATAGAATTTTAGACTCTTCCAACATCATATGTATACAAAAAAAATCACACTAGACTTTCTTATGAGACATCGAAAGGTGGTGGGGTTTTTTGTTTGGTTTTGTTTGATAGATTTTTTGGTTTGGTTTGATTTGGTTTTGTTGGTGTTTTTTTTTTTTTTGTTTGGTTTGGTTTGTTTTTTTTATTGTTTGTAGGGTTTTTTTGGAATAATTTATACTTAGGACTTTATTAAATCTTCCAGAATATATGACATAACTGCATACAAATAGGAAATAACAAATCTTGTGTTTGGGTCACAGAAACTAATTTTGTAATGGCTGAAAAAGTTATATTTGAGAAAACCTAGTTAGTTTCCAACCTTATTTTCATTACCTTTTCTTTTTCCCATACAACAATTCTCAAAGCATATTTACCTAAAAGAAACATTATTTCATCTCTAACATTTTGGGAATGACCTTTAAATAATATGCGGAGTGTCATGCAATATCTATGTAGAGTTTTAGTTTAAACATAATGAACAGTCGTAGAACATGAAAAACTGCTAATGTTTTTACAACCTATCTGTCATACCTGAATTGACATTTTCAATCAAATCCCTTGAGGGTCCTTGCTTGTAGAAACAGCAGCCAAAGCCTGCACTTCTTTAATCAAAAGATTTCTGTAATGGCTAACCAATATCTCCTACTGTCACTTCACACAGATATTTCTTTTGAGGAAGGCACCATATGTGCACTCTCTCACCATGACAAGATACTGTAAAGAATGATGTGCAACCACAAGGAGAAAAAAATGTAAATTTAAAAAATCTAAAATATAAGTGTAAAAGCAGAGCACTGGTTCTTTAAAATCAAACTACTCTCAAAGTAGGCTCTTCATCTGCAGCCAACTTTCAAAGTTACTCTGTAATTCATTTGTTTGCCACTAAGAATTTTTCATCAATTATGTTATGTCTACTAGAAGATTTAGGAATTTATTTCAGTATGATTCATATCATGCATTTATTTTGATTCAAAATACTCATAATGGAGAAAAAGCAAACCCATGACACAGCCAAGAGGTTGTATATTTCTTTCCAAATCTATACCATTCAGAAGTCACTATGAATTTTCATTTGGAACGAATACAGATTTAAGAATTTGTCTCAAAGATCACCAAAATGGGTCAAAACCAGAGATTAAAAGCAAACATTAAAACAAAAATGTTAGTGACAAAAGTCCAGCCAAATAGTAGTTCTCTTTTGCCAAGATTATCCTGACAAGAAGCAAAGACTAATGGAGTAATTTCTTTTGTCAGTGAGCAGCCTATGAATAGGTATGTGTCCATAGTAGTAGAAAAAACAGTCCCCAAAGAGATATCATTGCATTTAAATTCATATAAAAATATGGTCATAATGTGCCATGCAGTAACAATGTCCACTGCAAAGTGACTTTATGCTGTCACTAAAGAGTATATGTTAAGTGAACTTACACATGTAAGAACTGTCAGATTAGTAAATAGTAAAATTATAGAGTGTTGGGAAAGCATCTAGAGCTAGGTCTTCAAATACTGTAATTCCATTGAAGTTGGCTGTTAGTCATCTATGTGTCTGAGGATCTGAGCCAGTATATCCTGAATTCTTTTTCCTTTTCCCCCCTGTTCCCCCGAGCTAAGTATGATTTTGATTTACATAGTGTTGTGATGAAATTTTCCCTGGCTTTTAAAATGTGTTTCTTTTCAGATAACTCCTATTTTCCATTGCATTTTTTACTTTTCCTGGTCATTTTATTACCAACTTTATAGAACAAGCCATGAATTAAAAATATTTTTTCTGAATAAATTAGTATGCATAATTTATATAAACACACTCATAGCCACATACAGAGTTTTATATTGCTCACATGCACTACTTAACATTTATGTGCATTGAATTTTATTTAGCATTTCACTGCCCAGGTAATTTATATGGGTTTCCCCTCATACCTGGAAAAAAGTGAATGATCAGGCCCAAGTTCATTATCTAAGATTTCCCTATAAACACTAAAATATGTGCTTCACCTTTTTGTGAGCTTAAATTGAGGGAACAGCTTCCTAACATATATATCTCTTTCCAACTCTGTATTGGAAACTCAAATGTCAAGTTTAGACTAGATATCAAACTTCTAGAGAGCTAAACTTAGATTAGATTAATTCTATCCTCAGTATCACAAGGTCTTTCAACTATTCATTCTGTGCATAATTATATTACTCTGCTCTTCTCCAGGGAAACCTCCTTGTCGCATGGGAGAAGCTTATGTGCCCTCATGAGACTGTGTGCTATGCTGGCAGTGGTTTGTGCTGCCAGATAGGTCTCAGCTGAAGGGTCACTCAAAGTGTGTCCATGGGCAGGATGGGCTCGCTAGCCCCTGGCAACCATTCAAGGAGAAGGACAACTCTAACTCCAAACCTGGGCAGGTGGAGCTTGCTTAGCCCTCTAAGGCCATCCATCTAAGAGAAGGATACTCTAACCAAACCTACATCCTGACGTATTCTCTGTCACTATCCAAGCTCGCTAGGCCCAGGCAGATGAACCTTAGCAGTAAAGGGTGGGGTCAGTTCTGCACACACTGTGCCTCACCAAAAAAATCTATTGTGCAGGCTTGAAGGGTTCACCTACATTACAAAGCCCTGTAGCGACAGGCAAGGTTTGAAACGGCAGGTCATAGGAAGCAGCTGGAAGCCGCAGATCCAACCTGGCATGCAGGCGGTTCAGGATATTGGTCAGTTGAGACTGACCCCAGAGATGACAGTCTCGTGAGGCAGCATCCTGAATGACTAACCAGCCTTTTCTAAAGGACAGCACTGATCCGCACTGAGAGTGGCCTGGGAAAGGTGGCCTAAACAAAGCTCATCTCCACACCCGGTTGGATAACTGCGGCCAACCAGCATCCTCTGATGTGGTCAAACAAAAACAAAGACAAAGAGATTTCAAAGGCATACACCTGCCTGCAAAGGTGCGTTCAAATTAACACTCGCATATTGGAACATCAGAACCATGCTTGATACTGGGGATAGTGGACATCCTGAGGGTCGTTCTGCTCTAATTGCCCACAAAGTCCTAAACATCCACTGGACTGATTATGTGACCAATGTGTCTGTTCTTGAACAGGCAGGAGCCACCAGTATTGAGGTCATGCTGATCAAAACGCAGCTGTGCTGGGCAGGGCACGTCTCCAGGATGGAGGATCACCGCCTCCCGAAGATTGTGCTCTATGGTGAACTTGCCACTGGCTGCTGCAAGAGAGGAGCTCCAAAGAAGAGATACAAGGACTCCCTGAAACAACACCTCAGCCTTGACCATATTGACCGCCACCACGGGTCCACTCTGGCCTCCAATCAGGATTCATGGAGACACACCAGTCATAATGCTGCTACTTCCTTTGTGTCAGTCTCAGGGAGAAAAGACAATGCAGAAAGAACCCTTCCTCGTCAATATCACCTAGGGAGACTTTCCACTGTGCCTTTTGCAACCAGACTTGCCTATCCCACATCAGCCTTTTTAGCCACCAGCACGCTTGCATCAAGCGTGGGTAGTGCCCTTCCCAAATCTTCGTTCGTGAAGCCTAGCCATAATGATAATGATATTACTCTATTAAAAATCATTTAATAATAGTTCAATCAGAAAGCTCTGTGGCCTCAGTATCCATCATCTTTACAAGACTACTTGTGAATATATTGCAAACCACAAGGTACTGGTGGGACCCCACTGGTAGCCCATTTTCTACAGTGAAAAATTTAATTTATTTTTATTTGATTTTTCTTAGATTTTAACAGCTTTTAACAAGATCAACTAGATTTTCCCTCCTACCACACCATAGTTTCTTTAAGAACATTTTTTGTAAATTATTCCAGTCATTACATTTTTGAGCTCTAAACACCTGTCACTCAGATTAAACTTATTAGTGCCAAATCTGATTAACATAAATAATCTTAATAAATTTATGATGTATTATTTCTTCCTGAAAGAGGCATTACTCCTCTATTTCTTGCTTATCCATGTATCCCTTTATTCATTCATTAATATAATTTCTGTTGATTTGTTAAACACATAAAATCCTATTTGAAATTAATATAACCTTTTCACCTGCCATTCCTCCAGCTGTTTTGAAGGCTAGGTTATAAACTGACACTAGTAATTTAACAATGTCATACTCAAATTATTCTAGAACTCTTGGTGAATATTGTCTGTTTAGTTAATTTTAATCAATTTCAGTTTAGTTAGTTTTTCAGACTCATTTCACTAACAGTGTTATAGTTTAATATTGTTTATGCTTCTTGAAACTCTAGCAGTCCAGATTTCTCTCAAACGCTGACAGGCTTGGGATATTGACCACCTCTCTAGGAAGCCTATTCTAGTGTTTGACCACCCTCTCAGTTAAGAAATGCTTCCTAAAGTCCAGCCTAAACCTCTTGTGGCACAGCTTTCCACATTTTCACCTACCCTATCACTGAGTAGCAGGCAGAAGAGATCAACACTTCCCTCTGGACTTCTCCTTCTAAAGAAGCTGTAGAAACCAACAAAACACTCCTACTAGCACTTTCACCAGTTTTGTTGCCCTCCTCTGGACTTAAGGACCTTCAGATCTTTCTTAAGTTGTAGCACCCAGAACTGCACACAGTGCTCAAGGTGAGGCTGAACTATTGCTGAATACACTGGGTTAACCACCTCGTTTGACCACCTGGCGATGCTGTGTTTGATGCAATCCAGGATGTAGGTTGGCCTCTGGGCTGCCAGAGCATACTGCTGCCTCATACTGAGCCTGCTGTTGGACAGCACACTCAGATCTCTTTCTTAGGGTTAGTCTCTAGCCACTCATCTCTCAAATTACACTTGTGCCTGATGTCACCCTGTCCTAGATGCAGAGTCTGTCATCCAGGGTTTTTAGGAATCTTCTGGCTCAAGTTGTACTAGCTGTGTGATGCTCCCAGTTAATTTCTGGCAAGTTCAAGTCTTCCATAAGGATAAAAGCAGTTAACTTGGAAGTGTCCCTTAGTTTCTCAAAGAATAACCTGTTGGCATCATCATCTGCCAGTTCAGTATCAAAAGCAAACTTGTTAATGGTGTTTTCAACTCGTATTGATAAATATAGTGAACAGTACTGGTCCTAAAAGTTGATGCACTGTCCAGAAGGATGCTGTGAAGGACAGTATCAAAAGCTTTACTAAAAATCCAGAAAAACTACATTCATCACCTTCTATTCATCCACTAAGTAGGTGGCCTTCTCATAGCAGGATATAAAGTTAGCTCAACAGAGCTTTCCTTTTCTGAACACTGTGTTGAACGTATTTAATGATTTCATTGTTCTTTAAATGCCTTTCAGTACACGTCAGAATAATCTTTTAATACCTCAGTATAATCTTCACCATAATTTTCCCAGACTAACAGGTCATAGTCCCCCTTGGTCTTCCCTCACCATTTTTGTAGATTAGAATAACTCTGGCCAGCCTCTAGTTAGCAGGGACTGTCCTTTGTTAGATAATTAGGGTCCTGCTACCTTCTTCAGGACTCTGGAATGCATTCTCTAGGGCTCGATGGTCTTGTGAACATCCTCCTAATGCAGGTGGTACCAAACCATTTCAGTCATCTCAAATGAAAAGTTACTGGTTGCATACTTGTGATCCTCCAACTCAAGAACAGGGCATCCCAAAGTCTATAACTATAACTATTATTAAAAACAGAGGTTAGAAATGTACTGGATATCTCAGATTTTTCTTAATTCATGTTAGTCAGATGACTATCTTCAATAAGTATCTTTTCTTTATATCTTCTCTTTCTATTAATGTACTTTGAAAAACCCTTCTTGTTATCTTAAACAACACTGGTCAGCTTCAACTCTATGTGACATTTGCCTTTTAGCGTGTTCTCTCTGCATAAATGAACCATAGTTCTATACACAACCCACAAAGAATCAGTTCTTGAGATCACAGCATTTATTTTTTTCCTTTTGATTTTCATGAGAAATTCCCTGTTCAGCCAAAGTGGTCTTTGTCTGACTTGCAACACAGTAGAATTTCTGAAAGATGGTTCAAATATATTACTTATAAATTTGGAAAACAAGTCATTTGTTAGGGAAAAGAAAAAAAAAAGAAAAAAGTTCCTTTAATTCATGTTCCTACTTTACACAGACTCCTTTTCTTCCTAATGAGTCAGGAACTTGCCTTATTCCACTTCTTAAATTTTCTAGAACCTCTGAGCATGACTTTATCTTTCAAAATTATGTCCCATCTATTGAGGATCAATTATATTTGAAGATACTGTGAGTATTTTGTGCATTTGAAAAAAATATTGCTGAACTCCCCATTGCTTTCAGCAACACAGGATACAGTTTTAAAGTATGGCAGGGTACCTGTTCTGAAGGAGAAGCAGGAAAGCAAACAATGGGGAGTATATATTTGTATTTAATGATGAAATTGCTAGAGACCTTGAAGGTAGAGATTATAAACTACTTTCAAACTTTGAATTTTTTTAATCAGAAAAAGCACTAGAAAATTTAACATTTACAAAAGAGTTTGATAAATATGATTGCCTAAAATTACATATTATTTTATTACTCAGGAATTTTGTTTGCTACATTTTCTACTACTTGCTACTACAGAAAGACCTTAGAATCTGAAAAATCTATGTTAATCTAAACTTTGCTCTTTCATCTAAGCATTTTACTGAATAGGATTACTTTAATTTTAAAATTAAGTGGTAATTTCTATGGAGTTTAAAATATCAATATTAAATTATTATACTGTTTGACTTCATTTCATTGGTGATAAATCCTTCTTTTCATTTTTTGTAACTACTGCTTCTTTAGGAGAAAAGTATGATGGGAAAGAGACAAGCTAATTTTGCCTGCATATATATGTGAGAAATAATAGTGTAGTGAATATGTAAATAGCAGGCATAGGTAATTATTTTTTCTGCAAAATATGAAAAAGGAACACCTGTGAGAAGCTAATCTGATATTAATTTATAACGACAAAAGACAGGCATTTAGGAGCTGTTAAACCCAGGTTCTATTCCATTAAATAATGGAACCCATATTAAAAATATATAATTGTCTTGAAAATGTCAGTATAGCAAGAAGAATAGGTTTATAAAGAATATGAGTGAGGGAACTTGAAGGGAGGGGGGGAAGCTTTTATTTTTGTTTGTTAGTTACTCAAAATTTTAAAATTGCTGTGATACAATGTGTTAACTTGAAAACAATTCTGAGAAGAATTTCAGAACAGGTGAAAACTTTTTGTGATATTTTAAACAAAACTAGCCAATGCATTTACTGTAGGGAAATAACCCTAAATTAGTGTGAGAATAAATTAAATGACCCAATTGCAGACGTTCTTCTATGAAAGAAAATGTTGTGTCTTAAGGGCATACCTGAACTCTCACTGCAATCAATGGAAAGGCTCTGGATGGAGAAGACTGAAATTATCACTTCTCAGTCTTCAGGTAAAATATTCTTTAAGTAATACATATTCTGATTTAAAACAGATTTGAAAGTTTGAGAATTCTGTTTTACTTCTCAGTTAAAAAAAAAAAAAAGAAAATGCCTGTGTGTTGATATGTATTAACCTTTGTGTATGTAGACCACCTTACAACTCATAAGAACATGTAGACAAGCATGTATGCATGGCTTCTCAGGCTTTCAATACCATGGAATTTCTAGGTCTATTTTGCCCTAGGGCCATCTCAAGAACAACGTCTGCTTCTAACAAGAGGTGAAAGAAAAAAAAAAAGAAAGGTAGTCAAGAGCAAAATGAAGCCCTCGGTGTAAGAGTAAGATGTTAAGCTGAATAATACCTGTGAAATGGATTATCAAAATAAATAATTGAATTTAAAAAAATTAGTTGAAACTAAGCTTCAAAAAAGCATACTCTTTTGAGAGCTTGAGTTCTTTTCTTGTTTTTAAATTTTTATAAAATTTTTTGATTTTTGATCTTTAAGACAAGTTCATATAACGTGCTTGATGGTTTCCTTGGTTACAGAATTTTATATGTGACCAGGCAATTCTGATATGAGGAACTCTTTTCAAACTAATGGCTGAAGGAAAAAAAGGAGACAGCCCTCAAAACTAAAAGATTCATTTGGTTTTTAGTGTAAAAGATACAAGACTATTTTCAAGTAGAATTTGTGCTCAAATTGAGAGTCAAGTTTGTTACCAAAATTTAGCTTTTCATACAAAGAAACCAGACTTGAAAGCATCCCTGCTGGTTTTAAGCTGCCACAACATGCAACATTCAGATGAGACAGAACAGGAGTGTCCACCTTCTAAATTCATCTACCCACAGTCAATCCATGGTTCATATACAACTTGTGTGAAAGATGAGTGCTGTGGATTCCTCTTCCATTTAGCTCTCTGCTGGCAACAAATTTGTCAAAGGCAGTTGATCTACTTTAAAGTTTTACCTTCTCTTCAGAAAATAAATTGGAAGTATTAAAACTTCAGATGCCACTGAAGTACTGTTGAACTCTGCTGCTAGGCAGGAGGTAGGGGAGAGACATTATATATTCAAGGCTGACATTTCTGCTAAAACCTGCAGTAGGTCTTGAACAAGGCATTAAAGTAGTTTGTACTAGAAAATAGACTTTATGAGGTTTAAAATACATTTATGCTATTTTCATATTATTTTTAGTGAATTAAGACTACATCATATAGTCTTTTTTCTTAAAAAACACAGTGATTAAATGCATTTAGTATTATATCCCTTGATACTGATCGAAAACTATGAATTGATTTCAATGGTGTGTCATCAGATCCTGTATTTTTTTCAATGGGGGAAAAGAAAGAATAGTCATTATAATTACTTAGAATAATGATTTCTCTAGGAAAAAAGAATTCACTCTTTTTTTTTATTTTTTTTTTATTTTTTTTTTTTATTTTGGACTGCTGTTAAACCAAACTATTTCTAATCCCATTGGAATATGTGATCTACATTTCCATAATTCACTATTAGCAATCTAATTATATGCAAACACATTAACACCACACAAAATATGAATTACAGCAGCATAAAATAACATTCTATCAGGTATTATGGCTTCATTGTGCCTTTCCCAGACACACTCATCAGGACTTCCAGGCAAGGAATTACAATGGAAAGTATGAAAAATACAGAAACTACACTAAAAGTGCATGAAGAAACATCAAAAAAGACCACAAATGCAACAAGAACTATTTTACATTTCATGTCCAATGAATGTTAAAAAAAAAAGTGTAATCACCAAGGTGTTGAGGGCAAAGTGCAAAGTATTCTTCAGCAAAATATACAGTTAAGAGAGTGTTTCTTCTCATTAGAAGATTAGTATTAATGGCTTTTGCCCTTAGGAAACCCTTTAAAATGGAACATATATAATGAATAACATGCCATTTTCCAAAATCTAGCCATATTCTCTTTTTTATAAATCCTAAGAAATTCAGTCTTTAAAAATCCACTGAGTAAAGGATATAGGTGATTCTATTCTAGAATTTAATTTAAAAATTAGGAGTATACAAAAACTTGAGTACCAAAAATTAGACAAAGATGTCAATATTTAGAAACTTTGAGTGCCAAAAATAGAAACATTGAAAATAAAAATCATACTTACCTTCTGTTAAACCTGTTAGACACCAGATCAGTGATTATGGGGTCAGAACCACCTTGTTGGGGGTGTGAGTGTGTGTGTGGAGGGGGAAGGGAGGGGTCAAACTTCACAGAGGGGGGGTGGCCTCTTATTCCTCATGGCAGCCCCTGGAGCCTGCATAGGTAAGCCACAGAACAGCTACCAGTCACAAACAGCCTGGGAAAACTACAACACTTCACAGTTCTTGGAGCCTCTGACCCAGCTAGATTGGCAGAGACAGTGGGAATGCTGCCCCTTACCCTGGCCTGGAACCCCAGATTGGTTATGGCATCAGAGGTCCCCCCTGGGGAGTTTGGCCGTAGGGACCAGAGCAGATAAAACCAAAGGCATATGTCTGCCACATGTCACAGCCCTGCCATCTAGACAAGTGAGAGCTGGTCTTCCACAAGGTTCAGTGGTAGCTATATGATCTGCCTCTCCCGCTTTCTCCTTTTCTCTTCTTCCTCTCTCTTCTTCTCTTTCTTTGCTTCTTTCTTGATGCTTTGAGTAGCTTGGAGCTGGAGGGATTGGATTTTTATTTGTTTTGGATTAATATGTGCTGGGTTAGTATTGTGGTGGAACATTTTGTAGAGCTTGTGCAGTGCCCATTTTGGACCTTTGCCAAGTTCTCTTACATCTTGGGAACAAGTCTGTGGCTTATTCTCTTAACGTTATCTCTGGGTATTAAAGTAATACTCCCAGCTAAACCTATGAGCCCACAGCTCCAGAGTTGTGCAGTTACAAAAATCAAATGGAAAAAACAACCTCAACAAAATCCAACCAGTCAAATGACTAAATAAACAAACCAGTAAGAGGAAATAACTTGAATGTGAAGCTTCTGAGTTTACAGTGCTGGAAGCAATATTGTAACTATTTCTGATCTCAGTGTAATTCCAAACAACTTTGTTAGTGGCAAATACATTTTAAAAATACTTCCTCTAGAAGCATGGAAATGGTTGAAAGTATAGAAGTGTCTGAAACTATTTCTTTACACAAGTGATAACTATAGCTGTAATTTTTCTTAAGACTGATTCTTACTTACAAATATGAAAAATTCCTCTGTAATCCATGCTTTGATGTGGAAAACTGTTCATGTGGGCACATGTTATACCACAACATTCCCTTGGACAGAAGTCTGTACACCAGGAAACATAGACATTTTGAATGGCACTTGGAGTTTCTGTGCTGACTTAGTGGAAATAGCTTTTGCTCAATGACAGAGTATACATGGGCAAAGGCATTTGAAATATTTTATTAAAAGTTTAGTGTTAAAAAAGAATGGAGGAGTTATATGTATTGTTTTGTTTTGCTGATGAGCAAATAATTAAGAAGCTGGTTATAAAACTACAGTTTTATCATACAGGTAAGGAAATATTAATGTGTGATAAAAATATGCTTAGTTATTAATAAGATGTGGTCTGCTTTACACTAACTAAAAATATCAATGAGAGAGTAAAGATACACTGTGTGTTTTGCAGGTGATAGTTGTGGTGTTGTAGACTGGTCTTTTTGATACTGTGTTCAAATACTGGAAATGAGATTTAAAGGACAGTATTAAGAAGAACTTCTAAAATTGCCTTCAGGTAATGTGCTCATATGCAAATAAGAGCCAATTAAAAAAGGCAAAATGTTTTTTTCTCCAGTTCCTGCCTTTACTCCTTCTCTCAATCATCATCATCATCATCATGGCTAGGCTTCGCAAACGAAGATTTGAGAAGGGCACTACCCACGCTTGCTGCAAGCGTGCTGGTGGCTAAAAAGGCCGATACGGGATAGGCAGGTCCGGTCACAAAAGGCACAGCGGAACGTCTCCCTAGGTGACATTGGTGAGGAACGGTTCTTTCTGCATTGTCTTTTCTCCTCAAGACTGACTCTCCGTGCATTCTCAAAGGAAGCAGCAGTGTAATGACCCATATCCTGAACCGCCTGCATGCAGGGTTGGGTCTGCGGCTTCCAGCTGCTTCCTATCACCTGCCGTTTTCGACCCTCACCTGTCACTACAGGGCTTTGCAATGTGGGTGAACCCTTCAAGGCTGCACAATGGATTTTTTAGGTGAGGCACAGCATGCGCAGAACTGGCCCCACCCTTTACTCCTAAGCTTCATCTGCCATGGCCTAGCGAGCTTGGACAGTGACAGTGAATACCTCAGAATGTAGGTTTGGTTAGAGTATCCTTCTTTTAGATGGATGGCCTTACACGGCTAAGTGAGCTCCATCTGCCCGTATTTGGGGTTGGAGTTGTCCTTCTCCTAGGATGGTTGCCAGACGGCTAGCGAGCCCATCCTGCCCGTGGACACACTTTGTCTGACCCTTCAGCTGAGACCTGTCTGGCATGGGAGACCCTACTGGCGGCACAAACCACCTCCAGCATAGCTCTCAACCTCATGAGGGCACGCAAGCTTCTCCCCTGCGACAAGGGGGTGTCCCCGGAGAAGCCTTCTCTCAATAAGTGGTTAATTAATCCTGCCTTCATCAGAAAAATAGAAATCAATATTCTTCGAGAACTGGATAGTGGAACACACCACATGAGATAGGGAATAACCTTTTTTGCCATAATTTATACTTCAGTGAAGTCACTAGAACACTTTCCAATAATTTCACTGGATTCTTTACCAAACCTAAAAAGTTAAAATATGTGCCTACAGAAAAGTAATAGAAGAGCAGGGCCAAACTAAAACTTAATCTGGCTACTGCTATAAAAGACAATAAAGAAGTTTTCTAGAAACATTAACAACAAAAGAAGAGATAGTTTTATATCCCACATTTATTGGATGCAGGGGTGTGAGACACTGAAATGGTTTATGGCTTAAACATTATTAAAATCACTGAAGGACTTTTGTTCAGTGTAGCAAACTGCTAAGAAGCAACTGTTACCAAAGCTAGGCCCTCGCTGAATATGCCTGCTAATTTAAACTGTGTTGGGAATTTGACATAAGATAAAGGTGTACTTGTGGCTGAGGGTATGCACAGCCCAACTCCACAGGCTACAGACTGGATGTTGAACAAGATACTACAGAGAGTGGCAAATCATATGAGGAGGGGTATTGTTTCTTTGTCTTTACATAAGTAAGTCGGCTGTGGTACCTCCTCTTCAGGGGCAACTCACACATAATCTGAAGATCATAGAAGCATGGAATAAGCTGGGTTGGAAAAGACCTCTGAGATCATCAAGTCCAACCCTTGATCCACTACCACTGTAATATTAATATCTGCTGATGGGCTGAGACTACTGTGCTGACACATCACCTATAACATTTTAAAAGGTATCAAAGACTCCTCAAATATCCCGTGATCCAGTATTACATCATCCATTGTAAAATTCTGCCTCAGGGGAGATAGCAGAGCCGTTCCCACCTAGCTTGAGCCCAGTAAAAAACAGCACAGACCACTCAGCACACAGTCTTCTCTCACCACTCTGGACTGAGCTCACCAATGCACTTCTTCCCTCACCACGCGGGACTTCCTTTACCACCACAGACTTCTTTCACCACACAGGAGTTCCTACACCATCACAGGATTTTTTCCTCACCACCCTTGGTTTTCCTTGACAGAACCATCACTTTTACAAGACTGAGAGTCTCACCACTGAAAAGACCACCAGAAAAGGATCAACAGGACACCATTAGAATCCATGAAGTGGTGATTATTTTTCCTACTTAATCAGTTTCTCTGTCACCATCATTCTCTCCTTCTTTCTCTCCTTTTCCTTTTTTTTTTTCTCTCTCCCTTACATTTATTGTTAAATAAAATCAAAGTACTATTGACTTTGGCATATGATCTCCTTTGCACCTTAATTTGGCAAAGGCATTTGTCTAACAATTTTAAAGAATCTGATCATACCAATGGGGGAAACACAGTGACAAAGGATGAGGAAATGGCAGAGGTGCTTAATGCTTTCTTTGCCTCAGTCTTTAACAGTAAGGCCAGTTCTTTTCAGTTATGCAAATCCCTGAGCTGGGAGACAGGGATGGAGAGCAGAATTATGGGGACATAATCCAAGAGGAAATGGTCAGTGATCTGCTACACCACTTAGACACACATAGGTGTATGAAGCCAGATGGGATCCACCTGAGGATACTGAGGGAGCTTGTGGAAGTGCTCACCAAGACTCTTAATAATTTACCAGCAGCCTTAGATAATCAGAGATGTCCCAACTGACTGGAGGTTGGCAAATGTGATGCCCATTGACAAGAAGGGTTGGAAGGAAGATGTGGGGAACTGCAGCTTTGTCAACCTGACCTCAGTACTGGGGAAGATAATGGAATAGATCATCTGGAATGCCATCACACAGCACATACAGGACAAACAGGGAATCATGTCCTGTCAGCATGAGTTTATGAAAGGCAGGTGCTGCTTTGACTCCATTTCCCACAGCACTCTCCAGAGGAATTGGCTGCTCATGGCTTATGTGGGTGCAATGTTCACTGGATAGAAAACTGGCTGGATGGCCAGGCCCAGAAAGTAGTGGTGAATGGAGGTAAATCCAGATGGTGGCTGGTCACCAAAGGTATTCCCCAGGTTCAGTATTGGGGTCAGTCCTTTTTAATAACTTTATGAATGATCTGGACAAGAGGGTCAGGCACATGCTCAGTTAGTTCACAGATGCCACCAAGTTTGGGCAGGACTGTTCACCCGCTGGAGGATAGGAAGGTTCTACAGAGGGATCTGGAGAGGATGAGTCAATGGGCTAAGGACAATTGTATGATGTTCAACAAGGCAACTTGCCAGGTCCTGCACTTGGGTAACAACAACCCCATGCAGCACTGCAGGCTTGGATTGACATTTGAACTCCATGATCTTAAAGGTATTTTCAACTTAATGATTATATGATTATAAAAGTGACTGAAAAACTGCTTGGTGGGGAAAGACCTATCGATGCTAGATAACAGCTGGCTGAATATGAACCAGCAGTGTGCCCAGAAAGCCTAGAAGAGCAATGAGATCATGACTTGAGTCAGAAGTAGTGTGGCCAGCGGGACTGGGACAGTGACCATCTCCCTGCAGTGGTAAGGCCCCATCTTGCATCTTGTGTTCAGTTTAGGGCCCTCAGTGCAAGAAAGACATTGAGTTGCTGAAGTGAGTCCAGAGCAGCACAACAGTACTCATGCAGGGTCTGGAGCACAAGTCTTCTGGGAGCAGCTGAGCAAGCCGGGGTTGTTTTGCCTGGAGAAAAGGAGGCTCAGGAGGAACCTTATCACTCTTTAGAACCACCTGAAAGGAAGTTGTAGCAAAGTGGAGTTTGGTCAGTTTTTCCAAGTAATAAGGAATAGAACAAGAGAAAATGCCCTCAAAGATGTGCCAGGGATTGTTTAGAATGGATATTAGGAAAAACTCCTTCACCACTAGGGTTGAAAAGCATTGGAATAGGCTATCCAGGGCAGTGGTGGAATCATCATCCTTAGAGGTATTTAAAAGATGTTTTAGATGGGGCACTTAAAGACATAGTTTAGTGTTGGACTTGGCTATGTTAAAGATTGGACTCAATGACCTTAAAGGTCTTCTCCAAACTGAATGGTTCTATGATTACACAGTAAAATCTCCAGTTTAAATTTTCACATCACAGGTGTAAGAGATTATTCAAGTGGTGTCTTGCAGTTGGACACACAAATGCATTTTCACAGTTCTGTGAATTTCTATTGTCTCTTCTTAGTTATCGGGTTGAGCACTATGGATCCAGAAAAGTATGTCTATTCATCTATTTTTAATCCTCATAACAAACTATAATAACAGCAAAGGATTTCAGCAAAGTAATCCCTATGTTTGTACTACTTCCTGGGAAACTAACAGACATTATTGTCAATGGTATCAGACCTTGCAAATAGTTACTTGCAAAGTTTATGAAGTCCAGAATTTTCTTATTCTTACTTGTCTATACAACCCAGGACTAGGTGGGTATTGATCCTGAATGGGATTTCTAGGTCTTTAGTACATCATAAATAATAACGAGGTAACAGTAATAAATTCACTTTACCAGATTGTGAGAGTTCATTCTATAGCCAAGATGTTTTATGTGAAACTAACTGCATTGAAGTTGAGTTGCCATATAAATAAATACAACTATCTTCAATATACTTTTGAACTGCTTCTCCAGGAAATCACCCTGACAACTGGAGTTCTACTTGACATCAGATAATATAGCATAAGCAAAAAAAAAAAAAAAACTAAAAAAAAACAAAAAGAAAACCCCAAAACCCAAAACCAAACAAAAAACAAAACAAACAAAAAAAACCCCCAAAAAACAAACAAAAACCCCAAACAAACACAAAATCCCCCAAACACTTTAGTACTAGCATATCACTTCCCAAAGCATCTCATTTATGCTATGAGTGACCCTCAGGTGTTTTTCAGCAAGGTTGGCTACTTACATATAAATGTAACTCTTTATTTTGCAGTTTTCCATTACCAGGGTTGTTGTGGACTGTTTGTTCCAGGGAAAGAAATCACTTCCACTAAACAAGGAATTTAGAAAAAGGAGTACACCTTTCTGATGTTTGCATATTGCAACAAGTCAAGGTCTGAATGGATAAACTATGCAAGCTCTGTAGAAAGTAAGTTTCAATGTATTTCCTACTGAATATCACAGATAAATTAACAGAGGACCAACAGATATGTGATCTTTAGCAAAGAATACCTTTTTTATGGCTTTCAACTCCTTTTTCTATATAAGTGGAGAATGTGTTTACTCCCCTTTCTGTTTAGAAATGTGTCTTCTAATGATAAATGATTATGGCAATGGCACATAGGGATTTCTGATTATACAATTTGTCTTCAGTGCCACTAGATATAATTTCCTGCTGCAATCTTCTCCACCTCTTTTCTGTTATATCAAAAGTGCTAGGTTTTTAAAAAAGTGTTTTTCTCTGCAATAGTTTGAAGATATAAGTAAAATGAAATGCAGTGAGTACTTAAAGTCTCATAAAACCCTGCTAATTTAAGTTTTCCAACATGTTTAATAGTCAGCTCTGCACATACAAAGCTCAGGTGGGAAAAATGAAACTGCATGAAGCACAGCAAAGAACATCTTCAATGATAGATAAACACACTACACAGAACTACAATAAAAAATCATCCCACAGATGAGAAACATTAAAAGTCCTGAAACACTTACATACTATTAAATTCTGACAATAAATTTTATTTAATTTTATGTAATGGCCACTGAGAAAAATGTGTCTTAAAAGTTTTAGAACTTTAAATCATGACAACTCTGTACCAGTCATTAAAACACATAATGTGGAATGTCATGTGTTATTTGATTACATTTTATTATTTATTTTGAAGCTCTTAATTTGCTTAAGAATTATATATTTAATATGTAACTTTATTTTATTTTTTATTTTATTTTATTTTTGTGAATTTTGTATTGAAAAGAGATATACTATAGAGGATCTAATGATTTCCTGGAAAATATCTTCTGGTATAGCAGTTTTATTTCTTTTGCTGCACTTAGTTTAATTGTCTATTTGTGCTCTAGCTTTGGCTGCATATTTGTCCATTTCTTGAAGTAAGCCTTTCCTCTTTGGTCTTTTGTCACAGGGAAATTTAACTTGTGTGGCCAGAAGGACCAAACCATAACACTCTGTGACACACGGCTTAAAACTTAATGAGCAGGACATGCATCACGCTCATACCAAGGAAGCCCCATGCCCAAATGCTTACTAGTACCACCAAGGGTACCTCTGGGAAAGGAAACACTTGCTTGCACCTTCCATGAAGATACTGACCTGGCTCCCTCATCTAGCAATGCCACCTCCACTACACCATCACAAATCTCTGGATGTTTCACTCCACCTCTGAGGGGCTATATTCCAACTGAGTGTTAATTTCTCTATAGATTGTCATCATAGACCTCTAATGACCCTGTTAATCATGAAGCTGGGACAATCCCTTTGGCTTTCACCATATATGAGACCAGTTAAAGGTTTTTGTTGGACTCTGCTTTCTCAGTTTATCTGTGTTATATGATGGGTGAAGTCAGTGCAGCAAGAGTCACACAACAAAGTTCCTCTATCATTTCTTTGTTTTCCATGTCTGAGCAGGTCAATCAGTCCGTCAGAACCAGGAACACAATAGTAGAGGTTACCACTCTCTGAGCTGTGCTTTCAGATAGTCTTTGTCTACAACTTTTCTACATGTATATGACTGACAAACATCAAGCCTAAGAGAAATATTAACAAGCTGAGAGATGAAAAGTCCATCCTAATACAGATCTAATTAAAAGGCAGATTTACATACACATCACCTCTACCTCCAGAAGCTCCAGAAAGATTGCACTGCTAGCTTTACTGAGCACAGAACTTGATGTTGTGGACACTATAATAATTGCCTATCAGCCTGCTGCAACATATCAGTGATTGCCAGTTTGAGATAGTCAGTAATTATGTTTGAAGTTGATGCTGTCACAGATTGCTGCCAACAAACAATGTACAAATTAAAATAGAGTTATTATTCAGCATATTGCACAGTATAAATTTTCCAGTATAATTCATTCACTAGAAGTGGCAGCTGTTATAGCCAGCCTTCTAAGTATACAAAAAAATCCAGCTATTTGAAGACGCATAGGCCTGCCCTCTCCTGGAGACCTCCTCTGAACAATAGCTGAAACATCTGGCAATTCATTACAAGACAAAATGAATTTTGATACTTTCCCTTTCATATTCACAGAATCATAGAATTATTTAGGTTGGAAAAGACCTCTAAGATTGAGGCCAACCATTAACTTAACAGTGCCAAGTTCACCACTAAAACATATCCCCAGGTGTCATATCTACACATCTTTTAAATACCTTCAGGGATGGTGACAATCACTACCCTGAGCAGCCCATTCCAATACTTGATAACCCATTCAAGGAAGAAATTTTTCTATAAATTCAACCTAGTAAGTCTTAGAGTTTTGACTCTGAAAACTGATAGGTATATGAAAAACTTTTATTTGTGTAAGAAAAATCAAACTTTAACACCGTTTGCCTAATCATTCATGCAGAGCTCATCTTTTCAGAAATGAAGACAGAAATAGTAGGGATCATTGTAACATTTCCTGTACTGTTATTCCAATGAAATGACGCTTAAGAAAAGAAAAACGTTCCAAAATCAGAAGCTAACTGCACTAAGTAAAACGCTTGCACAAAAAACTCAAGAGCATTGGCAACTAAATGCACACTAAGACGTTTAATGCTTGAGATTCAGAGAACAGAAAAACAGAAAACTCTTAGAGACTGTTCACTCTTTTGCCTATAACTTGATTCATAGACTTGAGTCAATTAAACTTTCCATGTTTACATTTGCACTTATTTAGAAGAGGGAGAATAACACTCATTGTCCTCAAAGCAGCGTGAGAACTGGTACGGAAGACCTTGGACTATCTCAGATAAAAAGCAGTGCTTAAATGGAATTGTGATCCTCCAATCTCCCTTACCTTGATATTACAGCAATGTTACACCTTCAGCCTCCTGGAAAGAAAATCAAATGATTGTGTTGGGTGGGTTTTTTTCTAGTTTTCTATGTAGGTTCTTTTTGTTGGTTTTTTTTTTTTTGGGGGGGGGGTGTTTGGTTGTTGTTGTTGTTGTTGTTGGTTGGGGGTTTTTTTGCTTGTTTGTCTGTTTTCAGTAGTGGGGATTTTTAAATGATCTCTATGACTTCATCAGACATAACAGCTTTTCCTCTGGCTTCCCATGGACCCAAAATTTCTTAGTTAGATTACTCCTCAGCATAGTTTGTCTTATTGTGGACAAAGTAAACATTCTTCTAATTGGATTTTTAATTGTAGATTCTTCATATATGTGTATGTGCTCATCCCCAGAACACAGTGAAGTGAGCGATAATTGCTCTGTATGTCTGTGTGTGTCAGTGTTATATTTGTGACCTGTCTGGATGTTTTCTCACAGTATAATCACTGTTACAGAAAGTGAAACAGTGTTAAAAGTCAAGATCCAGAAATAGAAACTGAGTGCACAATCTTAGATTACCTCAGAGAGTCCATTTATTATATACTGTTTGCTCATATGGGTGCATTCAGCAAATTTGTAGCTATTTCAGAGGAAACAAGTACATGATATGACCTTGAAAATGCATTAAAAAAAAGCTCATTCCTCAGTTATTGCCTCACTTGGCAAAGCATATGCATGGAGATATAGGTGTATAATGTGATTGTTTAATTTTGCTATTGATTATTATCCAGAGAGGTAGTTTCTTGGGATTTACTGTGTGAGCCCTGGTGTGATTCTAAACACATCTATCTGGATCCTGTGTTCTATAAAGTGCCCTGGGGCATTACAGTGATATACCTGGCCTTGCAATAAATACTCACATAACATTTAAGGAAACTGCCTACTTAACACTTACTTTTAGTGTACTCTGGTTAAACTCTGCTAGTGAGGCTGGATTAGAACTTGACCCCACTTATCCCATCTGAAAAAGTGGGATTTTGCTAAGCAGAGGCAGTTACAGACATACTCACTCACCACTGAAGCAGAGCTGCATTTTTCTGTTATCAGAACTCAAATTTGCTCCATGCTTTGTATGGTAATTTGACAAACTGTTACCTGACATGAACATAAACACAATTCATTTGAGATTCTGATACTTAATAATTTCAAGTAGTGTTCTGAAAGAAATTCTCCTAATTAATATTAAGTTAATCAAAATACCATCAATGATTCATGACTTCTCTTTCAGTATATATACATAGGAATCCATGTAAGGACCTGCATTATACTGTAGTCAATGAGACAAAGCTGTATTTCTGTATATGTATGCATGCAAATATACATGTATTATATATATGACACTAGAGTGATGGATCCATGTTGCTTGTCCATTAATGTAGCAACTAACTTAAATGACCTAATCTGATTTTCCAATCACTCATCTCCATATGCATTTATACTACAGATGAATTATTGGAAAGAAACATTGCAGATTAAGCATAGTTAGAGTATGAAGTGTTGCATACTTTGTAATTAGTGCTAATATTTCAATAATTTTGTGCAATAAAACAACCTTTGAAAAAGAAAACAAAAAAACCCCCAAAGACAAAACCACAAAACTTACAAATCTACTAAACCCACTTGCCATATTTGCTATTTCTACATGGGTGTGTATGTGCACATCCAAATGCATAAATGGGCACCACTGAATAATGTTTTATGACATACAGTAAGTTTACACCAAGTTTCACTGAGACTCATAAACATCCTTTAGAAGACTCTAGGAAAAAAAAAAAGGACTAACCAAAATGAAAGCGAATTGATTCTGTGCTTTGAATTCCTATCACAGAACTGCTGGTTGTACTTTAACCTTGAAATAGATATTGATTGACATTTACCACAGGGGACTTCATTACTTTACACTAGTATATCTGAATGTAAAATGATGCTTTCCAAATACAGGCAGACATTATCTTCTATGCAGCAATACACTCACACATTTGTCAATGGCATACTGGGGCACTCGTATTGACCTGATCCCCAGGTTGCCCAGAGTGGGTAGCTCTAGAGAATGTACTGGGGGTTTTTAGGAATATTTTTCTTGAATTCTTTTTCATGGAATCTAGGATGTAGGTAAAAGAGGAGGAGTAGATGAGGTCACTTTAGGAGTTGTCCCAGCATCTATCTCAGTCAATGCATAGACTGTGAATGCAAAATTGCTTTTAGGTTTTCTGGCCTAGGCTTGATGCTGAAACTTGTCTTCCGCTCTGTACTCTACTGCTACACTAAGGTCAGGTGAGATACTCTGTCAATATATTCTTCAGTCAATGAACAAGCTTAAGAAACTTTAGAGTTTGAATCAATCTTCTTTCCATTTAAAAGGACATTGGTTTCATTATGAAGAAATTTATTAACCTGTGAATAGTTTTCCCCTCCAAAAGAGGGAGGTGATTGTGGGAATAAAGCTTTTTCCTTTGAAGTATTATAAGATAACATAGGAGTGACAAGATATTTTTTTTTAATATTTATTTGTAAATATTTTAAGTACCTTTACCCCGCAAAACGTAATTATCTTCTATTGAGAGATCAGAATGCAACTAATATTGAAGTAAACAAGATGAAAACTAAAAGCTTGCCTCAGGATTTCTTATGTAGGTATGCTATTTCCAGAAAATATGTTTTAGTGTATTCAAAAGACTCATTTCTTACCAGAACTTGTATGTGGCTCACTTCACTTGGGGGGAGGAAAAAAAAATTGCAATCAACTCTTTAAGACTACTTATATAAAAAGAATAAGCCAGGACAAATACTTCTAGGATAATGATCATGGAGTATGGATATAAAATTTATCAAAGAAGCAACCATGGCAACCATGGCAAAATTCTACACTAATCTAATTCAATGTTTTTGCCAACACAAGGTTACCAAGATACCCAGAGAAATGTCTGAATGATCAACAGATCCATTCTGTAGCAAGCCAGAATATAGAAGAGGGCCACACAGAAACCACTTTCTGTTAATCCTTCACTTTTGAACTCACTTTTAAATTCCATTTCATCATCCTCATTTTATGGCTACTGTAAGGATATCTCTCTTCACAACTACCTAGAGCTGCAACCCCATATGGAGGCCTTTATATTTGGCCCTAAAGGGACAAACTGTTCACTGAAAGAGTCAAACAAAAGAAAGCTTGCCAAGTATATATTTTTTAAATGAATAAATAAGAGAAAGCACTTTTTCATTTCAGTTGTAGTTATTTCATGCATTAATTAAGAAACAAAATGATATTTAATACACTAAGTCTGTGTAACACATGGCAGGTGGATTCCTTCTGCTGAATCAATCTGTTCCAATGCTTTCAAATACTTTCTCTGGGTATGCCATGAAAATTCTCTGAAGTAATCTCCTTCATCCAGGTGAGCTTTTCTCTTGTCTCAGAAGAGTGGATTGTACTTCAATAAATAGTGTGAACATTTTTCCACAAAAAGAGCTTTTGCATGTAACAATATATTCTTGGCATTCACATATAAATGAAATCTAAAGAAGTGGCCTGTAAGTCCCAATCATAATTTCTCAGTAGCTGAGTGTCCTATATTTTGACTAATGTTCCACTATTTTATCTATTTAATACATGGCTTATGAGTCCTGCAATACTCCTTGAGGAGAGACTGCCCAGGACATAAGGAGGCATGGTTCCACCTAATATAATTATTTTTTACGTACTAAATTCAGATTCTTTAACTGTGTAGTCAAGGAAAATTTCGCAGGAGATACTGCACATATACCAAAGAATACCTAAGGATCTATTTCCCTAGTGTCCAGCCATGTCAATTTATTGTTCCTTTCTATGGAACTTTCTGAATCATAGAAACAAAATATAGTTTTGGTTGAAAGGGACCTTAAAGACCATCTAGTTCCAACTCACCTTTCTCTAAACCAGTTCTCTCAGTGCCCCATCCAAGATGGTCTTGACCACTTCCAGGGATAGGGTACCCACAGCTTCTCTTGGCAACCTGTTCCTGTGCCTCATCACCCTTACAGTAAAGAACTTACTCCTAATATCATCTGCCATTTCTGATTTTCTTGCTTCTGTGATTCTATGATATCTGAACCATAGTTATACTAGATGTCCCATTTAGGCACTTAGAAGTTTAGCATTAGATCATAGGAATACTTGTGTATATTATCAAGCTAGAGTTGTTATCGATGCAGTGTATACAACATAGCAGCATTTGTTGTAGTATATTAACAAGATTCTATGGTGCAAATCTGTATTGTCAAAAAGCTACAGGTCAAATGATGTACTCCTGCAAATGGGTCAGTGAAGGTGATATGAGCTTTTCAATGAAATCTGCAGGGAACTTTTTTGCAGTGAGGGTCACATCATTTAGATATTGTTATACATAACACAGCTATACAGCATTAGCACAGTGTAAAAACTATATATTACTCTTTACATCATTCAAGAAAAATTAAATTCTGAACAAAATACCATGAAATCTTTTTCTCTGTCATACACACACTTGTGTGTGTCTACCTTGCTTTCACTAGCCTTCTCACTGGGAAAAAGAAAACACAATGTGTTAATCTGAATCATGATTGTGCACATCAGGATTACTAAAGGGTTCAGTGCTGATTAATTTTTCTATGCTTTGAATGTCATTCAGAAATTACCATAGTCTATTTATTTATTTATTTATTTGGACAAACTGATAGAAATTAACACAAATACGCACATTTCTAATTCCTGTCTGCATAGTTATTTAGCACTCAAATGTTACCTAAATGTGCAATGTTTTATGAATAAAACTTCAATATTTCTGTAATTCCTTGTCTCACTTTGTAGTTATTTCTTGGAATATTTAATAGCCAATTAAAAATCTATTTCTCTGACAGTTAAAATCTATAATTCATCAGATGTAATTCGATAATTGCCTGTTTATAATCTCAAACATTGCACATCATTGCATTGAGGAAATGATTCAGAATTGTTTTCCAATTATAAATAAACTTAATTGCTTGGAAAACATACTGTCTCTTACAATCTCATAGAAGCTGGCATTAGGAGCTGAGATGACACTACTTAAAGTTTTGCAGCTCATAATTTAACAGTTTAAATGCACAGTTAAAACTTTATAGATATACATCAAGGCCAATGGTGCTATTTATTCCCTGCAGATGCTGCATTTGAAGCTTAAATCAGGGATGTGGTGATGATCAGTTAGAGACAGTGGTTCGCCTTGGGCCATGGTTTTCATTTCATTGACAATCATGGAATTTCTTACTCTAGAATCTTCAGCAGACTAAAGGGACAGTAAGAAGTAGTTGATCGTTTCTTCTTTTCATTGGTCATGCTCTAGCTTCTTATTAGTCACCAGAAAAGTATTTGCTCTCAACCTCTGGAAACTGAAGTCTTATATTACAGAATCACAGAATTAATTAGGTTGAAAAGACCTCTGAGATCATAAAGTACAGCCTGTGACCAAGCACCAGCATGTCAACTAAACCATAGAACTGAGTACCATGTCCAGTTTTTCCTTAGACACCTCCAGGGACGGTGATTCCACCACCTCTCTGGGCAAGCCATTCCAATGTCTAATCATTCTTTCTGTGAAAAAATTCTTCTTAATGTCCAACCTAAACCTTCCCTTGTGCAGCTTAAGACTCTTGTCCTATTGCTGGTTGTCTGGGGAAAGAGGCCAACCCTCACCTGGCTACAACTTCCTCTCATGTAGCCATAGATAGAGATAAGATCACTACAACTTCCTCTC
The DNA here is from genome assembly GCF_047495875.1 of Pithys albifrons albifrons. Classification (NCBI taxonomy): domain Eukaryota; kingdom Metazoa; phylum Chordata; class Aves; order Passeriformes; family Thamnophilidae; genus Pithys; species Pithys albifrons. The sequence continues at coordinate 37,436,758 of NC_092459.1, forward strand.
ATGTAGCCATAGATAGAGATAAGATCAACCCTCAGCCTTCTCCAGGCTAAAAAACTCCCAGTTCCTCAGCTGCTCCTCTGAGACATGCACTCCAGACCCTTCACCAGCCTCATTGCCCTTCTCGGACCACCTAAATAGTCCAACACCTTAGTGTCCTTCCTGAATTGAGGGGCCCAGAACGGCACACAGTACTCAAGGTGAGGCCTAACCAGTGCTGAGTACATGGGAAGAATTCCTATCCTGCTGAAAGACTTCCCTGGTCCTGCTGGCCATGCTATTCCTGATACAGGCCAGGATGCCATTGGCCTCCTTGGCCACCTGAGAACACTGGCTCATGTTCAGCTGCTGTCAACCAGCACCCTGTGATACTCATATGTTAGGCTGCTTTCCAACCACTCTCCTCCCAGCCTGTAATGTTTCCTGGGGTAGTTGTGGCCAAAGTGTAGGACCCAGCAGTTGGGTTTGTTGAATTTCATGGTGTTGATCTTGACTCATGTATCCAGACTGTTCAGGTCCCTCTACAGAGCCTTCCTACCTTTCCCCACATCAACACTCTGACAGAACTTGGTGTCATCTGCAAATTTAATACTTATAGACTCAATGCCCTCTTCCAGTTCATCATTTAAAGATATTAAACACGACTGGACCCAACACCAATCCCTGAAAGACATCTCTATTGATCGACGGCCAACTGGTTGCAACACCATTCATCTGCAGTCTCTGGTCTCAGCCAGCCAGCCAGCTCTTAACCCAGTGAAAAGTGCATCTCTCCAAGCCTGGGTTGCCTTTTTCAGAAGTATGTTATCGGAGACAGCATCAAAGACTTTGCTGAATCCAGGTAGACTACCTCCACAGCTTTCACATCATCCACTGGGTCAATCACCTGGTCATAAAAGGAGATAGGTTGCTCAGGCAGGACTTGCCCTTCCTAAACCCGTGTTGGTTGGGTCTGATCCCTTGGCTGTCCTACATGTGCCATGTGGTTGGACTCAAGATGACCTACTCCATGACCTTGGCAGGCACTGAGGTCAGGCTCACAGGTCTGTAGTTCCACAAATCTTCCTTCTCATCCTTCTTATGAATGAGCAACACATTGGTCAGACTCCAGTCATCTGGGACCTCCCAGGTGAGCCAGGACTGATTATAAATGACAGAGAGTAATTTGGCGAGCTCTTCCTCCAGCTCCCTCATCACCCTAGGATGGATCCTATCTGGTCCCATAGAGTTTTGAGCATCTAAGTGGCTCAGCAGGTCACTGCTTCCTCCTGGGTTACAGAGGGTCCATTCTGCTCCCTGTCAACCAGCTCAGGAGGCAGTTGGCCTGAGGATAACTGGTCTGACTGTTGAGCTATCAATCTCTCTCAACAAAACACCTATAAAGAAACTCTGGAAAATGAGAGCTCTATCAAGATCTTCCTTGTTACTGGAAAAATGTCTGCTGGAGGAGCTATGGAGTTATAGAAAACTCATCCCTATTAAAAAAAAAAGGTGAGGGATAAGATTAAAAATATTACCTGTTCACTCTGCATTTTCTATAATATTTTGAAACTCATCTCATGACCTCTTGATATCCCAGGCTAGGTGATCAATTTAATAAATCCTAATATTTATATGATGAATATGTGTTAATGTTGTTTGTTGTAAAAGCAGAAGCCCTGACAATGCCAAAATATATCACAGACATCCTTCTCTTTCATCTCCTTTTGAAGAATGAAAAGCAGATTGCTCTGACTGATGAAGACATCAAAATATGATTCTTAGCTCCTGTAGCAAGTGCCTGAAGTCTGGAACTGTCAAAAGACCTCATGGTTAATCAGCCAAAACCTGTTAAACCAGATTATTTGCAAGTACAATTACAAACCAATCCCAAACAAAACAATCCCAATTTGCAGAACTTTTGGTAGCTGAAAGAAATACTGATGTACAGGCATAAAGGCAGTCTTGCAAATGATTGTCTATCTTGTTCTTAAAACTCTTACAGTGGCAGAAGCTTCAGGATAAGTCATTCCTTAACTAAATCTGACTTCATACACCACAGATGAGATCACAAATTATCCAAAATAAAGCATTTGTGAAACATATATATATATGAGAAATCCCGCAAAATGAGGAAGTTGTGTATCCTTTCAAAATTTTAAAAGAGGAATATTCTCTTTTACATTGAATATTTTAGTGATCTCACCCTCAGCTTCACATTGTATCTGTAAATAAAAATATATAGAATCATAGAATCACTCAGGTTGGAAAACTACGTTCATTGAATCCAACCATTAACATAACCAAGTCTGCCACTAAGCCATGTCCCTAAGTGCCATATCTACACATCTTTTACATCTTTTAAATACCTCCAGGGGTGATGGCTCCATCACTTTCATGGGCAGCCTGCTCCAATGCTTGACAACTCTTTTTCTCCTAACATCCAATCTAAACCTTCACTGGTGCACATTGAAGACCATTTCCTCTTGCTGTCTTGGAGACCAACCCCCATCTGTATACAATCTCCTTTCAGGTAGTTGCAGGAGTAAAAAGGTCTTCCCTCAGCCTCCTGTTTTCCAGGCTAAACAATCTCAGCTCCCTCAGCTGCACCTCATAAGACTTGTATTTAAGGCAGTCTACTTTTGCTCCATCTGAAGAGAGAGAAACAAGTTATTAACTAGTGAGAAGCAACAGTCCTTTTACCTCAAATAACCCTGATGGATCAAAGGAGACATAAGTACAGTTATCTTGTAAAATGTAGCAACATCTCACAGTATATTGCTAGATTGGCCACTTTTTGTGTAATCACTCTGCTCTTTCAATATAAAATACTTGTTTGTGAGATTTTTTTTCAGTCTTCACTAAAAGAAAATCTATAAGTCATCATAACTGGTGTGACTGTGCAAATTCACTTACAACTTCAGAGCAGAAAGGTCACAATGAAATCATTACTTAAAAGTATGTCATACAGGTGAGACAAGTAGGAATAGACACCCTTTGTTAAAAAACCTGCGTATTGAACATGGATAGTATGCTCTGACATTTGGCAAAATGTTTCTTCTCTACCGTGCATATTTAACATAGCTCAATCTCATGAATATATAATTTACTGTTTTTCAGTGATAATAGAAGAATGGAGAACATAAAGAATTCAAAAGAGCAGAAATGTGAAAGGTAAGGTTGCAATCTCAGATACATGGCCTTTGCAGCAACAACACCATACATAAAAATTATTTTGCAATGTAGATGGATTAAACACAGTGTAATTTACCTATAAAGATTATGCATGTGTAGGGTATTGCTTGTTTGAAAAAAGGTGATTTAGAGAATAAATTATGCACACTTTAAACACCAAAACAGTATTTTCAGCATCATATTTTGTAGAATGGGAAGATTCTATAGAATGGAGGAGAGAGGCTTGGTTATATTTGTCCATGGTATGGTTTAGGAGAACATTACTTTTCTGTTTGCTCTCTGTAAGTTTTGTACTTAAGCCAGAACTTATTTAATATTAAGATTATTAATGATAATTTATCTAAACTTCCTTCTTGATTGATATTTTTAATCCCCCTTAAAAAAATTGTTTGTTTTTTGTTAGATTGTTTGGTCTGGTTTGGCTTAGGTTTATTTGGGATTTGTACTTTCCATTGTTCTTGCAGGCTGTGATATGGCAAGATAGACTCTTGAGTAACATTAAGATAACATATAACATTAAGATGCAGAGTTTGCTTTACCTATTATCTATTGTTTAGGGACATTGGTGTAATTTTTCAAGGTATTGTTTTGGTGTATCTGAGGCTGAATTTTTTTAAAAATTGATGGACGATTTCTAGCTTAGTTTCCCTATATCTGTTCTTTATTTTCTGCTAGCTGGGTTTTTTTTTCATGTGCAGAGTCAAATTTAATCCTAGAATAGAATAGAATAGAATAGAATAGAATAGAATAGAATAGAATAGAATAGAATAGAATAGACTATTTGAATTGGAAGGGACCTACAATGATTATCTAGTCCAAGTGCCTGGACATGCCAACTCAAGGCTGACAAAAAGTTAAAGCATGTTGTTAAGGGCATTGTCCAAATGCCTCTTAAGCATTGACACACTTGGGGCCTCAGCCATCACTCATGGAAGCCTGTTGCAGTGCTTAACCACCCTCTCAGTAAAGAAATGCTACCTGATGTCCAATTTAAACCTCTTTGTGGTGCAGCTTTAGGCCATTCCCACCTGTCCTATTAGTGGGTAGCAGGGAGAAGAGATCAGCACCTCTCTTTTTTTACTTCTTTGGAGAGATGTGTAGGGCAGGCTCTTACTCTTCTTGCTGTTTTTACATATGATTGCACAGAATACTATATTTTGTTCAATACGTTTCTTCCACACTCAAAAATAAAAAGATAAAAAAAGAAAAAAAACCAAACAGAACAAAAAACCAACCAACAACCACAACAAAAAAAAAAGAAAAAAACAAAAAAACCAAGCAGATTTTTACAGATTTAAAATACCAGAAAAATCCTAACACGTGCTACATTCAATCCTATGCAAAGAGAATGCACAAGAGGTGGGCACAAATTCAATTTCCCTTAACAGCATCAGAAAAGGCTGAGCTAGGATTTTATAATACAAATTGACCTTGTGCTGTCCTCTGCATCAGGGTGAACTTCACCCTATAGTAATGACAGTAGTAACAACAGCAATTGCAAACAGTGTTATTGGACTGCAACCAGCCAGGACAATTTCAGGACAGCTACTATATAGCTCAAATCACTGAGCAAGCAGATGCTTAGCAGGCTACTATTATATCTTTCAGTTACTGACAAAAAAAATCTCCTGGGCACCACCAGGGCACCCTATCACTGCAGTAAAGCTGCTTAAAACCAAAGCTATCATGAAAAATTACTTAAAAAAAAAGAAAAATATAAAAGGCCTAAAGAAAACCTCTAAACTAAAACTGCAGGGAACAGGCTATTATGGTGCAACTCATATTGACCAGTGTTACAGAGTTCTTCATGGTATGTAGTGGCAATAGAAAGGTCCAAATGGGTTGAAATACCATTTCAGAAAAGCTGTTTGATTTACTCTTACCAAGGATTTCTAAAAAGCTGGAATGGTTAAATATTGGCCTAGCCTGTACTGGGGAAAGACTGAGGTGTCTTTTTTATCGGTTTTGGTTAGCTACGCAAATATTTAAGAATATATAGAGAATGGTTGAAATGATAGATTCATATGCAGATACAAAGTTATTTACAATGCAAATATTTTTCTTTCTTTAAAGGAAAATAAAGAAATCTTGTGAAGGAAAATCCATTGACTTGCTCAGTGATATGCAGGCAAACACATTTTTCAGAATGAGTCCCTTTATATAAGCATTTTTTTTCTCTGCATATATGTTTACACACACATATGTGTATGTATATGAGTGTAAATTCAAAGTACATTAAACACTGCCTTGTTTGCATTTTAGTATTTCATGGCAAGATCCTCTAGGTCTAAGACTATATGACAATATAAAGCTATACAAAGTAAATTGGTATAAAATAAAATGCTTAGAGGCAGATCAGTCACTAACCGTCTAATCAAGAAAATAAAGATGATGACTTACAAAAAAGTGTTAGTTGCTGGAGTGAGGGCACATGGAGGTTGTGAAGTACTCTTGTTTGCTAACATTAGGAATACAGTAGTTAATATAAACATTTGGGTTTGGTCTTAATTTCAATAATTATTTATTAATCAAGATTATTTCTAAACAATTTTTGAGGACATAATTTTTATTCTGATGTTGTTTATTTTTAGAAAGTGATAGGTATTTAGAATACTTCAAATGGACTATCTGAAAACAAACACTCTGGCCTTGATGGATTTCCAGAAAAAAAAGTCACATTTATACTACATAGAGATATGTGAAAATGCAGTGTATAGTGATTACTGTCATTTGATTTCGATCAGCATGTGAAAATTGCATTTAAAATTATGAAAATTGCCATACATTTTTGAAATTATACACTTTTCATAGATGCCATGCTATTTTTAAGTGAATTAATTTTCATATAATGGATATGGGGTATTCTTAGAGGAAAGAAAAAATCAGAATCAAACTTTTAAAAAAAAAGAAAATTCTCATTTTGCAACGAAATAACATTATTATATTGTTTACATTTTTCTTAATTGAAAGCAAATGTGAAATGAAATTAAGAGTCTATTGCCAACATGTTCAAATCGAAATTCAGCAGCAACTGTCAGAAGAGTTTTTCTGTCTATACAAGTGTGACATGTCCTCCCATGGTATATATTGAGCTCTGTCAGGGGAGTTGAGTCTACAGTAAGTTTTTCTGGCATGAGTGTTAGCTGGGAGTGAGATTTTGTTTTCCTTCCATTCCTAGCTGACATAGCTGTGTTCACATAACATTATAGCATAGACCTGGCTTTATTCATGACACATAAGGAAAAAAGCATGTGTAAGTCTTTGCAAGGTTGATGTCTTTGGTTTTAAGACCTCTAAGACCATGTCAATGTTTTCAATAGTGTTTTCTTTATAGACACTTCATTAGCTTTAGTTCCTGAGTGAGTCTTTAAGGGATTGCAGAAATAAAAATTATAATTAAAAATAGTATGTATTTGGAAAGTGTGCATTGTTACTTGCAGGAATTTATGAAGCTGAGAAAAAAGTCTTATAAAAATCTGTAAGAGGAGAGGATTTTATGATCTACAAAATCCAATAGATACAGCCAAACAAGATGTCTACACAATTTCTACCAACGTAAATAAAATAGTTTTCTCATTTAACAAATTTCAAAAAGGCTCTTGTTCCTTTTAATTTTAAAGTAATCTACCCCCCTTAATTGCTGTGTTTAGACTGTCATGTACTGCATATAACAGTTGTAGCCGATGAAGTCATGCAATGTTTTAAATCAGACCAGGCAAGAAGGATTTAAAAAGAAGAGTATTATATTTATTGGAGTTTTCTTTATAACATTCTACAGGGGGGAAAAAAAAAGATGAAAGAAATTAAGGAAGTCTGAGAATCCACCATAGTTAATGAAAACAATGTAACTATGTTGTTTAGAATTTGTACTTCTTGGATTAAGTATGTTTATTTAGTAAATTAAAATGCAAGAAATATTCAAAGCATGTTTTAATTTTCAGGACTTCTTCTTAAACAAAGAATTAAATCCCCAAAATTAACAACAGCCAAAGTAATTTACAAATAAATCATAAAATTATGATGTATTTCCACTGGGATCTGGACAGTTTCACATGTTGTGAAATACTGTAGATGTGTCAAATAATTATGCTTCTAAAATTTCAAGGAAGGATTTTGCTGAACTGTGATCCTTGGAATATGTCCAAATCGGTATCTGCACTTTGTGGTTTTTTGGGGGTTTGGATTTTGTTGGTTTTGTTTTTTGTTTTGTTTGTTTTTAAAGCAAATGAGCAAAAACAAACAAACAAACTAAAAATCAAACAACCAAACCTCGAAGCTTAAGGTGGGGTTTTTTTGGTTTTTTTTTAGAACATCATTAACCTTTATGGATATAGGAATATAGGATATAATTCAAGTCAAATGTCACCAATAACTTCATCATGTGTGCTGGTGCAATATATCGAAGGTACTGAAACTTTTAACCAAATGTGAAACAGAAATAAATGTACATAGAAAAGGTGATGTAAAAAGTATTTTGAATTATGGCTTTATGCAGAATGAAATGAAACAGCAAATTCTGTCTGTCCTTTTAAGGCATAGAATAAAAAGGCTAAGTTGTGATACACATTCTGTATAGCAATCAAACATTGTAAGAACTTGATGGTATTTACTCCAGTCTTGCTTACTAGGTTTGACATGAATCAAAGTCTTTACCTGTTTTAGAGAAACTGCTTATGATTTAATGTGCTGTAAATCAAACTGAAGTAAGATATACATTTATTGAGACTTAAAATGCAACTTAGTGCTAGCCTCAGTTTTTCATAGGTGAATTTTTTCATGGGAAATATTCTTTCAGAATATACTAGTTTGATCAGATATGATGGAGCACAGTAGTTTCTTTAAAAGATATTGCTGAAAATTTTGTTATTTACTCCTCCCATATTTTACATATTGTATATAAAAATGTGTAGCTACATTATTTGCAGTGGCACATAGACTTGAGGAAAGTCTACTTCCATGGTCACTTTCCAGTGAAGTTGGTTGATAATACTTGCTTTGGGATCTCAGATTGTCACCTTTCTCACATATTGAGGCACATTATGCTGATCATGGCGTGGGATGGATGCCTTGAGGATCACTTGTTCTTGTGGGCCAAGAGCAGCATCTACGAATACCCTGTTGCTCCAGAGTGTACAAGAAATGGTCAGTAATTTCTGTGGTAACCTCTTTGAGAAGTTTCCTTGCATCAAAGGCATGCACATTTATTCAGCCCAGTTTGATTAGCCCACTCCAGTACAGAGGGACATCTTGCAGCCCAGATGAGATTGCTAAATTCAGCTTCTGATAAGCTGTGAGCTCAGAGGTTCAAATGCAAAACTGCTTTGATTAGGTTAATTCATGGATGTCAGTGTGTATAATGAACTAATGTAGAAATCATTGGCAGAAGAAGTAAAACTAAAAATTAATTTTCACCAGAATATAGGAACTGGGCAAAACAAGGAGACAGTCTTGGTCTGAACATTTTAGAGTCTAAGCAGATTATTACTTTTTGGATAAATAAGATTACAAAATCCCATTAATTATTTATTTTCACAAAAAATCCTGCTTATTTTTTCTGTGATTCAAGGTGATATATTAGTTAAGGCAACATCAGCAAATTTCTGAATATGGAAGCAATCCCAAGCCATAGTTAGAGAAATGGCTGCCTTTGTCCATTAAACTTCATACGTATACTTTGCATTTTTTTTCTGTATAGGGTTCTGGTGGATTTATAACATATAACAGAATATCAGCAGCACAGATTTCATGATCCATCATCAAAATATGTAAATAACACTAGTCTTAATATAACATAATATAAAATTTAATAACTTATTAATACCTCTGGTTTACAGATGGGGATTGCATTGATCCTTGCTTACCCCCGGAGATTCAAGAAAATCCATATAGTGAAAGCCTTACATGCCCCATATTAATAAACTGAAATTTCTTAGCATTCCCAGGAGCTTTACAGTGAAAAGTTATACCTAGTCAGAGTGCCAGTAAAGTGACATTATAGAGGTATTTTTTAAATAACAACAATTTATGGGTATTTCTTATACAATCTGCTACAAATAATTCCATATATTATGAGTGAACAATAAAACTACCTCTACTTTTACCTTCAGCATTTTACTTTTTTTGTATTAAATACACTCTTTGTAGTTTAGCTATCAAGACAGAAGAGAGGTTGATATGTCACTAATGATTAACTAATTTGGTTGAATGAAATGACTATTTGCTCTAGTGTATATTCATGCTTCAGTGGGAAGCATCTCATTCCAAGCTGATGCTCCAGTGTTCAAAAATGTTAATGCTGTAGCAACTGGTGCTGTTGTGGTAAGAAGTAATAATTCATGACAAATTAAAAGAAATTTAAAAATAATTTTAAAAGATAGTCCTATTGCATTTAGCCAAAAAACTGCTTTTTTCTTGCAAACTAATAAAAGCAAAGGGGTTAAATATTAAAAAAAAAAAAACCAACAAAAAAAAAACAAAAAACAAACAAACAAGCAAACATTGAGGAGATTGCAGTTTTTGTTCTCTTGTATTTATTTCTATTTTGTGAAGTTTCAGCAGTTTATGTTTTGGGGTTTTTTGTTGTTTTTTTTTTTAATGGGCATGATATAAAATGGGAGTACTGCAGAACAAAGGGTACAAAATCCTTCTTTTAAGCAGTGAGTCAGAGGAACAGCTTACAACTAATAATGACAATAGTACAATTTAAACAAATATAAAGAAATAGTAAATTTTAGAGGGGAAAACACTGGAAAATGTGGGCTGTAGATAGATTCATCCTAATGCCAGTTAAGTATCTACAAAGTAGTGTGACATTTCTCTGGTTAACTGAATAATATCATCTGCCTGGGTGACTAGTGTTATCATGATGAAACAGAAATGCTAGAAGACATAGCATCTGCTGCTGAGATTGTTTAAAACCTGAGAGGTATCTTCATATACAGTTTGCTGTAACTGTAAAATTACATTTTACTGTCCCTGTTGGCAAAAGGATGTTGGTGAATTCAGAGTAGATTTTCTGACAGCTGTTCAGGTCCTCATAAGACAGAGCAGAAAATTCATGTGACCACATCTTGCTCAAATTCAATTTTTTTTAAGTGTTTGAACATAGATTTTATACAATACTCAGACAATACAGTGGACCTACTGATAATGTGCTGCAAAACTGCAATGGTCAAGGTAGTTTCTGATCTTCTGCTCACAAGTGAAAAATTTGCTAAATTAAAATAATGTCTAGTCTTGCTAGTAAGAGTATAACTGAGAAAAATTAAAGTCATAAATCTAGTTTTAATTATTAAGCAATAATTAAGCCATTTTTATGCAATACCCTGATATTTCCATTTGCATTTCTCTTTAATTTTTAAAAGAAAAAAGAAGAGAGAGAAAAGGCTTTTTGAAAGATTGAGAAAACATCAGCAGGAAAAAACACAAACCTAGAAGAGTTCCTTAAATTTCAAACATCAAATAGATAGCTAGTTCAAGCACTCTTCCACAGCAGTCCTCTAGCAGCTGGTGCCCCCCAGGATTTCTCTATGTCTTGCCTTCTCTTCCAGTGTACAGCACAAACGGTTCTGCAGTTGCAGGGTGAATTAGACCTGGCTGAAAAAACAATCCAAAAGCAAAGAGGTTATTTTTCTGGGTAATCATTTACCCTATCATTTCCACTGTCAGTAAGGAAACCTGTGAACAGCAAGGCTAGCAAGAAAAAAAAAAAAAAGAAAAAAAGGCCAGGGTCAGAACAAGCACTTCTTCACTTCTAGTAATATCAATTTGTTTCAGGTATCAAGGCAGCTCCTTTGCACAGGAATTTGTTCATGTTTCATGTGAAAAAGTGTAAAGTGTTGTTCTATATTTTCTGGTGCCTTTAGGCTTCAGCCACCAAAGAAACACCCGCAGTAGAGCTGATATTCTGTGTTTACATTCTATGCCATAAACTGGTAGTTTGACTCCTGTCATTGCAATGCAGTGAATAGTAGATCAATGTGGGCCAGAAACACAGCTCTATTAATACTAAAGGGTTTTCAGGAAAAAGTTTAGAAGAAAGGTTGGGTGGTTTCCTTTGGTTTGTTTTTCTGCCCAGGTCTGACACATTTTGATTTAGTCATCTGCATCTAAACAAAGAAATCCAGACACATAACAAAGCCAAAAAAACCCAAAGCCTTGCCTAGAAGAATGGGTGATAGAGAAATGAGCAGAAGAGCAGCTCTCTAATCTTCTGTGCAGATTCCATTTTTGCAGGTTTTGGATAACAAAAAGGCATTGCTGACAACTTTTGGCTTTTTGTCACTTTGGCTGCTTTCAAGATGTACATTGGCTTTGTTCTCTTTGTTGAATCAAGGTTTTCAATTTATTTTTGGATCAGCTGGTGTAATTGAGCAAAGACTGAGCTTTGAGGCCATTGCCATCTGAAAGAGGTAGTAAACTTTAGTCTAAACACAGGCTGACAACATTTGTTCTGAGTTTAACTTAATTATGTGAGTTTGGGTTTCCTTAGAGCTTCACTAAGCTTTTGACAACTTGTGAAGTGGTATGTGAATACTGCTGAAACTGAGAACAAGATGTTGCTTTATAAATATACTTGGCAGAGAAAAAGAGGAATTCATAGTGGAAATTAGCTTGTAAAGATTCAAGAACCAGGATATGTGAAGTAAACTGGGTTTTCACAAATCCTTTCAAGTAAATTTACCTAGCATATAAGCCTGAGGGAAGACTAAATTTTTCCATTCACCCATCATTCATTCTCCTGCTCTCATTGCATCTTCCAAACCCCATTCTTCCCTCAGGGAAAGCACTACTTACTGTCATTTAGCTGGGAAAAAATGTCATCAGATCCTACACAAATCCAAAAATGCAATATCATGACATCACTCATAAGGTCTCTGACTCACCACAAGCTTAGCCAGTTCTTGGGTACAGGTATGCTTCTCTGTGAAAACAGAGGAGTAATAAGGGGGATAAGTAAGCTTTTGCTTGTGGCCCTAGGGCACACAGCAAAGAACTGAAAGCTCTTAAATTGATCAAGAATTACTGCAAGGTCTTGGAGGCAAGTTTCTCAAGGAAATTCCCGTGGTCACACGACAAAATAAGGAGAGTCTGTATGTTCTAACAAGGTAAATTCTAATAGATATATAAATTAAAATAAAAGTAGTCACGATGAGAGTTGTAAAACACTGTAGCAGGTTTCCAGAAAGACAGGGAAACAGACATGAGCAGCCTGAGCTTTACCTTCAGAATTATCCTTGGTTAGAGCACATGTGTCAGGGACCAGCAAGATCAGACACTGCCTGGAACCTGGAGCTGAAATATGCAGAAATCCACACCAGAGAAGCACAGGTGAAGATGTCTTACCCCTTAAGTAGAGATAAATTAGGAAACATACCTTGGTCCTTTGAGATGTCATAACTGTACCTGTTCTCTTCCAATTTTAATGCAATGATATGCTCCTTGATATCTCAAGTTCCCTGGAAATATGCTTGGGCCGAGGAATTGTTTCCTTCAAGCTGATCTTAAATCCTAGGTCCAAGGAGCAATATAAAATAGACAATAGTCCATGCAAGTGCTCAAACAAGCAACAACTTCTTGTTACATACTCCGTCCTCCCATTTTAATAATTTTTATTTGGGTTTTTGTTTGTTTGTTTGTTGTTGTGTTTTGGTTTTGTTTTTAATTTAAACCTGTAGTTATGGACAGAAACAGATACTCTTTACAATCTTTCCTTTTTGAAACAAAATTTTTACAGGGAAGAACTTTTTTTTCAACAATCCTCATTTTGAGATTCTTTTATTGCCATTTCATTAATTTTCAAAATGAAAGCAACTATTAAAAAGTTCTAAAACCTGAAACAATAGATGTAGAAGGAGGTTATTCCAATTTACTTTAACATTTCTAAATGTATCCAATTTCCATTTTTCCCTGAAATTAGAGAGTAAAATGTCATGAAAAGTGTGAAAGAACTCCATTCTGTGGTGGATTTTATAATAATCATTATAAAAGTTTTAAAATTCTATCCATTTTAGGGGCTTTCTTAAGAATTGCTGAGACTATATGCATAATTAACATATGTACATAGTTAACCCTTCTGACCCTATATGTAAATAAAAGAAGATTAGGGGTTTTTTTACTATATTTACTATATTACATTTTGTTTAATAACAAATAGACATACTGCAAAATATACAAATCTGAAACATGCCTAGAAACACAAGAATAAAGAGATATCAGCTATATCAACTCTTTACTCCCAGAGAAGATCAATTAACACACCTCTAGTAACTTTAAAGTCTTCCTATTGCTTCAAATAAACCATGGTTTCTGAAAAAAAAAAAAAAACAACAAAAAATACCTCTCATTCTGGTGATCAGAATACTGAAGACATAGAAAATGTGTGTGGGTTGAGTGGTGGACATTTTCTACCTGGATTTCTCCAGGGCTATTGGCATGGTTTCTCACAGCCTCCTCCTAGAGAAATCCATGTGTGATGGTCTAGACCAGGTGCCAGTGCAGGGAGTGGCCAACTGGCTTCCTGGCTGCACCCAAGGGGTGGAAGTAAACAACTTCTTTTGAAACTGGCAACCTGTCACAAGTGTAGTCCCCCAGGGATCAGTATTGCTGTCTTCATAAGTGATGTGGAAGATGGGCTAAAATGTACTCTGAGGGTTCCTAAAAATTGCAAACTGAGTGGAGAAATGGACACTTTGGAAGGCAGAACCACCTTGCAGGAAGACCTGGATAGGCTGGAGGAGTGGGATAACCAGAGTCTTATGAAGTTCAACAAGTACAAGTGTTGCACATGGAAAAATATACCCCAGGAATTCAGCACAATCTGGGATCTACCTGTGGGTCCTGGTGAACAAGATACTGAATATGAGTGAACAGTGTGCTGTTGCTGCAAAGACAGCCCATGGGATGCTGACTTGCATCAACAAGGACATCACCTGCCGATAAGCCACAAAGATGATCAAAGGACTGGGAAGCCTGCTGAGGAAAGGTTGAGAGAAATTAATTTGTTCAATGTTGAGAAAAAAAGGCTCCTCACCATGTTCCAGCATTTAAAGGGTTACTGAGAGATAGAGACTCCCTCTTTATCAGCAGTCATGGGGAAAAGATGAGGCATAACAGTTACAAATTAGTCCTGGGGAGGTCTGATTAGACACAAGAGGAAAATTTTTTACAAGGAGAACAATCAGCCACTAGAATAATATTCCCAGGGAAACGTTGGATTCATCAACGCTAGACACTTTTAAGATTCAGTGGGGGAGGTTCCTGGGCCATCTTGTCTAGACCATGCTTTTGCCATGAAAGTTTGGACCGGATGATCCTTGAGGTCCAATTCTAATCTGGTATTCTATGACTTTATGATTCTATGATTGAAAATCACTATCCTCCTAACAAGAAATACTTTCACCCTGGGGGACTATTATGAAGTCTCTGGAATATATTTCTCCAGACACACAATCTTCTCTTTTTAAAATAAATTAAACCCAATTGGCCAGCTATTCCATTCTTTTTTTCACTGGTCCCACATGCTCTATTGAAGTTTTACTCTCCTTTGCCTGATTTTAGTTTTTTTCCAGCTTTCTCGCAACATATGAACCTGGAATTATTTCTGTAGCTACACTATTTGGACAAAAATAATTATACCTCACCTTATTCTCTGTTTGCAACACATTTCTTCTCATGTCAGAAAACACCATTTGTATAACAGTGGTTGCTTATTTGGACACACTTTCAGTCCTTCATATCCCAGATTTGCATTTTTTCCCAGCCTCATTGTTATTATACATTTTGATTTATTTTTCTTCATGTGTATAGTTTTTCTATTTTTCCATATTCAGTTTAATCTGAAAGACTTCTAACCATTTCATTGATTTATTGGGATCAATTTAAATTCACAACTTGTCCTCCAAAGGGTTTGCAGAACTTACTGTTGGGTGTCAAGACTGATAAGTCATCTAAGTTGTTAATGAAACCTTTAAAAAAAAAGGACACAAGACAGATCTCTGCAGGACCACCCACATCAAGAAATTTCCTAGTTTCTTGACAGCAAACTGTTGATGGCTGCTATTTAAGCTTGATGATTTCAACCTGATCTGAATCTGCCTGTTGATATTTTAATCCATACCATATGACACCATCTAAAAGCTAGGAAAATGTAGAGCTCTGTTAAAAGGTATTTATAAATTCCAAATAGACCAGTTGCCCATCCTGTAGAAATGCATTTCAGTTATGCTGGCTGGAAAGAAAAAGAACACTGAGCAAACTATGAGAATGCAGATTCTGTTGTAATAGAATATTTTCACCCATATTGTCTTCCATCTTTGTCTTCTGCACAGATATTTTCATAGCAGTATGCTTACTCTTCACATTCCACCCAGTCAACTATCATGTTACTGTTGTCATCACTCATACAACCTTCAGAAAGTGTTAACAACTACCAGCCACTTCTTTCTGTTTCCATACCTGAGGCAAATACACATTAAATCCTTACGTCATTATTAATTCAGTTTGTTTGGAATATAGATGATTTTAAACTGAAATGGGAATAATCTCTACAGTATTCTATTTATAATTTCATGTTTCCTGTTATTATGAGCAACTGAAATGCTGGACATACTGAAAATAAATCTAATTATTTTGGGTTTCTTCCATATAAAAATAAAAATAATCTTTAAAAAACTTCTTTGGGAACTAGAATTTTTTCTTTCCACTGAGATTTGGTCTATTTGTCCTATATGAAAATTCATCCAAAGTATTTTAAAAGATTCCAGTAAAATGTTTATCTCCTACTTATCATCATAACAATTCATTTTTAAATGCAAGGAAACAAAACTTATTTTTTCATACAGCTGAAGATGACAGTTTACTGCCTTATAAAAGATTGGACCTGGCCGGCCTTGAAGATGATAGAGACCTTGAATTTAGTATGATGTTTCATGAATAGAGCAATATATTGAACAGGTAACAGGTTTTACGGAAAACCACTATTTCCTAGGTGGCACACTGCAGTATTCTCCAACTCCTGAGGTGGTGAAGCACTGGAACAGGTTGCCCAAAAGTGTTGTGGATGTCCCATCCCTGGAAGTGTTCGAGGCCAGACTGAGCAGAGCTCTGAGCAACTTGGCCTAGTAAATGGTGTCCCTGCCCATGACATAGGTGTTGTAACCAGATGATCCTTAAGGTCCCTTCCAACCCAAACCAGTCTATGATTCTGTGATTCCTGGTGCTGTGCTGCATTGGTGTTGTTCAGACCAGGAAAGATGCAATTGGGAATAACCAAGGAGAGTCCATGAGACATCAGGAAGAAAAAATATTTTAATCTTACCAAAAATGAAATAGGAAGAATCTCGCTGATATTATTGCATTGATGGCTTCTTGCTATTTCTACTGGAGGGGCCTCATAGGAATTCATGCTACCCTGGGAAACCTCAGGACAGTAAGAGTTGTATGTATATAGTAATGGTCTAGGGTTGAGTATGCTTTTCATGGAAAAAGCAAATGCTTCCTCAAAATCAAAATCAATATTCTGTGGGTGAAACAAACAAATCACTTCACCAACCAACTATAACTGAATGATGGAGGTTTATTTTAGCCTCCAGACTTAAAGGGTGGAGGTGGATGGGTATAAGTTGGTGATCACTTTTAATATATTCTTGAGTCACTAGTGTGATAAGTTTATCACCCTAATGACAGTTTCACAGTCATATCATAATATGTTTCTGAAAGAGAAAAGGCATATTTCAATATGTGCTATTGAATTGCCAAATTTTATCTAACAATTTTACAACCAAAATTGATAATAAAATTTGACAGCCTCATTGAAGAAGTAATTTTCTGTTTAAATTTTGCAAATTAATTTCATGATATATTAAGAGTTTGTTTGTCACACATGTTTAGTACAACTCATTAATCTGATATGGCATTCAGTAACTTGAAAGGAATATGATATTGGACTGTATTGATTTGATACCCTATTATACCTAAATCCACAAGGTCTATATAGTACCTAAATCTATATTATAGAGGTAATGACACTAACATTAATACAGAAAACGCTTTGTGAAGTATTTAGGGAAATTCCAAGATGACACATCCTAGCTCCTGAAAAAAACATAAAATTTTGTAACAATTTTATACAGAAGGCTTGTTATATTGTTCATACTATGTAGACAGTGCATTTTTACTTCTGTAAATTAACAATTTCTGTTCTACTTTTCTATGGAAAAATATTGCAAAGGTTTTGAGAAGTTTAATTAAAGACTTTAAATCCAAAACCGACTTCTATCCAACCCAGATGGCAAAGTGATCAAAAAACACACCTGAAAACTATTTAGTTATAATATTGCTCAATAATAAGGAGATTTGAATATTATAATATATGACAATTGAATATGCACTAAAATTCCCTGCTGTGATTCTGGACTACTTTTTATTCAAGGTAACTTAGTATTTTAAATTAATATGATATGAAATTATGTTAAAGGTCATGTTTCAGCTTTTTTTAAATTTTTTTTATTGGGGGTGGTGTGTTTTGTTTGTTGTTGTTGCTTTGTTTTGTTTTATATGTTTGTTTTTAGGGTTTTTTTTGACAGGAGATAATATATAGATAAATAACTATGAATCTTGTCATGAGGTACATAATATTTTTAAGAGTTGTGCATTCATGCTACCTATGTGGTTTTAGTGAACTATAAACATTTTAATTCTTATCACATTTCCTAGCTGTGCTATCAAAAGATAGGTGTCCAAAACCAAATCTCTACTTCTCTGGAGTCATCTTGGTTATTATCTGATATTAAAGCTGTGTCTGATATAACTTAATAATTCAAGCTTTCTCTATAGTGCTAAGAAGGGATAGGCAATTCCTAAGAGAAGTTTTTTTCCATTTCAAAATGCCTATCCAACAGAAATAGGATGCTTCAGTCTCTGAAGATATACATCTCCTTCCATTAACCACAGAAGTAGCATAGATTACCATCTTAGACTAAACTTTTGGGTAGCTAAATTTAGGTGAGATCAATCTCGTATCCTACCCCAGTGCCAGAATACTGAAAACATTATGAGATGTGCTAGCAGCCCCTCTGTTAATCAGCAAATATTCTGTTTACATAATCAGCCAACATCTGTATTACATCATAAAGCTTGATCAAGTAGGAGGTTTTAAGGGAGCTGTATTCCACATTTTAACACTTTATTTCTTACAATTTTGAATTTTCTGTGTTTATCATGTGGAAGGAAAATGAGAACTGGAAAATCTGAACTTGGAAGAAGAAGAAGGAAAAGAAATGAAACAACAAATACATGAAGAATAGAAACTGGTGTAAACCTAGATTCTGGAGACACTCTTTAGGAATGATATCTTGCAGGGTGGCTTCTGTGGTTCCATTTGCACGATTTTCTTCTTTATATTTATGCTTTGTTCAAGAAGACTTTCTGCTTTCCTTCATCCATTGCATTCCAACATTAAATACTAATAGATATTTCTCGTTCCTAAATGTAGAATTTTTCTAGCTGACATCTTGGGGACAGAACAGTTCAATCTTGGGAAAAAAAGAGAGAGATCAGATTCTACAATTAACTTCACAGGGAATCATGAATAAACTTAACTCATTCACATAAATATAGCAGTTCCTATATTCAAACTGTGGGTTTTGAGTAGCTTAATTTACCAAATAACCTGCTCCTGCCACAACCTCTTCCCTTTCCCTCATTTTTCTCTGATTACCCCTGCTGCTGCTTCTAATAGCATGGTCACAGTTTCATGTTAGCCCTGGTATGAACAGTATCCTCCAGATCACAAGCTTAAAGTTGCAAATTATTTGTATTTATCATCATTATGGTTCATTTTCTGCCAGAAATTATTTTCATTACTTCATGGCTTGTGTAAGAAATAGCTAGGGGCACAAGGCTTACAGTGAAACTATGTATCTGGAGTGATAATGACTAGGGCTTCCCTCTTTCAGTGGAGGTGAACACTTCAATTACATCAACAAGTTGATTGGAAATGCAACTGCAAGTTGTGGTTTTATTATCAGTTTAGTGCAATCCAAGAACATCCTGCATATTCATACCACCTCCCTTGTGTCAGTATTTATGGTTATGCAGCCTAAAACTATGACAGCAAATAGTAAATGACTAGTTGTCTATTTTAGTATCTGTATAGTTCTCCAGAGGGTATAAAACATGAATAAGATAACCTAGAATTTATGGCCTGTACCTGTAAATGTGGCTTATTTGATTCACAAAGCTCCTAAAACTGGGGCAGAAATACTGGAAGCATACTTGTAAGATCTGAACAGTGTTTACATGACATGTATCAGTGTGATGACAACATAAAAGGTCCCTGTGGCACTGTAAACATTCAGTGATGCCACAGTATTAGGACACTAGACAGCTTTGCTATTTACAGTTCTGGTTTAGCCGTGTATGAGATCAAAGACTGAAGAACATGGAGGATCTTAATACTAGTGGCATACATAGCTGGGTTTTACACATTTTCCGAAAAAGTTCTGTTGCTATTCCCCCCAATGTAACCTTCTTCTCAACAGTTTTTTTTAACTATTTCTTAAGAAATAACCCAACATATGAATATATGAAATGCAATAACAATAATTCAACCTCTGTTTACATATATATTTTACTGCTGATTTTCTTCAGCAAAAGACTGACTAATGAAACCTAATTTCTGTTTGTAGGTAACTGAAAAATAGCAGCTTGTGCTGCATGAAGAACAAATATAACAATGTGCAGCGTAAAACAATGATTGACTTGAAAACATGGTTGACTTTCAGCTTACCTATGTGCATGCCAGCACGTCTGAGACTGTGTTGCTTTGCTGAAACAGAAATGAAACACTAATTTAATCATAATATCATGTTGGGATTTGTCTGACTTAACTATTATTAGACAGCTGGCCTATGGCTTCATCTCAGCTCCCTCCCATTGCTGTAGTGCTAAAGACAAGTGGGATGAATCATCCTCTGTTGTGTCTTAACTAAAAAAGTTGGAGTGGCTTTGAGATCACACATTACTTATTTAAGGAAAAGCAGAGTAAGATTAATCCTTTGTCTCTAATGAACTGTCTTCATGTGAATAGTATACTTACTAGTTTTAAGTTACCAGGTTAGTTTTTGGAGTGTGCTGGGAAATACTAATTCTCACTGCATCTGGACAGATGGTAACACTTCTTACTGACTTAAGGCTGCAGATGTGTCTCATACACCAGGTGAAACCTTCACATTTCTCTTACAGGAAACTGAGACAATATTTCTGAAGTAATCTAGGAGCAGTGTGATGCAGGGGTATCTTGCCCTTCCCTCTTGTTAACATTTCTTCAGTTTTTGTGTGTCAGACCGTATACAATGCAGGACATGCAGAGTTTCCACTTGCACTTTGGCCTAGATATAAACAAGTGCATGGATGCACTAGAGAATGAAATGCTTCATACTTGATGGTATTTAATATGTCACAACTATCTATGAGTTTGTCGAAATGTCAGTTTCAACTGATAGCTCAGTAATATGTGAAAGGTTTGTAAAGGTTAAAACTTTAGACTGCAGTAACCTCTGGCTTTTTCAGGAGAAGGATTTGTACTTAAACTTCTGGAAACCCAAAAGCAAGATATATTCTATCTGTTTTGCAAATGTACTCAACTTTTAGATCAGTGGGGCATTATAGTAGCTGAATGATGGGATTTATGGAATGCTGCCTCTGCAGTTTATGAGCAGAGGCTTATAAAAGTTGTGTAATAATGAGCAGTTTGAATTACATATATTAAAAAATCAATGTCAACACTTTCAAAGAAAATTAAACATTGCTTAAGTCATAAATGTATTATTCAGATTAAATATGATTGCTTCATACTGAAACACCTGTGGGGTGGTTCTTTTTTACAATCAAATGTGAAGTGCATAAAAAGATCATAGATAATCACTGCCTAGCTGAAACAGCAATTATAAAAAGCATCAGCAATTTCTCTGCATCCAAACAATTTATATTGAACCTACTCCACCTAATTCTTTTAACAATAAAGGAAGAGAAAATACCCAATATTCTGCATTGACACATGGGAACATGTAAAGACCCACTGACTCCACAGCACTTTCTTAATATTTTAAGTATACTATCAGAATTTATGGACCAGAAGGGACTGTTCTAACTCACTTATATCAGAGTTGAAGTTCCAGGAAGCACACTGCCATCAACAGCAAGCACACCTTATCATGCTCATAAGTCAGAGGGGAATATCCATTGCATTGTGTGACTACAGCACTGTCACCCTCTGGGTAATCGCAACTTCTCTTTAGATGCTTGTGCCACAAATCAATCAGGAATGGCAGCTCTTTTGTGAGCAGAGATGTACACATCCACACACAGAGCAGCACTGCCCTCAGCTCTCTGTCTGCAGCCACAGGGGACTGGGAGGACTGATTGGTTACTGAGTCTTAACATCTAAATTATAAAGACTGAAAGAAATAGATCCTGTGTGAGCTTCCACATGCCAAAGTGGGGCTTTTTATCTTGTTGCAAAGCGTAAATACAAATTATATGTTTAAAGAAGCAGGGAACAGATTCACAAAAAGAAAACAATAATGCTATTTTTCTCTCTGCTTGTGCACAGATACAGCTATTTTTTACATTTCTCTTATTTTTAAGGAATCCTCAAGACTCTCTTCAATATGCAAAATCTAAAGATTAATGAAACGTACCTCTAAATGATAATTTTTATCACAGGTTATGCTCAACAGGCAGAATAAAATTCCTCTCTATAAACAGTGAGTTAATATCAAAAGCTTTTGTTTAGTTCTCTTTGTTCCCAATTGCAATAAAAAGATAGAATTACCCACAAATTATCCTATTTCTTTTGATATTATATAATTATTACAGAATGTGTTGGGAAAAAATAATATAAGGTAACTTTTGAAGCTATTTTTGTGTTATTTAATCCTACTTACCCTCTTTCCTATCCAGAAATTATTATACTAAAAATGTAGTTGTCTTATATATTTTTATATAGATCATTCCTTTATCAAAATAAACCCTTTAACCTAAATAACGATGCTAACAATGTCTACCTTCTCAAGTGGAGGCGAGGGGTGGAAGGGAAAATACAGATTTGAAATATCTTTTGAATTCCTGTGAGCTGTTGAGTTTAGTTGAATTGGTCTGGTGATTCTATATGAATGAAGTAAAATTTCAGTGATTGACTTATTGCCTGTAAAATGCATTTCAGCATATTTTTCTCTTTCCATATAACAGTGAAGAATTATGAATTTGTAGAATTTTCAGTCTCAAGTAAAAGAAAAAATCTAACCTGTGATAGGATATTTGCCCAAGAAATGACATCAAGAGAAACATACTTCTTGCACTAGAGAGAACTTTTTAAATTTCTTGAGAAGTCAATGTGTTTTCTTCATTCTTTTTAGAACTCCTATTTGTGCACATATTTTGTTTACCTGTAGCAAAAAGTTCCAAAATCTATATCACCTATATGTAACTTGATTCAGTTTTTAAAATAGTCATTCTATCTTTATACGAGATTGATTAATATTACTAAAAATTTATAGCACAGTCTTTAGGTGTCTCCTCATCAACTTTAAAAAGTTAAAAATATTTAGAGATTTCCAAGAAGAGGACTATGTTAAAAAGTTAATATTGAATATTTATGTCGTAGGGAATAAAACCAGAAAACCTTGTTGTGATTATCAACGATGTAGCACCTGTAGGTCCTGTAATAATTATACTCTTTAGAAAGTTTTTTCTTTCTTCAAGTAAACTTTCCTAGTGCCAGACAATTCACTACAAAGCTGTCTCAATAGAAGGCACTTGTATTAGCTGTTCCTCTAGAAAGTATTCAAGCTGTGATACTCTTTCTGAAAAGGCTGTAATCTTGAGCCTCTCAACAATATGCATGTTTGAAATAGATCAATGTGCTAATTGTTCTTTTCTAAATGCTTTTGTTTGCTGTACAATCATGAACTAAACAAGTTAAGGCAGTACTCAAATGGTACTAGTTTGCTGGTAACAAAGGAAATACCTTTCTTGCTACTTCTTGATTCTTTTCTGCTCAGAGTGCTATAGATCTGCATATACATCTATAGCTTCTATGTTGTATTGCAAGTCTGTATCCAATGGATAATTCACAATTCACAATTTCACTGGAACATGGCTTCTCGTTCAGATTTCATGTTTGGCAGTTAGATTTGGAAGCCTGTCAGTTTTTCAGATTTCAGTCCATTTCATGTGTCATGTGAATTTTGTGTCACTCTTCTATGGGACTTGTCATGCTACTTATTCATGAGGAAATACTGTAATTTTTATTGCACCTCCCTAGAGTTTAAATGAAACTTGAGTTCCACATTTTTGTAGTTTTTATAGCTTACTTTTAACACTTTTGTAATTTGCTAATTCTTTTTAAAAGGTTAGAAATGTAAGTAAAAGTGAATGCTGTACAGTACACTATGAAATAATATTTTACTGAGAGCTTTTATGGAATTTCCACCTATCCATTAAAAAAAAAAAGGTAAAAAAATAGTTAAAAAAAAAAAAAGTGAGCACTTGTCTGTCTCTTCTTTGCCAAGCTTTACAATCAAGCAAGAATAGCCTATGGATAAAAGGAATACACTCAATTTCCTTGTTCTACATTTTCTCACTGCTCAGTTCAGGACAACCAGGGAAGCTGCCTTAACTTGTTTTCTATGAATATTCATGATACAGAAGCTCTGGGATGATTCTTTGACTCACGTCAAAACACAATCATTTCTTTGCCTTAAATAATTACTTACTCTTTTTATTCTGGGACACCTCTGCTCAGAGAGCAGAAAGTTGTCTTTGTGCTCCCTTGTGTCAGGAGGACTCAGAAGAATATTGCTTGGATCATGGAAGCCTGAGGTTTTTTTCCTTCCTTAGTTTCATATCAATATTTCTTAACTTCTCTCATATTGTATTCTTTTACCTAGTTCTCATCTTTCACAGATATAGAAACATACGACTATAATGGTGGAGGTCAGAAAATATATTGCCATTCAACTTTTTCAATAAATATTTGTGCTGAAATCTAGCTGTTGTCACTGGGACTCAAGTCTACTCTTATGCTAAGTGCTTAAAGGTTTGCAGAATTGAGGCTTTTTTTACCCCAGTTCAATGGCATTTTTTCCCCATAAAGAATCCATTCTGCAGCTGATTTTCCAATAAACTTAGATGAAATGAAATTATTCTCTGTATCTTATTTTTCAAGGGCAAAGGTTAATTTTAATTGTATTTTATTGTATGCACTTTGTGGGAAAGCCAAGATTAAGCAAATATGTCAGCTCAGAGCAAAGAATAATTCAAAACAGAAAAGAAATTGCTACTCACTCTTTGTTCCTCTTCAAGTCAATAGAAGAGAATAATGTCTCAAATGTGGATGGAAGGAAATATTTCCCCTTCTGTGGGTAAGATCTATTATCTCATTTGCTCTTTGTTATTGCCAGCATAGGCAAAATCAACTTACTGTTTGTATATTTATTTTAATTTAAAAACCAATTTCACATACAATTTAGCATTGTGATATAACGTAATTACATTTTGTTCTTACATCTACAAAACACATGTTCGCATATTGACTGTTATTTATTTGTATAGAGCAGTATAGGCAATTTTGCTTCTAGTCTTTAATTTAAGGCTGTGGTGAAAATCTTCCTGCTTTCTATGTAACCACTGAAAGGGGGATTAAAAACTCATAATTTTTCATGGGTTCTATTTTTCTGAAAATTGCCTGATTCCAAATTTACCCATGGGTAGTCTGATTTCTGTAAAGACATGAACAGGGATTGCAATGGTTAAGTCATGGGCAATATCATCCTTGAACCAAGAGAATTTCAATATTGTCAATCTATTTTTATATGTGAGAATGTAAATTTAATAAACAATATGGTCACTATAAAAAATAAATACTGTGGTCTTATGTGAGCAAAAGGCTCACTTTTTTGTTGTTGTTTCAGGAGTTAACAATGTCCCACAGTTCTTCTCAACTGAAGATTTCTTTCCCAAAATAATTTGTTCAGTTCCACTTCAGGAACCAGACAAAGCATAACTCAACTGGAGTGTGTTTGTCATGTATTTCTGAAGGGCCAAAAGAAGAATACGTTCAAAAATTTTAATCTGACTAACTAATGTTTTCTGGTCACCTAAGAAACTATTATAGTACCAAGTGTATTTATATTTTATGTATGTATTCATTCATTCATTCATTCATTCATTCATTCATTCATTCATTCATATTTATGTATTACACCAGCCCTACTTGCAGAATTGAGGACTATTTTCATTTTGTACTTGCTACCATTTCTATTTAAATTGTTACTTAACTTCACTTTTTAAATGTGTGGGAAACTCAAAATAACCCTTAATGACAATAATATAAATGGAGGTCAAAATAAGGGATAAAGTCATAGAGGAAAAACATGCAAGAGAGTGTTCTATAGATGGTTTAATGAAAATAGTTTATCAAACAGGAGCTGCAGGATCCCACCCTGTCTGAAACTCAGCCTTCTTTTAATTCAGGAGCCTAAGGAGACATTTTTTTTAAACCTCCCATGAGTCCGGATACCCAATACTCAGAGAGACTTAGTAGAGTTAGTATCTACTACAAGTTATGCCTTCAACATTTAACTTTTTATGTGGATTTAAGGTGTAGAGAGAGCCTTACGTTTAAGGGCTTCAGTTTGAATATAGTCTAAACATTCAACTATATGTAGAGATAATGCATTAGTTTATTTGGCTGGAGAGTGCAAAATGAACTAGAAAACAGTTGTCTTGGTTGCATGTGAAAAAAAGTGAAACACATACTTTATAGACATACCCAGTAACAAGAAAATCAAAACATTCTCTTTTAAAGTGTTTTGTACCTTGTATAAAGCAAGAAAATAATATCTATGTGCTTTTTCTTTCTTTGTCAGGTTTATGACATCCTTGTTCTTGTTTTTGATAGGTAATACAACAGTGGTTTTGACAAATATTTTATGATGTAATGTTGTAAATGTTTATAACCATTTGGGGGAAAAAATCACTCTATAAATTTGAGCCCTGTAGGCTCTCAGATCTGCAAAGAAACTTAATAATTTTTAAGGCAATGGTACGCAGACAGGAGTTTAGTTATCAAGTTTTTCTTGATTATGGTATTTTCAGAAAGGGCAATAAATCCTTGGAGGCTCATGAAACACATGGAAGGTGATAGGTTTTCCTGTTTTGCTGTAGTTTTTTCAATGTGGTCTGTGGTTAATAACCAAGAAGCAAAGTTACATAGATCAGTTCCTTATCATGCCAATGTATTTTCTGCTTTTCAGAAAAAACAGTAAAGCTGCCTGAACAAATGGAAAGTCTCTTTCATTAATAAATTGAAAATGTCACCATGTTTTTGTTTTTGTTTTGTGAATTCTGTACTTTAATGGGAATTAAAAAAAATATTTGTTCATGTCTTCAGAATTTGCTAGGATAGTGTTTGAAACTCCACTTTCCAACTTGTCTGTAACATTCATAAATAGATCAGACAGGTTATTTTGTATTTTTTCAGCTTTTTCTCAAAAAAAAGATTATGCTGTGAAAAAAAAACCCACCATATTTTTTAAAAAATATTAAATATGTTATTTGTCATAAAAAGCCATTTACTGACAAGCAGAAATTTTAAAGGAAAAATTTCCAATTCACTCAGTTCTGATTACAAATTTTCATTTTGGTAGAAAAAGAAAATGCTTGGTAAAGTAATGCTAAGAGCAAGAGTTTCAAAGACTTAAGCTTTATCTTCTTTACCTACAAAGCTCCATTTTTTTTGTATAAACAATGTCCATGTGAGACCCCAATTTCAGGTACTGCTTCTAACATAGTTCCATGAATAAATTATATAAACCTCACAGGAGTATGACTCACAGGTAGAGAGTTCCATTTCTCTCTTAGAGGCAGCAGTTCCAGGCTGTCCTAGCACTTTGCAACAGGTGAGTACTCTCTGTACAAGCAGAGTTTGCATAGATCACTACTATCAATTATTGCATATGCTATATAGACTTTTGTCATGCAAGTTTCTATAGAGATGAAGTTGTGTTAAAACAAGGCTGCTGTACTAAATCAGGATTTCCAAAAATTTGGAAGGTTTTTGGCATAATTTGATGCGATGAAAAGTTTTAATGCTCTGTTAAATAATACCACATGGTATCTATCACAAGCTATCAGCCCACTTCAACTGCTACTTTTAACAGCATTTGAAACTTAAGATTTGTTAGTTTAGGGTGCAAGTTCTTCTCTGTGCAGAGGGCCAATTGGTTTTCAAATTAACCTTTATGTATGTAATGTGTAAAAATGACTCTATGTGCCTGGTTTTATTCCTCCTCCACTGAGAAGGCAAAGAAAGTGAAGAGTAAATCCTAAGACACATTTTTATTTCATATTCACATGTGAAAATCTACTAAGTCAGACACCTTGCATATGTATAACCAAGAGATCCTTCTGTGATCCCTGCCTTCTGCCTATAATGGGTATAGAGGGACCTACATGAGTAAATTTTATGCTTGACTTCCTCTAAAAGTGAATAGAAAAAGTGGCAGTAAATTGAAGCCCACAGGGTACTCCTCATATTGTACTATAAGGATGTTTCATTGCTTATTACTCATGAAAATTGAACTTGATATGAGCTATAATTATGACAAAGGTAAGTGAAAGTGTGATTCTCACTTTGAGTACTCTTCCCCTTTGTCCTTTTTCTGTGCTTTTAGTCACCTTTAATAGCTAGGGAGATGTTTCATGCCAAAGGTTTTCACATATGGTAGAAACTAATTAATTAGTTAATAATATATGAATCTTGCCCTACATTAAGAGTGCAATCACCCTATGGGAAACCAGAAATATTGAGGATGCTAAAGGTTTAATTGAGACTTTCACCCTAGAAATGTTCAGCAACTCTGATATTTTCATATATTTAATCAGACTCATATCACAGTTTATGAACTACCCTAATGGTGTAGGAATTTATCAGCTTTCAAATCATCTATGTACAAGGTTTTGCTTTGGTTAGTGAGAACCACATGAAAATAAAACAGTTTTATTTCTATTTCAACATAAACATATTTTTCAATCCTAGCTCAGTCAGATTTAATAATTTTGTCCCTCAGACTAGAAGGAAATAGTCTGGACATTATACTTTTCAGATGCATTTTTAAAATACACTATTTTGGCAGTGCTTGAATACTCCTAATCTGGGAAATCTAAGCAGACAGTTCCAATTACTAGAACATAGTAGTTTCAAATGCCTACTAAGATGGTAAGCGATAATACCAATATAATCACAGGCAACTTCATATTTTTACAGAGAATGTAAGAATGGAGAATTGTAAACCTTTGTGACCAAGTTGGAGTATCTACAGGATATGATGAGGTGTGGGGCCAGTGCTCTCCATTGCTGGCCCCTACTTTGTGGAACTTAGGAGAATATCCCTACTATTTTAATATAAGAATAACAAATGTCTAAATTACAGGCCTATAGTTTGGGGTTTTGTTTGTTTGTTTGTTTAAAAAAGTAAATAAATTTATACCTGTTTTGGCTGTGAAGAAAGCCTGAAATTATAACTGAGACAACAATGCTTCCTCCTAGGTTACTGGAAGAGTGAAACAATAACTCATGTGAGACAAACATACTCACTTCAAACCCCACAACTCTTCAGACAGCAGTCCAGGTTCAAACAGAGACTGGTTACGCCAGTATATTTGCTGACATCTCTGAGGTAACTTAACTTTTGCTGAATTCTGTGTATTTTTGTCTCAACCATTTCTGGAATTCCAGCTAGTGTATTTAAACATAAAGTGTCTCTATTCCATATATTCATGAGTGATATAGGATACATAGTTAGCAATGTTGATTACTGTAAATACTGTATATATTTTCACTGTACTTCAGAGTATATAAAGTAGAAAAGAAAGAGTCAATGTCAAGAAATACCCCTCATTTAACTCTGAACAACCTTTTACTTTGGATTCTTTCATATTATTATGTGTCATTTGAATTATTATTATTTTCATGATACTAAGAAACTGCATATATCTGAAACATATTTAGATGTAGCTTAAAAAAATAGTATGTTTTGTCTCACTATGATTCTAGGCACTTATCCTTAAAAAAATGTAACTAAGCTATCCAAACACATCCTCTAATTTTTGTATGCTGGAAAGAGGTCAGAAGTCACATAACTCCTTAGGAGACAATGCTGTTCTACCTAATTCAAGTATGTCTTCTTTCCATAAGTATTTGGGGAATCAAGCAGCATTGAATTCAAGGTAAGGTGTCTATCCTGGGCTGAGAGAACAAATAGAAGTCACTAGACACCCACCTACTAGTTGAAAACATGTTCACATAATAGATGATGAAGACAATATTTATGGGCTCACAGATCTTCCAAGCCAGAACATGACTGTATGAAAGCACCTGAGGAGTACAAGGAATAGATTGTTGTCTGGTACTAAGTCTCCAGTTAACTGAGACTTAGACATAAATTGAAGCAGGTTTCACTTTTGATGATTTGCAACTGGGCAGAAATAGTCCATAGCAAGTTCAAGTTCTGTAGCTACTCCATGGCACAGAATTTGCCTCCTAGTTCATGAATTTATCAGGTTCTTCACTACATAGTGTTTGCTGAGTGATGACAAAGAGGCTTTCATAATATAATGAGTAAATCTGTGAAATTCAGCACTAACTGTGAGACAATATCAAGCAAGAATAAGCTGCATGAATCTTATTTATTATGACACCTGAAAGGCTTTGTATTAGGACGATGAAACACACAAGGGCATTAGAATAAGATTGAGGAAGATAGCAGAAACTGTACACAAATCTTGGCTGAGAAGGAGCAACAAGCACAGGCATGTGAATGAGAAACTGACAGAAGAAGATTGTAGCTGGCTTTCAATCACTTGATGTCAGTTTCACTTTAGAGTTTGGTAAGTAAAAGACAAATTAGTGAAATGGTGAAACAACTAATATATGTATCAGTGGTCCTGAGTATCCTGCAGCTAGCCAATGTATTTAAGATCCTGGTAGAATTTCATATTTGAATTTAATCCATTCTATCTATCCATCCCTATGACTTCCATCATCAGCCTACCTGAATGTTGATGGCTGAATTTCTATATGACATTCTCCAAAAAATCTTGCATAACTGACCAAATGTAATTTTATTCATTAGATACTGCCATAATCCACAAGATACTCCCAATGCATCCACTGTCTTTGTGTGAAGGTGATGTGCTGGGCAAATGTTGCATGCTTTCCTATGCAGAGATCAGCTTCTGTTCCATGTTTTGTCCATAAAATTCCTTGGAACTGAAAGGAGATCTTCAGCTTCAATTAAATCAATAAAAGTACAGAACTGTTTAAAATTCACATAGGCCCAGAGCCTCAAAGATTTTGTGCTGTCCTCTGGATACAGTCTCTGCATTTCTGCATTATAAGTGTAGAACTGATGCTTGTATGACTTGACCTTCATTCTGTTTGCCATTCTCTTCCTTTCCCTCACACTGAAGAACAAAAAAATGACCATTTACTGTGATTTCCTAGAACTTGTAGAGATAGCTGGTCTTCAAAAGAAACTGGTCCCCAGGAAACATAAATTACAAACTGATAAAAGAAAAGCAACAGCAGAAGTAAGTTGTGTTTATTCAACATTTGGCATTAGTGACATTTTCATGAAAGATGTAGACTCAGTTTAACACTAGTTTCTTTCTTCAAAGATAGGTATTTGCAACCACAGCCATAGCTTCAAAAGTCTACAACCATGTAAAAAATCCAAGGTTAGAAAAGCTTAGTTCTGAACTTTTGGTCTAGCTTAACTAATCAATTTATATTTAACTAGCATATTCTGTGTTCCTATTTACTGTAACTTTCATTAAAAGGACAAATAAGCACAATCAATTACAATATATTTTAAGAAAATTTAAAACGCAGGGGCTTTTTGAAATATGCATAATGAAATTATGAAATAAAAATATTCTTGGGTTTTTGGGAAGGTAAAACATATCCATAGTTGGGCAGGTTCATAACATTCTCTAGTGGTCTCTAGACATGGAAATCCAGATGTAGTAGGAAATCCTGGATGCAACATGCTATTGAAGGCCAGGAGATGTATAAGGAGAATGATTATTTGACATATATAACAATATATGATTTTTTTTCACTTAAAATCTGATATGGGTGTGCTGGTTTAAAGGCGAACCAGCAGCGGAAATGAACTCACCACAAGAAAGATTATAAGTCAGGCCTAAAATTTAATAATAATATTACAATAAATACACTGACATAAAAGGGAAATTGCTTTCAACTCACAAACCCCAGCAGTATAACCCAGTGTCCTGGGGCACAAAACCAAAGGGGTTTGTTTGCCCTTGTGCTGAGACCCACGTGGTTCCCCCAAGTCCAAAGCAAAAGAAAGTGAAAAAACCTGTTGGTGCAGGTGATGACTGTAGTCTGGTTGAGAGTGGTAGTCATAGTCTGGCCGAGAGCAGTGATCTCCTCCTGTTGAGGTCCTGGTGCTCCTCTGGATCCAACAAGAAGTTCCCGAGGTCTTCTTACTCACCACTTATGTTCCCTCAGGGAGCACCTAGTCCCTCCCCCAGGGCGGGGACTCACACAATGGGTGATTAACTCTGGGAGTCATGGAGTATCCCTGAACTGTTGATGGCCCATTAGCAGCCATGCCCCCTCAGGCTGGGTGTGAAGGTGCTAATGGCTCCCTGGGCAGCTGCTGCTAATGATCCATTGTCCTTGGGGAATGAATAGAGGGGGTAGAAAACACAGCTTTGATCACCCACACACAATGTTAACTGGTCCCTCCTGCTGAACTAGGACAACAGGTCATTTTTGGGAAAAAAAAAAAGATGTTGGCAAGGGAAGTCTTTTGTCTAGTACATAAGATGTCATGCACACATACATTTTTATATCTACATCCATGTACATTATCTTAGTTCAGCAAGTTGGGACCAGTTTATCACTGTGTGGGTGTGACAAAAGCTGTGCATTCTAAAACCCTCTATGTCATTTCCCATGAACTGTTAACAATGGAGCATTTGCAGGAGCTGCCCAGGGCACAGCTGACCCCTCAGGCAGTATGCTGGGTGTTAAAGAAGCCTGTGAGATAGGAGCTGTGATAACTCCCCTCCAGGAAGTCGTTAGCATCACCACACTCAGCCTGAGGGGGGTGTGTCTGCTAATGGGCCATCAATGATTCCAAAATACCCTATGAGTCACAGAGTTAAATCACCTATTGTGGAACATCCTGCCCTGGGGGAGGTACTGGGCGGTCCCACCTGGACATGAGGGTATATAATCTTGGAGCTTGGGGACTTCTGGTACTACTTATCAGATACACAGGAGGACCAGAACCTTGATAGGACTGCAACCACTACTCTCAACCAGACTGCGACTGTCATCTGCACCAACAGGTTTTTCTTTCCCTCCTTTTTTACTTTGGACTCAGGGGAACCACGTGAGTCTCAGAACAGAAGCTGACGAACGCCGTTGTGTTTGTGCCCTAGGGTGCTGGGTTATACTTCTGGGTTTTGTGGGTTAAACCCAATTTCTTTTAGTGTCATTGCATTTATTTTAATATTTTTATTAAATTGTAACTCTGACTTATAATCTCTTTTGTTTTGAGATTGTTTCTCCTGCAGGTTTACCTTTAAACCAGCACACACATGCATAAAGTAAATGAACTTTTGAAATTTAACTAACACTACTTTTCAGTAAAATTCTTCAAGTGGACATAGTTCCTTAATATCTGAATTTTAAAAGAGTATCCTGCGGTAATACGATATAAACACTAAACAACCTTTCCTATCTACTATCAAAATTTAACTGCATCATGGAACCATTTGTATAGTGAAAAACAAAAGAAAAAAAATCAAACATCACAGAATTATTAGAGGTCCAGGAAATTGAAAGGGAAAAGCAGAGAGATGAAATGTTGAATTAAAAAATAACACATTGCTCTGGAAAAGCCGAGCAACTTTCAGAATCATATCAGGTAGAATGATGGTCCTGTTTCTTATGAGAAATAATGATTCTGATTACAAACGCTGGACTGAATTTTTCTTCAAAGTAGAGTACAGCCATGTGACTAGTACTACTAACTCATTTGCTACCCATAGGACTTGCTTCTAAAAACCATACTGGAAATAAAAATGAATTTTAGGGGACAAAAATGGTGCTTTTTTCAGGACTGGTCTAATAAAAGGACTGAAGAAAATAGTTGTATATGGAAATTTTTAATAACAAATAATGCAAAAATAGCACCAAACAAAGGTTTTATTTTACCAGACATTTAAATTAATCCCATTCTGATTGAGGAGGCATATGAATGATTATTACTCTGTGGTTACTTTGGCTCAGTGATATACAATACATGGCCCTGGAAATTGTAATTGTGAAGTATGCCAAAGCTTGATATGATGGCACTTCAGCAAATTGACCCATGACCTGAAATCAGCTTTCTAGAATGAATAAAAAAATCAACTGTATTTGCCAGCTCTTTCAATGTAAGATATGCAGTTTAAAAAAAAAAAATCTTAGAGAAATTACTTAAACTGCTTCACATAAAGACACAGAACAGATTTTTAATATTATATTCTCTTTGTTCTTAGATTTATTAAAGCATCCCTTTCTCTGAATTTTCAGATTTGAATTACAAAAAATGATGTTAACCTTGGCAAACCTGGAGGTATAAAATTTAAAATCCACACTGTATGTACAAGGGGGATGAAGAAATTGTAAGATATCTGAGCACAGTCTACAGTCCTTAATCATGTGGAACATATTCTGAAATCAATAAAATTAGGCAAGATGTATTGCACCAAAGTTATTGTCATTAATGTCAGGTGATAATGATAACGAATCCTGTATTAATTGGCCATGTGCCCATGCAAAAATCGGACTCTCTCAACAGTCTGAGTATTTTCATACATAATTAAGCACACACAGAGGCTTTCAAAAAAACAAAGTGAAAATCAAAAATTAAACCATAATTTCATTAAAGTCAGCTCTAAAATTCCTATAGCTTCAGCTGTACTGAGATCCACCCCTGGATCTGTGGCTTCCCTGAAGAACTCTGTTTTTTTATTTTATAAATAAAATAAAACATTTCTTTGAAACTCAGAATATAGGAGAGAGTTCTTTCTCTTAAGAAATTAGAAATATAGATTCTACTAAACAAAGCAGTTTTGCTGCATGTGAAGTATATAAAACATCAGGAAGGGAGTTCTTTTAAGGCAAATGTTATGCATAAAGGCTGTCCTAAAGATGGAGAAATGGATCCAGTCAGTTCCAGGAAACTAGAAAAACTGAGCAACTAGAAATAAAAACTCAGGTCAACATTCAACTGCTTAACCTTTATTTACTCACAGTAGCTATTTCCCACACAGCTTTCACCTGTTTCTAAATCATGATACTACATGGAGCGCGGCGAACAGGAGTGGGCAAACAGGGGCATGGCACAGCAGTGAGGGCGTGGCACAGCAGTTCGCACAGGCAGGGCGAACAGGCAGAGCATAAGCCTAGGTATTTCTGCGGCTTTTTTTTTTCCCATTTGTTTGTTTGTTTCTCTTTTCTACCTTTCCCCACAGCTCAAGGCAGTCATGCCTCCCAAAAAAATGAAAGCTGTTGCTCCTGTTACCAGTAGAGGGGTGTCAATACAGACAGAACCCTCTAAAAAGGATGCAGCCACTCAGGCCTCTGGCTGCATAGACTGTCTGAGCCTGGACCTACTACCAGAGGACAGTGTGAGAAGCACCTGCATACGATGTGAGCAGGTGAACGATTTGCTGTGTCTGGTGGCAGAGCTAAAGGAAGAGGTGGATAGGCTCAGAACCATAAGGGAGAGTGAAAGGGAAATTGACTGGTGGAGTCACACCCTTTCAACTCCTAAGGAAGCCCAGCAGGAGGCGGTGAAGCCCAGCCCCTCCTGCCATGAGGCGGACAGAATGGACCTTATGGCTGGGGACGAATGGAAACAGGTGTCTGGTCATAGAGGCAAAAACACCCCCTCTCGACCCCTTTCACCTGCCAGGATGCCCTTAAGAAACAGGTATATGGCCCTGGACTCGGACTATCTGTTGGAGGACAGTCAAGAGGAGGATCTGTCTACAAGGTCTTCTGGTTACCCCCAGTCTACCGGACGGGTTACAACTACAGGTAAGAGGAAAAAGAGAAGGGTTGTTGTAATCGGTCACTCCCTTTTGAGGGGAACTGAGGGCCCTCTATGTCGGCCAGACCCATCCCACAGGGAAGTTTGCTGCCTTCCCGAGGCCAGGGTGAAGGATATTACCAAAAGACTTCCTAAACTAATCCGACCCTCAGACTATTACCTGCTGTTGGTTGTCCAGGTTGGAAGTGATGACATCAATAAAAGGAGTACCAGGGTAATTAAAAAAGATTTCAAGGCACTGACCCAATCACTTCATGGGACAGGAGCACAGGTAGTAATTACCTCAGTTCCTGTGCTAGCCGGGATGAATCAGGAGAGGTTTAGGAAAGCCCAGCTTACCAATAGGTGGCTTAGGGGATGGTGCTATCATCAAAATTTTGGGTTTTTTGACCATGGGGCAAACTCCGTGTTGCCCAGTCTCGTCAAACCAGATGGGCTTCATTTATCTAGGAAGGGCAAAAGAACTGTAGCCCATAAGTTGGCAGGGTTGGTTAGGAGGGCT
Organism: Pithys albifrons albifrons; assembly: GCF_047495875.1. Classification (NCBI taxonomy): domain Eukaryota; kingdom Metazoa; phylum Chordata; class Aves; order Passeriformes; family Thamnophilidae; genus Pithys; species Pithys albifrons. The sequence goes on from NC_092459.1 coordinate 37,472,635, forward strand.
TTAAACTAGGTTTGAAGGGGGAAGGGACAGCAACTGGGCTCTCCAGAGATAAGCCTAAGGGCATAGAGCCAGAGTTGAGAATGAAATCAATGGCCCAGCTGAAGTGCATGTACACTAATGCACGCAGTATGGGAAACAAACAAGAGGAGCTGGAAGCCATAGTGCAGCAGGAAAACTATGACATAGTAGCTGTCACAGAAATGTGGTGGGATGACTCACATGACTGGAGTGCTGCTATGGGGGGCTACAAGCTCTTCAGAAAGGACAGGCAGGGAAGGAGAGGTGGAGGGGTGGCTTTATATGTTAGAGAGTCTCTTGACTCTGTTGAAGTTGAGGTCAGCAGTGACAAGGTTGAGTGCCTGTGGGCCAGAATCAGGGGGAAAGCCAACAAGGCTGACACCCTTGTGGGAGTCTGTTACAGACCGCTCAACCAGGATGATGAAGGAGATGAATTGTTCTACAAGCAGCTGGCGGATGTCTCAAAATCTCCAGCCCTTGTTCCTGTGGGTGACTTTAACCTGCCAGATATCTGCTGGGAGCTTCATACTGCAGAGAAGAGGCAGTCAAGGAGGTTCCTGGAGTGTATAGAGGACAATTTCCTTCATCAACTGGTAAATGAGCCTACCGGGGGTAAGGCCCCGCTAGACCTACTGTTTACAAAAAGAGAGGGGCTGGTAGATGATGTAGTGGTTGGAGGCTGCCTGGGGCATAGTGACCATGAAATAATAGAATTTTCAGTCCTCGGGGATGTAAGGAGAGCCACCATTAAAACCTCTACTCTGGACTACCAGAGGGCAGATTTTGGCCTATTCAAAAAACTGATTTAGAGCATACCCTGGGAAACAACCCTTAAAGGCAAGGGGGTCCAGGAGGGATGGATATGTTTTAAAAAGGAAATTTTGAGTGCACAGCAACAGGCTATACCAGTGTGCCGAAAGGCCAGCCAGAGGGGAAGACGGCCAGCTTGGTTAAATAGGGAGATTCTGAAAGAAATCAGGGATAAAAAGAAAGTTTACAGACTATGGACAAAAGGGCTGGCTACTTACGAAGAATTTACAGATAGAGCTAGGTCATCCAGGAAAGAAAATTAGGGAAAGAAAAGTGGAATTTGAAGTAAATTTGGCTATTTCAGTTAGGGATAACAAAAAGTCCTTCTATAAATACATTAATAACAAAAGGAGGGGCAAGGAAAACCTCCATTCTCTGTTGGACTTGGAGGGAAATATAGTTAAGGAAGATGAGGAGAAGGCTGAGGTACTTAACACCTACTTTGCCTCAGTTTTCACCAGTAAGACAGGTGGCCCTCAAGACAACTGGCTTCTGGAGCTGATAGACAGGGAGAGGGAGCTGAATACCCCTCCTGTATTCCAGGAGGATATAGTTACTGACTTACTGAGCCAGCTGGATCCTAACAAGTCTATGGGACCAGATGGGATTCATCCCAAGGTGATGAGGGAGCTGGCAGAAGAGCTTGCCAAACCGCTCTCCATCATCTTCCAACAGCCCTGGCTCTCTGGGGAGGTCCCAGATGATTGGAGGTTGGCCAATGTCACCCCAACCCACTAAAAGCACTGCAAGCAGGACCCTGGCAGCTACAGGCCTGTCAGCCTGACCTCCATGCCTGGCAGGGTTATGGAGCAGTTCATCCTGAGTGCAATCACACAGCACCTTCAGGGTGGACAAGGGATTAGACCCAGCCAGCATGGGTTTAGGAGGGACAGGTCCTGTCTGACCAACCTGATCTCTTTTTACAATCAGGTGACCCACCTGGTGGATGAGGGGAAGGCTGTGGATGTGGTCTATGTGGACTTCAGCAAGGCCTTTGGCACTGTCTCCCATAATATACTCCTGGAAAAGCTGGTAGCCCATGGCTTGGACAAGTGTACCCGCTCCTGGATTAAGAGCTGGCTGGAGGGTCAGGCCCAGAGAGTGCTGGTGAACGGAGCTGCATCCAGCTGGCAGCCGGTCACTAGTGGTGTTCCCCAGGGGTCTGTGTTGGGTCCAGTCCTGTTTAACATCTTTATTGATGATTTAGATGAGGGGATTGAGTCCATCATCAGCAAATTTGCTGATGACACCAAGTTGGGGCTCTGCAGAGGGATCTGGATAGACTTGAGAGATGGGCTGATTCCAATGGGATGAAGTTCAATAAGACCAAGTGCCAGGTCCTGCACTTTGGCCACAACAACCCCCTGCAGCGCTACAGGCTGGGCACAGAGTGGCTGGAAAGCAGCCAGGCAGAAAGGGACCTTGGGGTACTAATTGACAGGAAGCTCAACATGAGCCAACAGTGTGCCCAGGTGGCCAAGAAGGCCAATGGGATCCTGTGCTGTATCAAAAATAGCGTGGCCAGCAGGACCAGGGAAGTGATCCTTCCCCTGTACTCTGCGTTGGTGAGGCCACACCTTGAGTACTGTGTTCAGTTCTGGGCCCCTCAGTTCAGAAAGGATATTGAGGTGCTGGAGCGAGTCTAGAGAAGAGCAACAAGGCTGGTGAAGGGACTGGAGCACAAGCCCTATGGGGAGAGGCTGAGGGAGCTGGGGTTGTTTAGCCTGGAGAAGAGGACGCTCAGAGGTGACCTCACCACTGTCTATAACTACCTGAAGGGAAGTTCTAGCCAGGTGGGGGTTGGTCTCTTCTCCCAGGCACTCAGAAGTAGGACAAGGGGGCACGGGCTTAAGCTCTGCCAGGGGAAATTTAAGTTGGATATCAGGAAATAATTCTTTCCAGAGAGGATAATCAGGCATTGGAATGGGCTGCCCAGAGAGGTGGTGGATTCACCATCCCTAGAGATTTTTAAATGCAGATTGGACGTGGCTCTGAGTGCCATGATCTAGTAAATGGACTAGAGTTGGACCAAGGGTTGGACTCGATGATCTCCGAGGTCTTTTCCAACCCAATCGATTCTGTGATTCTATGATTCTATGAAAGTCTTCAAAGCTTCTAACAAACTTCCTAAACTTTTGTTCAATTAGAAATTGTAGTCTAAGCTCTGGTTTAATAAAAATAAAATCACAAGAAGAAGAGGAACTAAGGTTTTGGTAATTATTATTAAAAGCTATTTTTACCTGCATTAATATTTTTCTTTATATTCAAATAATTTTTTCCATTTGCTTTCCAAATGGAAAGCATTGCTTATTTAATATTTATAAAGTAGCCAAATTTACACATATTGTGTTTTTGCAATAAAATATCAGAGAGCACTGGTGACACAATTTAGTTGGAAAAGTGTGATAACAAAAGCGAGGAAATAATAAAGTCATTAAACATTTAACTTTATTATTTTTCTGAAATTACTGGCAAATGCAGATGGAATTTGTTTATTCTCAGGTGAGACTGATGGATAAAGCGAAGACATGTTCTCTTCTGCCTCATAATTCTAAGGTGTGACCACTTTCTCAAAGTTTAAAATGATAGAGTCCAATTCAGAGCACAGATTTTAATCTTCCTGTTAATTGAAAGGCCAGGCCACCCACTGCTCTGAATCAGAGCTACTGCAGAACCTTTGATTCAGGCTATTCTGCTTTGCATTTAAATATTTTTATACTTAATGAGAGAGAGTCCACAAGCAAACAGAATTAAGTTACTATATTGAAAATTCTGTTTTTAAAGGAAGGGAAAAACTAAGTACTAGGTTTTGTTCTGTATATGTTTTGTTTTGAAAAAGAATATAAACAGTATCAAAAAAGGAGAAGACACAGATCTCTGGTACTTTCTTACTCAAGTTCCTTGGGGACGGTTCTAGTTTAAACCTGTTGGATGTATATGGACACTGAATTTTTATCTTCCACATGCTGGTGAGCGCTTCATTTTCCAGACAATATTAAAAAATAAAGTCAACTTAATAAATTATTTGGCTCCACAGAAATAAAGAGATCAGCTATTTGCACTGTCCTACTTATAATCTCTTTAAGTGTTTCAGTTTCTGAACAAAAACCCCACAGTCTTATGCTTTTATTATACTTTTTTTTTGAGATGGATAGTAGATGACAAGATCCTAAGCCATCATAACACAAACTTGTGAGATTTATTGATTCAGCTCAAAGCTGCTGAAGTCTCCATACATCAGAGCTTTCAAGAAGTAGTGCACTCATCTTATATTATATCCATTAAGGGTTTTTTTTAATCATTAAAAATCCAATAAATTATTTATAACTCTGTTACAAACCCCTGATGTTAGATTAATGCAATTCTTAGCACTTTGATTATCTTATGCAAAGTTTTACACATATATCTTCTTTTCTTTCTTTCTTTAATTTTTGTCAATCCATTGAGTTTTCATTTCATCAGAATTTTCAGTCTACCTGTAATAAGAGGCTCCCAAACAATTTTCTCAAGTGTCCATCTTTCTGTAGCAAAGTCTTAAATTTAAATCCCCCTGAAAGTTATTTGAATATCCTTTTGTGAATTCAGAAATAATTAGATGATCTCTTATAATGAAGCAATTTATATTAATAAAAGTCACAACCTATCTAATGAAGGTTGAAGGTGGACTCCCTGCTCCCTTGTTACCACATCATAATGCAGCATCTTTGTGCTTCTGAGAAGGCAATTGAAAAGTATTCTCAGGAGATGCCTGTGATACTCAGATATACTGAACACAAGAAATCCCAAATACAGGACTAATGCACATCATTCTGCAAGAGTTATGATATTTTAGTGTACAACCAGGAGTCTTCTTTCAAACAGAAATAATTTTTTTAAAGCATAGATTTTAAGCTATTTAAACACTTCATCTCCCCACAATAACAACAATTTAGCTACTGATAAAAGTAGGAATATTTCCAATCAGTGTCATCTGTTAATGCCTGAACTACCATGGTATTCATATTTACTGCTGCTGAGATGTCTTTTATACACAGCTCTTCAAGGAATCCACAGGATCATGACAAAAGGTCAGCATTCCAGAGGTTACTTGGTTCCAGCCTTCATTTCTTCTTCAGGACATTGTATAAAATTAATATATTAATTTATGCCATTTTTATGAACCTTATAAATTATTATTATAGTTACTGTTGTTGCACTTATTTATTGCATAGACATGATAAATTTGAGGAAATTTAGGAACTAAAAATCACTTGTACATGAGTTAATACTGGTGTAGTAGAGAAAAAACTTTTTATTTTTATTACATGTTGTCTTGGGTTGAGGTGGCAAAATGCCAACTGCCCAATAAAGAGTCAGTTTCCCTCCCCGAAAAAGAGAGAGGGAAAACACCCTCCAAGATTTAAACTTAAACTAGTTATATATATTTATACAGAAAAGGGAAAATTAAAAGAAAGCCTGGTCCTCCTAGGACAGCACAGTATATCCCTCCCAGACGAGAAGCTGTGAAGGAACTCAACTAAGCCCCTCCTGCACTTGCTTTTATATTCGTGATGATGTCAGAATATGGTATGGAATACCACTGGCCAATAGAAGTCAGCTGTCAGCTAGCCTAACCCAGCTCAAGTCAGCTGATTATCTCTGACCTACTCTGAAAACTGAAGTCTAAATTTAGGCCTAGCTTAAATGATGCTCTTTTTTTCAGAACATCTGTACACATTACAGTGCCATCAGTTTAACTGCATCATTCTCTCAACCCTTTTACCTAAGCTTACCTAAAGAAAGACAGCTGATGCTGTTCAGCTCATAAACTTGGTTTCAGTGCATGCTTGACATATTAGGGCTGCAGGCAAATGATGAGAACTTTCACCAGGCCTGAGGTTAGAACTGAGCAGGAGATGGAAAACTACTGGACATAGCATAAGAAATTGTGTGAGTGCTAACAAAAGTTACAAATCCTGTCATGAATCACAACCAGAGTCACAGATGATTAAGGTAGAAGTTGACTAAGAAGCAATCAAACTTCACAGAAAACTGAAGGGAAATTTGGCACCTTTGGGGAATAGAGTCTTAAACAACCAGTAACACCTGGCTAGTCATAGTGGCACTGGCACAATCTAGGTAACATTATCAGAAATAATACATTTAGGTTTAATGTAATACAGCTGGCACCAGGGGAGAAAAACTCATTAGAGAAGGCTGTTTATTTGGGCAAATACAGAGAAAGGGGAGAGCAAGGTGTTAAAAAGAGGGCCAAGAAACTGGAAAGGTATTAACAGGTGTCCAGATGTGTGTCTGATGCTGCTTGATCGTACTAGTCAGGCAGCCACGTGCCGCTCCCTGCAGCAGAAGAGGAGCAAGAAAATGGACCAGTTTTCAGATCATCAGCATCAGATCTGCATCCATGGTCATGAAGACTAGCGGGGAGTGAGGTGTGTACTCTCCCTGGCAGTGAGGAAATGCTTGATGGGGGAGATTGAGCAGTCTGGCAATGTCTTTTCATGCCTGATCCAGAACTGAAGGCTTTAGCCTTACTGTCACTTTATAAAAAGGTACTTCATCTTGTAGTAAAAATTATTTTTGAAGTGATGGATTTTCACAAGCCTAAAGTGTGGAGCCTTGGTAGGTATGTTAGTTTGAAGGTTACATGTGTAAAATAGTAAGAGGAGATTGAAGATTTGTGATGCTACTGCGATGTGGATTTGTCCTTTCTTGTCTCAAATGTTTTGGGTGCCCTGATACAATGAGGGCATTGGAAAGGGTTTGGGGGGTTTGTGTGTTGGTTGATTGATTGGGCTTCCTGTGGATGTTTTCTGTGGATGTTTTCTGATGTTCAGGTAGAGGAGGAGCAGCACTCACAGACTTTGCCCAATCTAGACAGAAGGGTCTACTAGTTTCAAACTAAACATTAAGTCAACTTAGCAGAGTTGGTACTGATATTAAAGAAGCTTTTGGATGCAATCTCTTGCAATCTCCTCAACATGACTTTGACATGACTGCAGTTTTGGGTTCTAGTGTAATTCACAAACTTGTCACAGCTAAGAAACATAAACTAATTAGAAATACCCTGTAGTGGTTAAAGTTTACTTCAGTTCTGGACATGGTTTATATAGAAGTCTTCTTGCTCTTAAGGAAAGCAGTTAATGCGAAACAAATGTTTTGCATTAAGTTTCAATTACACTACTGTAAATTAAATATAAAATATTGCAGAAGATGAAAAACTGAAAATAATATACTTTTCTTAGTTTGGAATGTATCTTAACTTTCATTTGTTTTTTCTCCTTGAGCTGCATTTCTGAGTTTGACCTAAAGTTCACATACTAAAGATAAAATATGACAGATCTGTAATACAAATCCTGACTTCTCATATAATAGTAAAAGGGGAAAATAGCATAGCAAGAAGTGTAAACTTCCATTCTTTGTGGTATATGCATTTCCTAATTAAAATTATTTTTAAAAAATCTCTGCTTTGCAAAAACATTTTCTTTCATAGTTTAAAATATTAATTTTAAATTCACATTAGAAAGAGGATTAATGTTCTATGCCGAACCTGAAATACAAAATGGCAGGCACTGTCATATATATATATATATATGTATATATATATATATATATATATATATATATATATATATATATATAAAGGAATTTCTCAGGATTAGCAAAGGAATAATGAAAATTGTACAAAGCAGAGCATCCTATTCAGCTGCAGAGAATAATCCCTGGTTACAATCATTCACTCTGTGGCTAAGTTGATCCCATAAATTAAGGACTTGCTTAAACTCTGTAGGATAGCCACTAAGACAGAGTAGTATATCTGATAAAAAACACTTAAAGAATAAAAGGTCAGGTTGAAAAAAATGTGAGTGCAAATTATTTTAATAAATTTTACATCTGCTAAATATAAGCAAATAATTTTCTAAATATTACAGATTACTAGCAAATATGTGTTCTGGACATTGTAAGTTGACTGTAATCATACAATAATCACTTCCCTGATGTAACTCAGAAGAACTGTCATTTATATCTTTTATTCCTATTAGTTTTTATTGATCGCAGTGTAGAAACACAGATCAGCTCCTTATCATGGACCCTCACTGTTTGAGGGAGAAACTGTAGCATCGCATAGAAAATACTGTGTATTGGAAGAGAAACACTCTCTCAGATTTGCTAATTGTGGATTTATTTTTAAAATATAAATATTTATATTTTAAAAAAATATATTTAAAAATAGAGGGAAATATCTTGAAGAAAAAAAATAATTTTTAACAGCTCTGTTAGAGATCTTGGATACTTAATGTTTGTCTCATTACACTATTATTAGGTTGCTGATCAGTTTTGCAGCATAGTTTATTCTAATACTATATAAGGTCAGGCAAGGATTCTTTTTTCTGTGGAAAACTGAGCTAGTGGACTCCAAGGCTGAGCTGCAAAAGATCAATAATGGGACATGGTTACCTAAAAATCGATTAAATTTATAACTTCCTCTGTTGACTGAGAGAATTATACAAGCTTGCCAGAACTTCTTTGAAATGTGACATTACTGAGTGTGTATTGTGTAAGAGACCATGCCCCAACCAGATTAAGCTGTTGTATACAGGAAATTGGACTCTACAGTTGAGACTCCTTAATAAATTTCAAATTCTATCTTCATAATTCTTTGTTCTGAACTTCATATAGGCACTGACTAAAAGTACTAGGGGGTTTAGTGGGGTTTTTTAATTAATTTCCAGTAGTGTAGACTTCCTAGTATGCCTTCTAAAAGTCTTCCGCAAATAACACAAGTGCTTTAAATACCACTTCATTGGCATTCAAAGGTCATTGTTCTCTGAAATGATGGTGGCACTCCTGTACGAGACATTTCAGTGTGGAGAGATTTTTACATAAGGAGGAATAAGAGGGATTAACTCGAGTTAGGGGAAGGTAAAGGTAAATGAAACCTTTCACCTTTGGATCACTGTTGAGAACTGTGATTCTATTCAGCATGGCATGAAGTGTCTTGACATGTTTTGTCATTGTTTTGGAAGGTTCCACAAGTGATTATACTCCCAGCTGAGCCATAGTTATCTGATCAAGTGCATATTCTTCAGGCCATTGCAATGTTGACTAAAGCAGACTAGTTTAAGTCAAACTGAAGGTTACCATGGATTGAAAACAGCTTGTTTTAGTCAATATCTAATGGGAAAATGGTGCTCACAAAATTCAGTGAGTATAAACTGGGTGTGAAGCCCCACTGATCTCCTGATCAATGCCAGGGCACTGTGCAAGAGTAGTGTGGGAAAGCCTAAGCCTAGGACTGTACCACTCAGGGCGACAGGTTTCTCTAGTGTGCTCTAGGTGCTGGATAAGTTTGCAATGTCTACATTGTTTGTTCAATGGAGCTGCTTGCTGCTTTCATTCTGTACTCAGCCTGCACTACCTTACAAGGGCACTTCATAGAGAGACTGAGTCCTGCTCAATTCAAAACTGAACAAAGGAAACTTTGGTCAAAGGCTGAGGCACTTTGTCTCCATATATTATGTTTTTAAAAAGCTTGTTTCTGATTTGGGGTTTTTTTGAGGGGGCTGTTTCTTTGGCTGGTTGGCATTCTTTGTAATACTATACACTGTACCTATAGAGCTCTCAGTGCTTATAGATTTTGCTTAATATCCTGTTTACTCAAGCCCTCAAATACTTTGACATATCCTTTTCCCCTCCTCTTTCCCTCCCCCATTCCCACCCCCTCAACCCACCCCTCCAAAAGTTAACATTCAAGTGCTTTATAATTCAAAAATATTTGGGGAAAATAGACAATTATACAATAACAGGATCCTTTTTAGCATGAACTATCTCATTCACAGTACAGAGGTAAAAACTTTCAGGAATAACAGATAACTATAAAATTAACTTCTGCTATTCAGTTTTCTAGCACCATGGGGCAATAATTGCAGCAATGATAGATAAACCATACTGAAATCTACTGAAGAAAAAAAACCAGTTTCATAATGTAAAGCCATGTCCATAGCTTAGATCACAAAACTTAAACCAAATATTTTAATACTTTCATAAAGTTACATATTGATTCCTAAAGAATAATGTAGAGCAAAGACTAAATCTGCAGTTCTGACAAGCAAGTTAAAAAATCACTAGTGACCAAGAAACTAGATGCAGAAAATTGCTGAAACAATGATACTGTGAAGCAAACCATCAGATAATGCTCATAGTTAGCTAAAGCAGTAAGGAGTAAATACAACCTTATGCTGATATACCTATTCCCCATTCTGTTTGTTATAACCACCAGTAATACTCAAAAATGTCCAAAGAAATGTGGAAAATGGAAGTAAAAGAATCAATACTTGGCATGAAAGATGTAGTTCTCCTCCTTTCCCATTTTTCTCAGTGACAGTTCAAACCCACATGATACAGGATTGAATAGATTTCATGGGTATGATAACTCATGAGAAGCACTGAAATTTCAATAAAATTTAGTACAGAGACAGCTTTGAATAAAAACTTATAGTAAGCAGATTAGTCCATCAGTATTCAGAAGAATGACCATCAGCATCTCTTTGAGAAATGGATCTTACATGTTGGCTCAGTCATTTAGATAAAATAAAGCAATACACATAACTTGAATGTAAAGTCTCTGAATCTAAAGAATGTAGGCAGTTATTGATTTTTACCCACAAGAACCCCTAGAAATGTACAAGACTAGGCGGGATAGGGCTTTGAGCAATGTGGGCTCAAGTGTGGAAGGTGTCCCTGCCCATGGCAGAAGGGTTAGAAAAAATGTTCTTTAAGGTCCCTTGCAACCCAAACCATTCTATGATTCTATGATGATTCTGTGAACTAAAATGTATATGAAGCTATTTGTACACGGAAAATGCACTTGCTTGAAGAGCTCAGAGACAAGTATTAAATGAATGATGGGCACAACTTTAATGAATTAGTTTATTTTGATTCTAGAGCTCTTTTTCATGTACTTCTATATATATTTATGTATTTGATATATGATAGTGTGAATGTTCATAGAAATTACTATTCATATGCCAGTATTTCCAAGAGATTTTTCAATCTGTATTCCCCTATAATATTTCTTACAGTAATCTACATTTCATGTGTATAAAGGACATAACTAAACAGCATAATGAAAGCCTTTAAAGTTACAGTCAGACTGCTATTTGAAATTCAAAGTACATCCGTTACTTTCAAAAAGAAATTACATATTTATGATTATATGAAATACAAATAATAATGCATAATTTATTTACCTAATACTATTACATGAGAATTCTCCATTGTGAATTCGAAAGTAATTTTCTTGATTAAAATGACTTCCAGTCCAAAAAATTCTCCCTGGAAAAAAAAGTGAATTTTGAATAACAAAACCTGGTGAATATTATGAGAGGATTAAATAGCAGAAATTTTCATAATTATTGCTGTAAAATTATTCACTCTGTGCAAATGACCATGGAAAAAGAGCACTTAAATTATGTCAATTTGCTATGTATTTTCCGTTCTCACATGCTTTGCACTAAGAACATTATTTAGTGAAAAGCCTTTAGTCTGTTTATATTTTTTTATTATTTTTTTTTAATCTGAACCAACCATAAGAACTTAAAGGGAAAAAAAACAAACATGTTTAAGTAGTTCACATTCAAAAGTTTTCTCTCAGTAGTTCTCCTGGTCACATACTATCAAGAACAAATAATACAGGACTTGCATATTATGCAAAATAACCCTAAAATGCCTTCGATTTAGAAATAATTCAACTTAATTTAAAAAATCTTCCCTAAAGAATCCTCAAGGTACAAGCTGCATCATCTTTCTGTGACTGAGATTTGGCACATAGAAAGATATTTTAAAGAATTCTTACTTCCTTTCCTTTTTCTTTTCCTTTTTTTTCAAAAGTTGCCTTTACAATGACTACCTCTTTTCATCAAAATATACATCAAAGTATAAATTAATGACAAGTGACAGAAAATGCCTATTTCTCATTATAATTTGAATTTCTTCTTTTAAAAATAAAACTTATTAATCTGCTGAATTGAAATATGTGAACTCCTTTTGGCTTGCTCTCCCTTTCACAATTAAAAATTAAACATAAACTAATCTTCACAATAAAGAATGAGGCAAAGAATAATCCAATGCTTTCCTCAAAAGATGATCCTTCTTTTTACTTCTCTAGTCTGGAATTGCACAGGATTAGTATCATCACTGACAAAATGTAAGAACTTTACAGACAAAGATCTGAAATCATGAAATATTGAGGAAAAGCAGTTCAAGAATTATGAATCTGAAAAAGATTGAGAACCTTGCATGCTAAAAAGCACTGTAAGATAAGTAATGCTACTATAACTCAAGAAACTGATTCTGTGTGATGAGGAAATGACCTCTATTATCTGGAAGCAAGACCTCAGTAATAAAAATTGCCTGTGGTAGGAACACTGGTAAAACAGAACACAGATTTGTACAGGTTCAGCAGCAGACTTTGTGAAAATGTATATCATATTGCCGTGGATTTGGCCCATTTTCATTTTATCATCTGATAAGAACCCATAAATAAAAATAAATTCTGGAGCTGAAACTTAATAAATATAGTGTATGCAGAGACAGGGTAAGTTGTTTTTTGGTGGTTTGGTTTTTTGTTTGTTTTTGGTTTTTTGTTTGTTTGTTGGGTTTTTTTATCCTTGAACCTTAGCAAAGACACAGCTTTTTTTGACATTCTGATGTCAGAGAAATATGTAGGGAGATGTATGGAATGAACTATCTGCCAATTAAAATAGAAATATTTAAAATATGAGTAGTTAAATTCATGTAGATTTTTTGATGGCTTTTTGTTGTTTGTTTTTTTTTTTCCTTTTGGTTTGGTTTGGTTTTTTGGTATAGCTAAGAAAAAATTTACTGCTGGTGGCATTATCAGGAAGCCAGCCTCAACTGCTGTTTTTGCAGCAGCAATAAGACATACATTTTCTACTGGTGTTTGTAACTCCTTTGTCCCAGTTCATACATCTTTCTATGCTAAAGCTCCACACTCTTGATAAGTTAGGCAGTCAGGATGTGCAGCCATGTGGCTGAACTATCTTCTTTCCTTCATTTTGTGGTCCATTCTAATGGAATAATCTGAAGAAAAAAAAAAGTGAAAAGCTCCCACTGTTTTCTAACCTTTCCTAAGAGATGACCTTTCCATTAGATATGGTATAGTGACCTACAGTGTTGGAAGCCTTTTAAAGACAGTTGGTTTGCCATTTCCCAAATGGATTTGTTTGTCTGGAAACTGAATCATTAGCTGTCTGCAAGTCAGTTCTTTGCTGCTCCTATCAAAAGCATTGGGGCTCTTTACACATTGGAAGTTAGCCAGCAATATTTAATGCTGTGTACGAGTTCCATTTCAGAGCTCAAACCTGAATTCTTTACAGTGAGATTACTGATATCTCATCTACTCAGTCTCCATGGGAGTGAGACTCCAGTCCATTCCAGGAAAGAATAAGAAGAGTGAACTTAAGTGAGATTAGTCATCTCATTTCAGAAGAAATTTGACTTTTATGATATCACCATCATTGCTTAAAGATGTCTGTTTTAACTGTTTAAGGCAAAATACATAGGTATTTTTAAAGAAAATATTTGTTATTTTGTCTTCTTTTTACTTGTTTTGTTAAACTCTTTTACAAGGCTTGTACAAGCATTATAAGAGGCTGCCCAGGGCAGTGGTGGAATCACCATCCCTGGAGATATTTAGTACACATATAGATGTGACACTTGGGGATGTGACTTAGTGGTGAGCTTGGCAGCGGGAAAAAAAAAAAAAAGTGAATGATAACATCTAGGTTCCATTTTATTTCACGGCCTCCAGACAGAAAAAAATGCCCCGTGCCCTCTATAGCACTGAGGCCAATGGCTGGCAAAAAGTATCTGCATCAGGTTAAAGCCAATAAAGAGCTTACTTCTGCAATGTAATCCTCTGATGACCGCTGCCTTTTACATTTCCTGTGGAGTACAAAATCACTGGAAAAGAAAAGACGGCTTGGCAAGATGTGGATCCAGTCTCTGCAAAATATTGCTATTTACATTTCTAAAGCAACCACATATTTAATGTTTATCTTCATGGATATATAGATATATTTTTCAATGTAAGTCATTGTACATATACAGGAAACTTCTAAGTCTGTAGCTTTAAAGCAAACAATAGAGTTGCCCAGAGAGCATCTGTAGTGATATGGAGCTTTGAAGAGGGATCAGTTGATCCCTTTTAATTATGAATCATGAACTAGCATCAAGTAAAGTAGTAGGTAGCAAGTTCAGATAGAAGAAAAGCAAGTATTTCTTGTCAGTCTGTAGTTAAGCTGTTAAGCTATTTAGCTCGAGATGAGGGTGTGCTGAAAGCCTGCAGGAACTCAAAGGGCAACTGGAGAAACTGCATGGAAAGTAGAAAGGACTGCACAATTCAAAAATATGATCATTGTTTCAGGCTGTAATAGAGATGTCACTTCTTAGAGGTGGGGAGGATATTGTGAAGAGCTATCCCTATTTACTGGTGTGGAAGGGTTAAATATGTTTGCATATACACATTTAATTTGTTCCTGGCCTCTGTGTTTCACCACTATTGGCAGAATACTCAGGTTTTTTACTTTGTCTTATCCATTATAGACAGTTTTGTGGCAGAATACTCAGGTTTTTTACTTTGTCTTATCCATTATAGACAGTTTTGTAACATTTCCTTTATCCTTAACAAAAAATAGTTTATTGTGTTCAAAAGCAATGCCTGACATTCCACACATTGTCTCATAATAAGCGTTTGTGGCCAATACTGTATCTCCAGGGTGCAAATCCATTAGTTAAATCCATGTTTTTCATGTTCAAATGTATTTTTCTTTTCAAAAAAACCCCAGAATTAATTGGCCTCATTTATTCTCCATGTGTCAGTGCTCAAAGCTTCAACTTTTGTTACAGTGAAGTGCAATGTCTTCATTGTGAGCCGAAGCCATTCCCTGCTTTGTATATTCTTAAACAGTGAAACTGAGACAATAGAACTTCATGTAATGAAAGTCTAGAAGTACAAAAAACCAAAGAAACAAACAAACAAACAAGAAAAACCCCCAAAAACAAAAATCCACAACCCTTTGGGTCACTTATTTGGCTCACTTTTCCTTATTTAATTTCTTCATTGAAGAAAACAATTTTACCAGAAATTTTAATGGTTGTTCTAACAAGCCCATCTAAAATACTTGGGGCAGGGTGGGGGGGGGGGGGGGCGGAGAGGGGCGGGGAGGGGTAGCAAAACAACAAAACTGAAAAAACTTTGAAATCAGAGCACATAACAATACAAGAAATTATTTTCTTCTTTCCTTGAAACAAAGTGATCATCTATTTTCTAATGTAACACAGTGTGATGATTCCCGGTAAGTTCTGACTGTATGTCACAATTGCTTTTGCTGTTATTCACCTTGGTTGGAATATGAATTTAATGTTTTGGATTTTTTTGTAAGTTGCACAGATGCGCACATGGCAGAGACGCAGATGAAAATTTTTGATAACCAGATTTTTGGTTTATTGTTTTGTGCTGAAATCTCACTTCCCAAACTGAAATGATTATGCCCACACAAGAGTTTTCTCTTTATCAAATTTCACTTAGCATAATTCTCCTGATTAGAAATATCTGCTCTAGAAAGAAAAGGCATACCAGTAACTGTGACATTCCTAACCCATCAACGGTAGCATGAATCATAAGATATACTACTGTCAGCACTAATTCAACATTTATGAAGTTATATGATTAAGGATCACCATAGTCTCCTATCTCATTATCCCAGCCATTAGCAACTTTAAAAAACCTAGAGCAAGAGCATCTATCTCATGAATTTGAGTTTACAGAAAGTTCAATTTAGTATGTTAGTGAACGCTTTAGATGCTTCTTCATACATTGGTTTTGCCTCACACTAGCTTGTAAAAGTGTCACCACAATATTAGAAAAAGCTTGAGACACCTACTTATGCATTAAATTTGTTAATTGCTTTCTGATACTGAAATATCCAATTCTAACAGGTAGGAACTTCAAATCATGCAAAAATGCAAAAGCACAAGATTCACAGACTCTGTGGGATGCTTTCAAGTAGTGTAAAAGCTTTACAATAGTAAAGTTCATAGTACATTATACTCAAGAACAGTCCAAAATTGATTGTCTGACTGTTTGTCTGACCTACCAGTAGGTATTCAGGCATGACAATGTACATATTCTTGCATGCAACACATGGTTTAAAAAAGTCAGGATTTTTTTCCATGGAAACTTCTAGCATATCTTTTTGACTGAGTTTTAGGAAAATTGGAGGGGGGGGCGGGGGGTGTGTGTGTCTTTTTAGCAAGAACTGCTCAAGAATTCTGCAGGGTTGGAACCTGAAACATCCTGTGTAAAAAAGAGGGGAAATCAAACTACAGTAAAATGTTCAAGATGTGCTCTGCATATTTGGCAACATGAAACTCCACACCCAAAAAGAAGGTGAAAGAAAGGCTGGTGCAGATCCAAGTATGTCACCCATAAGTATAATGCATGTCAGTAAATTACCTGCAGGTATATACCTGGTTCTGCCATTACCCCACCAGAAGTGATATGCATCAAAGCAGATGAAAAGATTAACTCTAATGGCTAGATTAACACTAATGGATAGAAATGCATGCTTCAAGAAAGACAAAATATTCAGCATTTTGTTGCCTGAGGACTAGCTTCTTGCTCCATACTCTTGCTATCTAGCATTTGTTTTTCCATTAGTATGTTTTTCTTTATCCAGCTTAAAAGCTTCATTTTTAACTTGTTTGTCTGAGGCAGTTACCTCAGTTTCCTCAAAGATAAGGTAGCTCATATCTACCCACTGATGATTCTTTCCCACAAACATATCATGTACAAATGATATACATGGGAAAAGTGAACCCTGTTTTCAGAAGTATTCACCATGGCTCTCACATAGGTAAGCATTACTGCATATAGATTCAGAATTTTGATTTTTTGCATTCACTTTGGGGTTAAAGAAATGGTTTATGAGAGTAATCCTATTACATTCAAAACTCAGTCTTTTGGGAAAAGTTTTTAACTCTGTCATAATTTAAGCACTTACACAACTGTTATGTCTATTGTTGACCATACACAATAACATTTATTGGTTTTAAAATGAGACAGAAGAAGTTGATCAAAGTTTTTTGTAACATCAAATCTGGACAACAGCTTTCACTAGATATGACATAGGTTTTGGGGCAAAAATTTCATCTTTCAGAAAAGTTCATTGGATGTGACAGGATGTATGGAAAACAAGAAAATAAATGCTACTAATTCAATCTGAAAAAACCAATCTCTTCTTTTCCTTTATAACAGTGAGATAGGAAATTGTAAATGGTCTCTAGTACTTGTTGGAACACTAACCTAGCTTGTCAGATATTTGCTTATGGTTCCTCTGCTACAGTTTTGTCTCTACCATGGACAACATACCACATTCTCTGTGACTCCATTCTCCACCTGTAAAGTGTGTGTAGGAGGGAATTCTTTAATAGATAAAATCTCAACTGTACAAAGAAATATAGTAAAATTAAGGGGCAAAAAAACATAGTCTGTGACACTTATGATACATTTTGAGACAGGAAATCTTCCACAGAGCCATGTAAGTAAAAAATACAAAGCAGCAACATGTTAAATTTTCACAGGATCAGTAAGCCCATCTTCAGTACACTTTGATTAGAACTGATCACGTGTATAAAAAGATATACTTGCTCCTGAAAACTTGACATTTTTTAATTTGGGGGAGTTTTTTTTATTTAAATTCCTGCTTCTTGTAGTAAATCTTGACCTATTTCTGTCCATACACATCCAAATAATCTGAAGAGTAAAGTTTCAATTTCTTCACTTCACTGGGGAAGTGATTCACCTTCCTAGACCTTATCCTCAGAAAATTTTTGATAATATTCAACCTATTTTTATCTCTGTTTCTGATGATTATTTTTTATAATCATTTCTAAGGTCCACTGTCTTGGTTTGAGAAAAGCAACTGCCAACCCCCCCCAAGCACAGAGAGAAAAGCCTCCCTCCTAACACCAGGGAAAGGGAGGAAAAGAGAGGGGAAAGAAGAAAACACTTCAAACCGCGTTTATACTAAAACTACATATATTTTTACAGAAAGAAAGAGACAATTAGAAGAGAGTAGAAATATACACTCACACAAGCCTGCAACAACAAGTTCCCCACCTCAACTTCATAACGAACACACAAATTCTACTGTCCTAACTACACATTACTTAAGAAGAAGCTTATTCCCTAGGGAGACAAACTCAACCAAAACGGAAAGACCCCGAACAACACATTTTACTTTCCTGAGATACCCTGTGAGCCAGTGGTGGGCCTGGTCCTCTCCATCCCCCCTGGGACAGCATCGTGCGTCCTCCCAAGAGGAGGGCTGAGAAGCGACTGCCTTAACCACTCCCACACTGGTTCCTACTTCCCTGGAGATGATGTCATAATGTGGTATGGAATACAAAATTACTGGCTAGAAGACGTCAGCTGTTAGCTCAGCCCAGCTCAAGTCAGCTGACAGCTTCGGCCTAGTCCACACTTCAGAGCCCAAATTTAGGCCCACCTAGGTGAACCCATAACATCCACTCAAACCAATTATTCTCCTAGGCTTGATTTTTACCTGTTTAATTTTCATAATTTCTTTTTTTTCTGTATTTCTCTCCTATCAACACTGTTACACAGAAAAAAATTTTCAGTTCCTTCCTTATATTCTCTATTTATTATTTTAACTTTCAATCTATCAATTTATAGCCCTAACTCTGAATATAAATGTTGTCATTCATTAAATTCCAATAATTAGATAAGTGTAATTATCTCTGATTACAAGAATGAAGACAGAAATGATAAAATGTTTTTTAAATAAATTATTTATGTATCTTACCTTCCTGCCACTTGTCACAGATAGCTCATTGCAATGCTTTAACTCAAAATCAGGCTTAGGAGTATGATTTGATTTTTGCTCAGAAATCTGTTGGGGCTTTTTTATACATGGACTGTTCTTTAAAAATAGCAAATATTCTTTCTATCATACTTTGAGTATGCTGTAACACAAATAATAAGTAATCATAACAGACTGTAATGTATTCTGAGTGTCAATTCAGACTCATTCCTGGGAACTAACTTCAGCTACTAAAATTTTGTTTATTTTAATGATAAAGATATCGGTAAATGACGAAGGGAACTTAAACCACAAAATTGTTTCTATGGGTCATTGAATAGCTAAAAACTCAAAAATTCTAATACTTATTCAAGTCAGCCCCTAGCTGAGATGATATTTTAAAACTGTAGAGCATTAGGAAAGCTGGAGTACAGTCTTTCCAATAACAGTGTCACTAGTGATGAAAACACTTTCTACAAAGACAAACATTTGGTGTCTCTGCTCTTTCTCTTATTATCTTTTACTTTAGCACAAAAAGTTCTTTAGTCTAGAAAGCAATTGCAATCAGAAAGAATGGGAAGAGGCTGTGACATAAACACTAAGTTTCTGATTATTATGACAGTTCAAGAATTAATATTATAGTCATTTTAATGACCTACGAAGAAAATTAAATGTTTGTAGCAATCATAAAAAATACAGAAACAACAACAACAAATTCCCACACAACCTTGACTACTATTTTATTTCTAATACTTATCTCAGTATCATATTCAGAATACAAAGTTTTGTTTTGCATTCCAAGTACAGCTCTGCATAAATTATAATCTAAAATTAATCTAAGACTTTATTAGATTTTGCACAAAATTCTTTACCCTGTAAAGAATGGCACACTACGTGGAGAAAAATACAGCAAAGTTTATGATATATATGTGCTCAGATTTGTTTCAATTGCAGTCTTTAGACTTGCTGTTAGTGTAAGTAATTAGAGTGCTTGTTGAACAATGTATTTCATGACACCCATGTCTCATGAATCAGGTTAATTGTGGTGTTCATAGCGGGCAGGACAGGATATTACTTATGGTTTTTAAATTGTCCGTTTATCAAACTGTGGTGTTTCACAAAAGAAATGCGATATATGAGGTCACATCTAAAATATGAGGGACAAGACAGAGTAAATCTCATCTATTCCAGAACATTTTAAATAAATCCATTCACTTAATTGCTCAGTTTAAATTCAGATCTGACTGTCTGTGTTATCCAGCCATGGCAACCAGGAATAGCTAAAAATTCTAAATGTATTGGGAGTATCTGACATCAACATATTTATTCTATGGTGAAAAAAAGATCTCACAGTTACAGGATTTTTGAGTACATCAAATTGAATTCTTCATCAGGGAAACTGGAATTTGGGAATGAATGAACATTGGCCTTATCCTTATCCAAACATACTGAGGCATAAGAGATCTTCAAGGAAATATAATTAACTTCTCTGTGTGCATGGTGGAGAGCCAATGATGGTCTTGATTCATAAAAATAATAAAAGCCATTGACCACTACCCTCTGGATACAACCATCCAACCAGTTCCTAAACCACTTCACAGTCCCCCCATTAAACGCATCACTCTTCAATTTTGAGAGAAGGATGTTTGGGGGGACTGTGTCAAAGGTTTTACAGAAGTCCAGATAAATGACATCTGTAGCCCTTCCCTTGTCCACTGATTTAGCTACTCCATCATAGAAAGCCACTAGGTTGGTCACACAGGATTTTCCCATGTTGAAGCCATGCTGGCTGTCTTCAAGCACTTCCCTGTCCTCCACATGTCTTAGTATAGTTTCTAGGAGGATCTGTTCTATGATCATCCCAGGCACAGAGGTGAGGCTGACATATTGGTAGTTCCCAGTGTTGTCCTTTTTTCCCTTCTTAAACATGGGTATTATGATTCCTTTTACCACTCACCTAAGACTTCCCCTGACTGCCATGATTTTTCAAAAATCATAGAAAGTGACTTGGCAAATACATCAGCCAATTCCTCCAGGACTCTGGGGTACATCTTGTCAGATTCCATGGACTTGAGCACATTCAGATTTCTCAGCTGGCCATGAGCCTGGTCTTTGCTTACAGTGGGAGGGACTTTGCCCTCCCAGGTCTCATCTTGTCCATCCACTTGAGAGATGTGGGAAGAGAGGTAGCCGTTGAAGACTGAGACAAAAGAGTTGTTAAGTACCTCAGCCTTCTCCTTGTCCATTCTTACCTGTTCACCGGCCCTGTTTATAAGAGAGGGTACAGCTTATTTGGAATTCCTTTTCTGATTAATATAGCTGTAGAAGCTCTGTCTGTTATTCTTTGCACCCCTTGCCATGATGAGTTCCAGTTTTGCCTTGGCCTTCTTCATCTGCTCCCTACATAGTTGTACTCTTTTTCTGCTATATTCTTCCCAGGTTACCTGTCCTAGTTTCCCTTTGTTGTAGTTTGGGATTATTATGTAAATTCTCTCCCCTGCCACTTAACTGCCCAGGCCAGCGGTTAACTGTTGATCGCTGGGGTGGGGGCAGGTTTGTCTCTTTTGGGTTTTTTTTTTTTTTTTTTTTGGATATTCTCCCCAGTCTTGGCTCGGCGGAACGGGGGAGTGGGGGCTCGAAGGAGGCAGGCTGCCCTGCTGGTTACTGCTGGGGTTTTCCTGGCTGTCTTGCCGCTGCCTACTTCGGACTACTTTTCGTGCCACGCTGCTGTTGCTGCCTGCCTTGGATTTGCTGCTGGTTGCTCGTACCTTTCTGCTTCTTGGACGGGGAACACAGGGGGAAGAGACTGAGTCCATCTGAAAGCTCACTGCTCATTTGTCTCGCTGGAGAGGGACTGAAACTCACTCTGCAGCCAGCCGGGCTGTGACAAGGACACTTAAGTATAACCTTTTCTCCCGGAGAAAAAAACCTGCTGGGTTTTGTTGTTGTTTTGTTTCTTTTGGTTTTTTTTTCCTCTCTTGTGGTGTTGGGGAAGTGGGTTGCACTAGTCTGTTTACATATATATATATAGCAGTTATCCTTCTTGTATTAAAATTCCTTTTCTTAAATTTGATTAAGAGTGGTGTGATTATCGTGGAGGAGGCCCCTCCCCCGCTTGTGGGTAAAACATTTTGTTTTTTTTCCCCTCAAACCAAGACACCTTCCCTATACATTTTCTTTTTGCCCTTTAATTTTACCAGCACTTCCCTACTCAGCCATGCCTTCTCTGATTTCTTGCTCATGGGAATCGCTAGCTCTTGTACTCTATGGAAGAAATCTTGAAAGATCTGTCAGCTCGGTTCCACTGAGGGAAGTCTCCCAGGGGATCCCATTGACTATCTCCTTGAAGAGCTGAAAATCTTCCTTCCTAAAGTTCAAGATCCTGACTTTACTCCATGTGCAACCTGTGTTCAGATCAGGATGAGATTCACTGCTTGTATCACTCTTCATAAATACATGTATCCTTCCTTCATAGAATGGTGAATATTTATTGATTATTTGCTTTAAAAACACTGGAAAGAATACCATATAGTGTGACATACATAAAACTTTGTGTTTTATGTGTTATCATCCCTTAATATTTATTTGGTATAATTTGATATTCAAGTCGTTTTGGTTTTAATATTTTTTCTAAATAACAAACAGTGAAATTATTTTAAAATTTAGTAACAGCATTTACATTGCTCAATCTGACCTGGGATATCCCATGAAGGTTTAATTTTAAATTCAAGAAAATAAATTTTCTTACATATGACCAACTTGTATGAAAGACATTTATTGTAGAGCATCAATAACTGAAAATATCTGCTTTTATCAGAGCAGTTGTACCTTTGAAGGAACAAGTATGACCATGAAACGCAGTAATGAGGCAGCTGCAGTACAATGAGGTCTAGATAAAATGAAGGACCTAAAAAAATAAGAGTTAATAATTTAAAATATAAAGAGAATGTAGGTGTAGGAGGCACAATTCAACAAGGTGGCATGAGTAGTTTCACTAAAAATTCAGAGACCATTAATTGTAATAGTTATGAATACATTTGGGTAAAGGAAATTTAGTTATTGAATATTGTCCTGTGTATTTTCCACTTTGTCTTATTTTGTCAGATATGTAGGTAGTGGCTTAAGACATCACTGTATTAAGGATTCCTAAATTTTGAACCCAGGCATTGCTGCAAAAGTTCCTCTAGAAATTCTGAAGAGTTGATCTTTCTTTGGCAACAAGACATACTAAATGACTGCTTTGGGAACTTCCAGACTCTTTTCCTTTGCTTTTGTAAAATATTTTTCTTTTGTTCTTATTTCACTGGATGATGTGGATCCCAGCAAAGATTACTCTCCCTCAAATATGTGTTCCCATGTTTCCATAGCTATGGATAGAAAGTAGAGCTGTCTGAAATCAGAAATCATTGGTGTGGTGTGGATGTGGAGAGGTGAGCCTTTTGTTTTTGTATTATGTTTAACTTGACCCTAGACAGCAATTCTATTTTCTTAACCTTCTGTAGCAGAAAGTCTATGGAGCAGTAAAAAAGCAAAATGCACCACAAAAGTTGCATACACTGACTCTACCCAGGGACCCATATATTAGTTCAATACATGCAATCTAAAGAATTCTGCTAACAGATTTCACCTACTTTGTTGTTACAAAAAAAATTAATCGCATCCCATTCCCACCTTCTCTAGAGTCATTCAACACCAGTTAACTGACTGGAAAGAATGACATTAGTACCAGTCTATTTGATCTGACTCAGTGCTGCTCTGATCAGACAAACTTAAAGTGATGGAAACAGAAGACTTGTCTTGTTCATTGAAGTTATTATAGCTGCAGTGCTAGTTTCAGACATAACAGTTCTGGAATTCATCAGCCCAAGTCCCAGTTTAGAAACAGGCAGTTTACAAACCAACAGACATTTATTCAAGTAAAAGTAACTCTTTCAATGAGTTATGTTTAGTAACACCCAAACATATTAGATAGATGATTACAAATGTTCTAAGAAGGCTGTAAACTTACAGGCTTTATGGGTAAAACACTCTATGAGTGGCATATCTCATACTATCAGAGGCATGAAACAATTCACAGGAGTAATATTTTACCTTTAATTAACTCTTTAATTACATTGCTAATAAGTTGTAAAATATAGCATAGATTAATACCACAACATCCATTATCTTGAAGCCATTTTCTCTCTTCAATGTTTTCTGAGGAAATAATTTTTATTTTAGCTGTTCTTTATAGTGTCAAATAAACACTTAAAGCTAATTCGTTCACTGTAGATGATCACTGCTATGCCTATGGAAGTTAGAGTATATTATAGGGAAAGGCAGTTATGACTCCTTTCATGATCTAAATTTGGCTACTCCAAACACACCAATGTTGAGTTGTACAAGGATCCACTCAATGTAATACAGCATCTACAGAGCGACCCCCAACGTCAATGCTCTGACTGATGAAGTCTGTCTGATACCTAAGTCACAAAGGTATAAGTATTGTCAACTGCTGCTTGTAGACTTGATAATTAGCAGCTAAATTTTAGATGCTCAACAAGGCCTTATTTGAAGGAGTGAAGTAAAGGTCCAGGTTATTTCTAATCCTAATGGAACAAGTAGCATAGTAGTACAAACAGTCTGGACAACCTCTGCTGTAGGGGAGTCTAAAAATAATGTTTTCCAATGATTGAGCCCATTCTTCAGTTCTTGCTCAGATGCTTGCAGAAAACCAGGGATCAGTTTTTAGATGATCATATCATATATCATTTCATACCATGCATAAATTCTCTGAGATTCAACTTTTGCTATGTTTTTATGAGGATCATGAAAACATCAATTGCACCATGTATTGCTCAACTTAATTCTTCCAGTGTAGCTCAAAACTCCTGTAAATATTTGAATTTTATATCAGATACTCTACTATAACCTCTTTCAATGGTGTTAAAACTATGCTAATATTATCTGTTTTCTGGGAAATCATGGAATGTATGATGTACTAATTTTGTCTGGATGGTTCATCCTTAAATAGTCATGAATTTCTTCTGCCTTAATGCAAATCATTAAACAAAGATCTCAAAGATTCAAAAACTTATTTAATATGATTGCTTGGAATAACTTTACATGAACCACAGTGCCAAAATGTTGGCCCTTGCAAATGATAATCTGTATTACATGTAAGATCTGTCCAGCTTTGTTTAATGATAACATTATCTGTAGTTAATACTTTTTTAATCATTCTCTCAGGACTAGATCTGTAGGGATAAGCTGTACTAGAAAATATTTTTACCTTTTCAGTAATTGTAAGAGCACTGAATTTCATAAATGCTATTTCTGTGTGACACTCTTCTGTGCCTACGTATTTGGAAAGTGATATAAATTTAAAGGAAATGACGAGTCTTAGTTAAAGTTCAGAAATTAAACAAAAAATAAGCAAAAAAAAATCTTAAAATATTTCCTACAACAGTAGTGCTGCTGAAAAGTTCTAGATATTTCCTGCCCAAATAAGATGCAAATGTTGAAAAGAATAGTAAATATTTGAGCCTTGACATTTAGTTTTGGAGACTATACAGGTCATTTTCATTTCTTCTTTAAATTAGTTCCATGTACAAATTGAAAATTCTGAATTCAGTTTCTACTCTGCCTAGACTCATCCTTGCACTTTAAAATTCCATATTTCCTAAATCCCTGTCTGGAAAAGTCATATTGTTCTGTGGCAGGCAATCACTGAAGTAGCCAAAGGGCATACTGACAGAGCTTTGAAGATTAAAAGTGTAACATTGAACTGGATGTAAATAGAAAAGGGGAGACAGTTTAGCATACAGAGTACTGTCACACTGAACCTTTGGAAAAAATTGTGATATGTATGTTAGAAGTGTGGCTAATGCACTAAGACAAGCCTATGTGTTGCTGTTCCAGGGGCACAGTAAGAGTTGCCCAATAGGAGCTTTCAGATATTTACATCTATATCAGCAGAGGAAAGCTCCATCTCCTTCCAGTTTCTATCTTGCTTAAGCTACATCATACTAAAGTCGTTCAATTGTGCCATTCACCTAAGGGTTGGACTCAATTATTCTTGTCAGTCCCTTCCAACTCAGAGTATTCTGTGATATATAATAAGGTTATTAATGCCGCAGTGATAATTAGATACAATAGCCACTGTCATTTAGAAGGCACCTCATACTGTGATCCAGAGATGTGTCTGAGGAATACAAAATTATAGACTTTAGTAAAGATAATTAAAATAAAACAAACAAGCAAAAAAACCCGTGAAAGATCAGTAGTAGTTGATAACCTGTTTTGGATATATTTTGGGATTTTTTTTAGTCTTGCTCTAAATACATCAAATATTGAAAGTCACAGGATCTCTCTGGCTGGCCACACTAAGCAATGATTTCCCACAGCAGACTATCACATGCTATACTGTCAGGGAGAAAGAAGTTTTAACTGTAGATCCAGACACTGCAGACACATTTTGCACACTATAGCAGCTATAGATTCAGATTTGGTATGGCTATTCAGATTTCTTCAGTCCCTAAAAATTAACTTTCTATGAATGATCTATAATCTCTGAAGGAATCTTCAGTATCAATGCTCAAATAAACTTTCTGAGAAGTGATCAGAGAATATATTACAGGCAACATTCCCGTGACAGAAAGAAATTTTTGTTCATACTCGGGAAAAATTCTACAGCACCTGAAGTGGACTCTAGGGTCTGAAGATTAACTGTATATAGGCAATCTCATGTGGAGATTGATGTTAATTACTTGCATTCCAAAATTTTCTGTGATATTGAATGCAGTTCTTATAAAAAAAAAAAGTTTCTGCCACCATAAAGAATACTTACCATTTAAAATTTATAATTGTCAAATATCAGAACATTGTGATCAAGTCAAAATAAAATCAGCTACTATGGTGAAAAACAGTACTGAAATGTACGTTCTTACTGAGCACATTCTTTCTCCTTTTCAGTTCTTTCTACATCTTATATAGTTTATTCAAAAAATAGCTGTATTCCTTTATCTTCCATTTTGAGTTTATGGGCAAATGATACTTTGATGGATTTGCCTTTAGGGTTTCTTTTCAACAAACTGTCTTCAGAGATAATTTTATTGCTTTCTTTCTGAATTCCAATCAAAGGAATCAAAAAGTCATTCGTTCTCCTGCAAGGTACATCAGCAGCTACAGAGGGTTATTCTCAGCTACAAACAGCTAAGAACAGCATCAGTGCAAATAGATGCAATGAATAAAGGCACAAAGGTAATTAATATTGTCATAATTTCAAATGTTAAATAAACTTTTCCAAAATTTCCTTTATGGGGCAATGTTATAGATTTAGGACAATAAGCCTTCATTCTGCTGAAATGCTACACCTCCAAGGGCTAAGAACCTGATTCTGATAGATGCTGAATGTCATTCACCCTGCTGGGTTTGTGGATGCTGAGCATCTTTCCAAGGGATGCCTAGTACTTCATAGGATCAGTCCATTGCAGCACTGCTGCAGTAAGCTCTTGGAGTTACTGTCATATAGGCAATAGAAAAATGTGATAAAGTGTGTTTAGATGAAATATAGCAACCTAGTCAGCTGTTAATACTGGCAGTGGTGAGTCAATTTGAGCACAGAACTGAAAGGACTCTAGCTCTAAAATTGGAAAAAGTTTTGAATCAATATAGGTAAATAAGAACAAAGCAAACTTACAGAGGACCAGACCTCGCAGTTTTAAGTCTATGAAAAGTAGAGGAATTGTAGTGTCAAGATTACTCTGTTTAGTTTGCCCTGTAAAGTCTTCCACTGTTCTAAAAACTATTTGTCCTCTTTAGGGGAGATGTACAAAATAGCATTGGCTAACATTTTCATTTTCATTGTATTTCTTCTTTTTATGCCTGACTGCTCTATACAATGTCATTCCCTATAATACTGAGCAATCTACTTTGCAATCTTAAAAGTATCATTCACGATAAATAAATGTATCTATCTGTCAGATTTCAGAAAGAAACACAAATGTGCTGTGTTTTCCATGAGAGAAATATACAACTGAAAAACTCCCCAAAGTAATTTCCTCCCAGGTCCATTATATATTCATATTTAAAAGGCTTTTTGGCTCAGATGGCCAAAATATTAGATATTCTACAGAATATATATAGAAATAAATTTATGTCGTGGTTTGAGATAAGCAACTGCCAACCCCCCCAAGCACAGAGAGAAAAGCCTCCCTTCTAACACCAGGGAAAGGGAGGAAAAGAGAGGGGAAAGAAAAAAAAAACACCTCAAACCACGTTTATACTAAAACTACATATATTTTTCACAGAAAGAAAGAGACAATTGGAAGAGAGTACAATATACACTCACACAAGTCTGCAACAACAAATTCCCCACTTACCCTTCTTAACGAACACACAAATTCTACTGTCTTAACTACACATTACTTAAGAAAAGACTTATTCCCCAGGGAGACAAACTCAAGCAGAAAAGGAGAGACCCCGAACCACACATTTTACTTTCCTGAGATGCCCTGTGAGCCAGTGGTGGACCTGGTCCTCTCCATCCCCCCTGGGGCAGCATCGTGCGTCCCCCCAAGAGGAGGGCTGAGAAGTGACTGCCTTAACCACTCCCACACTGGTTCCTACTTCCCTGGAGATGATGTCATAATGTGGTATGGAATACAAAATTACTGGCTAGAAGAGGTCAGCTGTTAGCTCAGCCCAGCTCAAGTCAGCTGACAGCTTCGGCCTAGTCCAAACTCCAGAGCCCAAATTTAGGCCCACCTAGGTGAACCCATAACAATTTATTAAAACTACGGCATGAACTTTGTATCAAAAACATAGCATATCTGATTTTCACATGCTATTTCTTTTCTTTCTAACTTAACTGCCAAATGTTCTTGACCCAAATATGCAGAACACATGCCCAGGAGTAACCAGCTTCCAGGTGCCTGATGCATACATGCCTAGGATGTATATGAATTGCAATACACCTGAACCCTTCTTTCTACTGATAAACACTTGAAAGCAGAAAAACAAGGAAAAATTCTAATTTTGGGATCCATAGTATATTAGACCCAGAATAAAGTAGAATTCAAGATGATGACAGTACTCTTTTCCCCTAAAATGGATTCAAAGGAAGCACTTAAAGAAAAGCCGATCCATCTGCTGGAACAGAAAGGACCAGCAATAAAGCCAACAAATCTGATGAAGGCTAATTCCATCCATACTACTGAATGTAGATGGAGTGATTCTTGGTTTTCATGAAGAAAGATGTCTTCTTGTTTTAAGAACTGGTTGCAGTTGCATAGTTTCTTGTACAAATGCCTTTGAGAATTTCCACCACTCTCACGGTCCTAAGAAAGGAGAATTTAGACCCAGAAAACACTAAAGGGATTTTAGATCTTTTTAGTCACATTAGGAAGGGCACACCCACGTGGGGAGAACCCTTCCCAAATCTTCGTTCGCGAAGCTGAGCCACACACACACAGGAACTGCAAGATATCTAGGAATCCATCACTATGACCTTAATCCTTATTAGGAATTTGACAGGAGTCAGTTTTTTTCCACTTTCTCTCCTTTCCTATTATCTAAGTAATCTGTCACTGAAGTAAGGAAACAAGTATTGAGAGACTTATTCTCACAGTTATGATAAGTATTGTTACTTCTCTTTTTCAGTTGAGGGTCTGAACCACAGGCAGAGATAGCCATGGAATAGTGAAACATGAGTACATGCTAATCTGAAACATATCTGAGAAGCTTGGTTTACAAAATTAAAGCAAAGAAATGCATTTGAGAATTTGTCCAGAATTACATGACTTTTCAAGGTTCACTCAAATGGTTGAAGCATGGTTAAGGGCTGAAAACCTAGGGCCCTGAATGCTAGTGAAAGGTTTTAGCCACAGGTTACCCTTCAGCAAGGACCAAATCTATACAATAAAACTGTTAAAATTCATTGGATTGTTTGTCTGACAGTTGTTATATAACCTTAGACACAGAATTTTACTGGAAGCTGAAACCAAATCTAAAGTTATGTGAGAAAGAAAGATGTCAAATCTTTATTCAAAACTACTTAGCTTAATATCATTGCTTTTAGCAACTAATGTCTCAAGCCCTTAAAAATATGCTGAGCAATAATAGATATCTGATGGTCACATGTCACTTGGTCATCAAAGATTCAATTAGTAAACCAGCATCCCAGTATATTTATAATAAAATGTGGGTTATGCGTATAAAACATGGAATTTGAACTATATCTGCAGAACAATCTTTTTGCATCAGAAATCTTATCCCAAATAAAAATCTTCACATTCAAGGAAAAGCTTAGATTTAGTAGAAATATTAGGAAAAAATATAGATTATGAGGCTCTTCATCAGAAAGAAACATGAGAGACTTGGCTACAGCAGACCATTTCCTTCCAGGATTAAAAATGTATTAATACTAAGAAAAAATAAGTCAATAATCTGTATCTATCAATATCGCCTTGTTACTTATAGTATCAGATCTCCAATCTCTCCTGCATTCTCCCCTACAGTTTTCTTATTCTTGCTTGTAATAGTGCAGCATTCTCTGTGCTTTGAGAGAACCCACTTTAGATTCCCAGGTATGCTAGGGGAAAATTTTGAAATAAGTTGCCAAATTGCAAATGGTTTTCCAGGTCTGATCTGTCAAAGCAGTGTGAAAAACAAGGGTCAGAATGCTAGAATGCAAAGACTAAAATTGTGCCATATTTTAATCATTTATAAGTTTCAGAGTAGGAGTGACTGCATTTCTGAGCTCAGTCCTTGGTCTTTCTCCTGCTTAACCTCTCCAACACACATACAATACTGTTGTAATTTATGTATGTTATGTGATCCCACCAGTTATCAGCTTCTCAATGAAAAATACCTTTAGAAGTTTTATTTTCATTTCAAATGGCAATTCCTGGGATTGTGCTGAAGATTTTCAGAAAAAAAAATTCCAGAAAAACAGCAAATTACCAAACCCAAAACAGACAAACAAACCAAACAAATCCTACATACATTTCCGTATATGGCTAGAGAGATTCTTGGAAAGATGACTAGTCCTCCTTTTATAAGCTGAAATACCTGGAAGTGCATGGCAGCAATTGTCAAGCATTTTCTTACTCTTACTCTATTTTATGCCACTTTGGATATGCAATATGTGAAAATTTTTTTCAGGTTTTAAAATGCATCTTGGACACATCATGAAAAAAGCTAATAATAAAAACAAATAATGCCGTGGAATCTGTTCATTTTTAATGTGAAAGGATGAGAAAAATGCTGATACAGATAGACTTGACAGGTGTAAAGATGTGTGAAATATCAGTAGCACAGAGAAAAGAAACAGAAGTCACACTATCATTGTCCCTGCTACTTACTGAACTGGTCAATAAACCAATCTAATTACCAAATCCCTGCCCAACACTGTTTGAGGAGAGACCATTTTGTCTGTGCCAGGAGCAGTCTAATGTGTATGGAGTATGGACAATAGACTAAGAAAATCTTTGAGCAGGTGATTTGCACAGCCCATGCAGAAGAATAAACATTTGTCTGCATATCTTTAGCTTTTCTTTTTTTTTCTTTTTTTTTTTTTAATCCTGCCACTTGACAGTTTCATTGAACGTCTTTAGTTCTTGTGCTCTATAATCCCTTAAACTTCTCTTTGTGATGCAGCAAACAGGCAGGATTTTATGCCTCAGAATCACCACTAGTCACCACTAGGCTTTCCTCACTGCATCTGTGTAAATTGTATTCATTCAACTGCTGTTTGGCTAGTGGACTCTGGAGACTTATGAAGAGATAAGATATACAGAGCTGACATTTCTAGCAGACCCTAATGCTACTTCCTTTTCTTTCTTTCTTTATTGTTCCTTTCTATGGAAGGAAGCAGAAGCTTCTGATATTTGTGTCGTGAGTAGGAGCTATGGAAACTCAACTGCTAAGCTTCTTGTGAATGTTTCAGTCTCTGTAGGCATCGTTATTTATACTTCCAGATGAATACGTGACATTCTGGAATTCTATAGCATGAAAGCGGTCAAGTACAAAATTTTTTGAAGTGCAAAGACCTCCTTTTGGGTACTGGTGCATTACAACAGCCAAGTGACAGATATATCTTTTCCAGAGCTATCTTTCCCCTGCAAACACTAAGAGGTTTCCACTGTGTAATAAAAATAAGGAGAAGAGAGGAAATTTCAGTTTTCTACAGTAAATGAAAAGCATAAAATAAAATGTAAAATCATTGTGGTCTGAAGCTTTTAAGAAGTTACTTCAAAAAAATAATGAACACTGAAAACATGTACACTGATACATAAATCTGACAGAGCAATCTTAAGAAGTTATTTGGGCCTCAAACTGACCTGCAGTAAAATGAAGGCATTCAGTTTAAGGACTATTGAAGTTCTGATATGAATAAATGAAGTGGACCAAATCTAGGGTCACAAAATAGTCAGCAAAAACATACTTGCTAAATAGTGGAACAGCATATTAAACCTTTTTTTTTTAACAAAAACTAAGTTTTACTCTGACTTCTAAGTATTTCTAAAGCATATCTTACACTGCATTCATCCTGTGTGGTGTTTCATCAGTTTATGCTAACCTTATGTCCCACATGAGTCTCATTTACAGTAAGCCCTGTTGTTAAGTGTGAAGAGGTGTTACTAAAGTAAATGCAATTGCAAGGTTATTTTAAATTGCCAAAATAGAATGCAAAGTGAATAAACAAGAGGACATTAAAATTGCTTCATTTATAATTGGGAATAACTCTTTTATCAAGAAATATTATAAAAGATAGAGATAATAAATTTTTGTCATCATAAATTATATGGAGCATCTGTTACTTTTGGGGATAAGGATGACAGAGTTATTTAACCCTTTCCTTACAATATCACACATATGCAGTTAATACCTTGAGTATGTGGTAACAAAACATTAGCTAAATATTTCTTCAGGGGGAAAAGGGGCCTTATTTTCACAGTGTTCTTGTGCCTGGATCAAGAAAAGCGAGATTGTCTACAAGCCATTTTGGTGTTTCTTAGGACTTTCCAAGAATCGGTTGCCTGACATTGGCAGCTTTGGAATATCTCTATACTCTCCTTTCTACAGCTTTTGAAGAAAAATAATGGCAAGCTAGATTCCTATGCATGACAAAGACTGGTTTGTTACCAGCCTTGAGATGCAACTCCAGGGATTTTGTAGTAGCTGATGGCCACTGGGGACTCTTTGGGTAGCTAAAAGGGACCTCGATGTAACTACGTATTCAAGTTGCAAGATAAAAATTATTTCATGTGTTAGAATTCTGGTTTGTAAACTTAATATTCTTTCAGTTCTACCTATAATATGCACGTTTAAATGTCAAGTTTATATGCTGAGTGCTAATGTTCCTGTCTAGAAAATTCCTGCTTGATGATGAATTTTCTCATTATGCTTTTCCCCCATGAACAGTTGCAAATTTGGCAAAGACATATATTTACAGCCATGAAGAATTTATTTAGCAGGTGGATTTTGTTCTTTTACAATTTGCTCTCTCTCTTAGATGGCAAATGCTTTTCTGTCTTCTTTCCCTCTGTGATTCTGTATGTGACAGAGATATCTATTTTGTAAATTCAGATTGATAGCGTATCCTGTCTGTATATATGTAGTTCTCTGTAATTGCTCTTACTGAAATTACTGAATATTAACAGTATTATCCTTTAAAGCCTGTTGGATTTTTTTTTCCCCTAAAACAAACCCACTGTGTCTCACTCCAAATGTTAAGACTATAAATGCTGGACTATCTGATTCAGATGATTCTGGCAGTCTGAGGTCTGGAA
The DNA here is from genome assembly GCF_047495875.1 of Pithys albifrons albifrons. Lineage (NCBI taxonomy): Eukaryota > Metazoa > Chordata > Aves > Passeriformes > Thamnophilidae > Pithys > Pithys albifrons. The sequence goes on from NC_092459.1 coordinate 37,506,140, forward strand.
GCAAAGTTTCACAGAAATTCCCTTCTACACTGTTCCTTCTCTGCTGCCTTGCAACAGGAACAGTAGTGAAGTACAATGTCCAAAAGCATCCCAGAGCACCTCGGTGAAACAGTGGAAGTATCCTCATGACAGGGACACCTACACAATGTTTGTTAGCACATATCCTCAGAGAATGTCACATCCTTCTTTACCAACTTGTATTTCCTGTTGATGGCAAAAAGCAATTCAGCATACCTGACACTCAGTTCATAGCCTTCTATAGAATCAGACAAACCTTACTAAAGAATATTTGTCTTCTAATCTATGATTTATGTATTTGGTTTTATGGTGATACCTACCGTAATACACAATATGATAGGTGTCATCTCATTCCCAGTTCTCTGGTTATATCTTTTTCCATCTCTTCCAAAGACTACACAAGGAGACAGTATGGATTAAATTTTATATTTTTGATTCAACATGATTATGAGGAAAGAAGAAAAAATACTATTAAACACCATTTTGGATATAATTTCAAAATAAACATATGCCTTTGAATTTGCGCAGTGGAAACCATACTCTACACCATAAAAATTGAGTTTGAATAACTGCATAGTCATTATCTTGTCATATTCTGGACAATGCATTTTCTCAGGTTTCTCTCTTTTGATCTCCTTTAATTACAAGACTGATGTCATTTGTATCTGACACTGATAACTACCATGTCCTGTGGTATGTAAACCCAGTTAATATTCTGTATTTTTACTGATTTCAGAAAGGTGGAGTTGCACTGTTAGATCTTGAGAAAAAAATATATGCCGTTCGAACTGGTTTTGAAAAAATTTTCACTGAAACTAGAATAACATTTTAAGCATTAGTGTTCTGAAACATCATTTTTCCATGTCATAATTCATGCGTATTTATAGTAAAATAGAAAAATGTGTAGAGTTATGTAGTAAAACAGGTTTATATATTCATATTTTGTCTTGTGAGTTTAAGTAGAAAACAATTTTGACCATAAGGCATTTGGTCTTCATGCCTCTTCTGGAACAATTTCAATGCCAGGACTTTGTTTTCTTCAGGCTTTTATTGAATAGGCTGAAAAAGAGGCAAAGTGACTCATATCACAAATGCAATCATAGAGCTCCATATAGGAAAAATCTGCTCCCTAGCATCCTAGTTGTATGTGATTACAGAAATATTCTAAGCGAGAGCAAATTTATGTAACTGGAATTCAAACTAATATATTTCTCTTCACAATCTACATTGTTTAGATTTTAAATAAATCTATTTTCACCTATTTCTAAATATTTTTGAAGGATGTTGTATCTAATGACAGGTTAAACCACTGCATAATAAGACTGAGTAGTATTTTCCAGTGCAGCAGTACTAAAATATGTCCTTGATAGGGTTTAATATCCATCACTTCCACTACTTTATACAAAGTCATGATTGAATTTCACTCTTAACTCAGTTAAATACAAGTTCCCAATATGGTTGATGTAGACAGACTGTGGTCTGCTGAAACATATCCATAATAAATCAAAATATAAATCCTTATAGCTATGTAAATATGGGAAAGCCCATTCATAGTCCCACAGGAATGGACATAAACAAAGTCATAGTTAGTAAGTTAAGTAATGAATTTATATCAATCTAGCTATTACTGCAAAGTAACCACTTTTCTGGTTCATTTTCTGTCATCAAATGTGAGGTACAGTAATTTACTCCCTTTGGTTGATGGATGTTCTGCTGCACCTTTGCCATGGAGTAAAAGGAGGCATATTATAGTATATATATATATATATATGTACAATAATATACATTATAACAGAGTGGCTGGTAAAATGTAAAACCACACATCTCTCTATAATCTGTGGGACAGACAGACCTCAAAGTTAATAGAAGTGTCATTGATTTACTCCCTATAATGTTGTTATGAAGGTTAATATTGTTTTTCAGTCAATTAGATCCTGGTAGCAGCTTTAGTAAACTTCTCCCATGGTATAAAATTTTAGCAAAGAAGATTTGGCCCAATAACTTACATAATTCCTAAAATACTTTTGCCAGTCTTTTCTTTCCTCCCTTTCTCCCTACCAAGAAGGTTCTCAGGTGTGGACATTGACACAGGCATGGCAATGAGAAAGGGATCATGGCTGCTCCAGGAGCCAGCTCCTGACTATTCTGATGGAGTTAGGTGCAGGAAGCAAAACTGTCTGAGGATCAGCATCATTTTTGACACCATATCCTTTGAATCTATGTTCAAGCTTTTCTAATTGTATAGTTCAATTTTTCTTATATATAATTGTGTCAAATTCTTTGGAATTGTGCTGATTTCTGGCAAAAATTAGTTAACTACATCTGAGGGAAAAGTTAAGTAGCCTTCACTGAACTCTCATTTCAGTGGAAGATATAAGTCCACAATTTCCTTCAAAACAGGACTGAGAGGTGCAATCTTGATCTTCATCAAGTCAGTAATGAAATGCATCTTGCCTTTCAGATGAAGCTTGGATTTCACACTTCATCGCAGTTTTAAACTTACTGTGTATCTAAAATTATTTTTATTTTCTGTTGTTTGTTACCTTATTCTCTGGGCTTTGTATTCTGTTATCATTAAGGGATAACTTTCAGAACCTCTTCTCTCTTGTGTTTTGGGAAAGTTTTTCAAGGTTTATGCACATATCATAGCAATATCAGTTAATATATTATCCTTCCCCTGTCATAGAGGAAGCAGAGAATTGACTTTGCAATGGAATTCAGTCAAATCATGTCTAGCTAACAAGTCTTCTAGTGCCATGCACTCCCTTTTCTTCTGGCAGAGAAGACAAAATTCCTGGGATCCAAACATCCAGAAAAAATGTTAGCAGAAGTAGAGGGATCTCAGAGGGAAAAGAAATACTAATGTGTTTAGTCTAGGATTGCTATCTTGTTATATTTGAAAAGAGATCAGAAAATAAAAGAATGAAAATACAAAAATAAAGGAATGTACGCATATTATAAAAAATGAAAAGATTTAACAACAGAATGGAGAAAATAGAACTTTTTCCTTATATAGTCTTACATTGACTCCAGTATGCTCTGAAGTTAACCTCAATGTAGCACACTCTGAATGCCTGCAAGAATAAAAATGACAATTTTGTTACTGTGATACCTTTATGACTGACAAAAACTTTGAGCTTATTTTCTTTTTTTCTGCTAAAATATTTGCAAATTGTAACCCTCATAAAACCTGAGACTTATGTGGACTTGGGTCTTGTTATTTCGTTTACTCAGGGATTTTTTGTTTGTTTGTTTGTTTTAGTTCAATATATTACTAACATAAAGATTTTCTTGTGTATTGTCATTTCCAGGCTACTTAGACTGATTTCCCCTTTTACACAATAATTCAATATATAGCTGGGGAATAAATTATCAAAATGTATAGCCTCCCAGAAGAGCAAAATATTTGAAATATATCTCAAAAAGCAACTACTGTACTTTCTTTTTTTTTTTCTTCAATAAATATTCAGAGAACTGCAATAGACTCCATCAGAAGAAATTAATGGCAAGAAATTTGTTTCCTTTACAATTGGTTCCTTTCCTTTATTATGCTTTAAGGACTTTCTGTGGTAATTGCTAATATAGCATCTTTCCATATGATTACACATTGTCTGCATCTGGGCAAGTACACATAACACATTCTGAATATAGTGCCCATTCTTGTGACTCATCTGAGCAATGTAGTCTGAATTCCCATGGAGTTGTTCACTGATCAGTGCTTAGTCCATGCAAATCAAAGTAAGTCACAAGAACACGATGCTGCATCTTCATGCCAGAATGCTCTGCTGAGTCTTGGCTTGTTTACTGCTGAATTCCCTTCAAAGGGGAGACTTGACTATATAAACAATTGAAGACCTTAATATATAATTAATGTGTTTTCTAACTAAGTAGTAACCAAGTATGTTGTAGTGTTTCAATTAGGAGTATACAAGATAATTAACTATAATGTTCAATATTTCATCTGAACATACTAATTAACAAAATACAACTTCTCTAATTTAAAAATTATTCTTTGCTCAATTTCAGAATAGTTATACATTTTTAGGGGGACATTTTAGGTTTTTTTTCAAGACAGGACTCTTTTTTACAAGACGGGGACCTGTTAAGTTTGTCAATATAGATACAGTTTTTTGAGTCTAATTAAGTGCATACACATATAAAATACTATAGTAATTTTACTTTAAAAGCCACACTATTATCCTATCTTTTTTTTTAAAAAATAGTATTTCAAAGGTATTTACTTCTTTTATCAAGTTATATAATTTAGGTATATGCTCAATGTATTTAATTTCCTCTAACAAGAGGTAAAATAGTATTAAAGTCTCTGGATTTAAACTATCAATTCCAGTTGGATTTTAGCCTTTGAAGGAATGTTTCAAGTCTCAGCTGTAAACATTGTATGTCACAGGAGATGACACAGAGTGACAACATTTCAGCAGGAGCAGGGTGGAAGACACATTACAATATTTGGGTTTCTTTGAGAGGTGCTACTTGAAATTCATTGCTGACTTTTTTTTCCCCTCTTCTTTAGTGTTTTCAGTGAGGTATTCCAATAACCAAGAATGAGTTCAAGTCACACTTTGCATAAAGTCATACACAGAAAGGTAGGATGGATGGCACTGTTTGCAGTCACTGTTTGACTACGAAAATAAGCCTGGCATTTTCCAGTCATTGCATTCAAAGCTAACAAACATTTCCTGCAAGGCAATATAAGGCTGGTAAAGTCTAGAAATAGACTCTTTGGGTCACTGTGGTGATAGTATTGACTCCAAAACAGAGGCTAGAAGCACATTTTAACAACACTGAAAGAGAAGAGAAATAAATCAAAATTGGCATCTGAAGTAGGAATTGTATATAATATTTAGGCACTCCAATGAAAATCAGCTTGACTATTACACATCACATTTCCCTTATGTTCAAAGAAAGTCAACTGAAGTCCAAATTTTGTGATCTCTGCAATGTCTTAAACCCATGAATTTGAAACTTCTGTGCAAGAGTCCTCCAGAAGTCTAACCTGATGTTTTTAATCCTGAATGGAAAGAATGGAACAGAAAAGAATAAGAAATTGTTGAGTACTCAGCTTGTGAACTTCCGAAAACACAAAGTTTGAAGAGTTATGTGATCATCTATTGCTTGAATGGATCTCTGAAATAAAATGAAAAGGACTTCTTAAAAACAAAACATAGGCTAGCCCTCATTTATTCTGTAAAAGAGTTATGATTTGCTTATTTCTGTAAATACAATAGAGGCAGATTGTTTATCTGAGGAGTGTCATGCATTATTTCAAGGTGCAAAGTCTAACAATATTAATTATAGATGTCACTTTAAATTAATAATAGCACTAACAAAAGGTAAATAAACCAAGTATTTAATATACTTTTGTATTTCAACGGAGCATAATGCATGAGTACAGAGGTTACTGCATTTCATTGTTATTTAACATTTACTAAGTTTATATACATTATAATTGTTATGAAACTAATGCCATTACTTCATAGTTTTAGTGCAACCACAGCACCTATATTTAGAGGATAATTCAAGTGACAATTTGTTTGCACATTATGAATACTACAGCCCTCCTTTTATGTCATTGTAATTTACCATAGAAAAGCCTTCATGTGTAATAAGTATCCAAATGCATGTGGGATTTCTCTTCATATCTTATACATCTTATTTTCCAGTGCTTAATAAGTATCACACAACATAACCCAATATGCTTGGTTTCCTCTACAAGGTTCCCTTTAACTTTGCACTGCATGACTGGTTGGAATGTGCAAATTATAGCTTACAGCAGAGTATTCTGAGAGAATAATATTTGCCTTAGGAGCAATGTGGTCATATTGCATTTCCAAGGCAGATTGCAACATTGAACTACCTGCCCTGACAGAGTTCATTTGTCACCAGAAGTTATGCTGTGGTAGAGGTCAGAGGCACAGAAGTTCCCTGTTTTATAAAGAGGTGACACAATTCTTCTACTACACTTAAATGAAGTGCTGAAATTATTTTCTTGGGGTTTTCTGTTAACTCCAAGGATAATTAATATGTTCAACATCTAAAGATAGTAATTAATATTCATCTAATTACTTGAAGACATAAACCAAGGTTCAATTAATCAACTTGAAAAGTTCCACACTGATCTGTTCCTTAGCTGTCCCCTGCTTGATTTTGTGTCTTCCTGTCAAGTATCTCTTGTAAGCTCCTGTCAGAGACCTGTGATTGAGTCAAACAGATGGATGAGTGGCCCATCACCCTGCAAAGTTCGTAATAATTTAAGGATATGATTCCTTTCATATAAAGTCAATGACTAGATTTATGTGTCAAACTTCAGCTAATTGTCTAGGTTCCTTCTGTAGTGCCTAAAGTTAAGACACTCAGAAGACAAATTGCAAACTCCTAAAAGGCAACTCATCACCACTGCTTTTGATAACTGTTCTGGGATAGACAGAAACACCCTCTGTAAGAATGTCTCTTCATTGTCTACACAAAAAGTTAAGACAAGACATTTCATTTCTGGTGGCCAAATTTACATAAAAGCAATCTCACACTTAATCAATTACTAAATATAAATCTATCACTTGAAGAAGGAAGTACTTCACAGTAATGAATACAAATTCTCACAAGGACATTGGGTACAAACAAAACCCAGCTGGTGTGAGATCCTTCTCAGTTTTCACATATATGTAATTTGTATTACATACAAGTAGGTAATGTCTGTTTCCAGATGTTTAAATTACATTGGTTATCTGCAATGCAGGCAGGTACATGGTGAGACTTATTTAAAAAAAAATAGATTTAATCCTATTAAAAACTTCAGGAGAACTTACTTAAGTATTCAGTCTCATAAATATCCTAACAGTGGACCCTTAAATCAACAGAAATATTAGAAACTGATGAAGTAGCATGTTTTAAAATGGTCTGAGAGAATACTAATGCATCCTCATAGGTGTTCATGGGTCTTCAGATTCCCTACCATAATGGGAACAGTGAACATCTGGAAGACATTTACAAGGAGAATTTGGTGACTTTATCATTATCAATTCATTCAGCATGCATTGTGAAGTCACTAACAAATCTCTTTAGATTTCTTACGGATCTCACTTAACATTCAATTGTTCTTATGGATCTAGCTTGCAGTTCAATTGCAGTTCATTTGTTTAAATGGCACCAGCTTGTGCTCAGATTGTCTCTGGACAGTAAATCCATTTGCCACCTTTTGGTTACTCTACTAGTTTGCTTTTTTGTTTGTTTTGTTTTGTTTGGAGACTACTGGATTTTAAAGGTTTTCTTGTGTCTACTCCTTTTCTTAAACTGAGCAGTTCCAACAAAGACTCTAGTCTTTACACCAAAAACATTGTTAATGGAGATTTAACATGACCTTTTAAACGATGCCATGTAAAATCCTCTGGGTTTAGGCAATTCTTTCATAAAATTGGAAAAGGACAGGAAGGCAGGAGGTTAATTTCCAACTTAAGAGAAGCAACATGATTTTTTTCTTTGACACCGTTGCAGAAGTAATTATGAGTATATTTAACTCTTAGGAGTTTAGCACTTTCAACTGTTAGTCTCTCTGCAAGGTTCAAATTCACAAAAGAAAAAAAATCAATGAGTAACATTTTACAGGCTCCCCAAAATGTGTCATATACGACACATTTTATGTTGTCAGTAAGATCTTCTGTAGATTCAGATTTTTATTTCATATAAGATGCTCTTGAAGAAGAAAAAGAAATAACTTTTTCCCCACTGTCTGTATTTTGAGAACACAGATTTTTTTTTTTGCAATTCATCCTTTTTTTGTGTCCTACATTTTGTATATGTAGTTCACACTCTGCACATTCTTTTGTGTGTGAACAATCTACTTCTCTGATCTTAACTTTCCTGCAGGATGGTATATTATATGATCATAATTGTGTTTTATTGCCATATGGAAAAAATTGGGGATAAGATGGTGCAGGCAGAGAGGACAGGTGAGGTTCTTTTGTCTCTTTAAGCCTCCGCACCATTTCTAGTCTGCCCTCACTAAAAAATTATTAAGTTTTCAGAATAACCTAGTTTTCATCTCATTTTGTTATGTTATGTGAGTTGGGTTCCACCTGACACACTAACCACTAAGCAGCTAATCTTATAAGTCCCTTACTTTTGTGCTTACAAAACTGTAATTGCTTCTACCCTTATGCCCCCACACAGCCACCCCTCTGGTATTAGCATATAGCTACTCTCTTGCCCATTTCAGGGCATGTTCCAGATAACCTTACAGTTTCATATAAAACTCTTTTTAATAGAATGCGATTTTAAATCATGATCGAGTGTGTATTTATTTTTCATTTCAAGTAATTTAAAAATAAAACTTTTTCCACTACACTGAAGTAACCTGGGTGTCATAAATTGAAAAGCTTGACGTTCTGAAGAATATTAAGTACTTCATTATTCAGCAGCGCATGCAGTACTTTTGCAAAATACACCTAGTATCATGAAATCTTATATGTACCTATGGAGAATCTGCAGCAGACTGTCACTGAGATGATAAGACAGTTTAGCAGCAGCAACAAATCCTTCGAAAGTAAATTGGGTGTTTTAAATGCAGTCAGGTATTATTTCAGGAAAGATTTTATTTCTTTCTACTTCACTTCAGTATCAGCCATTCTGCTTAAATGGTTATGATTTGACTATGTATTGCTGCACATACACTAACAATATGTATATACTATGTGTGAACATACACTGATACACACTGAAATTGAAACAGTGTTTCATTTGTCTTTAAAATTGTCAGACTGAATGCTGGCATAACTGTTGTCTCAGGAAATAATTGTAGCAGCAACAGTTAAAAAAAAAAAAAGAAACAAAACAAAACAAAACAAAACAAAACAAAAGTGTGCAAAGTGTGTAAACCCCATCAATGGTTGTGAGTTCCTGCCACAAGAGGGAGTGAATCCCAAAGACAATGATCTTATGATCCTCCTTCAATAGCCCAGTTTCCAGGATTCAACATGAGGACAGAGAATCAAAGTATTCAAGCCGGTCATAACAGCACATGTTAGAGAAATGACATCTGAGATATTCTGGTCAGTACCACTGAGGGGTTTTTTTATGGTCATCAACACTTACAATTACATTAGAAATTAAATTAGGTAATGGCTTCTTTGTTATCAGCTTCCTGTACTCTAAGGACTCTGACAAGTTATTGCAACATTTGAAAATTATTCTCTACAGTGAATCATTCAACCACTAAATCAAAAAAATAAGTGGCTTGTCAGATTTTTAAAAGACCCTCTACAGTGAAGAGCAGATGGCAGCTATCCAATTATCTGCTCCCCTGGTTGCCTATCTGATCTATGAAATCAAATTAAACATCAATCTGCGGATTTAATGTTAATATTTCAATGCTAAAGATCTGGACCAAATTCACTGAAACAATGAAGAAAACTAAGTCCTCTGTGGTTTTCAGATGGAAGCTAGGAAATCTTCAGTGGTTAAAATCTATAATCAGTTATTCTTTTCTCTTAGAATTGAGTGTTATTAACCTGTATTCTCACTCTTCTGCTACATTCACAGCCACATTCACTCTACCCCATCTACATCAATAAGCAAGCAATGGAGCATACCAAAGAGAGTAGTCAACAGTTCCTCTTGTTTTGGTGCAAGCTGTTTTGAGTTTTCTTCTGGTATTGTTGTTGGCTTTGCTTTTGGTTTTGATTTTTCCTTACCTTAACATAGTCAGTCAAATGCAGTGATAGATATTGCAACAATGGAAACTGAGAACTGTAGCTGTCCTCTCACCATTCTCTCTCTCTTTTCTTTCTTTTTTTTTAATTTTCTCTCTTTTCCCTTCTTCCTCCCATTCTTCTTTATGTGTGTTCTACCAAAACCAGCTACTAAACATTTTCAGCAGCAACCACAGTCAAGGTGAAGTACTTAGGGGTGCTCTGTTTCAGCTTTCCAGAAACATAACAGAACAATACTTTTTTAGCAAATCCTCAAAGTACTTCTGTGTATGAATGTTATTAAGATATTCTTTTCCAGTATTATGCCATTTCTCTGCCATTCATGATAACAAAACTTGGTCTAGGTCTTAAAAACTTTTGAACTAGAAACATAAAATTTAGGAATGATTTGGTACTAGCAGCACAGTTCTGGGTCTTTCAATTCTTTTGTCTTAAAATAAAAAGTAGCATATGCCAGACATTGATATTACTTAGTCTGCCTCTGATTTAATTCTGTACCATTATTAAATTGTGAAAGGTGATTGTATAAGTTTTTTGTATAGTACTGGAATCCTTGCTATTGGCATTTTGTCCTGCTAATAACATAGAGTTCATGAACTTTTTAAAACCCTCATACCATGCTGCTTCTATCTGAGATCTGCTACCAAATACACACAGCTGAAGATTAATCATCTGAACTCTTATTTTAGAAAATATTAAGTTCAGTTTTACAGCTTGTTAGTCACACACATTAATGAAAGCACTTGTCAACATAATTTGTCATTAAGATAAAAATTTTAATCAAAGTAATTCAAACCTTTGCACAAGACCTAGTGTTTGCTGGCACAAAATGCCTACCTTCTGAAAGCAAAATTATTTATAAGATTCGTTTTAACAAATATATTTTTAGATTTTTGATTGTAAAAAATAATTTTGTTTTCTCTTTGAATGTGTTTTCCAATATGTAAACTAATTAAATCAGTTTTTTAAATTAAAACTTTAATTATTAAAAAAATGGAAAGACCAAATAGCATTACTTTGGAGGACAGTTGTTGAGCATTTATTTTCTTTCAGATTTGGACATTTGACCTCATTTAGGATTAGAGAAAAAAAATCTTGAGCATTTTTCCACAATGGGAAAGACATTTTGCCCAAATCTAATAATGTCATTTATGAAAAAGTTTTCCAAGGACATAATAATGATATAATGACTGGCATTGCTGAGAAAGAGGCAGAGAGAAGGTAGAAATGGATGTCTACTTCCCATGGATTCCATTTCTATGTTAGCCCAGCAACTATTGTATCTAATATATATATATATGTGGAGCTCAATTTACTGGGATGATGATCTCCATCAAAATGTTCTCTGAGAAGTAAAACAAGCAAATAAGTCTGACAAGTGCTATTTACAGAAATAGGTTTTCACAACCTCTTTGTGGAAGGTAGATTTGTGTTCTGCTTTGCACAGGTGTTGCCCAGAAGAAGATGCTTTCAATTGTGTTGTAACTATATGATTAATTTGATTTTAAACTTTGAGTTTCAAATGTGAGAAACCTTCATACCTACAAGTGAACCAGCTACACTGAGGTTTTTGTTTTGATTTATTTTATTTTGCTTATTCAAAAATATCTATTTTGCCATGGTGTTTATTTAGAAATTAAAATATTAAGCACTGCATGAGTGAAATAGCCAATGGCATGAAGACTCATTATTCAGCTCAATTATCACTTTTAACTGTGATGCCCATATGCTATGAAGAAGATCCATACTTAATCTGTTTCATTCCCCTGTTGCTTACCTATTGTCATCTGTTTTCTCTAAAGCCAGGTCTTTCTGCAATAATGGCATGGATTGTATGTATTTGGAAACGGAATATATTTTTGTGGATGACTTCATAATATACAGCATAAATGTAGCAGAACTGTTGAAATTTTACTGTGAATAAATCTGCTTTTCCTCTGTCCCAGGTTATATTCTTTGAAAGATATAGGTTTTCCTTATGATTTTAAGGAAAAAAAATCCATCATATTCTACTGCTAATGTTCTTATATGCTTCTGAGTTTTTAACCTGATGTCAAGCCATTTGGTTGTGAAACTCTTTAAGACAGACAGAACATCCAGAGGAGTAGACTACATCTTTCCTTCTTTTTCCAATATATTTGGTTACTGCAAATTGAAACTACTCCATGTCACCTCCTCTATTTAAGATTATTTTGAGTTCTAATTGATAGATTAGATAGTGGGATAGTCTCCCCTGATTTTTATTATGTGTCTTCTTACACTTCATGACCAATGAACTGGCAACCATATCACATAACTTTGAGTATGTGTTGTTACACTATTTGCCATCAGTGGGAAGCTGTGGCAAGCTTCCACATAGAGCTCATAAGCACAGAGCTTATGTCAAAAAAATGTGTAGTGCCTACAGCACCACAGTATAAAGTGTGCCCTACAATTCTCTGACTTCTTGATTTCTTATATTTTTCTTTCCCTGTATTACTCATGAGCACATAGACTTATAAATATATATCCATATTGTGGTATATTTAATTCTGCAACATTATATAAAAAGAGGGGAAAGTAATCATTATTTCTTAAATAATGGTTATTATGATAAATCTATTTTTCCCAAATAAAAATTTTTGTATATGGTCCATAATTATAGTAATATAAAAATCTCTCAGAATGATTTCATATCTTTTAAAACTGTTTTCATATTGGTCTGCATATTGCAATAAAAACATAATTCTCTAATGCTGTACCTCAGAATTTAAAAACAAAGCCAGGACCCTTCTGTAAAATTGCTTTAATTATACATAGATTTAGTAAATTTTGCCATAATTGCTCTGGGTTTAGGCTAACACATATCAAAAATTACTTTGCTTAATGTTAAGTGGACCCCTAATGTGCTTGCTCCTCTTCTTAATCAGAGTAACCACCAAAAATGTTACAGTACAGAGTTGAGACTCCTCCATGTGGAAGGTTACTGTTGTAGTTTGGGATTATTATGTAAATTCTCTCCCCTGCCACTTAACTGCCCAGGCCAGCGGTTAACAAAAGAAGTAGTTAACTGTGATCGCTGGGGTGGGGGCAGGTTTGTCTCTTTTGGTTTTTTTTGGATATTCTCCTCAGTCTTGGCTCGGTGGAACGGGGGAGTGGGGGCTCCAAGGAGGCAGGCTGCCCTGCTGGTTACTGCTGGGGTTTTCCCTGGCTGTCTTGCCGCTGCCTACTTCGGATTACTGTTTCCTGCCGTGCTGCTACCTGCCTTGGATTTGCTGCTGGTTGCTCGTACCTGTCTGCTTCTTGGACGGGGAACACAGGGGAAAGAGACTGAGTCCATCTGAAAGCCCACTGCTCGTCTGTTTCGCTGGAGAGGGACTGAAACTCACTCTGCAGCCAGCGGGCTGTGACAAGGACACTTAAGTATAACCTTTTCTCCCGGAGGAAAACCTGCTGGGTTTTGTTGTTGTTGTTTTTTTTTTTTCCTCTTATGGTGTTGGGGAAGTGGGTTGCACTAGTCTGTTTACATATATATATATATATATATAGCAGTTATCCTTCTTGTATTAAAATTCCTTTTCTTAAATTTGATAAAGAGTGGTGTGATTATTGTGGAGGAGGCCCCTCCCCTGCTTGTGGGTAAAACATTTTGGTTTTTCCCCTCAAACCGAGACATTTCTTGGCGCCCAACGTGTGGGGCTTGTAAACAAAGAAGGATAACTGCTATTTTGTGGCACCATATGGGTCTTGAGCTTAGAGTTCATCAGGACCATCCTGTATAATATATTGGCTTTTTGTTGGTACAAATTCATGCCAAAAGGAGCGGCAGGTTTAAGTCTTATCAACAAATCAATGAGCAAAACTCAAATAGCCGCAATTATTATTGAGTTCTTACTCTGGATTTATGGTGCCATGAATTCGATGCCTTTGGATGTCATGTGGGTGGTGCTCTCCAGGCTGTTTTCCTGCCGCAACCTAAGCTGCTACCTCTGGGGATTCAGTGATAATAGTACGGACCCTTGGGAAGGAACAAAGGGGAATCTCTTCTCCCAACCCTTTGTCCATTCCCCATTCAAGTCTGCTACAACAGCTTTTGAGATGTTTAAATTCTCCCTGGATGCCAGAGATATCTTGCTCTTTATGGTTTTTCTGCAGGGTTGTATCCCTGCAGCTTACAGAATGTTTGAAGGTAGGGCCAGGGTTTTTCCAGAATGCATTCAGAAACCTAGCCCAGTGAAGGGGGAAAAGCGAGAGAATAAAACCCCTGATGCCACAGTGAAGGGAGAAAAGGATGAGGCTAAACCAGGAGGACAGGCCAAGCCTATGGAAGTTGCCCCTATTCAGAAAAGGAAATATAAGACCAAATTAGACCATCCAGCAGACGATGAGGGGGCTGCTGCACCTCCACAGCAAGCAGACCCAGAGCCTGAGATTATCACTGAGTCATTGTCATTTGATAATCTCCGTAGTTTGCGGAAAGACATTGCTCGACACCCGGGTGAGCCCATCCTGACTTGGTTGATCCGAGTTTGGGACCTTATGGGTGAAACCTTACAACTGGATGGTGCTGAAGCCAGGTTTTTGGGGGCTCTGGCCCAGGACGTGGCTATTGAACAGGTGTTCGTGAGGGAATCAAAGCCCCTTTCACTCTGGGCACGACTTCTAACGAGTGTAAGAGAGAAGTTTGTTTATAGAGAAATCCTGCAGGAACATCATATTAGGAAGACTTGGAAGACGATGGAAGAAGGAATTTTACGTCTGAGGGAGATGGCAATGATGGACGTGCTTTTTGGAAGAGGTGGGCAAGCCAATAATGACCCTGACAAGGTCAGATGCACACCACATATGTGGTGGGACCTTTCACGCTCGGGGCCAGCTGAATACACCGATTTCCTGGCATCCATGTATAGGGAAGAGAACCATGAAACAGTGGGCGCAGTAGCAAATAAGCTCCGGATATATGAAAGCATGACCCACAGCCCAATGCAGGCCCGTATTTCTGCTGTAGAGACATTGGTTGAGAGTCTCAAGACGCTGCCTGCAGAGGTAAAAGCGATCAGAGAGGAAATTAGGGAAAGTCTCCAAGTGGCACCAGTGCGAATGAGAACCTCTGAAGTCAGAGCCAGACGCCCCCCAGCCAGAGGAAGTGGACAGACCTCACGAACTGAGATGTGGTACTTCCTGGCCAAACATGGAGAAGACATGGGACGGTGGGATGGGAAACCTACCCGTGCCCTTGCAGCCCGAGTACAAGAACTGAAGGAGAATGGAAGAAGGTCAGTGAGAGTAAGTGCAGTCCCAGTTTCCCACGGGCAAGAATCTGACCCACAGGAGGGCACCTCCCAGGTGTACTCATCGAGAAAAGGTTCTGACCGCTATGACCAGGATCAGTGTTAGAGGGGCCCTGCCTCTAGCCAGGTAGAGGCACGGGACAACCGTGTCTATTGGACTGTGTGGATTCGATGGCCTGGTACATCAGACCCACAAAAGTATAAGGCTTTGGTTGATACTGGCGCTCAATGCACATTAATGCCATCAGGACATGTGGGCTCAGAAACTATTTCTATTTCTGGGGTGACAGGGGGATCTCAAGAGTTGACTGTGCTAGAAGCTGAAGTGAGCTTGACAGGGAGAGATTGGCAGAAACACCCCATTGTGACTGGTCCAGCCGCCCCATGTATCCTGGGCATTGACTACCTCAGGAATGGATATTTTAAGGACCCAAAGGGGCATAGATGGGCTTTTGGAATAGCCACTGTACAGACAGAAGGGATTGAACAATTGAACTCATTGCCAGGTCTCTCAGAAAGTCCTTCTGCTGTTGGACTGTTGAAAGTTGAGGAACAGCAAGTGCCAATTGCCACCACGACAGTGCACCGTCGGCAATACCGAACGAACCGTGATGCTGTGATCCCCATCCATAAGATGATCCGTGAACTGGAGAGCCAAGGGGTGGTCAGCAAAACCCACTCACCCTTCAACAGCCCCATCTGGCCTGTGCATAAGTCTGATGGAGAATGGAGATTGACTGTGGACTATCGTGGCTTGAATGAAGTTACCCCACCGCTGAGTGCCGCTGTGCCGGACATGCTGGAGCTCCAGTATGAACTGGAGTCCAGGGCAGCAAAGTGGTATGCCACTATTGACATTGCTAATGCGTTCTTCTCCATTCCTCTGGCACCAGAGTGCAGGCCACAGTTTGCTTTCACCTGGAGGGGCGTGCAGTACACCTGGAACCGACTACCCCAGGGGTGGAAACACAGTCCCACCATCTGTCATGGACTGATCCAGACTGCACTGGAGAAGGGTGAGGCTCCAGAACACCTGCAATACATTGATGACATCATTGTGTGGGGGGACACAGCAGAAGAGGTTTTTCAGAAAGGAGAGAAAGTCATCCAGATCCTTTTGGGAGCTGGCTTTGCCATCAAACGGAGTAAGGTTAAGGGACCAGCCCAAGAGATCCAGTTCCTGGGAGTGAAGTGGCAGGATGGACGCCGTCAGATTCCAACAGAAGTCATCAATAAGATCACAGCAATGTCTCCACCTACCAGCAAAAAGGAAACACAAGCCTTCCTGGGTGCCATAGGGTTCTGGAGGATGCATATCCCAGCATACAGTCAGATCGTAAGCCCTCTCTACTTGGTAACCCGTAAGAAGAATGATTTCCACTGGGGCCCTGAGCAGCAACAAGCCTTTGACCAGATCAAGCATGAGATTGCTCAGGCTGTAGCCCTTGGACCAGTCAGGACAGGACCAGACGTACAGAACATGCTCTACTCCGCCGCCGGGAATAATGGCCTGTCTTGGAGCCTTTGGCAGAAGGTGCCTGGTGAGACTCGAGGCCGACCACTTGGATTCTGGAGCCGAGGCTACAGAGGATCTGAAGCCAACTATACCCCCACAGAGAAAGAGATCCTAGCCGCCTATGAAGGAGTCCAAGCCGCCTCAGAGGTGATTGGCACAGAAGCACAGCTGTTTCTGGCACCTCGACTACCAGTGCTGAAGTGGATGTTGTCAGGACAGGCTGCCTCTACACATCACGCCACTGATGCTACCTGGAGCAAGTGGATTGCCCTGATTACGCAGCGCGCCCGTATAGGAAAATCAAATCGCCCTGGGATCCTGGAAATCATCACAAACTGGCCTGAAGGTGAAAATTTTGGTCTAGCAGATGAAGAGGAAGAGCAGGTGACACGTGCGGAAGAAGCTCCACCATACAATCAATTGCCAAAAGAGGAAATACGCTACGCCCTCTTCACCGATGGCTCCTGTCGCATTGTAGGGACTAATCGCAAATGGAAAGCAGCTGTATGGAGTCCCACACGACAAGTTGCAGAAGCTACTGAAGGAGAAGGTGGGTCGAGTCAGTTTGCAGAGCTTAAAGCCGTGCAGTTGGCCCTGGACATTGCTGAACGAGAGAAATGGCCAAAGCTTTACCTCTACACCGACTCATGGATGGTGGCCAATGCTCTCTGGGGATGGTTAGACCGATGGAAGAAAACCAATTGGAAACGCAGAGGGAAACCCATCTGGGCTGCCGATATATGGCAAGATATTGCCACCCGAGTAGAGAAGCTGATTGTGAGAGTCCGCCACGTAGACGCACACGTGCCCAAAAATCGGGCCAATGAGGAACATCTCAACAACCAACAGGCAGACCGAGCTGCGCAAGTGAAAGTATCACAGACACATCTGGACTGGCAGCACAAGGGAGAGCTGTTCTTGGCTCGATGGGCCCATGATGCCTCGGGCCATCAGGGCAGAGATGCCACTTATAAATGGGCACGAGACCGAGGGGTGGATTTAACCATGGACATTATCTCTCAGGTTATCCACGACTGTGAGACATGTGCTGCCATTAAGCAGGCTAAGAGAGTGAAGCCCCTGTGGTATGGTGGACGCTGGGATAAGTATAAGTACGGGGAGGCCTGGCAGGTTGACTACATCACACTGCCACAGACCCGCCAAGGCAAGCGCTATGTGCTCACCATGGTGGAAGCAACCACAGGGTGGCTGGAGACACACCCAGTGCCTCACGCCACTGCTCGGAACACCATCCTAGGCCTGGAAAAACAAGTGCTGTGGCGACATGGCACCCCAGAACGAATTGAGTCAGATAATGGAACTCATTTCAAAAACAGCTTAGTTGCTACCTGGGCGAGAGAACATGGCATTGAGTGGGTGTATCATATCCCCTACCATGCACCAGCTGCCGGGAAAGTTGAGCGGTGTAATGGACTGTTGAAAACCACTTTGAAGGCGTTGGGTGGAGGGACTTTCAAACACTGGGATCAACACTTAGCAAAGGCTACATGGCTAGTCAACACTAGAGGCTCTGTCAATCGAGCCGGCCCTGCCCAATCAGAACCCCTTCACACTGTAGATGGAGACAAAGTCCCTGTAATACACCTGAGAGGTATGCTAGGGAAAACAGTCTGGATCAACCCTGCCTCAGGCAAAGGCAAACCCATTCGTGGGGTTGTCTTTGCTCAAGGATCTGGTTCCACCTGGTGGGTGATGCAGGAAGATGGAGAGACACGATGTGTACCTCAAGGGGAACTTATCTCTGGGTAAACGACTCATATTACTGTATTTGTAAACACTTAATTATTTGAAAGAAAATTTAAGTTTAATGTAGAGTATCGGCATGGAAGAGAATTTAGGGGTGGATAATGTTGTAGTTTGGGATTATTATGTAAATTCTCTCCCCTGCCACTTAACTGCCCAGGCCAGCGGTTAACAAAAGAAGTAGTTAACTGTGATCGCTGGGGTGGGGGCAGGTTTGTCTCTTTTGGTTTTTTTTGGATATTCTCCTCAGTCTTGGCTCGGTGGAACGGGGGAGTGGGGGCTCCAAGGAGGCAGGCTGCCCTGCTGGTTACTGCTGGGGTTTTCCCTGGCTGTCTTGCCGCTGCCTACTTCGGATTACTGTTTCCTGCCGTGCTGCTACCTGCCTTGGATTTGCTGCTGGTTGCTCGTACCTGTCTGCTTCTTGGACGGGGAACACAGGGGAAAGAGACTGAGTCCATCTGAAAGCCCACTGCTCGTCTGTTTCGCTGGAGAGGGACTGAAACTCACTCTGCAGCCAGCGGGCTGTGACAAGGACACTTAAGTATAACCTTTTCTCCCGGAGGAAAACCTGCTGGGTTTTGTTGTTGTTGTTTTTTTTTTTTCCTCTTATGGTGTTGGGGAAGTGGGTTGCACTAGTCTGTTTACATATATATATATATATATATATAGCAGTTATCCTTCTTGTATTAAAATTCCTTTTCTTAAATTTGATAAAGAGTGGTGTGATTATTGAGGAGGAGGCCCCTCCCCTGCTTGTGGGTAAAACATTTTGGTTTTTTTCCCCTCAAACCGAGACAGTTACTATTTTAATTGTACAGTATAAACCAGGATATTATTTTCTGACATTATTTTTCATTTGAAAAACTACAAAATAATAATTAAACATTATAGTTTATGTGAATTTTTGGAATCTTAGATTGCATTATAAGAAAAAAGTGTATCTGTATATACTTAGACTGCAAGAGATTCAAACAAATTTGGAACACTAATTTTTATTATTTATCATTATAACAGGAGAACATTTTCACATTCTAACAGATGACTTGGATAAGGATATGTCAAATTAAAATTTAAATTAAGGTTTTATGTAGTCTCTGTTAAAGACAAAGCTTTCAAGGGATTTCAGAGGGGCTTAGACTGCATTCTTGATGTCCATTTGGACATCGAAATCTCTTATACAGACAGTCATATTAAGATCCATGAGAGAGATTTTTCAGAACTGAATTTTGACATAATAATAGTGTATCATATTTTCACATTTGCATAAAGTGGCATATATATATATACACACACGCATACATACATACACATATATATACATATATATATTATGTGTGTATATATATTTATATGTACACAGAGTTAAATGCTTATGTGTGCTACATGATGTAGTAACAATGTGTTATTAGGATGCATTTGACTTAACCAAAGTGATGACGTATGAGCACTACTTATGGATTCATAAGTATAAGCATTATCAGAACAGTCTTTTAAGTCAGGCCATAGATTTCATAGGTGTCAAACAAGAGTTATCAACCCTTTATTTCAGAATTACGTACAGCACTGGAAAAGGTTATTTAATTTCATGATGAGAAAATCTACATCTTATACATTTAAAAATGTCCCAAGACCAATCCACAAACAAACAAACAAAAACAAACAAACAAACAAAACAAAAACAACACCCAAACCATGAACAAAACCAATCATGGGATCTTATTTTCCTTTTCAGTATGATAATCCTAAACAATAAATGAGAAAGGAAACTTGTTCTCCCCATAGATACTGTTGAACATTCTGAATTACCTCACAGACTTATTTGTAAAAAGTAAAGTAGGTATTTTGTCTCATTGTAATGTGTTTTATTCACATTTCAAATTGTATTTGTGTATAATTCTGTTGAGCTCTTTCCAACTTTTCCGGAACGTATTTAAAATACAGCTTATCTCAAGTGGGTATCAATAAAATATTTTTGACATTTCTTTTTCCTTTATGTTGATGTTTTATTTCTATTTCCCACTGCTGAAAAAAAACATCTATTTCAGTATAATGAGTACAGTTTTGCAGCTTTTGAAAGGAAAAATTATAAACAATATAAAAATAACTTCCTTTTAATAAGTAAGTTGATTGTCAAAGGCAGAAAACTTTTAGAATACACATACAGTGGAAGAATATCTTATTCCTCTCTAGAAGAAGCTTTCAAGTTGTAATCAAGCTTCTTTTATTTTAGTCAGACACCATGTACTGTGCCTTTTACCTAAAACTCAATGTTCAACCCCTAGACTTTAGGCAACTCCACATTTCTGGGTTGAGACTTCTAACATTCCACTCCACTGAGCAGCTGCAATCATCCATCATGAAAAATAATAAAGGGAAGACAGGACAGGGCTCTAAAACACAGGAGGCAATCAAAGGTACATGATATATGAAATTTACCATAAGAGACTTTAGTATGCACCATGCATGTCAACACCATACATATGTTCAGCACAATAGTTATATTCAGATGCATATGTAGTCTCTGAGATTTAGAATATTTTACAAACACAGAGTTGAATTTTTATCTCCTAATTGTCCTATTCATATATAACTCAGAGTATATAACAAAAGTATGACTAATTTTCTCAAGCTTTATACAAACAAAGAAGCAAATAGTAAAGAGAAATGGGGGTTTTTGATACAGACAGAGGCTGCCAAGTCTGATGTGAAGTATCTGAATCTGTCATTCCTGTCATTCAGATTGCTGTTGGGGAATCTGAGCAGAGTGGATGTGAAGAACTGATAAGAAATAGGAGACTCTGAATTATTTTGATTTATTTGTCATTTTTGGAATGCAAATTACTGTACCACCTTCTAGAAGCACAGATAGGACTTCATGTCACAAAGCACTTCCTGAATAAGCTTTTCGAGTCAGCACTAATGACTTCAGTGAATTGCATGTCCTAAGTAAATTAATGGCTACAATTCATACTTGCTGGATTCTGATGTCACATTATATATCGTTCCTAAAAAAAAAAAAAAGAAAGCTAATGTGAAACTCTGAAATGGCAGTGCTAAGTTTTTAATCAGTTCCATTTCCTTCTCTCCTATAAACTCTCAAAATTTTTTATTTAAAATATCATTGGACAGAGAGATGACATTTTTCAGGAAGCCTATTTAATTCTGAGTCTTCTAAACTGAGTGTAGAGCTATATGAAAAACAATATATAATATGGTAATGTTAAAGTTTAATTCAGACCAAACAAAAAAAAATGGCTGATGAAATCAACATTGTTTATGATTATCTGATTTCCCCATATTTTCTGACATTTTGTTTTTGAACTATTTAAAGAATACAAATTACAGAGAAATAGTAGTCCATATATCAACTAGATGATTTGTGCCTAAATAGCATCATTAATGATGGGATATCAGCAAAAGCCACTATGATTTGAGAATAATCATGCCTGCTGCTCATAGACCCATCAAAAAGCCAATAAAACCATAAAAACTCTGTATTGCTAAAACAGAAATTACCTAAAACTTTAAAGTGAAATTAAGAAATCTAACTAAGACAGTTAATGAAGGAACCACCTTCTAGCAAAACCATAGATCAACCATGACCCAGGGTCAATAACATGTCTTTCTTTTCAAAAACAAACCCCAACCCTAATGTAATGTAGGTTTCTATTTGGCCACCACAGTAGTTTTCTTGGGCTTTAGAATCTATGTGGCATATGTAAATCCCAGGCTCATGATCTGTGAAGATAAAAGTATGTTCTTCAGGGTCCTCAGTACACCAGCAGTGTCATTCTGCACAAAACCCAAATATTCAGTGCTCTTCAGGAGTTATTTATCTTCAAGAATCATAAAATTTGGGAATAGGAATAAATTTTTGTCCACATCTGGATGACAGAAGTGCTTTATAAGGTGCTTTTTAAGCATAGTAAAAAAAAAATCACACTGTACATTCCTCAACCATTTTTCATCAACCACTTTGCTGGTTGATGCCTGGCTAGTGCCAGCCTCTGGCAATTACTACTTCAGGCACCTGAGGACTGAAGTACTTGGTTTAGCTCAAGTCATATCACCCCAAAAAGGAGTGTGTGGGTGAATGTTAACAAATTTTGACAAACTAGAGATTAATACAGAAGATTTATTGGATTTCTACAGCCTTAAATACTCTGATGTATAAAACATAAACTTGTACCAGGTGGCTTGTGTAGTTGCCCATATGAGTAAACTGACTTACGAGTTAAGTACTAACATAGCTGGCACTCCACACATTCATTAGATAAAAACCTTTGTCTACCTGAAATCACTGTCAAAGTCCCTGCTGAACTCAGTAAACTCTTAAAAAAGTTTCTTAAAAAAGCAAGAACCACCCTGAGAGTTCTCTGGATGAATACTGAGTAGTGACAGTCCAAGCTGAAGTCTCTTCTTAGAAGGAGCACTCAGAGCACTGCAGGACTAAGTCTTTCACATAGGATTCAGTGAACAACATCCTCATTCACAAGAGAAGTTTGAGAACCGTGTGAAAAAATTCCTAGTATAAATTGAAATCAGTGGGCCCTTTGATTTCCAAAGAATGGAGAAAGTAAAAATGAAAAGAAATTCCCTTGTGGTTTTGCATGACTTACCTGTGATCTAAAGTAGTTTTTGACGCTAAACTCTGTTTTTCATTAGCAATCTGTGTAGAGTGCAGAGGTAGATGATGATCAGAGTTCAAATGTTCCCAATATAATTCTGTCTCAGTGTTTCCTACAAGATTCTTACCAGTAACCCAACTATTATCAGTATGATTGATATGGTTCTTTCCAAATGGGCCAATGGTTAATGAGTAGGAGGGTATTTTGTGGTTAAAAGAAAATTCAGGACCAAGCAGTTTCTTTTTCACTTTATTGTCCCCCTCCAAAAAACATACAGAATGTTTTTCTCCCCTCAGTATAGCAGTTGCTGAGACTTTCTGCATTCCCCTTCTGGGAAATCTGCTAACTTTGAGTAGGGACTAATATCTGACAAGCAACAACTTCCGGGATCACATAAAGAATAAACCATTTCGAGATGGTAACAACCACCAGGCCAGATCTTCTGCCAAGGCATGTATCATATGTAATAGTTACTTAGGACAACAACTGCCATCACTACTAATACCCCTTCCTTCTTCTTCCACTTGGTTTTTATGCTGATCATGATGCCATATGTTATGGAATGTCCCTTTGACCACTTGGAGTCAGCTGTCCTAGATGTGTTCCTTCTCAAGTCCTTTGCATCCCCAGCTTCCTCGCTGGTGGGGTGGAATGAGAGGCAGAAAAGTCCTTAATTCTGTGCAAATGCTGCATCCCTGTGTTATCAGTAGTGTTTCCAGCACAAATTGAAAACATAGCCCATACCAGCTGCTATGAAGAAAATTAACTCTATCCCAGCCAAAACCAGTACATCTTGACACAAGGTGAATGGAATCCAAGAAACTTACTTTTAATTAATGGGGCTACAGGAGGTTATTACTTTGAACTCCTCTGATAAATGAACCAGAGGAAGGCTTGAAAAAAGCTATGATTCTGACCCTCACATTCAGATCTTTAAATTGAAGAGGTAAATCATCCAGATAATGAATTTTTAAATAGTGCAAAGAGTGAATTGCACATGTTCTTGCTCAGTTTTTTTGGCAATAGGAGTTGATATAATTCAAAACATTTGAAGACATGTACAGAAAAGTATGGAGAATAACCATGAAAATGAACAGCTCAAAGTTCTTTTGAGACAGAAATGAGTCAAAAATGAGGACATATTTTGACAGTGCAAACTGAAAGTCAGTGCACTCACCTCAGACTGATGCACATTTGCACTGAAGAGCATCAAGGAGATGAAAACCCAGAACTGGAGATCCCTGCAGTAACCCCTCACAGATGCCCTTTCCCAGTTAGTGGGGGCACAGACTTGTCATGTTAAATCTATCATCTGCTCTGTAAGAACCCCTCTGAGTTGTTTGGTCTCCCTTTACTTTCAGCAAGGAGTGGCTTCTAATCTTCTACTGAGGAAAAAAAAAACCACAAGAAAAGCAGCAAAGCTGCCAGGTTAAAGAATACATATAGCTCAGAACAAAGCGATGCCTCTTAACATTTCTCCAGTGCTTATTTTTAAAGAAGGCATAGTTTAAATTTTATAAAAATGGAAATGTTTATTTCTTTTTTATAGAGGTCACAAATATACATTATCAAAATACATAGCACATTTTTCTTGTACATGCCTTTAGCTGCATGTTAACTATATTCAGTGGGTTTACATGTGTGTTTAGCTAAAAAAAAAATCCAATTTCCAATAGTAACTACTGAGAAAGGGAAGGGACTACAAACTAGTGTTAGTTCCTGAAGAACTTTGCAGAATCTGAACTATCAGTTATCCATTTTAGCTACTTGCACAGGGCTTGGTAAAATCTTCTAGTCTATTTATTTTACAATCACTTTCTTAAATAATATTTGCCTTTAAGATGGGTATGGAGTGGAATGACATATCTCATTGGCATTTTGTCTTAATGAAGGTGTGTTTCAGTTCTCTTCAGACTGGCCTCTCCTTCCAAAACACCTACACACATATTCACACACTTATTCTGAAAGAGGAAATTCACCTAAATACACAAGTTGCATTTTATCTCATTAAAGAGTAAGTGAGACCAGAATATTCACAAGAGGAAATAAAACTCAATTTACATTTTAAAGATATTATTATCCTTGTGTTTGTTGCAATTTTAGGTTAAAATTTTGACCACCAATTGTGACATTCAGGACACTGAAAAGCAGAGCATCCTTCCCATGGAAATTACAGACACAAAACCAGCTAAGGTTTGGCTGAGTTGTCTACACATAAACACTTGGTGTAATTTGAAGCAACTGGATGTGGACACCTAAATTTAGGTGGCTTGAACTTGAGTTAACTTTTATATTTGTACATGTCTACAAGTATGACAGATGCTTATTGTATATGCTTAGGCTGTGATTCAATTGTCTGTGATGACTACACACAGGCATATAGTGTCATTTGAGATATCTCAGGGTATCTGAGACATCTGCAGAGAAGGGACAGATATGACATAAAAGCTGTGGGAGACTAGAGACCTTCTGGAATAGTAATTGCAGGTATCCCAAATTTCACTGGTTGCCTGTGTGTAAACAACTGGACTAACTCTGCTGCTTCCTCGAGTCTCTCTCTGATGAACAGTTGATGACTTAGGGTAAGCTTTACCTCAAGCATACAATGCATTCAATACCCAAGTCATTTACTTAATCTGATTTAGCCAATTAGATACTCCCCACAAGATCTCAAATTATGCTAGGCCTGTGAACTCAATGAATGGTGTCACTAGTCATAAAAAGTTTTAGATGCAAATGTCTACATGTGTCCAGTCCAAAGTTTTGCTCTGGTCACAGAGAAAGATAGCTGAGTCAGACAGAAATATTGGATCTTAACTGAAATTTTCCAGACTCTAAAAGTGGGTGAACTTCAGGTTTTGATTCAGGTTTGCTGTCAGTTTGATATCTTTTGTTTTAAAAATCAGTGTAGGTGGATGGAGGTGTTTGCACAGAGAAGCGGGAACCAGAGGAGAATAGCACAGCAAACACAGGGCACATCTGCACTAAGTAATATCCTGATAATGTAGCACCCACTGGCAATCTCTCAGCTCTTTGTTATTGGGTGGATGCACCAACTTGCTCAAAGACAGCACAGAGATCTTTGCACAACACTCCACTGTGTGAGGCAGATGTGCTTCTTGGGGAATATTTTGAGCAGATACAAATAGCTTTTCACAAATAGCTTTTCATATGGCTGATGAAATCTGTACCCAAGGAATTTTGTGCTTTAATGTTTAACATTTTAAAACAAAGAAAAGGTAGGATAAACATTCTATCTATGCTTTCTATTCTTTTGTTTGTTTGTTTGTTTTCCTGCATTGTGAGGTGAAGATGACAGACAACTCAAGAAGGTTTTTTTTGAGAAGACATGCATATATTAACCTAGAAATCATCCCTGCAAATCAACTTTAGAATTGGAAATCTGAATGTTTGATATATCATTACCTTGTCATGTGTCATGTGAAAAGGAGGGACAGAAATGCAAAGAAGTCTTGTCCTATCTGTATTAATACAAAGTCATTAGCTATAAGCGCCCTGAGAATATTGAAGTCATACGAACCCAATACTGCCCACCTGACACTGGACAGAACACATATTGGACAAGTCACCAACACTCTTATGAGGACCACACTTTAGCCAAGGGGAACTTTATTTATCAAGATATTAGCTATAAGCATGCCCTGAACATCAAAGCTTTATATAATCCAGATCAGCCTGTCTGCGTCTCACTTAAGAGACAACGCTGGACAGCACATGGCCTGGAAAGGTCTTTGACACTCTGTTTATGAGACCACACTTAATAGCAAGAAAATAACTTTCTCTGTATCAGCTCCCAAAATAACTTTTGTTAATACAAGTATGTGGCAATGCCAATATGGGTTGCTTAGTCGATGATAACATTTAGCTGCATGATTGTATTTAATTGATGACAAAAAACTTTATAAGAAACCAGCACAAAGCACACTCTACAGGCAACTCCAGCAGTATACCCCCCTCCCCCCGCAACAAAACTAACGGTGAACAACAAAACAAAACTACAAGTAGAAGGCAAAGAAAAACATAGTAAAAATTGGATGCTCACCCCTGCAATGTCTGATGGGGTGAGGGGAGACAGGATAGCTCGTTGGTTGTCCTCACAGAGATGGTGGAAATTTTTCTCCCCAATTTTTGTTCATGTCCAATCTCTTTTCATACCCTTTTTCCTTAGGTAGGTTGAGTGACTATAGTAAAAAATTGTTTTTATTTTGGGGGTGACACACAGATGCCTGAGAGCTGACTCCTTGAGTCTCCACAGGTTTGTGGCAGAGAAGGGTCATGTCATTTCCATAACACTCCATTCTTCGGTAATCTCATCAATATGACTTGAGCACTTTCAAGGAGCCACTGGAGTCACTTTGTCCCCTGACAATGATTCCTGGGAACACCCCTCCATGGGCTGAGATGTTCCCCTTAAACCATCTAGAGGTTATCAGTGCTATCACTCCACACCATATATCATATAATTTGTCTGTTATTGTTTTTACTATTGTGTGCATTATTGAAGAAAAACTTCCAATGGAGTTTATTAAATGTATTGAAGCATCTATTCCTTTGTAAATATATACACGTCTTTGAAATGGGTAACTGAATTTTCACACTTGAAAACTGAATTTTAGGCACCAAATAAAAAGTAAGTGCATGTTTCAAAGGCACTAGCTACCATAAACTTACAGTAGGTTGAAATTGAATTGATATTTTATATATTTGGCTCAGAATGTTATTTTCTTTTTGACAACTTCAATTATTACAAACTTTTATATTGGAACTATATGGAAACATACTTATTCAAAATCAGTGTTTACTATCAGAACGTATCAATGTGTTAAAACCAAGAAAGGCCATATGTATTCTGAAGCCATTGCTGAAATTTCTTGCACAAAGACTAATGCTGATGGTTGAAATTACTTATTCATTAGATAAAACACTTTCTTACCCACAGTAATTTATTATGGTATTAGTTCTGCCAGCAGTGCTACAAAATCAGAACGTAACATTGAGAAAATACTTGCTGAATTATGTATGTGGAGTTATTTCAATTGACTTTATGCTACTCTGCTAATTTCAGTTATACTATTTAGGGAAAACAAGTAGCACGATGACAGAAATCCTCTTTCTTTTTGTGTTAAGAAGTAGAATTTTTGACACAGACATGGTGGCAATTTGTCTGATTTAAACAAGGAAAATCAACAAGACAACTCTTGACAAAAAGAATTCCTGGTCAATTACTGTGGGAGAAGGGGAAAAGATCAGTTACCTGGAAAGTAAGTGTTAAGAAAAAAATAACTAATCCACTCAATTCTGGTAAGAAAAAGAATATTCAGGTGAATTTCATGTGAACAAAATATGTCATCAGTTGACTGGCCTTTGTTTTTCTTTCCCTTTCTACTAAGCAGTGCCCCTTCCTTAATAAAGGATGACAATGTTTTAGATTTCAAAAAGAAAAATATAAAGTCCCCATGTAATAACCTTTTTAACCATTGGCACAGGCAACACTTGTACTGCTAATGAATCTCAAAAGTGGAAAAGTATTCCCAGTAGTCAAATGAGTACCAGTGATTCTCTAACATATGCCAAGAGACTTGAGGTTAACTGAGGGTGTTACGAAGCATTAATAACACAAACTAATGCAAAATTAGGCATGTGAAGTTAAATAAGGAAGAGTTTGTTTCATGCTGCTTCTTTCCTTCCATCAAGTTTTGGGTTTGCCCTCATTTTCTGAAACAGTTCCTAAAGGTGGTCTTCTGACCATCCCTTATAGAATCCGCTACAAAATACTGATGATAACATTTGGTACAAAATGTGATAAAATTCCTGTCAAATTATTTAATAAATGCAAAATAATTATCTGAAAGATGTGTTGAATCTGAGCCATGACTTTAAGTTTTACTGAATCCGGGTTTTACCAGGCCTTATCTTCTTCTCAGCCAGAAAATTTATGTTGCAGGTGTAGACTGTGGTTCAGTTGGCTTCTCCTTTCATTTAATTTTGTAGGAGGTCTCTTAATTTATTAATAAATTGGTGTTTACATAGTATCTTCCAGTGATAAAGCCACATTTTTATCCATGAGAACAAAACACAGCAATTTAACTCGAAACATGACTTTTTCATTTTGATCTGTGACTCAGGAAAAAATTTTGATATTTCATCGTCTCAATCCTATTCCATCTGTACAAGACTGTTAGTGGCTTTGTGGTGTACACAAAACAATGTTTCATTATCAATTAGGCATTTAAATTACTTTAACACAAAGATGCTCATCTAATCTTAGTTGTTACAAATTTTTTCTCAACATGATGTGACTTTTCTCATGATGTTTTGGATCTATCAGTTTATTAATACTAATTCCCTGCTACGCTGCATTACACTAGCCTGAACAATTAGCCTTGTCTCAAGTTTCCCTGGAAATACCTAAAAATGTATTAAAGTATGTAAATTATCTAATCTTATATATTCTGATTACTAGAATTACTACAATATCATATCTTTAGTACTTATGGATACTTGAAAAATACAGTGGTGCTAATCTCTTTACCTTTTTATAACTTCTTTGTTCTATTCCACTTTTCCAAACTGCAAAAAAAAAAATTGTAATAAAATTCAGTTCCATTTTCAAGGATTATCTATATGAGCCAGGATTTGCATTAAATAGTAAATATTACCCTTAGTAATTTTGGCAAGTCATAATAACTTTCACAATTTTACCTATTATTGTCAATTTTTATTTTCATTTTCATTTATATCAGATTTTTCTGACAGTCTCCAGGTGCTCTAAATTGCAGTCCTTATATATTAAAGTGAACACAGTATTTGCAAATAGTAAAGACAACACAGAATGAGTCTTTAGTATCTAGATAAATCAAAGACAGACAAAAATGAGATGAGAAAAGTCTTCATTATTCTCATTTTATGGACCAAAAGCTGAATCCAAGAAGGCTAAATTATTAGCTCAACAGTCACAATAAAAAGCAGGAAAATGGTATGTTCAAAGTCATCTTTAAAACCCCAGATATCTCTATTGTCCCACTATGAAAGATATTTTCCAGAAGTAGCCAAAACTTTCTCATTTCAGTAATTCTCTCTTAAAACATAGAGGAAATATTCCTCTTTTTATAATGCACCAAAAGTATCCATGATAAAAATCATATTAGAGTCTTCTATGAACCAGAGGAAATATTTTTATTACTGTTATTTCAATAGCCAGTTGAAGAAAAATAAGATCATAAAGAAACTGAGGCTACAGCCTGCTGAATAGGCAATGCCTTAATCCCTTGTAATCTCCCATTTAGTAGAGGATTTAGACTGATTACAGTGAAAGAGATGCTGAATGGATATTATACAGTAGAGGAGGAAAAAAAGATACCAGAAGAATATAGTGAAAACCTGAAGAAATCCTCATATACCCAGAACTTGAGTTTACTGTTTTCTCACTGCTTTCATCATGGCTAAATCTTTTTAGCAAATTAAATATTACTAATAAGCATTTCCTGGCTTTGGAGTCCTATTAAGATCTGGTCATTTGACCCATTACTTTTCTGAAGTGAGAACTAGTCTACTTTTGTCCTGGGACAGCTAGATCTCTCAAACTATTTCCAGACATCTTTCAGAAGGTAGCATGGAGTAGGGACAGTCACCAACATGCAGTTTTCACACACTCTCTTGTCAAGCTTAATAGTGCGAATATGGTCAGGTTATGTCACTGGATTTCTGGGCCACAAAATCAAATATTAATAAGATTAACATCAGTGTATTTTCATTATAAAATTAAATCTATGAAGATTCTATTAAAGATTTCCCCTTTCCAATACAGCTCTATTTTGAGGATTTATCACTTCATGTGAATACATCTTGTATGATTCTTGCTTCCTTCTCCCCATGAATCGCCATCTTCCTTGCATGTAACAGGAATTTCAAGAAATCAGGGTTTTTTTGTTGTTGTTATTTCTGCTTCGTTTGCAATGTTTATCTTCCTAAATTTGTGTTGAGCTTTCATAATATTACACCATGCATTGGACAGAGTATTCTTTCATGTCCAATGGTATGTATCAATCACTCAGTTATCCCTCTGACTATGGCAACTAAAAATTGCTTCAAATAGTGTGCTTATGTTTAAAATTTACCATTTCAGGAAAATGTAGTAAGAGTTTTGATTAAGAAATTAAAGTAATCCAGTCGTTGAATGACAGTGAGAAAATCCAATAGTTCACAATTTGTCTCCATTTTAGTAAATAGTGCTAATATCATAGGGAGTTGCAAGCATGTAAATCCAAAACGTGGAAATTCAGATTTTGAGCATTTAGTAATTTAGATAATTAATTTAATTAATTTATTTTACAATATGTTATGAATGTTTGCCTCAGGATAACAAGTACATGCTGCATGGAGAAAAAAAAATAGATTGCTTTGTCTCCCACAGTTCTAGAAGTTGTTATTTTGTTGGACTTTACTGTCCACTGAGTATGACTTTGTAGTGTATTTGAGACTTTATTCTTAGCTTTGCCTCATCTCAAACGAAATGAAAAAGCAGATTAACCATGAGCTGTTACAATGAGAGCTCAGTTTGAGCTCACGATTGATCATTTTCAGTGAAATAACTATAAGAGTGCATCTGGTATAGTATATATGGTGTCCGGACACAGTTGTTATTTTGGAGTACAGCTGAAAGAGAGTGAAGGAAAAACCATAGGACCTTCTGAAAACCTTAACAGACCAAACAGCCTCTTTTGGGACCTGAAAACAATCAGCTCTAGGCTTTACTCTTTTGGTCCTTGGACTGTATTTTCAGCTGTTCTTTGGCTTAAACCAAAGACTGTTTGCTGTTAAATCAGGACTTCCTAGCCTAAGCTTTCTCTGGCCTCTGCTAATGATAATAAATAAATTGAACTACTGTTTTATGGAATCTCATT
Organism: Pithys albifrons albifrons; assembly: GCF_047495875.1. Classification (NCBI taxonomy): domain Eukaryota; kingdom Metazoa; phylum Chordata; class Aves; order Passeriformes; family Thamnophilidae; genus Pithys; species Pithys albifrons. The sequence goes on from NC_092459.1 coordinate 37,537,982, forward strand.
CCTGTGGAATAGGTTAAAATAGGTGGTAGTTTATACTTTATGTATATATAGATATAGATATATGAATCCCGGGGTCCTTTATATTTACATACAATGATACAAGTCTGTAACTGTTATCAAAATTTGTTTGTCCCACTTTTCTGACTGCTTAAGCTTCATCATTTCTTCCTCTGAAAAGAAAATGCCTGTTTGGTTATATTTGCATTCACCAGCTTCGTAGTTTTTTTATTCTCATCTGGAAACAGGACCTTAATCCAGTCTAGTAGTGACCAGGATACTGAGGATTAAGCTGAAAGAAAGGAAAGAAAGAAAGGCAAGAAATAAAGGCAGGAAAGGCAGTCAGGAAAGCAGGCAGGCAGGAAGGCAAAAAAGGAAGGAAGGAAGGAAGGAAAAGGAAGGAAGGAAGGAAGGAAGGAAGGAAGGAAGGAAGGAAGGAAGGAAGGAAGGAAGGAAGGAAGGAAGGAAGGAAGGAAGGAAGGAAGGAAGGAAGGAAGGAAGGAAGGAAGGAAGGAAGGAAGGAAGGAAGGAAGGAAGGAAGGAAGGAAGGAAGGAAGGAAGGAAGGAAGGAAGGAAGGAAGGAAGGAAGGAAGGAAGGAAGGAAGGAAGGAAGGAAGGAAGGAAGGAAGGAAGGAAGGAAGGAAGGAAGGAAGGAAGGAAGGAAGGAGGGAAGGAAGGAAGGAAGGAAGGAGGGAAGGAAGGAAGGAAGGAAGGAGGGAAGGAAGGAGGGAAGGAAGGAGGGAAGGAAGGAGGGAAGGAAGGAGGGAAGGAAGGAGGGAAGGAAGGAGGGAAGGAAGGAGGGAAGGAAGGAGGGAAGGAAGGAGGGAAGGAAGGAGGGAAGGAAGGAGGGAAGGAAGGAGGGAAGGAAGGAGGGAAGGAAGGAGGGAAGGAAGGAGGGAAGGAAGGAAGGAAGGAAGGAAGGAAGGAAGGAAGGAAGGAAGGAAGGAAGGAAGGAAGGAAGGAAGGAAGGAAGGAAGGAAGGAAGGAAGGAAGGAAGGAAGGAAGGAAGGAAGGAAGGAAGGAAGGAAGGAAGGAAGGAAGGAAGGAAGGAAGGAAGGAAGGAAGGAAGGAAGGAAGGAAGGAAGGAAACAAAAAGAAAAGAAAAATATCTTAGTCATAGAAGCATTTCTGCAGTACATGCTGAATTCTGACAAGTTCTAGAAGAATTTGTAAAGCCAAAATATCTATGAACCACATCCATAGGGGTTATATTCTACACATTCTGAAAGCATTAACACCAGAAAAATTCCACTTTGATTTAAAATGAAAATATTAGTTGGCCTATAGTAGGGTGACTGACCTAAATCAAATGTAATTGTATGCACTTAGTGCAGCTTGAATCTAAATTATCTATGCCATAACACTCCAAGAGGCATTAAGGGAAAAAAAAAAGAGTCTTGAATTTTATTCTGTAACATTTAAAATCTGTAGTTTGCAAGTAAACCATTGCTATGAATTGTATTAGACAAATGAATAACTAAGAAAGAGCAGGATGGAAAAGAATACTTGGCTTCTTGTGTTCTCATTCGGGTATTTTTAAATTAGGCTGAAACATTGCCATGGGTGACCTTCTGAAATGGCTAGCTGGTATTTTCCTATTCTCCTTTTATTTGCTGTTATGGTTGTTGTTTTATTGCATAATAACTTACAAGCATAGTAGGCAATTGCAAGAAATTATTATCAACACAAAACTGAGATTTTTAATTTTAAAATGTTGTCACTAATCAGGTTTTTTTTCTTTTTCCTTTTTGAGACAGTGGGTCTGTGTGCATGGAAATTGCTACCACACATTAATATTTGAACAACCAAGGCACTGGGAGAAACTTGGTTGAGCAATGTAGGTAGGAAATAGGCTAATTTTTGTTGCAGATATCTAGTGTCTTACAAAACTCAGAAGCCCTGGAACTAGGAAATAATGGACTTCTTACTGCTGTCTACCATTTGTTTGCTTTTTTTTATTTCTTTGTTTTTTAACTATGATTAAATCTATTTTTCTTTTACACAGCTATATAAAGTATTCAATTGTAGACATGCAAATAGAAGTGCACATAAATCTTTACTTAGGGCGGTCCCGTGGTGTAATAGTGAGCACTCCGGACTCTGGATCACAAGGCCAGGAGTTCGAGTCTCAGTGGAGACATACCGGGCAGTTCAATGCCTCTCTGCCATCTGATCCCGTCAGATCTCGGATGCTCAGCAGGGTCAGCCCCGGTTAGCACCGGGTGCTGTAGACAGTCCTGCGGACTTCACTGTCACTGTCCAAGCTCACTTGGCCATGGCAGATGGACCTCAGGACTGAAACGGTGGGGCCAGTTCTGCACACACTGTGCCTCACCTAAAAAGAAAAACAAAAAACCCACTGTGCAGGCTTGAAGGGCACACCGCCACATGGGAAGAGCCCTTCCCAAATCTTTGTTCATGAAGTTTGGCCATACATACATACAAATCTTTACTCATCTCTAGTAACTCTTGCTTTCATATATATGCAAACCAAAGCTGCGGGAGGAACCTAGGTCTCTCTCCTAAGTGGGAAATTTGAAGAATATATTCATCACCTCAGAACTGACTTAAGGCCTTGCAGTCATCCCAAGTCAGAAATATTCCCTTTTACTTGAAGAAAAATTACTGAACTGAAAATCCTTATAGTGAGTCAGATAACAAACTAAGTATAAAGCAGGATGAATCTCAAATGTACATGTTAGCAATTGTGCAATAGTGCCATGACTTGCATTTATTGCATGGCTGAATTAAATAAAAATCATTCCAGTGCTTAAAATGGAAGCTTAGCTTCTTAAAAATGATGCATCTCATTAACTTGAGAGGTTGAAGGAACTGAAAAGTTATGTTTACTGTTTTAAAGAAAAGTGTTTCTGCCTACAGAAGGTACTCGAATATACCCATCAGCTTTAGTAATAATACCAATTGCACAACATATTTGTTATTTGAGAATATTTGATACATTGTATTAAAACTACAAAGCATCATGTTAAAAAAAAAATGATTTTGAAACATAGCTTTACCTGACATTTGGAATTTTAAAAATGTGAAATCCAACACTCACACACATCTTTTGATACATATTTTAAGCATTAAAAAGGGAGTTGTATAGTGCTTTGTACAGTGTTAGTTTTATCCTAATTTATTTACATTGTTCTTGTCCTAATTTCCTTTCCATTCCTATATACTTGCCTATATAGGGCAAATTCAATTAATAGGTGACAAATATTTTCATTACTGTGTGGTAACATTAACAGACATTTTGTGTGGCTTATATGATTCTCCCATCTAAAGCAGAGAGTCAGGTTTTGTTGTGACAGGCCAAGACAAAACTGAAGGGAGTGAAGGAGTATAGGTCTATGAGGCAAACACCTTGGCAATGGCAGGTGAAACACTGTGATATGGGAGCCTGTGTCTGTGTGCACAGGCAAGGGAGGAAAGGCAGCAGAGGTGAGATGGAGTCAAGCTTCAATACATCTGCCTGCTCAACCCACTTCCTACAAGAGGAAATTTGCTTCCTTCTTTTCTTTTCCATCTCTGATTTGCATAGTAACGTTGCAGGTAATTGGCATAAAGCAGTTTAAAATATATTTACTGGGTAAGATGAATGAGGCAGATTTTATCATTTTAGTCTAACTTTTATTTGAGTAAATTCTTATTCAGGTTAAGTTTGAGGAACCCATGGAACCTACAGAAGTCTTACACTATACGAGTACAAACATTTACCCTTGCTGAAAAAGGTTATGTATAGACATCGCCTTATTTCTTCCTGGAACTGGTTAAGACAAATTATGGGAGCCAAAATTTGTAATCAATTGCCTGCTCATGATTACTTTCTCATAGAAGCAATAGATCACAAGTGTCTAACTCTGTTTGCATGAGGCATTCAAATTATGTAGTGAGACTGAGGCTGTGCTGAATACTATGGCTACCATGTTATCATTAATAATCATTCACATTGTGGTTGGGAATGATAGGATTGCCAAGAAAAATAGTTAAGTAAATAGCATTATCTGTTGGCCTGTAAAGTAATCAGATAGCTTCTCAGGATTTTTAAATAATCCATTAATGTAAGCCCTTACTTAAGAGTTATTTGACTGCATGTAACCATTGCTTAATTTCAGCACAACACAAGGAGTGGGGAGTACTGTGCTACCTTACTGCCAAATGTCAGACATTGTATATTTTAATCAGTACTTTGTACATATTAGTACCAATTGTAATAAACAGTTTTGGACATCTATCTTCACAGCTGCCTTTCAGAAACCATAAATCAGAATACCCTCTTTGCAGAGCCTTCGTGTGGTAAAACACCCATATACATGTGTCTGTACATACAGATATGTGTATATGAACATGCATTTCTGAAAGCTCTACTTCCATATTTCTGCACTATGAAGAAACAGAGAAGGTATCTAACCTGTATTAATGAAGCTTACAAGTTGGAAAGGGGAGAAAGTGGAAAAGGGAAAAAGAAGTTAAAATGTATGGTGGAAGGATAAATATCAAGCGATGAGAACAGAAAAGGATAAAGTAAGTTACAGTACATATGATTTAATAGGTTACCACCAACCCTGAAGCCAGACTTCCACTTCAATCAGCCTGCATAACTGAAGGAATCACTTCAGACTGATGGCTTTTATTCAGATCAAGTCTGTTCAGAATCTTAGACTCAGTGAAATATCTGTCTTGCATACACATTATTGTTCATAAGCATTGGTTTGCAAAAGGCTTTACTGTTTTCTTCGAATTTTCTTAAGATACTTTACATTCTTTCTTTCAACAGACTTCAATATGGAGACCTAGTGGAGAAGGATTATCATAGTTTAACAAAGTGAAAAACTAATTGAATCATTAACTAGCCATTCAGATTCAAATGTCTTCCTCTCATTTGCACCCTTGTTTATACTTCTGCTTTACTCTTGCACATCTCTCTTTAGTTTACCTTATTTGTAAAACTCCTTAGATTGTAGGTCTGCCCTGAAGAGGTCATGTGAAAATGCACATCAAAATGTGAGTGAAAGTCATGGCTTTCTGCGTTATTGATTATACATTTTTTTTTCAGTAAGATTTTTGTCCTTAGTGATTGGAAACACATACAAAAAAAAAAAAAGTGTGATCATACAACTCTATTTATACAACATTTTGTTTAATACTCTTTTCAACTTCCCATGAATAATAGACATTGTTGAAAAAAATGTGTGATTAAACAAAATATCATAAATATCAGACAAATAATAACTATGACTTTGCAATTTAAATATGTTCCCTTTCACTGTAAATTAAGTTCTTGCTTATCAGCTACCTTGGTTGTAGTGATAAATTCCATACCAGTTTTCTCTTTTCATTCCAAATCGTCTCTTAACAGCAGGAATCAAATTAAAAGAAATTATGCATATAGTTAAGGGATCTTACTGGTGGAGTTCTAACAAGTTTCTTCAAAGAGCTGCCTGAAATTGACAATAAATTTTGTTTCAATTGTCTGCTCTTCTGCCTGCATATCCTATTAAATTTCATATTGTAAATCTCATTCTGGTCAAGAGATACTTTAGATTTGAAAGTAAAAATTAACTGGTTTTTCAACATGACCATGGCTGAATGAATTAGCAGATGGTCAAACTTCAGGGGAACTATTAACTCCACTTTTATAAATTATAATAATGTAGTTGTGAGTCATAGGATATTTAGCAGTTTAGGGTTAACAGCAAATATTAATGTAAGGTGAATGTGTATTTGAACATACTCACAAAGACAGAAACTATGGTGGAATTTGTCTCAGAAATGCAGCGTGATTTTCTTCCAGGAGTAATCAACATTACTAGGAGAACAAAATATTGATTCAAGCCTGTTTGTATTTGCATATGTATGGTGCATTTATATATATTTAAAAATTTGCTTTCTTAACTGTTATATGAAACAGGCAGAAACTATAGATATAAGCAGAACAATGCCAGAAAAACATACCCATTCACACGTAGGGGTGTATATTTTAATCCAGCTGAGTCATTTTTATTCTCTTTCGTAACTTTTCTGGCAAGCTGAAAGTATAAGTAAAATGTGTCACACACTCAGACTTCACTTCAAAAAAGCCCAAGCAAACAAAATTCAAGTATATTCAGATAAACTTTCAATCTTTTTTGCATAGGAACAACCTTCTGATTTTTTTTTAAATAAATCAATAAATTTATCAGTTTAGAAAGCTGAGGAGAGGGAAAAAACACATCTGAGTCTACTACAGCCCCCTGAAAATTCACTCTCCCTCTGCTCAAATCACCAGATTCTCTTCAGCTCTCCTTACAAATCTGTGTAAAAAGTAAACAACAACATAGATTGCCCCTCCTCTGCTTTTTGCTGTTCCCACCTACTTGTATCCTCCTTCAACACAACTGATCATGCTCAATACTCAAGAGGTCCTTCTGCAATATTGGTTTTTTGTATTATAAGCACCAATACAGAAGGAAAACTAATTTATCCAAAATGGACTTTCATTAAAGAAGAAGAGCAGTTTGATCACTCTTTGAAGTGTGATAATCTTCCTTTAATGTAGAACAGGCCCATAACAAGTGTCACAACAAGCGTCAGTCATGCATATAGGGATAGCCAGACTGTCTCCCTACTCATAGCCAGCTTTATGGGGCAGGGAGTAACATCATTTGTAATCTGCAGACCACAGGCTTATTATTGACATTCAGGCTATACTGGAGCAGGTATTTTCAGTTAGTAAAATGGTGAATTATTCCTGATGGCACAGCTAAGAATGGCTCCCTTGTGCCCATAATCTACTGTCTTCCTCCCCCGTGGGAACAGTATCATACACATGCAGCTTGTACACACACACATGTACACACATGGTCTGTCTGTCTCTCCTGCTTTTGCACTTCTCATGTGGACTCCAGAGGTTCCTCAACCACAGTTTGAACTTCTTTTTGTTGGTTCAGCAGTACAGGCTGAGTCAATGTAACAGGCATGTGAAAAGCTGATGTTAAAACCTATTCTCCATGGGCATTTTGCCATCTTGCACACACTTTCCAGCTACTCCTCATTTCTGTAGTAAGATAATAACAACTAAAATAATGGGATTTTTTTTAATTCAATGTATTATAGACAGGTTCAGATCTATGTAATGGCATAAAAATTATGGAAAATATCTATCTATCTATCTATCTATCTATCTATCTATCTATCTATCTATCTATCTATCTATCTAATCATCATGGCTAGGCTCCACGAACGAAGATTTGGGAAGGGCAATACCCACAATTGCTGCAAGCGTGCTGATGCCTAAAAAGGCCGACATGGGATAGGCAGGTCTGGTCACAAAAGGCAGAGCGGAACGTCTCTTTAGGTGATATTCGTGAGGAACGGTTCTTTCTGCAGTGTCTTTTTTCCTTGAGACTGATTCTGTGTGCGTTCTCAAAAGAAGTAGCAGTGTCATGGATGGTGTGTCTCCATGAATCCCGATTGGAGGCTAGAGTGGACCATTGATGGCAGTCAATATGGCCAAGGCTGAGGTGTTGTTTCAAGGAATGCTTGTATCTCTTCTTTAGGGCTCCTCTCTTGTGGCAGCCGGTGGTGAGTTCACCATAGAGCACAATCTTTGGGAGGTGGTGATCCTCCATCCTGGAGACGTACCCTGCCCAGCGCAGCTGCATTCTCATCAGCATGGCCTCAATACCGCTGACCCCTGCCTGTTCAAGAACAGACACATTGGTCACGTAATCAGACCAGTGGATGTTTAGGATTGAACGGAGGCAGCGCTGATGGAAGCGTTCGAGAAGCCGCAGGTGGTGGCGATAGATGACCCATGACTCAGACCCATATAAGAGAGTAGACAGTACAATGGCTCTGTAGATACTAATCTTTGTACTTTTCTTCCGGTGTTTATTGGATCAGACTCTTTTATGGAGTTTTCTGAAGGCTCTGTATGCCTTTGCTAGCCTGTTGTCTATCTCTTTGTCAATCTTACCGTCTGAGGAAATGATACTTCCCAGATAGGTGAACTGCTGGACTGACTAAGCCCAGAATTGCCTATGGTTATGTGGGGGTGATGGAAGACTTCCTGAGGTGCAGGTTGGTAGAGAACTTCCGTCTTCTTCAGGCTGACTTCCAGCCCAAAAACTCAGCAGCCTCTGCAAAGCAGAATGTTAAGTGCTGCAGAGCTGCTTCTGTGTGAGCAACGAGGGCGGCATCATCAGCAAAAAGCAGCTCATGGACAAGGTGATTCAGGGTCTTGGTGTGGGCCTTCAGTCGCCTTAGGTTGAATAGGCTTCCATCGGTACGATATCGGATGTAGATGCCGTTTTCTTCATTGAGGTCTGCTGTGGCACTTTGGAGCATCATGCTGAAGAAGATTGTGAATAGAGTTGGTGCAAGAACACAACCTTGTTTCACACCATTGCTTATTGGAAAGGGCTCCGAGAGTGCATCGCCATATCTGACTGTCTTGGTTTGAGGGGAAAAACCAAAATGTTTTACCCACAAGAAGGGGAGGGGCCTCCTCCACAATAATCACACCACTCTTTATCAAATTTAAGAAAAGGAATTTTAATACAAGAAGGATAACTGCTATATATATATATATATATGTAAACAGACTAGTGCAACCCACTTCCCCAACACCATAAGGGAAAAAAAAAAACAACAACAAAACCCAGCAGGTTTTCCTCCAGGAGAAAAGGTTATACTTAAGTGTCCTTGTCACAACCCGGCTGGCTGCAGAGTGAGTTTCAGTCCCTCTCCAGTGAAACAGACGAGCAGTGGGCTTTCAGATGGACTCAGTCTCTTCCCCCTGTGTTCCCCGTCCAAGAAGCAGAAAGGTACGAGCAACCAGCAGCAAATCCAAGGCAGGCAGCAGCACGGCAGGAAAACAGCCGTCCGAAGTAGGCAGCGGCAAGACAGCCAGGGAAAACCCCAGCAGTAACCAGCAGGGCAGCCTGCCTCCTTGGAGTCCCCACTCCCCCCTTCCGCCGAGCCAAGACTGAGGAGAATATCCAAAAAAAAAACCAAAAGAGACAAACCTGCCCCCACCCCAGCGATCACAGTTAACTGCTTCTTTTGTTAACCGCTGGCCTGGGCACTTAAGTGGCAGGGGAGAGAATTTACATAATAATCCCAAACTACAACACTGACTTGTCCACGTTGATCCTCATGTAGCAGGATGATCATTTTGAGGAACCTGGGGGGACATTCTAAACATTCCAAGATCTGCCACAGGCCTTTTCTGCTCACAGTGTCGAAAGCTTTGGTGAGGTCAACAAAGATTACATAGAGTCTATTCTGTTCCCTACACTTCTCTTGCAGTTGTCTGAGAACAAACACCATGTCTGTGGTGCTCCTATTGGCTCTGAAACCACACTGGCTTTCAGGTAGAAGATCTTCTGCAATAGTGGGCACTAATCTGTTCAGAAGTATTCTTGCAAGGATTTTACCAGCAATGGAGAGCAAAGTAATACCTCGGTAATTTGAGCAGTCTGATTTTTCTCCTTCCTTCTTGTACAGGGTAATGATGACTGCGTCACGGAGATCTGATGGTAGTTCCCCTTGTTCCCAGCTATGCACAACAAGGTTATGGAATTTGGTATGGAATGCTTGACCTCCGTGCTTCCAGATTTCAGGTGGAATTCCATCAATCCCAGCTGCCTTGCCAGTTTTCACCTGTTGTATGGCCTTGAGTGTCTCTCCCATAGTAGGGGCTGCATCCAATTCATGTTTCACCGGTTGTTGTGTAATGTGCTGAATTGCTGAGCCTTGGACTACCCAGTTGGCACTGAAGAGAGTCTGAAAGTGCTCAGACCATCAGTTCAGGATGGAGGTTTTATCTGTTAGAAGCAGTTGACTATCTGCACTGAGTAGGGGGCTTTGAACCTGGTGTGTGGGTCCATACACTGCTTTCAGGGCCTCATAGAATCCTCTTTGTCACCAAAATCTGCGCATAGTTGTGTCTTTTCTACTAGGTTGAGCCACCATTTGTTCTGGATGTCTCGAAGTTTCTGTTGGAGTTTACTGCATGCAAGACGAAAGACGGCTTTTCTTATATGGCAAGATGGCTGAGCAAGGTGTGCTTGGTGAGCAGTTCTCTTTTTCTTCAACAATTCCTGGATCTCTTGGTTGTTTTCATCAAATCAGTCTTTGTTTTTCTTGGAGGAGAACCCTAGGGACTCTTCAGAGGACTGCAGGATGCAATTTTTAATATGTTGCCAAAGTGCTTCAGGAGAGGGATAATGTCCTAGTTCAGCAGGAGGGACCAGCTAACCCTGTGTGGGGGTGATCAAAGCTGTGTATTCTACCCCCTCTATTCATTCCCCAAGGTCAATGGGCCATTAGCAGCAGCTGCCCAGGGAGCCATTATCACTTCACACCCAGCCTGAGGGGGGTGGAGCTGCTAAGGGGCCATCAACAGCTCAACACCCCCTGGCTCCCAGAGTTAATCACCCATTGTGTGAGTCCCCGCCCAGGGGGAGGGACTGAGAGCTCCCTGAGGGTACATAAGTGGTGGGTAAGAAGACCTCGGGGACCTCTCGTCAGATCCAGAGCAGCAGCAGGCCCTTGACAGGAGGAGATCCCCGCTCTTGCCCAGACCACAGCCCTTGCCTGCACCAACAGGTTTTTCTTTTCCTTTTGCTCTGGACTTGGGGGAACCACAGGGGTCTCAGCACAAGGGCAAACAAACCCCCTTGAGTTTGTGCCCCAGGACACTGGGTTATACTGCTGGGGTTTTGTGAGTTGAAAGCAATTTCCCTTGTGTGTCAGTGTTGCTATTGTAATATTATTATTGAATTTTAGGTCTGACTTATAATCTCTCTTGTGGTGAGTTCATTTCCCCTGCTGGTTCACCTTTAAACCAGCACAGATCTATGGGATTATCTTTAAGTCTAGTTTGAAGGTTTACCTGGAAGTTGTCTCTCACTGTGGCTGTTTGAAGATTGCTGACTTGAAGCCTCCTCCTTGGAATGCCACCTCTCTTAGGTTTGGGCTTGAAGTGGAGGTTAAATTTGCAGAAGGCGGTGGTGTGTTTGACATTCTGCACTAAGCATCACTCGAGTATGATGGACATTTCTGACATTTCTCTGTTACACTAAGATATAGTCAATGAAGTGCCAGTGCTTGGATCAAGGATGCATCCAGGTTGACTTCAGGCGGTCTTTCTGTTGAAAGATAGTGTTGGTGATAGTGAGCTGCTGTTCTGCACAAAACTCTAGCAGGAGGCGTCCGTTGTCGTTGCAATTTCCAATGCCATGCTTGCCCAGGAATCCTTTCCAGGCTTCAGAATTCTTACCTACTCTGGAGTTGAAGTCACCAAGGATTATGATTTTATCATCTGCAGGAACATTTTGGGTGAGGCGGCGCAGGTCTGTGTAGAATTTGTCTTTTTCCACTGGGTCAGCTTGGAGAGTTGGGGCATATACGCTAAAAAGAACAATATGTTGCTTGTTGTGTAGAGGGAGGCGTAAGGACATAATGCGATCGGAATGACCTGTCGGCAGATTTTCAAGTTTGGAGGAAATGGAGTTTTTTAATCATGAAGCCAACTCCTGAAAGGTGTCTTTTGGTTTTGGGTTTGCCTGACCAGTAGAGTGTGTAGCCGGCACCATGTTCTGTAAGGCTGCCTTCCTCATGAAGATGAACTTCACTGAGAGCAGCAAAATCGATGTTGAGTTCATGGGCAATTAGAGCAGAACAACACTCAGGACATCCACTATCCCCAGTATCAAGCGTGGTTCTGATGTTCCAACATGCGAGTGTTAGTTTGAGCACACCTGTGCAGGCAGGTGTATGCCTTTGAAATCTCTTTGTTTTCGTTTGACCGCATGGAAGATGCCAGTTGGCCGCGGTTATCCAACCGGGTGTGGAGATGAGCTTTGTTTAGGCCACCTTTGCTAGGCCCCTCTCCATGTGGAGAAAGCAGTGTTGTCCTTAGAAAAGGCTGCTTGGTTGTTCAGGATGCTGCCTCAGAAGACTGTCATCTCTGGGCTCAAGTCTCTGATGACCAATATCCTGAACCACCTGCATGCAGGGTTGGGTCTGCAGCTTCCAGCTGCTTCCTATCAACTGCCATTTTCAACCCTTTCCTGTCTCTACAGGGCTTTGCAATGTATCTATCTATCTAATCATCTACCTACCTATCTATCTACCTATCCACCTCTGCATCACAAATTTCATTTTCTAAAGATCAAAAGATCAGGTATAAAGTCTGCAATTTTGACTAAAAGAGATGGGGTTTGCTACTTTTCATTTGATATTTTTAAAGCTGAACTCATGATCTCTTAAATAAATCATGGAAGATAAAAAGCAAAGAGTCAGGTTTTCTTTCATGGGCTAATTAATATGATATGAATGGCATTTAATAGGTACTTATCAACTAATTATAGGGGATTTTCAAATTCCTTATAAAAATTATCAGCATCAGCAGTAGGCAGCTACTTTAACATGGGGAAAATGGCCTTTTCTCAGTGAACAATTAATCCTACAATAAAACTAAAAGTTTGTGAAGCCTGTAACGGCTTATTCATAATGCTGCTTAAAAGTTTAAAAGTCCGTGGCACTTGATAACCTACAAGATTTAAATTTGCTGTGTGCTTTTAATATGTGATTTTCTGGTATTTACTTATTGTTGTTTTTTAATCCTCATATCACACTTGGAATGGGAAACTAAATTTTAAAAGTGAAATAACGTTAGTTTGATACAGCAGAACAAGTGGGAATTATGACTGGGCCAGTGCAAGCAGTTACCAGAAAACTTAAGTTGCCTGTCCTCTCCATACTTCAGAGGTATTTTCAGGGTGTAACATATAATTCTTTCTGGCTTGATTCTCATTCACTACACTTTGCGCTTGAGGAGAAGTGCTCAATCCCTCCTTCTGATCAACTTGGTGACCCTCCTCCAGACTCATTTCAATAGGTCAGTGTCCTTCCTGGGTTGCAGACTCCGGAGGTGAATGAAGTACTTGAAGTGGAGTCTCACCAGAGCAGATCAGATGGGCAGAATCACCTTCCTGAACCTGCTGACCATGCTTCTTTTTAGGCAGCTGAGGATGCAACTGGCTTTCTGGACTGCAAAGGCATATTGATGGTTCATGTCCATCCTCTCATCCTGCAGCACCCCCAAATATTTCTCATTAGGGCTGCTCCAAGTCTATTCATCACCACACTGTATTGATATCCTGACTCAAAGTGCAGCACCTTGTACTTGGTCTTGTTAAACCTTATAAGATTCCCATGAGTCCACTCTTGAGCTTGTCCAGATCCCTCCGGATGGCATCCCACCCCTCCAGTGTGTCAATTACACCACTTAAGTGGGTGTCACCTGCAAACTTACTGACAGTGGGCTCAATCCCTTTGTCTATGTCATTAATGAAGATAGTAAATAACACTGGTCCCAATACAGACCCTTGAGGGACACATCTAGCGAAAAAGGAAAAAAAAAGTAGTCTCATTGCATCATCTGAGTAGACATCTGTTTCACAAACTCTGAAGAGAATTTTAAATGTTTTATTTGCATACCAAATTTTTCTTTTTCCTAGAAAGTCCATGAAATTGAAAATAGGGGAAAATTATTTTAAAAGAGATGAATTTCAAAGAAATCTTTCCTCAAAATGATTCATCATTAGTTATGTTACCATATCCGTATGACAAAATGTCTGCCTACAAATCTGTCCTACAAACTGTTGTGAGAGGGGGAAAGAAGTTATTTAGATCATTCTTATTACCATCATCTAAACCTCAATAATGCCTTGAATATCATCAAATCATTCTTCCTAACTGCATGCAAACAAATAACAAGGAAATTCTCACTGTTGCAAAGAACTTGCAATCTCATTATAAGATAGTAGACAGCAGATGAATGCAGCAAACAGATGGGGGAAGAATAAGGTAGCAATGAGATGATTATAATCAGCATGATAAACAGTGATGCATACCAGCAAACCGGCTGTGCATGCACGTAAAATTAACATAAATACTATTTACATAATATTAACTAGTTCAGAACATCTGATATTGTCAGTTTAGAACAACAAGCAATGCAGGTTCATTGACTGAGAGCTTGATGGCCCCCTGGTATCACTGGGGAGAAGTATTTTAGATGCCTGGTGATACTCGCTGATGAAAGGATGGAGAGTACTTTCAGTCAGCAACAGGTTTGCTGAACTTTTGCAAAGTGATCATTTCCATATTACTGGGAATTATAAGGTGAGGAAGGAAGTTCAGGTCAGAAAAACTCATCTTTCTATGTTTGCTGTGGTTTTCTTTCCAAATAAAAGTAAGGAAAATGAGAACTGGAGATAAATGTCTTGGAAAGAAAATATGCTGAATGAGGAAGCAATCTGAAAGGCTTCATTGCTAAACAACTTGAGGCCATTTTGCTCATTGTTAGAACAGAACTTCAAAGAGATAATTCAAGTCATGATGGCAACATTACTTTAGAAAACACTGGAACAGTCCTGGGAAGCATTTGATAGATGTTCTTTCTCAAAAAAAGGGAAAAAAAAGACACACTGTAAACACTTCTAACATTTAGGAACTGAACTTCCACAAATATTCAGATGGCAAATACTAGTGGAAAAATACATTTGCATCTAATTCTCTGTTGTTGCGAAGAAAAGTGTCTGCAAATTTAAATGTAAATGTGTATGGAGCAGGTAATTCTGCATACTCATTATTTTTTGTGTGTGTTACAAAAGTAACTGTCAGGAACATAGAGCTGCAGCCACCTCTGGCCTCATGACAGTTTTTTTATCACAGGATGGCTGAGCTTCAAGAAATGTTATAAAAATGATAAAGTTCTGCAAACCGCAGCACATACTTTTTACGCAATTAAATAGTGGAAAATCTACATCTGAAGTGTAATATAGAAACTATTTGGCAGAGATGTCCCATACTCAAGTAAACCACATTCTTCCCAGTGTGGCTTTCAAGGAATGACTTGAAGGATATTACTTGTACCTTTTTTTTGAATACCTATACAATCATGCACAATATGCAGTAATGTGGGTTTGAAACTGATCTTCTGATGATGACAGTATTGCATTTCCAAGAGAGATGGCAATGAATAGAAGGGCTAGTTTTAATTTTTCATGCAATTTTAATTCTGACTACTTAAACAAGTATATATTTCCCATGGGTACTTTAGGACTTTGAGAGCTGATGTTGCTAAAATTCATTTAGCTTCTTAAATTAATTCAGGGGGTTTATTTAAAAAATACTATGAGGAAAAGGATTTCTAATCCATTGCAAACAAACTAAAAGCAAAATTTTCAAATAGATTATTATTAATATTCTGTTATTAATGCAATTTTTTGCTAAAAATATTGTATTTTTCCCCAAGATGTTTTATTCAGAAAATACTTTTTTTTCCAGTCTAGTCATTTTAACTGTAGATATAGATAAATCTGTGGTTTATAACTACAAAAAAAAATATTGTATTCAAACAAAGGGATTTTTAAAGGCGTCATTTTAATGTAAAGTCTTCCCAGATTAGCATGAGGACACGTGAGCACCTACTAAAGACATAAATGTATTAAGAATTTTTTCTTACATATGTAAATGAAAGTAACTCAGTCATTCTGCCACTGTTATTTGACTTCTCTGAAGGAGGGTAAGCTGGAAATTGCAAAAGACCTACCAAGGCCCAGACATATGAATGGTTCTTCACCTATGACAGAATTGTCTTTGAAAATGTCCATAGTACTCCTATAGACAGGTGGGTTAATTTAAGCAGTTTCTTTAATGTAGCTTTCCGTTTCTTGCCTGATATATTGGCTAGATTATTATGCTTGATGGCTTTTAGATCCAGATGATAGTCATGTTTCAGGTTAAGTTACAAGATCACTGAAAAATACTAAAATTTAAGAAAATGTTAACATCAAAATTTTGTAATGTTCATGCAATTTCACTAAAGTAAAAATTGCCTCATTTCTTTGATGTAGTGGTATCCAAAGTAATGGGCCATATTTGAAACCAGCAGTTTGTCTCCTATTTGAAAAATTGTTGTACTACTTCATCGCTTTAAAATTTGGCTTTTCATTTTTTTTAATATTTATGTCCTTTACAACAGTAAATATTAAGACACAAATACCCCTTCTGCCCTAAACTCAGAAAGTAAAATAAGTAATAAAGTCATTAAGAAGAAAGAGAGAAATAAAGCAGGACCATAAACAGGGGAAAAAAGTAGATAAATGAACAAAAATAAGGATAAAAAAATACACTAGAAAGACACGGATAGGAACATTCCTGAATATTTGATTTCATGGAAATAGGGTACCGCTGAATATTATTATATATAGCTCTTTAATTCCAGCTGCTGTTAGGGTTCGAATATGCATTGCTGAAACAGATGATTATCTTCTTTATGAAGGGGATACAATGCTATAAAGTATTCCACCATTTACAGATTATGTCAAAGGAAGAAGAATATTTCTAGTTGAAGCAATATACCTTTCTATCATTTGTGGATATTGTAAGAATTTGCAGGTTTTCCACTTTTCTCTACCTATCTAGTTTGTGCCACCAGACAAAATAAATCCCAAGTAATTCCAGAACAAGGAAATTAAGTGGAAAGGAATGATGTCTTTGCTCATGTCTCAGGTTCATTCCAACTCTCTTGAGAGACAGAGCAGAATCATCAGTGCCCTTTACACATGATTTCTGAGGTTATTCAGTCATAGGCCCTTCATAACTTTGCCAGTCAGATATTTCTTATACTAAATTTCATAATTTTATCGAAATATTTCATTTATTCAGTAAAGGCTAATGTCAGTTACAGGTAATTCAAACATTAACTTCAAATCTCTTGTGGAATTTTATCTTTTGTATATACAAAGAAAGAGATGAATAGAAGGACATGAGAAAGTTGTCAAGAGTTTCTTTTTTTTTCTCTTTCACATTTTAAAACTTCTTTTACAAACTACTCACATTTTTAAATTTTTTCAGCTTTAACCAGCACAAATCAACTCAGTTGGAAATATTTGGTAGCTTACAGTTTCTCTGTCTATGTTGCTTATATATCATGTTTCTGACTTTTTAATATAAATCTGATAAAACCAGATCATACAAAAAGTCTATTCATATACCATGGATAATTTACTGCAAAGAAGAAAAAGTACTGAATGAAAGGGAGCAATTGCAGATATTCAAACATCAATGAAAAATGTCTATTCATAAAAATATAAATTGGATATTGGTAACTCTGTGTAATGTTGTTTTTACACTGTTTTGAAAGTGAAAGTTAAGAATTTGTAACTCTATGTGCCAAGGAAGGACTGAATTATACCAGATTCTGGGAGGAGAATGTCAGCTACTGAAGTTACACAAGGTTCCTATGCTGACATTGAGCCTCCTCCTCTGGAATTTTCCTTTGGGTAAATTTGACCATGGCTGCTGCATTTTGTATTGCTGGCGTGTGTTAATCCTGTGGTAGCCCAAAGACCATGCCGGGCATAAGGCTGAAGAGATTGTAGCTTTTAGGCAGCTTAAGCAGCTGGTGAACACCTAGGTGCTCACATCAGATAAAAGGCAATTCTTCAAGGTCTGATTTGTTGCAGAATCTTAAGTACCTAAGCAATTTGTGAGGCAAAAATATGTTCCCTGAACAGGATAAGTGTTGGTTTTACAGACTTAGAGATCTAAATCTTGTTTTGGATCTCAGCCTCAATTCATACCTTTAAAACGTTACATAGTCTGTATCCAGCATAGCTATTCTTCTAGAGGCACATCACTACTGACAGCTGTAATCCTCATGTCCAGGCAAAAACCTCCAAACAGAAAACTTCCCATATCCTAGAGAGACACGACTTTAATAAAGCTGGCCACGTTAATTACTGTAATTATTATTCAAAAGGAGTTTATTAGATCAACTTCCCATGAGAAAGAAAAGCCGCTTCTTCAATCTTCTCTATCTTAACATATATAAGCATCGTGACAATATACTTAATAAATGGAAAATGTGTACCTTCCTAGTTTTGGTTTTCAGAGGCAGATGGTGAAAAAAAGTTAATTTCTAACTTAATGCAGTTATAGAAGTTTCTCAGATAGTGAAATAAGTCTGTGTAGGTGCCTAAGTAGGTTCAACAACTCTAATGATTTGTCTGTATTGAACAGTGATCTGAAATCAATCATATAGTAAATGTATTTGTATATAGCCAGGCATAAGGATGTATAAGAATAACTGGCAAATTGCTGGAGTTAGGATCACAGAGGACATTGGATAATCTTTCAGAAAATTAATTGTTTCAACAGCTATTGAATCCTGTAGATGACTTTGGAAAGTTTGTGTCCTAGGTCATAGATCCTAGATCATTTCAGCTGTGAATAAGAAGACAGGACTTGGTCAAATCCAGGTGGCAGTCAAACAGAAGCCTCTCAAACTAGTGGTATAAGGCATAGAAACATAGAGAATGGAGTAGAGAAGGGATTTAAATATCTGCAGGCTTTGTTCCTTGGAGTATGGTCCAAACTCTTATAGGATATGAAACTTCAAGCCTTTTGCTACTTGTTTATTGCTGTTATTGGTGACAGGATAAGAACTGGAAGCAGTAGAAGAATGAGTAAAGGAAAACAATTCTAGCCGAGACATTTAAATTAAAGATGTAAAAATATATCTAAAAAAATAATTTTTTAAAATATACACTCCAAGTAGTTTCTATCTTTGCTAAACAAGAAAGCTTTTTTTCGAGCAATCTTTCCTTGGTCATAACCATACCTTCTCTGCCACCCTCTCTGCCACACTCTTAGCAAGTGAAAAGTTTGCTTCTGAACCTCATAGCATATTCTTATTAAACAAAAAATCCAGCTGAACAAAAACAACAACAGAAAAACCAAACAAAATCCCCAAAGCAAAACAAAAATGAAAAATAAAAAAACAAACAAAAAGAAAACAAAACCAGTAGGAACTGAAATTGTTAAACAATACACAAGGATTTTTTAAAGTAATAACCTCATGTGTAATTGCAGATTTGTGTGTAAGAAAGCCCATTTAGAAGCTGACTGCTTAGAAGATTAGTGATCAACTCCATTTACCCCTGCAGTATAGATGATTCTCCAAGAATATGTTCACCCTTTCCAGGCTCCAGAAACTCAATCAGTGGTCTTAAACACATCTGTTTGGAAGCTCCTTTCCACTAATATAACTTAGGAGCTGAGGGGGGAAAAGGCAAGGCATCTTTGTCTAAGGCTTCGATGCACTTAGGCTTACCACAATTATTTTCCTATTTAGTTTGTTCAGTTGTTGGATAGCCCAGTAGGTAAAGCCAAGGATTAAAAAGCAAGAAAGAAAGTAAGAGGTGGTCTGAGATAGGCTGAGCTGTAGTCTAAACAAGGAGAGAGTGACTGTGCATTATCTTCATGTGAATGGAGATTCCTGGGATAATGCTTTTGGCTCTTAACTGCAAGAAAAAGACTTTACCAATAGCCACCCATTGTCCTGCTTTTGTTAAGACTGAAATAAGAGAAGATGAGCTTTTCAGATCCTGTCTGTGAGGATGGCAGGGTGGAATGCAGTTGAATTCCAGCTGAGTGTTTGATGTCTTCATTTTTGAGGCCTCTTCTGAAAAAGAGCTGGCAGGAAAGTGTGGCCTTACATACAAAAAGGGCAAGTCCTGGAGCAAGTTGCTTCCCTAGCAATGAGTAGACATCCAATTCTATTACAATAATGTGCTTTCATTGCCACAGTGGAGCTAATAGAGTTGTGGGGACTTCACACCTGCTGCAGCCTGGGAAAAAAAAAAAAGTCACCATGAAATCTCCCAGAAGGCTACTACTGTCTACAGGCAAGAGTACAAGTGACAGATAAAGTGTCTGACAATGACATATTGCTTTAGGACTGCCGTGAAATGGCTAGAATGCTGTAGTATAATCTCCAGATTCCCTGCCTCTGAATAATACAAAAAAGGCAAAGAAATTATACATACAATTAAACATTACCATTTCTTTTCCTGATTATCTGAGGAAGCACTAGTATTCCATATAAGCAGTGTGAGATTTAAACTCTTCAAGACCAGTATGCCTATTCAATTCTATACCCGCTTTTATTACTGTTAGAAAAGAACCCTTACAGTCTTACAGTCTACATTTGTTTTCAAATGACGATTTGTTTTAAAAAATGTCAAGATCAATGGAAATGTTTCCAATGGCACAGGACTGTGGTATTGCTTTTCTCCAGATTCCACTGATAAACATGAGCTATGTTTTCTTAAACAGCAAGATGCCATCTTTTTGACAGATACAGTATGTAGTTATGTCACAAGCATTATGATAAACCTTATAGGGAAGACACAGCAGGGTCAGAGAGTTTCTACATTCCCAGCACAGTTTCCATGGAAAGAATGTTTACATGACCTGCAGCTCAAGGTTTAACTATATGCAGCAGTTTTGCTGTTAACTCTCTGAACTTGCTTGCTGAGCAGCCTGTGACCAGCAAAATTCTGCTTGACTTGTTACAGTGTTAGTGTTAACATTTTCCTGTCTTTTCAGCTGTTTTGGGCATCTGCTGTGTTCTATAAAATGATTGTGCAGGGGTAGTTGGGGGGGTTTGTTTGGTCTATTTGATCCTGAGGAACATAAATATTAGTCTGTCCTTTTGTTTGTGTTGGTTGAGGGTGGATGAGAGATGAGAAGGAAATGTTGGATATCAAGCCAATGAAAATGAGTAAGATTCTTGCTTGATAAGTGCTATATTTGTGTTTTGTGACTCCTTTTCAAATTTGTAACATAGAGAAACCACAGGGTACTATCACCTAATGTTTTATTAGCATGTAGGCTTATAGAACTGATTCAGAAACTCATTCTACTCATAAGCTTTTCATAATCATAGTTAATATCTTTTGTCTGAGATGGGATTGTGTGATGCATCAGAAGCCTACTATACTCTGGAGAAATTACACTGTCTAAAATGCCTCAAATACTTGCAGAGCACTTTATGCTGCTCTCAACAAGGGCTAATTGAAGTAAGAACGCAGAGCAGATAGGACACTAACCAGTGACTGGCTGAAATTTATACAGAAAATACAGACCAGATCCAATTGCTTTTGTTCCCCCTCCTGAAAGATCTTATTTTCCCCTAAATTGTTCAGGGGATATGCTATTATTGTTTATATTCATAACCTTTAAAGCAATTTTACAAGGGCTATCATTGGTCCTAGTCTCCAAAGTCATGGAGATTCATGGAGAAAAGCATTTATTTCTCAAGTCTGAATAGTTAACCTAAGAGAGCAATTCAAGACTAAGTCTGAAGTGTTGCCTACAATAGAATCAAGTCCATATTCACTTACCAGTTTAAAAGTGGTTAAGGTATTAGAAGCCACATCAACACAAAGATGAGTGTGGGCTTCAGAACTGCCCATAAATCTTGTCTGCAAGCTCACTCTTTAGTTGCCTACTCTACTCTGTTTAAAGCTAACTTGATTATGCTTATAACATATTACTCTTGCTTTTTGTGACTGATATTCCACTTACTATCCAGAGAAGAATGCTGCTTCCCTAGGAACTCTAATTAGTTTGCAAGTTTTGAAGGACTTTCTGAACAAAACTCGAAACTCTGGGGAACTGCTCATCACAGCCCTAATTTTGTGCCATTGTTCAAAATTTTGAAAAGTTCTTTAAAAGAAGGACTGATTAAGATTGCAAGTAACTAACAGAGCATACTTGAAGATTAAAACATTATGGCTTTGATTTATTAGAAGTTACTCACTTGAAGCATTTGACCTTGCTTAGAGGTTCTTTCTTTTTTTATTTTTAACTTGTTGGCCTGTAGTTAGTTCAAGCATGCTTCATGGCTTTGCAAAAAATTATATGTTTAGAGTAGCATTCATAATGTGATGTCTGGTGTCTTACATGTGCCTGTTAAAGAAGGGTAATCTCTTTAAAATACTTTGTTTTCAAATATGACCTAAATTCTTCCCATTTCTTTTTTCTTTTGCATAAGCATATATGGAAATTATCTGAAACAAGACAGGCTATGTGTATTTTCCCCCTTTTTGCATTGTCTTCAGTTGTTGCAGAGAAACTGCAGCTCAGCTGTGGAAACAGACTGTGTTGATCCTTCTCTCTAAAAAATGAATTTAGCAAGCATTGTCACTTTAGTTATTGGGAACTCTCTCTTTAGTGTATTATTACTTCATTGCAGATTTAAGGTCTTCAACAACTTTAATAAAACCCCAAAAAGGTTCTGTGACTCACATTTTCAGTTCTCTGCAGTAAATCAGCCATATCTGAAGTCATGAAAGTTAATCAAACATTTGTCTATCTGAATGTAAATTCTGAATGAATGTCATTGTATACCTTCTTCCCCACAGTAAAAATTGTAAGGTAGGAACTCAGTCATGCAGTCAAGTTGACACACTGACAAGATGGGCTGAAAGCTCAGCAGTCAGATATGAAGGAAATGAGGCAGAAGATAAATCTTAGTCTTAACAGTCGTGCATGAATTAGCTTAGCAATGGTACGGAGGGGCTGGTTATTCTTTATGACAAAAATGTCAGAGATAGTCAAAGGAATGCTGACAAGGGACACCCCTATAGAAGGCACAGTACTATATTAGTGACACCAAGACAAGTGCCTGGTCAGTTGCTAAAGGTAAACAGAAAGCACAATGGGAAAATGAACATTTTTCACCATCACTTTTGAAAGAAAAACATAAGTGTTACTCTTGCCCTGCAATGTTTCCTGCCATAAGCCTGTCTCAGACCTGCCAACTTACCCGGATTCACCCTGTGCTCACTTACATTTGTTCATTTAGGTCTCTGGTGCTTCAGGGACTGTTAATCCTGGAAACTCACAGGGAATCTCAGGTTTTGATCTCTCCACCTTTTCAGCATGTCCCACAGATGGATATGACAGCTGTTTGCATCTGACAGATTAAATCTGGTAACTGAACTTGCTGTGTGTGCACTCAGCCAGTCCTTGAAACAGAACCCTGGGGGCGTATAGAAAGCAGGTTTACCAAGTGAGTCAAAAGGGAGCCTTCCACTAATAGCTGTGCTAAGCTTCTCTCAGTTTGAAGTCACTTATTTTCAAGTCTTACAGCAGTTCTTTGACAGGGGAGATTTTTTTCCTGTGATGAAACAAGAAACAGAGCTGATGTTAATAAGAAGAGAGGTGCTTCACTTTGCCACACTGAAATTACATGTCTTATTGCAGCAGGCTCATGGCTGTGAATGATGTCATTAGTGCCTCACTGTGGAAATGTGACTTGTAACAGGACTTGAGAGGGAGAGAGGAGGTTAAAGAGCTGCTTTCTTCCCTCCGTTCAATTAAATGGACTCATTGCTTACAGAATTTAAAAATGTAATAAAAAGTCTTTGTCACCTAATAAAATCTGGCGAAGTCTGGTTGAAGCCCAAATTATTTGCTACAGACGTGTATCTATGTACCTTAGTAGCAACTATTCTGGGGTTGAGAATAAATTAATAATTTTTTAACATAGACTCTAATGTTAAATTCCTGAAATTGTCCTTTCAGGCAAGTTTCAGCATTTGTGTCAGAGCATTAAAGGAAAATGTTTCCCCTGACCTGGGAATAAATGTCAATGTTTTGATCTAACACCATCAGTGAGGAAGTCTCTTGAATTGTCCACTCCATTCTCACATTTTACATGCACCAAAAAAGCATCTAAAATATGATTTTGTTGCTTAAATTATTCCAAGAAAAAAATATACTCCACTGCACTCAAATCCATGTTCTGTCTTTTTTATCTTTGCCCTCACCTGCCTGGCAAGGAAGATACAGTTTAGAGAAAAGTAGGAAACTTAACCAGAATGATTTCTATCTGTTCTTTCTTCTGGTAAACTCAGGGCAGGCATAACTGAACAATGCAGCTGTGGCAGCCATGAAGTCATCAGTCTAGCTTCTCCTTAAAGGACTTTCTCCACCTCACAAAATCAGCAGGAAATAAATCATTCTTCAAAGCAGATTTCTGGCAACAAGTAAGGAGGACTTCTGTAACTATTTGATGTTTTCTACTTATTTGCTTAGGAAAGTTTCTTAGGGGTTTAAGTTTTATGTTACATAGTTCCTAAACACAAAACTGGTGAATGGACTAATATTTTTTAGTGGTTTTATTTCTTTCTTTTATTGATTTAAAAATAAAATTTAAAAATTGCAACTCTCTAAGAGTCTATGGTTAAATATAACATTGGTAAGGCTGATGTTAGAAAACTGCGTTCAAGTCAGCATTCACAGCTTTGAAAGGAGATTAAGAGTTGGGGACAAGATACCTAAATCTGTAGAAATCATTTGCAGGCTACAGAAAATGTCTTAGAGTGAGAGATGTAAAGGTTTTCACGTGTTTACTTTTATTTTTTTTTAATGGTTTCAAACTTACAGTTGTCATCCCAGATGGAAAATGCAGGGAACTGAGGATTTTAAAATCTAGTACAGAAAGCCATAACAAGATTTATGGTTTCAAGAAGAAGCCAGAAAACTTCAGATTAAGACTAGAGCACTTTTTAAAAAACAAGTGACCAAGATAAATAAATGGAACAATCCAGCAAAGAATGAATTCTCTGTCTCTCAATGTCTTCAGATTAAGAGAAGATGCTGTTAAAGGTTCAAACACAGGAAGGTGGTGTTAGGAGGAGTCCCCTTAGATAATTTTTCTCACCATACCAACACAAAAGGTTTAAGCTTGGAGTGCTGGGACTGAGGACAAAATATAGCTGATGACTGTCAGATTCAAGTTTAATGGTGGGATGGAGGTGAGAAAACAGAATTCTAGCACCTGGGGGTGGAGAGAGATTTTTATTTCTTTTTTTCCCTGTGTGCTGAATTGATTTGTTTTGGGGGTTTTCTTGCAGCAGAGGCAGAAAAAGAGCCACTGCTTGCTGGTGAGAGCTTTTTTTTTTTCCTGGCTCTACTTTTTACTTTTCCCTCTCCATCTCTGGGCACCCTGAGCTTCAGAGAGAGAGAGAAGAGAGGAGAGACACAGCTGCTTCAGGACACTGCAGACCGTTTTTTCCCCTCTTCCTGGGGACCAGTTTGGACTGCAAGGAGATTCCGGGAAATTATCACCATTTCCTCCACTCCCAGCTTTTCCTTCTTCCTTTGGAACAGAGGACAAGGAGAGAGAGAGAAAGTCCACGTGAGTTCATCCCTTATCTCTGCCTCACTGGGAAAAGACAGAATTCACCTCGCAGCCAGCCAAGGTGTGACACTGGCACTGTCCATAAGTATAACTGCTCCAGGAGGAACCTACCGTTTGGGGGCTTGTTCTCTTTTGTTTTTACTTTTGGTGCTGGGGGAGTAGTTTCCTCTGATCTGTTTACAGTTATATCTGTATCTACATATATATATAGTAGTTAAGAACTGTTATCCTTCTTATATCCATTTTCTAAATAATGTTCCTTTTTCTTTGTTGTAGTTTTGAAATGATGTAAATTCTCTCCCTGCCAGTAACTCCTTGTTGTAGTTTGAAATTATTATGTAAATTCTCTCTCCTGACACTAACTGTCCATGCCAGTAGTTAACAAAAAAAAAGTAGTTAACTGCTGATCACTTGGGTGGGGGCAGGTTTGTCTCTTTTGTTCTTGGGGACTACACACGGTTGGGAGTTTGGGGTGTGTGTGCAGGGTTGAGAAGCCAGTTTTCTGCTGCTGCCTGTCCCCAGGACTGTTTCTGGCCGCTTGCTGTTGCTGCCTGCCCCAGGCCTGTTTCTGGTCGCTGCTGCTGCTGCTGCTGCTGCCTGGCCCGGGACTGCTTCTGGCTGCTCATGTTTTCTGCTTCTTGGACAAGGAACACAGGGGGAAGAGACAGAGTTCATCTGAGAGCTCACCACTCGTCTGTCTCGCTGGAGAGGGACTGGAAACTCACTCCACAGCCAGCCGGGCTGTGACATTGACACTGCCTAAGTATAACTTTCCTCCCGGAGGAAAACCTGCTAGGTTTTGTTGTTGGTTTCTTTTTTTTTTCTCTTGTGGTGTTGGGGAAGTGGTTTGCACTAGTCTGTTTACATATATATATATATATGTATATAGCAGTTAAGAACAGTTATCCTTCTTGTATTAAAATTCCTTTTCTTAAATTTGATAAAGAGTGGCGTGATTATTGTGGAGGAGGCCCCCTCTCCCGCTTGTGGGTAAACATTTTGGTTTTTCCTCTCAAACCAAGACACTCCTCATGCCATTAGTTAACACAAGAAGTAGTTAACTGCTACCAATTGTTGATCATTTGGGTGGGAGGCATATATGTATCCGCAATTTATTACACTAGATGCAATACAAGAGAACTAGGGTTTGATTGCTTCAAACCAAAATGAAAATCAGAAAATCCTGCAACTCTTTGCTGACACATAATATATTTTATCTGAAATTTACAGACAATGATTTTCTGTGACAATAAAGGCAGTCATAATACAAGCAAGGTTGTTGGGTCTTTTTGTATTTTGTGAAATGCTAGTGCTTGCTTTCTTTATTATTGCACTAGTCTTCTGGTGCAGATGTACATTCAACATCAAAACACAGTCTGAGCTCTAGCTCACTTGTCAGATCATAATCTCACAGAGGAGTCAAAAAGATGAAGACAAAGAAGGGTGGCTGGGATTTCCTGAAGTACTTTATGGCATTGGCCTAACCATGGGCTATTTGAAATCAGTTGAAGTTGTGCTATTCATATCACAGGCAGTATCTTTGAGTTGATGTTGAATGCTTGTAATAATCTTAAGCAGCAGTTCTGTCGTATCTTTCTTCTTTTTGAGCTGTATAGTATTAAATGTCAATAATTTATTAGAGGGAAACTATGACTAACTGTAAATGAGAACATTTATTGAATTAAAATGAACTAGACATTACTGATACCTTGGCAAGCACATATGTAAACCTATAATTCCACACTGCCTCTCTGAGCCTGAAACCACTATTAATGTTAGCACCAGAAGTGTTTCCTTTTCAGCTGAGTTTTAAGTGGAGGAAGACTGCAAAATTAACACCATTAATTCAAAAACCCCTTACTTTTTTTCTCTCCCCTCTATTGTTCTACTATACAGTGAACAGGTGAGATAATAACACTGAAAATCATCACGACAAGAAATCCAAATGCAGAAATCCAAAAGACAGTTAATTACTGATAATACAAGTTAAGGGATGAACATTCCTTTCAACTTTGGGTTACAGATAATTTTTATCGGATGCTTCTTTTATCATGCAGCTCTGGATTTTACCTGTTTTCTAGGCCAGATATTTTTTCCCATGCTTCTCTAGTAATTTTATGATTTCCCAGGAAAATTCATTTGTTTCACCATTCTTGCCAATTTTTGTGAGAATCAATTATTGGCAATGAATAAAACTTGGTTTATGTTGGTGAACATGCTTTTTGTTGCTCTTGTCTTGCTAAATGAGTGCCTTTTATGTCAGCTCTGGTCCCAGGTCATCGTGGTAAAGACTGATAGGAAAGTGAAAAATTTAAGAAGAAAATATATACAAAATCTGTATCAACAACAGCAAAAGTACAACAACAAGAAGCAAAAAAATTATATCTTTTTAAAAAGTGTAATGAAGGGTAACTTTTTAACGTTTAACAGTTCACTTACAAAGGTGAGGATATTCTGATCAACTGTAGCTCAATAAGGCATAAAGGCTTAAAAAGAAATTACTCCCCAGAAAAATAGATAATGTACAATCTATTTAGGAGGAGAAATCAGTTGGGTAAGGTCCTGATCATTGATTATGATTCAGCTAAAATCTAGTTTAAGTATTTCATTTGAAGGCCAAAATTATTCTCTCAAGATTTTTCCGTGAAATCAACTTTTTAGAAGTGCCAAAATCACCTATGAACCTAAATCTCTTTGGTTTTGTTACTAAACAATCTACATCCTCTGGCAATATTGTCCAGGGATACTAAGTGCCTTTTCTGTATTTGTTATGCATTTCGGTTCAGATGTTTTTTCTTTAACATGTCCATACTGAGAGCCAAGTACTGAATTCTATAAGCTTTTTGTCAGTGCCAGAGCAAACACAGGAGACATTTAATAGTACTTGGAAACCAATTTTATATTTATGTGGCAGCATAAAAGAACAGATTTTTTTAAGGAAGAGACAGCATGTTAAAAATAAAATGAAAATAATCAGAATACATTATAATGAAATGTCTGGAGGGAATGATGCCTCCTTTTGATCAGTGTTTAGATGAGGTTAAGCTCTGAATCACAAATAAAACCATTTGAATTATTATTCTGCCATCCTTTTTCACTAGAATTATGGGAAGATTTAAATATTTCAATCTCCTGTCAGCACCTCAGCTGAACACTTCTCTTGCATTTGTAAACAGAAAGGATGATAATCATTTGCTTACGTGCCCCAACAAGAGAAAAAATTTCAGACATTTCCCCTCATCTGGGGTAAGGGACACAGGGGAGCTACATATACAGCTTTCAGTTGATTATGTTGGGCTGGGATTAATGATAAATGATTAATGAACAGATTAGTTGAGCATCCATCGGGAATGGAGTAAATACATATGGAGCAGAACGATAGTGTAGGTGACTTCTCAAGGTTCTTTTCAGATCTTCTATTGTTCTATAACACATAAGTCCCTCCTCTCTTATTGTTTCAGGCTTTTCTCTAGGAGAATGCCTGTTTTCCAAGTCAGTTCTCTAGAATGATATATGCCAAGATTAATTGCCCTAAAATAGTACTAAGCTGGCTAAAAGTGAAAGTATAAAGGCAAAAATTTCAGATGTAAAATGCTTCTGCTCATTCCCCTAGAGCAGTTACAGCTTACAGCAGCTGAGTATATGGCTCCCTTACTTCAACTTTCACCTCCAGAATGTAGTGAGCTCATTCTCAATATTTCAAGTACCAGTGTGGATTAATTCCAGCACTGGAAGCACATTTGAACTGGCAAACAGTAAATGGTTGCCATCAGGCATAAGCACTTGTTATATCAAAGCTTTGGCACATTATTTATGGAAGACTTACTCTAATGAGTTCCATCCACACCTACCAGATGTGCAATCCAGGATTATGCCAGCTGTTTACCAGAATACTTGATGTCCAATCATATCATAACATGGCATTCAATTTTAATGTTGCTGAATAAGGAAATTTTGCTTTAATATCTTTGTTGAAAATGAAAAAGCAATGTTCTCATGTATCCTGATTCAAATTAGCAGTTGAGCCCTTATACAAACATAGACATTTCTGTGCATGTGGACAACCCCACCTGGATGTGCACAAGGCTCTCCAGATGAATAGGATTGAAATGTTATTGCATTTCATATTAATCATTCAACTTCTTGGATAGCAGCATTTAATTTTCAGACTCTTAACTTGCAATATGTTGACTTCATGGTAATGGTATTTCAAAATGCAATAATTTACCAATGAAAAGAATAATTTATACTTTTAAGATCTATTTAAAGTGAGGAAGGTAAGAAAGACTTCTTAACAGCATTATGTTTTCCAGGATGATAAATATTTGTTATAACCTGTTTGGTTTTATAATTACATAAGCCACTGACATATCAAATTAGGAAGAAATAGAATGTGTTGATAACAGCCCAAATATACACATATGCTATTTTTTTAATTATTCATATTTATATAATGAAAACTACAAATAATTCACACAAGAACTACTCTCACAGAAAAAAAATGGTATGGCATTAGTTTACTGTACTTCTTTTTTAAAAGAGTTGTTTTTTTAAGCAGCTATGAGGTAGGCCTTTTAAAAATTCTTTTTCCTTCAAACTGCTCATCAAATTAGGACTAATTCTTGACCTTAGAAAATAGTCACACAATCCATATTTTTGTGGTTCAAATAGTGCTAAATGTGCAAACATTTCCTGCACAGCTACTTGATTTGTTAAATTATCTACTCCTTTGTACACGTATTGCTAATGAGAAAGAGTAACTCTGCTACTGATGTTACTGCAGTGAAATTCTAGTTTCTGACATTCCAGCTTTCTATTCATAGAAGTAAAGCATCATACAGTGATGTAACAACACCAATACACATTGGGGATATGTGTGCTGTAGGTATTCAAAGATAGAATAGTAGCAATACTTGCAATCTATTTTTCAAGTCTTCTTTATTTCCCCTGTGGGCCTGATTCTATATCAGACCCATAGGTTGGAATATTGAAAACAGCTTCAGATTAACAATTCTATGTTGCAATGTACCACTCCTAGGCTTTCATTTGTGAAAGCATTGTTAGAATTCCTGCATTTCAATGGTGTTTGGTAGATGCACAATACTTGGCAGTGTGTTTCAATGTCTTTTATTGTGCTTCTGGTTGCAAATATACACATGGAAAAGAATGAGAGATCTCGGCATGAAAAATGTCTTTCATTGTTACAACAGAATTTCCTCACCCTACTCTGAACAAGTCTTATTGATCAGTCTTTTCCCATTGTTTCATTGACATCTCTGGCCTAAAAATTACTGAAGTCAGTAAGTTTTGAAGTGCTTCTTAATGTTCCAAGGTCATGATTATATTTTCGAGGTTTGTATCATATTAAAAAAGAATATTGCATATTAAAAATATGTTAAAGAAAACAAAATACTGGAAGTAAATGTAAATCCACTCATGAAAAATTAAACCATACTTTATTTCTCATCTGTTACCAACCCAGAACAAGTAGTTACTTTTATCACATAAGTACCTGCTTTTCAGTCAAGATTAAATCATGGAATCATAGAATGATTAAGGTTGGAACAGGCCTCTGGAGATCATCTAGTGCTATGCCCCTGATCAAGGAGGTTCACTTAGAGCAGGTTGCACAAGATCGTGTCCAGTGCATTTTGAAGATCTCCTGAAAGGAGACTCCACGTTGTCTCTGGGCAGCCTGCTCCAGTGCTCAATCATCCTCACAGTAATTAAGATTTTCCTCATATTTAGCTAAACTTCCTGTGCATCAGTTTTTGCCTGCTGCCTCTCACCCTGTTCCTTGGAATCACCAAGAAGAAGGCTCCATCCCCTTGGCACACTCCCTTCAGATACTTAAATACATTTATAAGGTACCCACTCAATCATTTATTCTCTAGACTAAACAGAGAATTCAATCTCTCTTCCAGTCTCCTAATCATCTTTGTATCCTTTTGCTGAACTCCAGGAGTTTCATGTCTGTCTTGTACTGGGCATAGCAGTGGCCTCATCAGGGCTGAGTAGAAGGGCAGGATCTCCTCCCTTGACCTGCTGGAAATGCTCTTCCTGATACATCCCATGTCACAAGACTTGACCCAGTATTGACCTGTGGGAAACACTACTAGCTAAAGACCACCAACTAGACTCTGCATCACTGATCACAACACACCTCACTGCTCATCTAACCCACACTTCCTGACTTTATCTATGAGGATGTTGTGGGAAAGCCTTGTAGAATTCAATCTGTCCAGCCAGTTATTTCACCATAGAAGGCCATCAGACCGGCCAAGCATGATTTCCCCTTGTTTAAAACAATGTTTATTGCTCGCAATTACCTTTTCTTTTATGTGCTTGGTGATGACCTCCAGAATGATCTATTCCATCACCTTTCCAGGGATAGAGGTGAAGTTGAGTGGCTGGTAGGTTTCCAAGTCCTCCTTCTTGCTCCTTTTGAAGATTGGAATGACATGGATTTTCCTCCAGCCCTAGGCACCTCTCCTGTTCTCCATGACCTTTCAAATATGATATTAAAACTCTCAGGCTATTGGAGGAATGCTATGATTTCCCTACTTGATGAAAGAGAAGCACTGCATTTCCTAAGGAAACATATTAAAAAAAATGGATGTGTGTAGATGTTAATAGCATTTGCATTTAACAGCGAATGCATTTTTATTGTTTGGGTTTTGATTAGAATAATTGGCATTTTAAGAACAAGATGAGGCCCAGGATAATAAAATCTGAATTGAACAAACAAACAAACAAACAAAAAAAAACCAACAAAAAAGTAAGGGCAGATTCAGAGGTGGAGCAACTCTCCTGTGAAGACAGGCTAAAACAGTTGGGATTGTTCAGCCAGGTGAAAAGAAGACTCCAGGAAGACCTAATAGCAGCCTTTCAGTACCTTAATACGGCCTAAAAGAAAGCCAGAGGAAGCATGTAGTGATAGTACCATGTGGAATGGCTTTAAACTGAAAGAGGGTAGGCTTAAATTAGATATCAGGAAGAAATTCTTTACTGTGAGAGTGATGAGGTACTGAAACAGGTTGACCAGAGAAGCTGAGAACGCTCCACCCTTGGAAGTGTTCAAGACCAGTCTGGACAGGGCTTTAAAAAACTGGTCTAGTGTAAGGTGTCTTTGCCCATGGCAGGAGGATTGGAACTAGAAAATTTTTAAGGTCTCTTCCAACTCAAACTTTTCTGTGATTCTAGGAGTGTAATGAAGACTGGGGGGAGTTGGCAAAGGATAAGGGAAACTGGTTTGCAAGATATTTACTGTTACTATTATTAGTGTAGTCATGTAATGAGGTCCTGATTGTCTCTATCCATTTTAGCAGGTTGCCTGGAGACAACCTAACCCATCCCAAAGATCTGTATACAATCTGTGTCCAAATACAAAAGCCTTAAACTACCTTCAAACTCTCCAGGAATACTGGCAGACAGTCCTTATTCACTAATTATACCATATGTAGGTAAAAAGATGCCAAGAATCAGATCAGACCAGAAACATCTCCCAGTCAATTATGTGCTTGCACGTAGTTTTTAGAAGCCAAATTTTGATAAACAAATTGTTTTGCCATTTGTCCCTATCAACTTTGCTCAGTCTTAACAATGCAAAAACTATCCCTTTCCTAAAACTTCTCTCTTTGGACACATGTACAAACCTCTGACATGTAATAGCAACCCATTACTCATTCTTGTTTCATTGGCAAGTACATCTGCTGGCAACAGCCAGGCAAAACTGGAGGTTCCTGTCCTCATAAACTTTCCAAATGTTTGCTAGAAAGGCAGCATGCATTCTCTTAGTGAGATATTACCAATCATATCAAAAAATATAATTTAAAAAGATAGTGTAACAATAAAAAAGAGGAAATATTGTACCTTATGTGACCTTAGTTAAAAAGTTGTTCTACTTTATTTGAAGGGGTTGTAAAAGGTAAAGCAATTTAATACGCTTGGAAATATTTTTATTTTCTTTTGGTCACTTTCTGGTGGAGATGAAGTTGACTTAATAGGCTAGGTATTTCATGGTGCATGCAACTTGACACAAAGTTGCTGTGATCAATAGAAAAACATCTAGCCTTTTGACAATAAGATGCATACTGTGGCTATAAATTTAGTGTACTCAGAACCTAAAAGCAGGCTCACAATTTTATGGCATATCTACATAGATACAACTGCTGCTTCTAGGAATTGTCACCAGGATCCTGTTTATACGTGATTTTGTCTTACTTTTACCTGCTATTTATAATACCTTTATCTTTGTATATACATTTCTCTGTGTGGTATGTGTATAGAGAGGAAGAGAGGGAGAAAGAATATGCTGCAAGCCTACACAGATACATTGAAGTCTCATAATCTTTTATTATTATCTCATCACTTGCATCTTTCACAAATGTAGTTGTATGCAAGAAAGAAAAAAAAACATCCAAAAAGCTAGCAAGAAGATACATTGTGACAATTTTAAGGAAAACATAGAGGAAGGTCTGTCTTCCATAAAAATGAAAAAGTAATTTTATAGAAAATACATGTCTGTTGACATTTAACATTCCCAGGGAAGTATTTATTTTATAGTTGCTGTGAAACAGAGACAAACCCTTCATTTGTATATTCATTTTCTCTGTCATGAGAGTGAGCTGCAGCTTACTACAGGAAAGAAACATTGTCTGGCCATTTATATAGGTTGTATTATGCCTCCTTTGTATGCAATGCTGTCACATAAATATCATAATGCTATGGTTAAAGTATTGCCTATAAGTATGAGTTGTGTCACCTCTAATGAAGAAGGTTAATCTTTTTCAGCAGAAGGAATGTACTAAGCCCTCCATGAAGTCAGTGTTAAACACAATAAGCAAAGTAATACACCTGAAAATGGCCTCCCAAGCATGGGTAAGTATCAGGGTTAAGTTGATGCTCTTTCTAGACTTCGTGAGCGTCCACTCACAATTGGGATATATGTGGTCATTCATATATTAACATAAATTCTTCACTGTCTTTTCCCCTTTTTTTGCACATGGAGGGAAAGATTCATATGCATTTGTTCAGATTCTTATGTTCACTGGCAAGGAGGATTGCAGATTTTTACTACCATCTAAACTCTTATTGCCAGTCTCACCTCTGTCATTAAATGTGAATCTAATTAGAGAAATATTCAATTGATTTACAAATTGATAAGTAAGGAAGTCTTTCTTTCTTTCTTTCTTTCTTTCTTTCTTTCTTTCTTTCTTTCTTTCTTTCTTTCTTTCTTGGGGGGGGGGGGGGTCAGCACAGGGGAGTGGTGTTATTATTTTTGCTGCTGCCAGATACAATTTTTTTTTTAAAAATATGAAGCCTGAAAATGACTCAAAAGGAAAACTATTTCTCTTGTGTGATGAAATTTAAAGCTTTAAAAAATGTCCTTTATCATGCAGGTTGACACTCAGACTGCTTCCTTCTCTCTAACCTGATACTCAGATAGAATTCAAAGCATTTATATCTGAGATCAATTCTTTTCACCTGAGATGGTGGCATGAAAACCTGGACACCTCTGGTTTGAAAGATAAACTTTGTGCTTAAATCTAAGCTCTAACATATCTTTGAAAGTAGCACCTGGTTCCCACCTGAATCCCTTTATGATTCATAGATTGACTGGGAAGCAACCACTCATTTGGAATTCCAAATATGTAAAATATTATCTTAGCAAGACAATGCACAGTCTAGATTTTTAATTAAAATCTACGGCCAGATGAAGAACCTTATTGCAATTAATTCTAATCATTCAAATGCTTACACTGAAATATATGGATGTGGATACTGCAGCTTCAGCACTCTAAGGAATGTCACAGCTATGGGTACTGCAACCAGGAATGGAATTTAAGCACCAAATAACAGGCTACTCCTGACCAGCCTGAGCTACTCTGGGGTCAATTGGTGTTTCAGAGAGCAAGACGAAGTATGTGACTGAACTCTCTCTAATCCTTAAGGCACTTGCTCCAGGTTAGGGACACCTGGACTCCAATCCATTTTCAAAGAACATTTATATATTTTAAAGAGTGAGCCTGTAATGTAAGAAAATAATTATTCCTTAAATAGATGTTAAATTTTAAGTCCACTCATCTCACTAAAGTGGTCTCTCTAATGTTTCCAAGGTCATGTCTGGATTTATGCCTTGGCTACAGTGCAGAGAAAGTTATTGTAAAAGGGTTACTTCCTTGCTTTTGCCCCTTTGTGGCTTGGTTTTAAAAGAAAACAGTAGGCAATTCTGCCTTCTCTATAGTGCAGTTGCCTAATAGTGGTGTACAGTGGAGTCAAGTGGAGAAAACAATTATTTTCTAGAATTTGATTGGGAGATGTAAAGCTGCTCTGGCACATAAAAATAGAACCTATACTGGGAATGCAGAGGCACCTGAGGAACGTTAATTTCAAGTGCTAACATGTGCTAATATGATTTGGCAATCTGACAATCAGGTACCACTTGAATGTGGATTTTCATGATCACAAATTTGAACCTAGACACACCATTCCCACTTTATGGACTTCTTCGGATCTTGCCTTGTGAAAATGTTGCCCACAGCTGTAAGGAAAAAAAAAAGTATCTTTCCCTGAAATTTATATCACTCTATCACTAGGAATCTTTTTTATAGTGATTTTATAATTTAGATTTTAGACCCTTTCTTTTAATTAATTAAACACGTTTGCCTTTTTTTTATTTCAAGTCACTTAATACTTCTATTTTAGAAAAATAACATGCTGTCTTATTTGTTTATTTAAAAGAAGATATTGCTGACCATCTCCAGATTTGTTATTGAACATTATTATGTAGTCTAATCTGCAAATAGTTGAATTACTTCAAGCAAATAGTCCAATTTTGTCTTTAATATACTTCTGTGAAAATGTCTTTGATAAAACACATTTTACTTTCTGAAAAAAAAGCATAATTCCAAATCTTCAATCACTGAAAAACACTACAATTCCATTTAATGCACTTAGTTTCAAAGCTGAAAAAATAAAGAGACTCCTGTCAACATTCTATTCTAAGTTAAAAGACTTATTACAATTTAGAAAGCATAAGCATTCCTTTAGAAAGAAAGAGTTCAGAGAAAAAGCCCAACATATCATGCTATAATGTACCATTGTCTTAATACCATCAAAATACCAGAAGCCACTCGAGGATTCTCTGCTGAACTGCAGAGGCTTGTTCACGAATCACTAGACATTCAAATGGAAGAAAGAAATCCCCTGTAAGACCAGCTAAAAGGCTGTGCATTATTCCTCCTTTCATCTGACAGACTTCTCTTGGCGATAGAATGCAGAAATGGATCTGAAAAATAACTGAAAACTGCACCCTTACCTTCAGAAGTTGCACGTGTACTTACACATTATGTGTGTATGTATATGTATGTATAGTTATCATATATAGTTATGTATATTGGGTCAGGTGTCATACTGAACTGACCCTCTCCCTGCCTCACCTTAGCAGTTGAGCTAGAATAGATTTTGGATAACTCTAATAATGCTATGTGCTTGCTTGAAGATCTTGATTGTGCAAATACAGAAAGAAAGAGATATATCAAATACATGATCTGATAGGACACTAATACTCTCAGTGCAGACAAAACTTGGTCTTTGCTGCAAACCAAATGAGATGGTGTTAAAACCAATATTTCAAGCAAATCAGTCAGCAGACAGTGTGTAAGTATGGTCCATATCTTCCTAGTCATACTTCCCTCATCAGCCCATGTGCCTTCATTCTGCCTTTGGATTTGTTAGCTTTTTACTACAGGCTGGGAATCAGATGTACATCTTCTGCTTTCCAGCCTGGGAGCAGTCAAATGCGGGGCAAACTGTGGGGAAAAGCACTGTGGTTTCTTATTTCACTGCAAGCCATGATACACCTATGCACTTTGAACCTTAGACGATAAGTGTGTCACATGCATTTGCAAGGATGCCTTCACAGCCCACTTGACAAATTAAAAGCTGCTTGACGCCTGTATATGGGATACCCTTTTTTCATTATTTGTAACACTGGCCTTAATCCAGTTCCCTGCTGCTAACTTTCTCTTCCCTTCCTGACCGTTGGACAGATATAATCAGATAATGTCTTCTGATAACATATTAGCTCTTGCAGTTCATTTTAAAGGTTGAGCTTTGGAATCTCTGACCATACAAGCAATAAAAAGTGTGATAAGGGCAGAAAATGGTAACAGAACATGGAAATACTTACTCTCACTATGCTGATTGTTTTTGTGTTTTGAAATTGCTTTTTATATGGTTGGGTTTTTTTCAAATAAATCTCTAGTGAATTGATAATGGAATAATATTCTTAAATCCCTTCAGATTCACAAATATTTGTCAGCTGTGAGTTTTTTAGTGAAATTTAACCAGTCTAAAACCCTCTGCTCTTTTTTATTTTTCCACCACAATCACATTTTTATAAGAGTAAGACACAGGAGCAGTGATAGACAAAGCTTTAATTTTTTTAATGGGAAGGGGAGAAATGAATAAATTGAATAAATTAGCTTTGCAAACAGATCTCTGATTACAGTTAATGCTTTGGGACTACCACTAGTGTTAAGACCAAAAAACAATTTGCTAATACTGAGCCAAATTTTAATTCTCCAGCTGCTAATTTGAGGTAGAAAAATTGTTTTCATTCTTAATATGCTTTCTTTTCACTTATGTGCTTTTCAAATCCTTTACTGACTGAAAAGATAAAATTGTTCTCCATTTAGCCTAAGTAGGTGGTTTTACTGCATTTTTTCATACTTCACTAAGTATTTATTGCCTAAATTTCACTTTAATTATCTTTTTTTTCATATTGAATAAGAAAAGGAGTGAGATAAATTCCAGTATTAAGACTTGAGTTATTTTATGTGATGCTAAAGGAAAAAAAAATATTTAGGTATCACTTTTTTTTTTTTTGCCATGTGACTATATGCTTTTTGACTGGAGCTAGACTCTTCTTTATTTTCCCAATATATTTTCAGTTAGCTGGTTTTGTACTATGGGAAAAAAAGACTAAAAGAAACATATTAACAACAGTCTTCAAATTTTGCATCTTCAATATTTCAATACCTCTCATTAAATCCAAGTTAATTTTCAGTATGCTGATCTTCCCACTAACATAGAAACCAGTAATATATCCTTTAAAATGTGAATAATGAGATAAAAGATAAAAATAGGAAAAAAATACTTGCAGGAACTAGAAGGTACTGTTTGTATTTAGAATAAGAAATATTCTCATACATGGGTTGTAGACACAAGGGTGTCAGGAAGATTGGTTAGCTGATAGTTGTAAAGTTCAATACAATTGTAAGTTACCTAATTATTCCTAATCATACAGGTGAATTATTGTTTTATAAAAATGTGGAAGATTTAATAATGAGTCAGCTATCTATTCTAGCAGAGAGACTGGAAGGTAGAGAAGAATGATTTTCTAACATATTTTTAATGTACTGGGAAGAATGATATTCCTCTAAAAGGAAATGCATAACCAGGGAAGGCATTGTGATGGAAAAAAAAAGAAAGAGAAAATCACAGAACTGTTACCCATTGCATTGTCTCCCAGCCCTTCATTCCTGTCACCTTTGATGGGAACATCACTGTGCATGGCAACAACCACAAAATGGGAAAATGCGACAAGAGTCAACTGAAAGAGTCCAAGATACTTTCCTGAAGCATCCAGAACAATTTGAGAAGTCATAATTTCACTTCTACCTAGCTTCTATCCACTGCTGCAGGAATGCCCATGTCTCTCAAAGATCCTGTGTTAGAACTGTCAACTCAGGTAAATGTCTCCTCTATAAGAGAGTAACAGCGTACTACGTGTCCAATGCATTTGTATGGGCTGGAAGATATGACATGAAACCTATGGATTATCATTCACCCAGATGGATACTAGGCATTCCTAAAGTGCCTCTAGGCACCTGTGTTTAAATAAAACCTAGAAATCTAATTTAAACTTAGCAGAAACATTCATCTCTACCAAGCGTACTGACAAGATGTTCATTGAGTGTTCAACTAGTGATAGAGAGACCTTAAGATGGACACATAGATTTAGTTGTCTTAGTTCAAATTGAATCCCAGCAAAGAGTTTTTCCTTGACTAAATGATTCTGTATCCATTTGCATACCCAGCACAGAGATACTCGCACAGATACAGATTATTTGTCGTGTCCTCAATGTTGAATTGTGATAAAAGTGTTATTAATAGAGTTTCCATATGCAGCTTTTTCCTGCTGACTGCTGGCAGAGCTGTCCTGCACAGCATTTTCTGTTTATCTTACCACCTAAGGTCTCTGTGTAATCTCCAAATTTGCTGGGTAATGCAGTTCTCAGCTGCCCTGTGTGAATCTTTTCTTGGTTGAACACCAGGATATACATGAAGTCACAGGATCTCACAATGGGTTCCTGGGCACCAGCCATGCTAGTTTATCTGCACAATGTATTACTTATTTTATTTTAATTCTTTATGAATAATTATCAGCTGTGGTAACTTTTAGTAAGAGTCAAGTTGCTCTCATAATGCTGTCATAGTATTACAGAATTCTTACAGGTATTAAAAGTATTTCCAGAGATACTATTTCTCTCTTGTTGTCCACTGCTATTTCATCAGGTCTTCTGAGCTTCATCTTGTCTATCAGGGCTCCTTTCAAAGTACATATATGCTTCCACTATTCAGAAAATATTTTTACAAGTCTGGCTTCTAATTATTCTCAAGACATGCCTGAGCATGATGGGAATATTTGGATAATTGTAAGACTGTATATCTTAAACTACCTGGGAAAATGCAGCTGAAGAATGTGTAAGTTATAAATTATTCACTTGTGGGATGCAGAAGGGGTTTTTGATTTTTTTTATTTTTTTCATTTTTATAGATTTTAGAAGTACTTGTAACTGTAGTAAAATGTAGATTTAGTGTGCTAATATATTTCTAGCAGCTTAAGTTCAATGTTTATACATGCCAACCTATGCCACATATCAGTAGCTCAAATTCTTTTAGTTGTTTAGTTTTGTTTCCAAGGTAGAAGACTGAAAACTATCAGAAAAGCCTGCAGAATGAGACATCAACACGGGGCAGAGTGAGCCAGTAGTCAGAACACTGGAAGAATTCCTGAAGCCAGAGTAAGAGGAGGACTGATGAAGAGAGGGTCCCATTGACCTCTGACTCAAATCCTGTGGGGGTGGAACAGGGGTGGGACCGGGGCTGGACTGAGAGGTGTGAACTGAGAATTGGGTAGACCATATTATAAAAACAATAGAAACCAATGTTCGGGGACTGGCATGTCAATATGTATTCCTGTGGGCTCTAGGCCTGATATTAAAGGACTTTCACTTTTTATCTTATCCCACACCAACTTGGCTCAGAAGTCCCGCTTTGTTGGGATCTCTCATGGCATCAGTGTCATGTATTATAAAGGACTGTCCTGGCCATCCTCAATGTAAAAATAAAATGTAACCTGGACATAAAAATTTGTAAGCAAAGGAACTGCATAAAAAGATAGACTAGAGTGGATGTGAAGTGTGAGAAGTTCTGACAAAAATGGAGTAGTTAGGAATATGTTTGCACATACCTTAGAACAAACAAAAATCATTTTATGGTGCCTATGCTCCTAGTCTAATATATAAAGTAGTTTAAAATAAATAAATAAATAAATAAATAAATAAATAAATAAATAAATAAATAAATAAATAAATAAATAAATAAAATGTGCAATGAAAGCCACTATCTAAACATTTAACAGTTTTAAAATATAGTCCTAATCATCCTATACAAGCAGGATGTTGAAGAAAATTTCACATAGATATAAATTCTTCTTATATTTGTTTCTATATCTCTGTAAATACAAAAAATATCTCATTTATTTTTGAAAATAGGTCATACAAAATCACCTTTTGTATACAGTAGAAGAGGGAGAAGACATACAGGTGAGGAAGACAAATTAAAAGAAACAGAAATACAACTAACAAATTATATTTAGAAATGCTGGGAAAGTTAAGAACAGAGTATTTGTTTTTTTCTTCTCTTTTTCTAAGTGAAAAGAACCCACCTCTAGTTAATCAGAAGGACACAATATCTAATGCCCAACACCCCCCAACTTTTAAACCTGCATCTGAAAATGACCTTGCTGTAGCAATGAGCAATCCACTTTGCCACTCTGAGTTTTCCCATATGGAATTTGGAGATAAGTCTTTCTTTGCCTTATAAGAGTTGCATGAGGAAAATTAGTAAACATATGTGTGTAGCTTTTTGTTCAATTTTTAAACTAGATTTGTTTATTTTGTCTTGGGTATCTTGAATGCTTTTACTTCCATTGGTGTAAATGTGATTGTGGTGTCAGACATTCTGATCCAAACTCCTCCCACAGGAACTTTTAAATGAGATTTAAATTAACCAAAGGGCATCAGACATTGTCCTCTGAATGTAATAAGCTCTGCCTTGTAGAATTATGTAAAAGTAATTAAAAAGCTGAATAAAAGGATCCCACATTGTGTTTCCCAGTTCATTCTTGCATGTAACATTTCATGCAAATCAGATTATGTTGTTTGACTTAAAAATCACTAGGCCAGATTCTCAGCTGAACTGAAATCAATGGAGTGGATCTGATTTACACAAGCGTGGGTCTGATCCATGACATTTATTTAACTTATTCAGATGTTAAAAAAAAAAACCAAAACCATTTCTTTGAATGTAATTTTTTTCTTTTCCCCTTCAGTGTAAGATTATAGTTGTGATTTATGATACACAACATCAAACTGATGAGATCCATGTAATGCTACAAAGAGCCAGAGTTCAAGTCTAGGCACAACTCTGAGTGAAGTGTGTGCCCACTCCCACTGCAGCCACTGGAGGCATTGTAGTTCACAGACTCAATTCCTCCTCGGCTTCCTTTTACATCCAAGGAGTTAATTTGTGTTACTAGTAAGGGTCATCACTGCATGCCTATGGTCCCACTGTGAGCTGGCTCAGTTATTTTAGCTAGAGACTGGCTAGGGAAAAGCAGAAGTGAACAACTGTTCTTCCATTTCACATAAAGCAACTCGACCTCACACAGGACCTGACAGGTTTGGCAGGAGAAGAGCAATACAGATAACAATGCAATCTGTATGCTTTAGAAGTGCAGCAACAGTAAATGAATAAGACATGATAATTTCCTCAGCTTCATCATGCTCTCATCATGTATAACTAATTGAGAATCAGGCCCAAAAAATGGTATAAAAAATCAGTTGGAAAAGGAGAATTTGATCCCGACTTCTCTTAAGTTTCTTTGGGTTTTCTTGTTTTCTTCAAATTCTACTGAAATTGAAGGATTATTTTCATAGATATTTTGGAGAGAAATAGCAAATGAGGAGTAAGTTCCCTTCATGTTCCTAGAATTTTAATTCCATTTCCAAATTTACTTTCACAGTTACTGTGACTTTATCATAAGTTCATGAAAAAAATAAAATAATGGGGGGATCCATATTAGATAGGTGAGTTACAGAGATAGTGAAAAATATCATTTTACTTTCTGGAAAATGAATACATTCTTCATTGAATATATGTATTTTTTCCTCACTTATCCAGCCCCTATCCAGTGGGATATCTCAAATATCAAAAATCACTTTTCATAAAATGTTTATCCTCCAATCATCCATTATAGGGGCTTTTGGGGTTGGTTTGTTTTGGGGTGGGGTTTTTTGTTGTGTTTTTTTTTCCTTTTTCTCTACACTAGCCTATGTTGTGTTAACTAACAGCTAGACACAAGTTTAACAGTTGGTGTGAGCAAATTTTATTTTGTGCAACATCATGTAAATATTGTTCTTGCTTTACTTCTGCATAAAAGTTACAGGATAACAAATTCATTTTTAAAATGCAGTGAGAAGCTTGTAAATTGTTTCATCAGATGACAGTGAAATGCAGGAGTGACTTCAAATCCATTAACAGAAGAACCGAATGTATAAAATTTACTCAAAAACTACTCACTGTTTTTTTGATCCATTTAAAAGGAAACTCACAGAAGCAGATCCTTCTTGCTCTGGAGCAGTGAAGCCTAATGAAACATGTATGAGATGCAGAGATAGGAATTCATAA
Source organism: Pithys albifrons albifrons (assembly GCF_047495875.1). Lineage (NCBI taxonomy): Eukaryota > Metazoa > Chordata > Aves > Passeriformes > Thamnophilidae > Pithys > Pithys albifrons. Next base: position 37,581,087 of record NC_092459.1, read on the forward strand.
ATTGTAATCCATGTTTCCTTGAGACAAATTGAAGAAGATCAAATAGGTATTTGTCCAGACTACATTCAAAAATATATCTTTGAAGATTCTGGGGCTTCTTCTGTGTTCCGCTTACCCTTCTCATATTCAAATTGAGACAATTAGAAAATCTGTTTTTTCCAAATTACTCAACATATCCACATAATTGCTTTACAAAATCTTAGCATTACTTCACTTTATTATAGTGGTAAAATTTTGCTGAGAAGGGGACTTCACTAGACAAGGAAATCAATACTTATGGGTATGAACCTTAACATAAGTCTGTTGGAATAGAGAACTATTTGCATGTAATTTTTCACATTGAGTACCATGGAGTTTACACAACTAAATGCTTCTGGAATGTATTTGTAAACAGACCTATTCTTTTTATGACCTGTATGTCAAGTAGTAGTTTTAATGTAATTATATTGATTGCTACCTCTGGAGTTTCATTTCCCTCAAATATAATTTTTATTCTGCTGGAATATGAACAGCACATTTGCAGAAAGGATGATTTCTGGATCATGTCTGGATTGGGGGACCCACAAGTGCTTCTGAGCTCATGTTGCAGGTTCTGGTCATGTCACACATCCACTTTCTGTATCCTGGTTGTTGCAAGAAAGAAACCTGGATGTAGCAGGCCTTAGTATGTTGTAACCAAGTCCTCATGGAGACAGACAGTCTGATCCACCAGGAGAGTTTCCATGATTGTTCCTGTAATGCAGAGGTGAATAAAAATCTCAAATCTACCATGCAAGGACACAGAATAATTAGTTCTAATTGTTCAGATTTGCCATGGAACAACACTGAAGTAATTGTAACATCTTCATGTCTCTAAGTTCAATCCAGAAACAGGGATAACAGAAAGAGCTTCCTCTCAGTTTCATGCTTTCTCTGTATTTAAACTGTTACCTTAAGGTTTTTGCATTCAGAGGAGTGTGTATGTGTTTGTTTGTACGTGCACATGTGCATGCATAGGGATAGGAAAATAATGCTGCAGTAAACATTTCTAGAAACATAGAGAGAAACATTTACTAGCATAAAAAACAAATATTTTTTGTACAATTGTAAGAAGTGTTTATATAGTGTTTCTGCTCTAGCCACATTAGTTAGATCCATGTTAATAAGTTGAACAGGGCAGATACTTGTGCAGTGTTGCTCAGTCATGAATATAGATTTCTAAAAGGCCTTGTAAAGATTCATCCCTACATGTTTGTGGAACTGTATAGTCTAATAGTGTTCATCTTTGCTTTAGATAAAAATAGTAGTAAAAATATATCTTTTGAAGACTCTATATTGTCTCATTTGTTTTCTAAAGTAATTTCCCCTACAGTCATCACATTTTAAAAAAATTGTAAATTACTGTGTTCATACCATCTCCTAGAGGTGCCAGATATAACCATTAAAGATACTTTTGCACTCCAAGTCAAATCAGGGATGAGAATTTTGGCATATCTGGCCAGCTCTACTGTCAGCGAAAAGAAAAACACTCAAAGTCTAAATTACACAAACAGGAAACAACTTACCTGGGACTCAAGCATCACTCTTGTTCTCTCCATTTACCCTAAAGTCAGTAGGTAAGCAAAGGTGAAATATTTTTTTTCCTGAAAATCTGTCATCCTGATGTTTAACTGAAATACCTCTAGAAGTCTGCCGTCTATGACACCTTTTCTTCCTGCATGAGGTCTTTTTGAGTTTTGTTTGAACTTATCCTCCCAGACAAAGCATCATTAAACACAAGAAATAACAGTACATTTATTTTTTTATTTAGAATAAAGTAAAAATTTTATTCAATATAGAATAATTTGCATTTATTTAGAAATGTTTAAAAATATGCAAATGCCACTGTCATCTCTCTTCTTACTTTTGATGTTAAAATCTTATTTTTAGGAGAATCATATGGGAAATATGCCCATATTTTTATAGAGCACACAATATTGTTTGCTATTACAAAAAAGAGGCTGAATGGTTGATCCAGCTGTTAAATCATGTCTACAATGTACATTAAACAGCCAAAAGATATAAAGCAAGAATTTAATTGACCAGTGCTTGCATAGTGTGTGACATTATGTAGCTGTTTTAGCTGGCTTTATAACATCACACAAATCTATAACTTCATACTTCATGAGTCAGAATCAATAAACCTGCCATTACAGACTCCAGAATCAATCTTGCCTTACATGCTTCCCCACCCTTTACTTCTTCCTATTTTCTTTCTGCTTCCCAGAAAAAAAACAATCTGCTGTGAGAATTTATAATCTTTTGAGCTAAGTAAAACAGATGAATTAGGAACATTGATTCTATGGGCAAAATCACTTACCATACTCTTCAGGGCTGAATGCACCCAGGCTGGTATTCCAATAGAGCAACAGTCCCTTGTTTTCCTCTCTCATTGTTTTAGATTATTGTGATTTAACATAGTCAGCCTCAGGCAAATGAAGAACTTGAATAAAACTGAGAAGCCAAGCCCTACTTTATCCTCTTGTCCTAGTTCAGCAGGTGGGACCAGTTTATCCCTGTGAGGGTGTGACCAAAGCTATGTATTCTACACCCTCTATTCATTTCCTATGAACTGTTAACAATGGACCATTTGCAGCAGGTGCCCAGGGCACACCCGACCCCTCAGGTTGTGAGCAAGGTGTGAAAGGCACCTGTGAGACTAGAGATGTGATAACTCCCTTCCAGCAAGTTGTTAGGACCTCCACACCCAGCCTGAGGTGTCATGGCTGCAAATGGGCTGGCTATCAATGATTCCAAAAATATCTCATGACTCACAGAGTGAGATCACCCATTGTGGAACTCCCCACCTTGGGGGAGGTACTGGGTGGTCCCACCTGCACCTGAGGGGATATAATCTTGGGGGGTTTTGAGACTGGGGGGAACCACTTGGCAGAGCCAGAGAAGGACCACCACTCTTGACTAGGCTGAGACTGTCATCTGTACCAACAGTTTTTTTCACCTCCTTTACTTTGGACTCAGGGGAACCACATGGGGCTCAGCACAGGGGCAAACAAACCCCATTGTGTTTGTGCCCGAGGGTGCTGGGTTGTACTTCTGGGTTTTGTGGGTTAAAACCATTTTCTATTTGTGTTATTGCATTTATTGTAATATTTTTATTAAATTGTAACTCTGACCTCTGATTTCTACTCTCTTTTGTGGTGGATTTGTTTCTCCTGCTGGTTTACCTTTAAACCAGCACACCTCTAAAGTCTATAATACTTCTGTTCTCCTTTCTGAGAACTCATTTTACCAGCCTGATCTCCAATATTGTGAATATATCTTTTCCATCCTACTGTACTTTTTACTTCCCTAGTTGAAGACACCAACATTGTAAGTGCTAAACTTTAATCTACTTATGTCCTCAACCGCACGTCTAGATGTCTTAAAGCCTCTACCATGCAAATGTTATTGATGTTCCAGAAGTTTCATAAGTTCAGTCATCCAAAAGAGAAGGTAGAACAAACACTGTTGTCATTCTGAAAATGTTCCTACAGCAGTCATGTAGTAGCACAAGTATTACTGTGTAATGTCTCTTTTAGTACATGTTGGATGATTTGTAATCCTTACCCTGTCAGAAAGGAGGAATTAGGTCCTTCAGATATACTACAGAGAAAAAGGATGTTCATGGGAGGATCATCCCTGCATCTTTAAAGTCCAAGAAATCACTTACCTCCATATTCTTAGGTTATTCCTAGTTATGAGAGAAAAAAGAAAAGAAAAAGAAAAATAGGCGAACATTACAACATTTAAGTTACCAAAATGGTGGTAAAATGTACCCTTACATTTCTTTTCCAGGGGATTTTTTTGTTTATTCAGCACAAGTTTAGTCATTGTGTTGATAAAAACTCATCTTGTTATTTAAGTGACTGAAGGAGTCATCCCCAAAGAAGTATATGAATCGCATATGAAAACAGTTTTAACATGTTTAAGAGTGGCAAAAAAACCCCAAAACTCAGAAAACAGAACAAACAAACAAAAGAAATCCCTCCACAAAACTTGTTTGGATAGGATAGGTCAAAATCTAAAAAGCAGAGAAGAAGAATTATATGGTCTTTGATTTGGGTAATTTATGAAGTGTATAATTTCATTATTGTTCAGGAATACAAGTCTGCTAAAAATCTAAGATATTATCTTGGAAAATAAATAGAAAAATAGTATATTTTGTACATCATACAGCTCCTGGCAGTAACTGAACGCCAACAATCTGAATACTAATGTCTTCTGAGTACAGATTTCCTGTATTTTCCTCATTATTTATTTATATTTTCAAATAGCCCAGACACTGCTTAGGATGTGGTTTAATAACCCTGGCTCATACTGCTGAGCTATTAGTGCTCTTGTAGAGAGCAGCTTTTGGCATGAATTTTGCTGTGTCAACCCACTGGAGCACTTCACAAACATTGGTAAATGAGAAGTTTGAGAAGGGAAAGAAAACAGTTAGCAGGTGTCACGCATTTGCAAAGCTGCAGTTATTACCCTGAACATAATCTGCAAAAGATATTGGCTTAAAACAGCAGAGAAGAATGAAAATATTATGATTTATGGCACAATTATTTTTCCTGGTATTTGTTTCACAGATTCCAGCATTCTGGCATAATTTTTTTTCCATTTATACCATGGGCAGAGCAGTTGCTCCACACAAGTTCATCCTTAATTAGGTTCTCTGATCTTTCTAGAAAAGGAATGTGGAATCTTTCCAAAATTAATAACTGTGCATCTGTTGGTATAACAGTGAGGCACATTTGTGAGCAGTAGATATGTATGTGAAGAGATGAGTGGCTCTGAAAGAATCTAATCATGTAATTACAAAAACTAGGCCATTCTACAAGGCATCTGCATTTCTATATTTTGATGGTATTTGATTCTGCTATGATATTTTAAATACTCAAAGTATGACTATTTGTTACCCTTCCTTTCCCTTTATGGGGACTTTCTCCAACACAATTTCTTAGGAAGAAAGGACAAATATTGAAAGATCAGTCACAAATCATGACTTCCTTGAGCTGAACAGACAATTGCAGAGCATTAATAAAATTTTGAAATTATCTCTTCTGTTTAATACTAAGGTTGCCTTTGGAATGGCTCCATCTCTTATAATTTCTGGACTGACTGACTTCCCTTCCTTCAGTTGTCCCCCAGTAGCAGTACTGGAGTTGCTACATAGATTTCTAACAGTGAAAACAAGTTTGACAAATGTTTCTGATATGTTTTGAGTTTTCTTTATTTTGACAACACGTGAAAACAAGAGAAAGAACATCCCTAGTCAAATTAAATTAAAAATCCCTAATTAGTTGCAGTAGAACACAGAGGAGAACTTTGACCCACTACTACTCAGTAGATCAAAAGCAGGTTCACCTTTAACCTCTTTGAAGCTCTGCAAATTATGGAACATTTTTAGTACAGAACATGTTTACTCTGTTTTAAGTTATGCTATCAAATACTGGTAATATGAATGCAGAAAAGGAAGAAACACTGTAAAAGTGTACATTTTAACAGCAATATATGCACCAACATTAAAAACTGACCAGAAAGTTTGCTCTCCTAAATTTGATACTACAATTTCTATGTAGATAAAATTTCCACTGAAGTACGTGGCCTGAGAAACAACTGCAGAAAACTTCACAGCCAACTCACACCTATACTACCATCTGGTATAAATAATTCCTTTCCTGCAGACAAGAGGAAAATGCTGTCAATAAAATGAGGTTTTGTCCTAATTCTATAGGAATTAATTACTTGTTTTACTTGGAAGAGAGAATGAAAGAAGTCTGTAGGTCTCAGTATTTGCCTTTCACACTAAAATACAAACCAGAATCAGTTATTGTCACCAGGTTTCAAAAGTTTGAGATCTTTTTCCACTCTGTTAAGAATCTGAAAACACCTCTCAAACCTTACATGCATATAATAAAAGCAATGTACCAATATGAGCAATCAATAGGTATTTTGTTTCTGAGACATTCAGGTTTTGTGAAAAAAAATTATCATCACCTCATTTTGCACAGAAATAATTATATTTTTCAGTCAATGACTGCAAGATAAACTGCATAAGGATAGGAATTTGATGTTCCTTGTGAGTTATTTTGGCCATGTAAAAGGTAAATTTAGACTCAAATGAATGTGCAATGTCACTAACAGTGACCTTTCTGCTTGCAAGAAAAAGAATATTTTTCAAAGGAGGTGAAGAACAGGTCTAGCTGAGCATTGTGAAGGTGTTATCACTAGTTAAACAATAGTATTGAGATAGAAATATTTGTCAAATTAAAAAGAAGCCAGACATAAGACCAGTAGGAAAAGGGTCAATGAGATAACTAAATTTGAATTATAAGGGAATTGTTTGGGGTTTTCCCCAGTACTACATAGGACAGCTTCAAAATGAAGTCTAATCTTTATAATCTTTTCACAACATGAGAAGTCTTTTGGTTTTCTGTGAAATCTACTGATACTTTGTGCCTTGATAAAGCATTAAGTACTTTCAGTAACAACAAGCATTGGGGTTTTGACCCTTTGTGGTGGCCTGCTTTTAACTTAAATCCATGGTTCTTCAGAGCAGTGTATCAGTTTACTCATGTTAGGGGAAGAATCTTGATGAGAGTGAAGTTTCATATCTTCTCCCTGAGGATCTGGCTCCTTAGCCAAAATGTAAGTTATAAAGCTTCACATGTTGTCCCTGGCAGGACCTTTTCTAAGCAAAATGTGAAGATTTGCAATATGATAACAGTTTCCTGTCAAATTGAAATTGTAGTGCAGAAGGCGTGAAAATTATTTCACCGGACACAAAAATTATATAGAGAGATTCTCTTTGCCAGTGGTAGGTTTAGATTTGTAAGCATGTGAGCAACTGCAGATGACTTTCCCCAGTCTGCTCAGGAACTAAAGATCAACATGGGTTTATGTGCTACACAATGTATCTGACATCTACCAAAGTAACTGTAATTGCTCATTTTGTATTTAATACCTACAACTTGAAATCTCCTTCTTCATTGTTTTTTTCAAAACAGTATCCCTGCAGAGATTTATGAATAGAGGAATGATCTCTCTTTCTGATTCCCATCGGGGAGGAGTTAATTTTTTCTGCACTTCCCATTGCATCATTTTGTCAATGAGCCATTAAAGTGATGTGCAAGAGCTTGAAGGTAGAAGTGCTCTAAATTATGTATTTCTAGTGCAGCACAGCTGCCTGGGAGATAGAAGCTTGATTTCACATCCAAATCTCATATTCCTGCACATTTAAAAAGAAAACCTATGAATAGTAACTGGTAATTAATAACCCTCTTCAACTTGTCATCTCCCTCAATCCCTGAGAGAGATATTGCTTCCCCCAGCAGCACAATAGAAATTACAAGGAAATAACAATACAGTTGTGATGCTACTATCTTTTGTGTTATGTTCCTTAACAGCAAATTACTGCTTGAAGCCTAAGAATAAGCTCTGATCAGAAAATGAGTTAATGTGTCCTCCTCCTCACCTTGTTGTCTGAAGAACTACTGTAGAAAAAAGCTTTACACATTTTTCCCAGAGGAAGCAGGTTTTATGGACCATATCTAAGAATGAGAGACCAGGTTTCAATCTGTCTCATTGACCAATCCATTCTTAAGTTACAGTATTAGATGTTGGTACCACAGCTCCAGTGTCTGTGGCATTCTGCAACTATGCTATTAGGTTTTCATGGGAGAAACTGTGTTCTAGAATATGAATTAGGCCTGGAATCCACCCAACACTTCCTTTTCCTCTGGAATGGAAAGATCAAAACTGCAAATATGTCAATGCCTGCCCTGCCTTTCTGACTACCACCAAAGCCAAAAGAAAACTTGAATTGGTATTTCTAGTTGACTAAAAAATACTTTGTGATTTTGAATGATTATTTTTATAAATAGATATAAGCACATTTGAACGTTGCAAGGAGCTCATTACTTTCTTTTTTTTAAAGAAAAAAAAAACCTTGCTGGTACATATATCGTGTTTTATATATATACTTATTCTTGTGTATACAGATCACAGGATGCTGTTTTATGTTATTATCAGGCACATTCTTACTGCATTGTCTGCCTCACAACTGAATTATCAAATTTCTTTGCTGAATGCTTTGAGCCATATACTACTGGGATTCCATATGGATACAGCAGTCTGTGATACACAGTGAATGGCAGATTTTGGAATTTAATAAGAGCATCATGAAATAACAGGAAATATTTAATGAAAAACTCACTTTTTAAGAACCATATCATGCACGCAGTATTTACTTTTCTGTGTGAAAATGGTGATTTGATTATAAAAATACATAATCAACATTTTGAACAATTCTGACTGTGAAAAGTGTAGGAGTGAAACAGATAATCCTAAATTTAGCAATAACATACAGATTTTTGGCAAAAACTGGAGCAAAGAAAAAGAGTGTACCTGTAATAATATTTATCACTTCTGTCTTGCTTTTCATTACAAGAAATCAAAGTGCTTTATAAACATCAATTAAATCACACGTGTACTCATCTACTTCAAATGAATAAACTGAAGTTCAAAGAGAGGAAAAGGTTTCTCTGTAATAAAATAGTAAATCAATGGAAGAGCTGAAAACAAAATTCAAGACTTTGCATGAGAAAACCATATTATGTAAAATTTTCATAATGTAATAAAAGGTGTCTTAAATATCAAGGAGATTGTTTGTTATACATATATAATTAGATCCAATCTAGTGAAAACAACATTTAAATTCTAGTGGGAACAAAATTTGTCTTTGTAATGGAAGTATTCAAATCACATTTGGGACTGTTTTCCAGTAATAACATGCCTGTTTCTTGGTGAAAATAGATTCTTGAAAATTGTTTGTACATCAAAGAACAACTGAGAATTTATGGGTTTGTATATCAGTATCTATGTCTGTATACCACATATAGCCAACAAGATCATGTTATTAAAGCTACAAATCCTAGAAGAAAAATTGGACTGAATATATTACCAAACAATGATAATTTTCATGCAAAACTACACCAAATCACATCAGAAAATTTAATCCAGTTCTTATCCTGACCATGAACCCAGAGGCAGAAACTAGTGTTGCATTACTAACTGAAAATTTATTTCATTTTTCAGACACATGAGCAGTCATTTTATCATACCTTTGATTTTGTTTTAGAATGAGCATTATTTCTTCAAGTAGTGGCAAATAACAGCCAAAGTTAAAACAATGAAATATAATTGGGATATTTATTGTTTTCTATACTTGCAACAGCAAGATCAACTGAAACCTTTGGTGAACCTAAAAATGAGGTTTCGGCATTTCACAGTATTTCACAAGGTTCATGATGTTTTTGTTCTTCTAGATTTATTTGGCTATATTATATCTGGCACTAACTGGCGAGCAACTAACAACATAACACAGTGGTGACTGCATGATGCTGTCTCTGTTCTCCCTGTGAGCTGGGCAAAGATTATTATTTATATCCATAAAAATTTGTTCCAATGGTGGAAAAAAATCTGCTAAAATTGTCACATACTGACAACAATAAAAATAATACTCATGGAGAAATGTTTCTGCCTTGTTAGTTTTGGAAAGTTATCTGTGAAGTTAGATGTGTAAAGCACGTCTTGGTGACTGCATGAGCTTATCTCATTGAGACCTCCCAGAGTCAGTTCAGCACTCCAGTGTCAGTGGCCTTAGCTGCAGATACTGGGTAAGGATTTCACAGTGTTATAGTGCAAACTCCCTTACACCTTGTCACTTCTATCTTGCACACATTTTGCTTGATTAATAGGGCGGTAAAATTTCAGCTTCCCAGGCACATGCCAGCTGCAGCTCAAATACAACTGGCACCTCTACCCTGATCCCACCACAGTCAGTGAAAATTTTCTCTTTGATTTCATCAAGAACTGTACCAAGGTTTTCATGTGGAACAAAGCTGATTCAAGACTATAGTCTGTAATACTCCAAGTAAATTCCTCTGCCATACTCTTGGCCAGATAGCAAGCTTAAAATCAAATTAATGCTTGCTAGACTCAAACAGCTGAACATAAGCTATTTCTGATCCACCTGCAGAACTCTTCAAAAGTCAGTAAACTTGCATTATCAGGATAGAAAAAATAGATATGTTGGGTTTTGGGTTTGATTGTCTTTGCAGTTGCCTGCAAGTCTTTGCCTATTTAATCAATATTACTATGTGTTATTTGGTAATATCCAAAGGAAAAGGTTGATGTATTCAGAGTTGTAAGGTGACCCTTTTTCTACGAGGCAGGAAATATATTTATACTCACACACACACACACACACACACACACACACATATATATGATACTTCTTTTGTGACAGTTCTTAAATTTGAAAAGAATAGGGAAGTAACATTCTTTACAAGAATGTATTGCAATTTCTCATTCTGAAATCTGTAACTCCTTTCACTCATGTGGGTGAAATTCATCTCATTTAGCCTTCAACCGTTTTAGTCACATTCAACAAGCCACATCACCTGGGGTTTATCTGTAGCCTTGAGAAAGAAAAGCAACTAATCCAATTCTAAAACAAGCAAATCAGGTAAGTGGAATTACTCACTCTTTAATGAACCTTGTATTAATTATAGTACCTAAATAATTAATTTAGGCTATATATATATATATATTCTCTATCCCACTATTAATTTGTTCTTCAAAAGATAAATAAGACCTATTCTAATGACAAATTTTAATAAACCTGTGAATACATACATTTATGCATATGACTAACAGTATAAAAAACCATAAAATATATAATACAAACCCACAAATATATATGTGCAAATTCATACAAATGCACATATTGATGATTTATATACATATATGCACATATTGCAAGCATACTTCTTGTGTCTATATACGTATAATCAAGTTTTTTAGATGCCTTTCTACAGCCAAAATATCACATAACTTAGTCACATCTCCTTGTGGCCTTCAAGGTATTTCATTAAGAAAATTACATCAATAATTAAGAAATAATGTGGCCAACCTGAACTTGTTTCTTTTAATTTTATATTTCTAAAACAAATAAAAACAAAAGCAAACCAACCCACATTTAATGCAGCTGTTTGTTTGTCACTGCATTGTATGAAAAAAAATCTTAGAAAGACTTCCTTTCAAATATCTATTATTCAGTACATTTAAAAAAATAATTAGTTGCTTGTTTTTGTAGAGATTTTAACAGGTAAGGCATCAATTTTATGACACTCATGTTTTTAAACAATCATAATAAGGTCTTAAAATACATCTTTTGCTGAAAAAATTCCCATGAGAGTGGAAGAAGTAGCTTATTAGTACGACAATAAAGAGGGACAGTAAATACACTGCAAGATACGAGTCATCTTTGCTTTCAAATTGATGTTAATTTGGTACCAGAGAAAAATGATTCAACTGAAAATTATTTTATTCAGTTATGTATATGAGTTAGACTTGAATCCAACAAACAAGCAAACAAAAAAAATACTGAGACACCACAGTTAAAATCTCCTATGAATGTATTTAAATTCAAAGTCTTGCATCTTTTTTGGCTTGTATTTTTCCTCCAGATAAATGCTAACCTTTTAAGAGGTTGTTATCATTACCAGTAATTGTTAACAATAATATTGTTAATACTAATTAGCAAAAATGCTGTTACACCCAGAAACAAAATAGGCATAGCTAAAAATACAGGCGAGGTGCTTGTTAGGAAACTGATCAAACAAGCTTAATTATGACCCCCAGATAAAGGGACTTCCATTAAGCCATTAAATTATCACAGATAAGACAGAGTCTCAGTCACTGTCATGACAAATCACAGCTAACAACAGCAAGGAAATCAGAGCTTGAACTGCTAATCCTTCTGAGGTTTGTGATGAGCACCAGTTCCCCTACTGTTGTGCATCTATTTATATTGGACTTTGAACCCCCAAATGGCCTCTGTTTATCTGCAGCGCTAGATAATTTATGCCTATTGGTGTGTCACCTCACAGCAGAGCTGTTATCAGGAAAGAGGAGTTTTAGGAAATCTGATGCCTTGAAATGATAATCCTCTGGAAATTACTGCATATAAACGAATTTTCTGCCATGATTTACTTTTGTTTATTGGTAGCAGAGATTAGCACTTTAGGATTGCCATTTCAAACAGCTGCTTAGTTTGGGAATAAAGTGCTCATCTAATGTGCAGAATTTTCACATATGCAGTTGACTTGAGTCCAGCAGTAAAAGGTAAGACATTAATTTTTATTTATATGTCATCTCTTAAAAAGATTTGAAAATATTTTTAGTGCATGAAAGGCTGATCTTAAGTGCCTCATTCCTTAGATTCTAATCCAGAAAAGCACCTACATTTCTGTGTAATTTTAATCACGTGTGTCATCTTAGAGTAAGTTTGATGGGATAATCTTGTTCTTGTATTCTAGGTGTTCTTAAGTGCTTTGCTGGATGAGGTCTCAGCAATGAGGTGCTTTCTGGTTTCATTCAGCTATGATGGGTACTGCCCATGCTGAAATGTTTACTGATGAGAAAGGATATATGAGTAGGAATTTTATTTAAAAACTTTTCCCCTATCTTAATGCTGTTGAACTGCTAAGAAATCTTATCTTGTAGCATTCGATGGGGTTATTCAGTTGGTAGCTAAATGTCATGCTTTTTAGTGCTACAGACTACTCCTAGGTGAATAACAACCAACACCATCAAATTCAAACAAGCCTATTAGGGTAGTATAATGAAAGTTTGAACTGCACATAATACTGCTGAAAATACGTGGACTAACCACACAGCTACTAAAAGTTTCACTTTCCATATTTGTTGTTGCACTCAAGTTCAGAGTGGATGAGATCACACCAAGTGACATGACTAATTACTAATTAACCAAGTGTTCTGATGGTAGCTGTTGGTGACAGCCACTGAGATACAGTACTATGTGTCAGAGAGATAAGGAGACACAAGAAATTAAGTTGACCTTGAGATTTCATTACATGTAATGTCACCTAATGGCACCTGATATTTTTAATCCTGGTTACATTCACATTACCAACTCCACTCCCATTGGAAATCATGATTAAAAAAAAAAAGGAAAAAAAAGAAAAAATAAAAAAGAGAATTTCAGAACTTTTGCACTGTTTTATCCGGGGGGTATAATTCAGTATAAAATGCATATGAGGGCAGGGAGTGGAGAAAGTAGTGCCCCCTGTTTTCAAGGGTGACAGAGTGACTATTTCATTGGATTAAATTACACATTGTAAAATTTTGAGGCTCTTTCTTAGGTCCATTGTGGGAATGTAGTTAGTCAGCACTTCTGTTAACCTTCTCCAAAAGCATAAGAGTACGGAAATGGAAAATAAAGGTATTATCAAAATAAAATAAAAAATGGACAGACAGGCAAGGAAGAATACAGATTACATCTCTCAGTGCTTGTTTTTGTTGGATTTCAGAAAATTATATTTTTATACACATGAAGGTTTCTTTGAAATTTCAATTCAGATATCACACAAAGGCAAAGGTTTCCTTAAAAAGTTGTTTAATTCTTAATATGTTTTTAGTTCCTGAGCAGAGAAACAAAGATAAGACCTTTTGATAGGCCTCTGTACATCTATTTTTGCATGTGTGCTTGAATGCCTGTGTGCACCCATGGGTAGATAGCGAAAATTCCTGGTAAATTTAGGACAACACCTTTTTAGCTTTTTATCGAATAATATTTGTAGGGAATTATTCACAACTTCAGTGATAACTAGAATGTGATGACACAAATATCCAACCCCTTCATTTTCTATTCAGCCATCAAAATGAATGTAGTTTTTGATAGCTTTACAGATAAAATATAATTTTGAATGTACTAGTGTGACAATTTATACATTTATGTGGCAGAGATGAATGACAGTAATATGCTGTACTAGCTTTAAAATTCATTTGATTAATCTACAGAAGTCTGCAATATTTTTTCCCATGAGCCTTGGCTATTGTTTCTATAAGTTAGAAGTTAAATTTACAATTTAAACAATGTTTTCAACAGACATTACAAAATACTAAAACATGAAGTTTTCAGAAACAGTGTGCTCCATATACTGTTACATATTAATTAGCATATTCTCAACAATTTATATAAATATAAAAAGTATAGAAAAACATAATAGGAAAATTGTAGATCTTGAACTGCCTAAAAAAACTTCTGATGCCTCTAGTTATCAATACCTACTACAGTAGGGTTTGAGATATTCTTATCCAAATTAGTATTAATTATGGTTGACAGCAGGGCATCTTCTCTTAAGTTTCACTTAGGTGAAATATTTAATGAAGCATATAACCGACTCCTTGTATTTATTAGAAAACCTGCTTCCGAACTGACCATCTCAATTTGTTTTCCTTGATACTTCAGCTTTGATTAGAGTTCCTGTCCACTGGTTAAAAGTTCATTTGTAATACTAACATAGAGAGAATTCCCTGGCTACTCATCTACGCCTATGCATGTGGCACGAGCAACAAACAGGAGGAGTTGAAAGTCATGGTGGAGTAGGAAAACTATGGCGTTATTGCCATAACAGAAACATGGTTAGATAAACCAACGAACTCCAGTGCTGCAATGGTTGGCAAAAAACTCTTCAAAAGGGATAGGCAGGAAGGAATAGTCCTGTATTTTAGGGAGTGTTTTGATTGTCTAGAATTTAATCATGGTGATGAAAGGCTTGAGTGTTTATGAGTAAGAATCAGAGTAAAGGCCAACAAGGAAGATGTCATGGTGGGAATCTGTTAGACCACACAACCAGCATGAAGAGGTAGGCAAAATACTCTATAAGAAGCTGGGAGAAGTCTCACAATTGCTGGTTCTAGTTCTCATGAAGACTTCAATCTATGGGAAATAAAACACAACAGAGGAGACAGTCTTGGGAGTTCCTGGAGTGTGTGGAAGATACTTTCCTGACAAAGCATCTGAGGGAGACAAGAAGGAGTGCCCCACTGGACCTGTTATTTGTGAACAGAGAAGGACTTGAGGGTGATGTGATACTTGGAGTCTGTCTTGGGTACAGCCATCATGAAATGATAGAGTTTTTGATTCTTGGATAATTAAGTAGTGGTGTCAAGGGCACAGGAGCATAAAAACTCCAGAAGTCCAAAGTCAAGAAGGAAGCTTGGCAGAACAGGAGTCTCCTCTTGAAAGTAAGGCAAAAAAAATGTATGCCCAGTGGAAACAAGATTAAGTAACATGGGAAGAATACAGAGATGCTACCTGCCACTGTAGGGAGTAAATTCATGAGGCCAAATCTCAACTGGAATTGAACCTGCCAGATATGTGCGAGACAATAACAGGAGTATTTTCAAATATCTTAATGGCAATAGGCATTTTAGAAATATCATCAGCCCATTACAGGATGATGATGGTCACTTCACAAACAGGGACAGAGACAAGGCAGAGGTGTTTAACCTTTTCTTTGCCTCTGCCTTCAACACAGATGATGGACCAAGAGGGTCTCAGTGACCCCCTCAAAGCTGGATGACCATGACCGTGAGAACGATCAATTCCCAGTTGAGCCTGAACTTTTGCAGGATCCGCTGTTCCTGCTGGATCCCTGCAAATCTATGGGATCTGATGAGATTCACCCAAAAATTCTCAAAGGACTGGCTGATGTCATTACGAAACCTCTCTCAATGATTTCTGAGCTGTCTTGGGAATCCAGAGAGGTCCCAGCTGACTGGAAGCTGACAAATATTGTCCCAATTTTCAAAAAGGGCAAGAAGGAGGACCCTGGAAACTACAGGCCTATCAGTCTCACTTTAATGCCTGGTAAAGTTATGGAGAAGATTATCCTGGGAAGTATTGAAAAGCACCTCAAAGACAACACTGTCATTGCTCACAGCCAGCACAGCTTCATAAGAGGAAAGTCCTCTTTATCCAACCTGTTTCCTTTTATGACAAGGTACCCCACCTAGCTGATCAAGGAAAGCCAGTTGATATAATCTTTTTGGATTTCAGTAAAGCTTTCAATACTGTCTCTCACAGGATCCTTCTGGACAAAATGTCCAGCACACAGCTGGATAAACATATCATGTCTTGGGTGAGCAACTGGCTCACAGGTCAAGCACAGAGGGTGACAGTGAATGTGGTAACATCAGACTGGCAACCTGTCACAACTGGACTTCTGCAGGGCTCTGTCGTAGTCCATGATCTCTTTAATTTCTTCATAAATGACTTGGATGCAGGACTGAAAGGGATACTAAGCAGGTTTGCAGATGACACAAAACTGGGAGGAGCTGCTGACTCCCTGGAAGGCAGCGAGGCCCTTCAGAGAAACCTTCACAGATTAGAGGACTGGGCAATGACAAACCATATGAAGCTCGACAAGGGGAAGTGCCATATTCTGCACCTGGGATGGGGCAACCCTGGATATTCATACAAACTGGGGAATGAGATGCTGGAAAGCAGTGCCACAGAAAGGCACCTGGGGGTCCTGACTAGCAGCAAGCTGAATGTGACTCAGCAGTGCCCTGGCAGCCAGGAGGGCCAACAATGTCCTGGAGCGGGGGGGCATCAGGCAAAGCATTGCCAGCCAGTCAAGGGAGGGGATTGTCCCACTCTGCTCTACACTGGGAAGGCTCACCTTGAATATTGTGTGTAGTTCTGGGCATAACAATGTAAGAAAGTTGTTAATCGATTGGAGAGCGTCCAAAGGAGGGCAACAAAGATAGTGAAGGGCCTGGAGGGAAAGCCATATGACAAGCAGCTGAGGGCAGTTGGTCTGTTCAGCCTGGAGAAGAGGAGACTGAGGCGAGACCTCATTGCAGTTACAACTTCCTCGTGAGGGGAAGAGGTGGGGCAGACACTGATCTTTTCTCTGTGGTGACCAGTGACAGGACCCAAGGGAATGACCTGAAGTTATGTAAGGGAAGGTCTAGGTTGCATGGTAGGAGAAAGTTCTTCACCCAGAGGGTGTTTGGGCACTGAAACAGGCTCCCCAGGGAAGTGGTCACAGCACCAAGCCTAGCAGAGTTCAAGTGTTTGGACAATCCTCTCAAGCACATGGACTGACTGGTTCTGTGCAGGGCTAGCAGTTGGACTCAATGACTCTTGTGTGTTCATTCCAACTCTGCATATTCTGTGATTTTGTGAACTGTTGGCCTTTTGGAGGGCAGACTTTGGCCTGAATAGAAGCCTGGTTGAGAGAGTCCCTTGGGAGGCAATCCTGAAGGGCAAAGGAGTCCAGGAAGGCTGGATATGTTTTAAAAGTGAAATCATAAAAGTACGGGAGCAGACTGCTCACATGTGCCTAAAGTTGGGTGTGGGGAAGAAGACCAGCCTGGGTGAACAGATAGCTTTGGCTGGAACTCAGGGAAAAAAGAGAGTTTACAACCTTTAGAATGGGGTCAGACCACTCAGGAAGACTACAAGTAAGTCCTGAGGTTATGCAGGAGGAAAATTTGAAGGGTTTAGCCCAACTAGAATTTATTCTGGCTAATGCCATATGACGTAATATAAAATGTTACTATAAATACTTTAACAACAAAGAGGGGGCTAAAGAGAATTTCCAGCCTATATTGGATGTGTGGGAAAATATAGTGGGAAAGGATGAGTATAGGTCTGAGGTAATGCCTCAGTCTTAATAATAATAATAAGCATAAAACTTAAAAAATAATGATAATGCCTTCTTTACCTCAGTCTTTATTAGTAAGACCAGTTGTTCTCTGGGTACCCAGCCCTCTGAGCTGAAAGACACAGATGGGATCAGAATGAAGCCCCCATAATCCAAGGGGAAATTTTCATTGACCCACTACACAGCTTAGGCGCACACAAGTCCGTGGGTCTGGATGGGATCCAGTCGAGGGTTCTCGGGGAGCTGATAGTAGGGCTCACTGAGCTTCCTTCCATCATTTTTAAACAGTTCTGCCTCACCAGAGAAGTCACAAATGACTACAGATTAACAAATGTGATGCCCCACTACCAGAAGTTTCAAAAGAAGGGTCTGAGGAACTGTAGGTCTGTAAGCCTGACCTTGGTGTTGAGGAAGATCATGGAGCAGATGATCTTGAGCGTCATTCCCCTGCACATGCTTGATCAACCTGATTTCCTTCTATGACAAGGTGACCTGCTTAGTGGAGGAAGGAAAGGCTGTGAATGGTGTCTACCTGGACCTTCGTGAAGCCTTTGACACAATTTCCCACAGCATTATCTTCTAGACACTGGCTGCCCATGGTATGGATGGCGTTCACAGGGTAAAATACTTTTGGACAGCTAGGCCCAGAAAGTGGTGATAAATGGAGTTAAATTCCATTGGCAGCCAGTCACTAGTGGTAGTTCCCCAAGCTCAGTGCTGGGGCTGGTTCTGTTTAACCTTTATTAATGATCTGGATGAGGAAGGCCAGTGCACCCTCTTTGCAGATGACATAAAGTTGGGCAGGAATGTTGATCTGCAGGACAGGAAGGCTCCCAAGGGGATGTGGACAGACTGGATTGATGTGTCAAGGCCAAATGTTCAACGAGGTGAAGTGACAGGTCCTGCACTTGGGTCACAACAACCCCGTGCAGTGTTACAGGCTAGGGCAGAGTGGCTGGAAAGCTGCCCAGAAGAAAAGGACCTGGGGGTGTTGATTGACAGCAACTGAACATGAGCCAGCAGTGTGCCCAGGTGGCCAAGAAGGCCAATGGCATCCTGACCTGCATTAGGAATAGTATGGCAGGCAGGACCAGGGCAGTGATCCTTCCCCTGTACTCAGTGCTGGTGAAGCTACACCTCGAGTACTGTGTCCAGTTCTGGGCTATTCACAGCAAGAAGGACTTTGAGGAGCTGAAGTGGGTTTAGAGAAAAGACAGTAAAACTGGTTAAGAGTCTAGAGCACAATTATTATGAGGAGTAGCTGAGGGAGCTGAAATCATTTTTTTCTAGAGAAAAGGAGGCTCAGGAGAGACCTTATTGCTCTCTATAACTACCTGAGAGGAGTAGTTACCTTCTCCCAGGTAACAAGAGATAGGACAAGAAGAAATGGCCTCAAGTTGTGCCAGAGGAGGTTTCGATTGGGTATTGGGAAAAATTTCTTAATGACAAAGGTTGTCAAGCATTGGAAAAGGCTTCCCAGGGAAGTGGTGGAATTATAGTCCCTGGAGGTATTTAAAAGTCATGTACATATGGTGCTTAAGGACATGACTTGGTGTACTTTCAAAAAAGTGTAATTCTTATAAATGGATTCAAGTTGAGGTCCCAAACTTTTGGAAAACTTGGTGCAAAAGTATGTTACAGGAAAAGTTTTTTTTCTGTTACATAATTAGAAAAGTTTTGGGTTTGTTGTTTGTTTTTTCCCTCTATAGAATCAAGCATTTCTCACTTCCTAAATCCTGAGGTTTGGATTACAACAAAAGTTTAAACCAAACTGGTCTTTCAAGAAGGTAAGTCTAGTTTACATTCAAAATGCAACTAAAAACCCAGGAAAATGTTAAATAAATATGTGGCAAACAACCAATGAACTCTTTGATCCAACAGTACATAGAAAGAAAAGAGCTAGAAAGGGCAGGCAACATGGACTGTGAACAGGGAAGGAGCAAACCTCTAGGACCTGGTGTGAGTACACAGTGTCAGAAGTGGCATATAAGTTTATCAATTCAAGAAGTTCATCAGACTGTTTTCGACCAAGTTTAAAGTCAGAACCTTCACGTCACTGAGTATATTAGGTCTAGAAATAGCTTTACTGTTATTTGGCATCAGTGCATAAAAATCCACTTTCTTAAGTGGCTTAATATACAAAAAGAACTGCATCTGCCCAGTACATACCAGGAAGGATAGGCTGACCTGGTGTTTGTTATGGCTTTTTCTCTAATCACAGATTTCTTTTCACTGTCTTTAATTTTCTTGCTACTTAATATTGTTACTCAATTAATATCTATAAATTAAAAAGCAGAACCCATTAAAGTTACTATCAGCAATACAAAAAATGCTGAAGCAATGGAGAGACTGTGCCAACATATAAAGTCTAACAAACTGAGAAAACAAGAAATTAATTATAAATTTGTGAACTAGCCTATATCAGTATAGATACATAGATATAGTTGACAGACAGAAAGATAGCAGTCATTTAGGACTTATCCCTTTTTAAAAAAATCCCATGGCAGTTTGATTTCATAGAATCATAGAATAATAGAATTGATTGGGTTGGAAAAAACCTCCAAGATCATCAAGTCCAACCCTTGGTCCAACTCCAGTCCATTTACTAGATCATGGCACTCAGTGCTATGTCCAACCTCAGTTTAAAAACCTCCAGGGACAGTGAATCCATCACCTCTCTGGGCAGCCCATGCCAATGCCTGATTACTCTCTCTGTAAAGAATTTTTTTCTGATATCCAACTTAAATTTCCCCTGGCAGAGCTTGAGCCCGTGCCCCCTTGTCCTATTGCTGAGTGCCTGGGAGAAGAGACCAACCCCCACCTGGCTAGAACTTCCCTTCAGGTAGTTATAGACAGTGGTGAGGTCACCTCTGAGTCTCCTCTCCTCCAGGCTAAACAACCCCAGCTCCCTCAGCCTCTCCCCATAGGACTTGTGCTCCAGTCCCTTCACCAGCCTTGTTGCTCTTTGGACTCGCTCCAGCACCTCAATATCTTTCCTGAACTGAGGGGCCCAGAACTGAACACAGCACTCAAGGTGTGGCCTCACCAACGCAGAGTACAGGGGAAGGATCACTTCCCTGGTTTTGCTGGGATCCCATTGGCCTTCTTGGCCACCTGGGCACACTGTTGGCTCATGTTGAGCTTCCTATCAATTAGTACCCTCAGGTCCCTTTCTGCCTGGCTGCTCTCCAGCCACTCTGTGCCCAGCCTGTAGCGCTGCAGGGGGTTGTTATAGCCAAAGTGCAGGACCCGGGACTTGGCCTTATTGAACTTCATCCCATTGAAATCAGCCCATCTCTCAAGTCTATCCAGATCCCTCTGCAGAGCCCTTCTGCCTTCCGGCAGGTCAATACCCTCCTAACTTGGTGTCATCAGCAAATTTGCTGAGGATGGTCTCAATCCCCTCATCTAAATCATCAATAAAGGTGTTAAACAGGGCTGGACCCAACACAGACCCCTGGGGAACACCACTAGTGACTGGCCGCCAGCTGGATGCAGTTCCATTCACCAGCACTCTCTGGGCCTGACCCTCCAGCCAGCTCTTAACCCAGCAGAGGTACAGTACACTTGTCCAAGCCATGGGCTACCAGCTTTTCCAGGAGTATATTATGGGAGACAGTGTCAAAGGCCTTACTGAAGCCTAGATAGACCACATCCACAGCCTTCCCCTCATCCACCAGATGGGTCACCTGATCGTAAAAAGAGGTCATTTGGTCAGACAGGACCTGAACTTGTCCAAGCAGGTGCAGAGACCTCTCCTTTCCCTTCATTGCTGCTTGAATGGTGGCCAATGTGAGGCTCGAACCCATGACCATGATAATAAGAGTATCATGCTCTAGGGACTGAGCTAGCCAGGAAGAGAGGGGAAGAGGGCCTTCTGATCTCTGGGGCTCCTGAGTAAGGATGGGCACCGGCTGGCCCAGCACGAGGCAAACTAACTTAATGGCTGACTCATCAAGAGAACAAAGAAAGCTCAAGGGATACAATAAACAGGGTGTGGTGGTTGTCAGCACAGCACAGAGGAGGTAACAGAACCAAGCAGGAGATTGCAATAAAAAAAGACCCTATTACAAGTAAAACTACACTTTAAAACTTCAACAGCAAGTCTCTTAGTCGTACTCCTTGGGATTAATTTCAGCATTTTCCTACAAGGACCTGCCCCTCCTAAACCCATGCTGGCTTGATCTAATCCTTTGTCCATCCTGAAGGTGCTGTGTGATTGCACTCAGGATGATCTGCTCCATAAATTTGATTGTTTGTAGAGTCTTTTGACTTTTGGCTTATTAGTTACCAAAGTTCTACTGATTCAGATAAAGATTTACAGGCATCTACATTGTAACAGAACAGATGGAAATTCGTAACACTTACTCTAGGAACATCACAAACCTTCTCGGACAGCTAGTTCACTTTTGTCACTGGCCAGATGAGTATAGCTATATCTTTTTATAGAATTCCTTCTACAACTACAGGAAAATAAACACAGCATAATATTTGTGGTGTGGTGTGTGTGTATGAGTTGTTTGTTGTGGTTTTTTTTTTTAATATAGGCAAATGGAGATGTTTCTAAAACACAAACCCCAAATAAATAAATAATTACACTCTTAATTTCTTCTCTCAAATATCCAGGACACAACTAACTCAGTTTGAGACACACTAAGTGTCAGTTGTTCACTTATGTTGCCCATTCCTTTTCACCACTTTGTAACATTTCTGGTGTCTTATGAATATTTGTAACTCATAGGATCTACTCACCTGTTATATTTACATACTCTCAGTCTTCAGATGAGGTAACTTGAGTCATGCCATAATACTTGTGCAGACCAACAATAGGTTTTGTAGAATTACTAGAATGCCATTTGGGTGAAGTTAAGATATGGGATATATAGAGTGATGCTTTTTTACACAAGCAAGTTTAACAAATCTGCGAAGTCAGGGTTCAAATTTTGTCACTGCCTTCACTGGTAGTGTAACACAGATCCCAGCTAAGACCTGCACTAAACCTGAAATGGCTAAATGCAGCTTTGAGTGTTCACACTGACAGACTTGTTCTCCAAAGTCCACTCACTTGTTGCCTAACCCTGAAAGTTCAACATTTACTGGCATAGAAGGAGAGGAATTGTGACCTCAGAGTTGTAGTTTGATGCTAGAGTGCATTGCAGGAAACTGGGATAAACAAGAGGAGCTTGTGGGAGAGATGCCAAAAGTCCTGCTTCATAGCACCCTACAGTCCCATGAATAAGTGCTGAAAAATATACCAATATCAGTGCATCATTCATTCATTTAATTTTCACCATCTGTCTGTTTCTTCTGTTCACTCAGATTGTTCCCTGCTCAATATGGCAGAGTTGGTAGAGGTTGTTGCTAAACACGCAGGTTTTCTTTTAGTTTAGAGAGACATGCCTAGTCTATAGCTTTTGCAAGGAGGCAGGACATCTAAGAGACTAAAGGCATTCCTAGATGCACTTCATGGATCTATCCCTTAGCAATTTTTCACTCTGAAGGCTGTATAAGCATTCTGTCAGAACCCAGAGGCAACAAGAAGGTCTAAAATCTACTGATAAAGTTTCCAGTTAATAAAACATACATGACAATAGCTTGGAGTCGTCCCTCCCCCATCCTGAGAAACACAGAAGTGAATTTCAGCAACTGGGAACTTAAGTGCATGCAAAGATTCCTGGACTGAGGCATGAAATTAAACAAAGTATTTAAGCAAAAGTACTTTTATTAGTAGTAAAGGGAAATGTGATATCTAAGAACTGTCAGATGAGAAAATTTGATACAAAATGTTTTTTTAAAAGTTAAATCAGATGCTGCCTGTAAAGAACTGCAAAATAATTTCACAATTTGGAATGCTCTCAACAATGAAGAGTTGATGAAATTTGATAAAACAGAAAGAACTAAACAGGGGGAAAATAAATCTAAGTATACATACACAGGCAGGGACTACAAATTAACTATTGCTTGAGAAGAAAAAAATAAGGAATTAATATTACACATCTCTTTGAAAACATGTCAAGCACTCAGTGTCAAGTAAAAATGTGAAACAGGATATTTAGGTAATTAGGAAAGAAACTATAAACAAAATAGAAACATATATATAAATACACTGTATCGCTATATCACTGTATAAATACATCATACACTCTTATGTTGAATAATTCATGCAGCCCTGGTCATTCTATTTCAGGAGAAAGAAGGGCATACAGAAAGACTGACAGAAGTAGTAAGTAAATTCACAGGATATAGGACAAATGCAAACTATTCATCATAGTGCACCCCCCTCATTTAGGAAGCATTTGAACTGTACATATTGGATATAGAACCCTGAAGACGTCTGGACCTCAACAGATGAAGGTGTCCCTAATCTGTAGGGGACAGTGGAGGCCTTAAAACAACAGGACTGTACCCCTACCAAGGTAGGACACCTGCCAGATACACAGAGCTATGTGGGCTTGAGTCGGTGCAGCTATTCTTAATGCATAACCAAGTGTCTTCTTGAAAAAGCTGATTGACAACAATAGGGAAGGACTGTGAGAAAAAGTATAGGCAAGGTAAAAAAAAAAACAGGCAAAATAACCATGCTGTCCTCTACTCTCAGGATACGTTATAATACTCTCTTTTTCAATCTTTTTTCTGTAACACCATGTGGTTCCTGAGGTAGCTGGTATTAAATCCGTTTCCAGTTCATACACCCAGTTCAGTGTCTGATCTCAGAAGGTAGGTCAGACTGCAGTTTTCTGAGGTTATGCCACATTTCCTAACTTTTTGTTTGCTTTGGGGGTTTTTTGTAGCAGAGGTGCTGCACAGCTGAATCCTTTCTCCACATGAAAAGACAGGTATACATAACCTCCATATGAGCTATCATGCCAGAAGCAGTGGCAAAGTTATGCAAAATCTGGAGCTTGGCTAAATAAAATGGTTAGAAACATTAGCTATGTTTGATATTGCTTTATGCTGAGTCTATTATTGCAAAAAGTTGTATGGAACTGAGTTAATAGGGTTCTTTCAAATGTGTAAAATGATATGTTAAAAATTCTATATTATGGGGAGATACTATGACAATGCTTGCAGTCTTGTTTTTTTAATGATATGCGGGTTGTTATAAAACTTTGAGCAATATTTGACTGAAAAATAATCTAGGCAGGGTAGATTTTGGTAAGTTGACACTATGGCTGTATGATTTAAATCCAGTATTATTTCAGTAATAGTGGAGAGAAATTACTGAAGTGGGCCTGATTCTTCAAGCACTGCTGAGCATTGTGTTGACTCTCAATACTTGGTATGTTCTTTAGGAGCTGAAGTTTCTACATTCACAGAGAATGTCTTGTAAACCTCATTGCTAAAATGTTACCCTGAGATGAGAAGAGTTTAATTAACTTAAGTAAAGTTCAAATATAAGGAAATTAAACAGAAGTGCTTGGCCATTGCTGCTATTTGGGAATTCAGTAAGCCCCCATTTACAGAAATCTTAAAGCAAATGATGGACAAACCCAACCAGTTAAGGATTTTTGGTAGTATTTCAGCTATTACTTTCAGTTGTCTCCTCCTCACTCAGACAAATTATTTGAATCCTATCCAGAGTCACCAAGATATTCTTAAACAAGGTCATTGTCTCTACTAGACAATACTTATATGTTTCCACTGCTAGAAGAGACTAAAAATGGGTGTCATATTGATAAGGTATCACAACAACAAACTTGATATCACTGGTGTACATTCAAGATGAATGACTCATGCGGAGCTGTGTTACCTTGAAGGAGAAGAAAAAAATATCCAGTGCTGTCCTCTAAAACTTATAAGAAAAAATATAATGCGCAAGTACCTATAATACCCTAAACATCAATACTTTGCAGTCAGAAGTAACAAGTGACAAGTGTTTATATATGCCAAGGTAATAGAATACTCCATTAACAGCAGCAGTCTCTCAACTCTTATACCAGTACACCAACTAATCTATAACTATGTTAAAAAACAGTTTCACTGGAGACAGAAAGATCCGAGCCTTTCCAGCGTACTTGCTGATAAACTTTTCCAGGCAAAATGGAAGAGCTTTGAGGAGGATTTAAGTGGAGAGATAGTTTGCGGCAAAAAAGTGACTTCCTGTAAGCAGGTCCATCTAAAATTCTTAAAGTACTTGGCAAAATGCATTTTATCAGGGAGACATGGAAACTGGTTTTGCTCTTTGCAGACAAATCATTAGACATGTCTGATCATCGAAGCAGAGGAGAAGGAAGTGAGGAAGGGATTAGACTGGCTACTTTGCATCTTTCTTTCTCCTGAAGAATTCTGACCTTGGAAATCAGAGTATTTAAAATTGTCTGACATACCGAACATGGCAATTGCCCAGTTTCCTTCTAAAAACACCAATTTTATGGGGGGGGGGGGAAACAGAAAAAAAAAAAGAAGGAAACAGAACAACCTAGTCCTATATAATTAAAATATTTCCCAATTTTATGGAATTTTTCATAAAAAGTTATAACATATACTTATTATTTTAAATGAGCAAAATCCCCCTGACAATTTTCTGTAATACTGAAATGATTGTTTTCAGCTTTAAAGAAAACCTGCTCAAAAATTTTCCTTCCCTGTTTCCATTTCTATGTAAATGTCATAATTTCTCCTTTCTGTTCTAGAATGAAAGAACATTTTAAAATGTCCCAGACTGGACAGAATATTGTAATTTTTCTGAGCATTTCTCGACAAGGCCTACCAGTAAGCGGAGGCCAAGACTCCCATTGATTTGAGAATACCTAACAGAATGGTCTCTGCCTCTTGCTACCACGAACAGCATCAGTAGGAGTAAATCTGTATCATCCCAGCTTAAACTTCTTCCAGAGCAGGATCTTTGGAAAAGTTTTATTTAGCTGCTTCTCCTTCTCCTTTGCTCTTCTATATACATATTTTGTGTGTAAGAGGGGAGCTAGAAAGAAGATGGGGAAGCAGGGATATGTTAGTGTGAGGAGCTTCCAGGGCAGGCTTCCAGGGCAGCTTTGCTGGCTCTTCTCTCCCTAGCAGCATCGCCATGTCCTGCTTCGCCATCCTCCTGAAATCATCATGCTCTTCTGATGTGGTCTTTCATTCTTGTCATGAGTCATAATCCTCAGTTTGTCAGGTGTGGGTTCTGGCCTCTCCCATACACCTCTGTTACTCTTCCTCCTGTTGCCAGTCTGTTCCTCCCTTCTTCTCCATTCCTTTCCATGCTTCTTTTCTACATTTCCATTCTCTAATCCCAACTACAGTCCTTATGCGCTTTAAAAAAATGCCTCATAGCGTTCACTGTGCCTCCAAACCAATCTCATGATCTTATGGTTATAACTCTTGTTTTGCTTCCCCTTTCTGTTTCCTTTGTCTCCTGTCATTATGCCATTTCTATTCAGGCTGTCATCTCTTCTGGAAAGGGATTTTTCTTGTTCTCTGTTTTGCAAAGCACCTGGCATGTTTTTGATTCTGTCAAACAAATAATAACAACAGATATGAAATTTGCAGTGCAGCAGAATCCTGATATCAGGAAGTAATAGAGGCAAATTACACTATCATTTTCATTGCCATGTATAGACAACTACTTGACAAAAAGTCTCATCGACTGGCTAGGTAAACATAAATAAACTAAAAAATTCCAAAGCAAACACCTCTAACATGAAGGAAATGTGGTGTTTCACGTTGGATCTCAATGAGCCACAGGGTTATATTTGACAATTTCAGTGTTGGAAACAAAGGGAATAAATGAATGAGGTGCAGTTTTTCAGATGGATATTAGGGTATAAAATTAAGTACTGGGAGAAGATGTAGATAACTGTTTAAAACAGAATCAGGACAAGGGTGGAATGGGTGGGCTCAATTTAAACTTTGCTTGGTTAAAGAAGGATAAACAAGTTAGTGAGATTCTAGCATGTAAGCTAAAAATGTAGACTTTAGCCTGATACTATCAGAAGCTCTTCGTATTGCTGAAGAATCTTATAAAACATTTTAACTGAGTTGTCTCAGTCATATATATCAGGCATCCAAAGACAAGATTTGTTACTTTCGTTGGCAAAAATCCCCACCAAAACCAACCTAACAAAAAGTGCCCCAGAGCTTAAAAACAAAAGGAAGGAAGGAAGAAGATGTGGATTTTACTGTATATTTAGTAACAGGCTAGTCATATGTAATCTCCAAACAATATAGCTTTATCACTAATGGATGTAGGCCAGAACTGAATGGAAATTATTTTACATATGGTTAGCAATCTCTTAACTAAATTATTTGAAACTCCCTCAGAGAAGAGCAATTTATTACAGACATTGAGACAAGCCAATGTAACACTAATACTTAAGAAAAATAAACCACCAGAGGAATGTACCCCTGCCACATCAACCAATACTCTTACAGTTGATTCCAAAGTATTATCTGTCATTCCAGCACATGGATTAGATTATTTAACAGTGTGAATCAAAGGGAAGATACTAATTCAAGAGAAGAGTGTTATTAATACATCGTAGCATGTTATACATCTCTGTCACCAAACTGGACAAAATGGGAGCAGATGTTTTATGACAAACTGAGAAGAGGATCTGACATAATTAATAGCCATAATGTTTGAGGCTTAGCAAACAAAAAGAAGAGCTAATGGAAGCGATCTGATGGAGGCACAAAATGTTTTTTTCGGTCTCCAGTAAAGTGTCCTAGGCACTAATTTTACATGAAGAGAAGGTATTAACTGAGTTAAATCTCATTTCTATTAGATTTTTTTGAACTTGCCCTTTGAAGCCATAGTAATGCATGGAATGCATGAGAAAAGAATTCAGCAAAAAGGAACTCTGAGGAGAAATTCCTTCCAAAAGGAAGAACTTTTTGACTCTGATAGGTTCTTTTTACTATTTTGAAGACACGTAAGCCTTTGAATTAGTAAAAATGATTGACATGTGAATTTATTCAAAGCTAAAGGCAAATGATAGTCACAAATAACACTTAGATGCATAGGTATTTAAAGCCTCAGGTTATGTTTATATTGGCTCTGTCTCTACTGATGTTTTTTGGTCAGCACTAGATAGAAGGTCTCCAGATCAAGAGATTCATGAGATAGTGTACAGTGCCACTCTGATTGTGACATACCCTTACTCTGGGCTACACCTAGTTCAGACTGCCCAAGTACTAGTTTCACCAGAGCAGAGCCCAGGTACAAGCCAACAGATATGACACAACAACAAATGAGAGATGAGGATCTCTGTGAAACACATTGCAAATCAATGTGATAACTTCCTTGCATCTATATGACCTAGGTATCCACATAATGTTCCACTCCTAGCTGCCCTGTTGTCCAATGTCATTCCCAATCTGAATTTGGTAGTCTATCTCCCTGGAGAGAGAAACCTAAAATGGTTTGGAGAATCTGAAGGCCAGTCAAAGACAGTGGATAAACTCTCTGAGGTGGGGACAGGGCTTCAGTTTTTGGTTGCTGTATCTGTGTGGTTGGATTCAGTACTCATTTATGCAGTCTCCGGTACATGCTAAGGCCTTATCTATAGTCAATAATGGGAGAAAACCAGCACATGCAAAAGTTGCAGCCCACACAGTACCTTCCACAGAAAGGCAAGTCCAAGAGAGCTAACTCTCAAAGGGTCATGGGTAAGTATCCCAACAGTAAACCTGGATATGTCAGGGATTCACACCCCCAGAGCTTCTCTGAAAGTAGATGCCTAAATTCCTCCTTTCAACAGGAGGCACATGTAAAAGAAGGATAAAAAAGATCACATGTATTCTATCTAATAGATGACCAGTGGCAGAATGATATGGGAAAGTGGAGTGCCTGCAGCCCGAAATGTTAGCTCTTCTACAACATGACAGGCCACTCAATGTCTTCCATTCAGAACAACAGTCTCCTAACTCCCACAGAAGTGTCATAAACACAATTTTCAGAATAAGAGGGAGAGGATTTCTGAAAGGGAAAGGTCCTTCAGGAAGGGAAGGGATTGTACAGTGCAGGAAGGAATTTCAGAGGTAATTCTGGATTTGGCTTAGGCTAACCAACCTTTTCCCAGGCAAGCAGCTGCAGCTCAAAGTGTTTGGCAATATATGACCACCAATAAATGAGTCTCTCTCTTTCCACACAGAGGTTGAAAATATCATGTTGGCCTTTACATAATACCTTTCCACAGCCCAATGCTGTAGAGTTAGTCTTACTCTTTCTATGCCCTTCTTACCCAAAAGATATGCAACATTTCCACATGTTCTTAAAAAAAGAAATCGGTCGTTCATCAAATCACAGAAAAATAAGGTGAACCTCATCCATAAGGATGCCAGACAGGTATTATATGTCCATCAGCTATGTATCCTGATTTATGGGTAGCCATGAGTCAGCTGTCACTAAGCATGAGAGGAATCAGTCTGTTGTCTTGTTCTAGCATTTATGCTAGACAAAGAGAGAATGTGAGCTCAGTAACAGCTGGATGTCACCTCTGTCAGATATCTCCATACTTTCAGCAAACAGCTTCTACCAATTTACATCAATATCATCTGCTTACTAATGCTCACTGACCTTAGCTAAAAAGGAGGTCTTCCATCACCAAAAGGCTTTAAATATAAAAACAACAGCAACAACACAATAGAACTTATGGTCTAAGCACAGCGAAATATACTGTCTATGCAAGAGTATGGTTCAATGATGGACTTGCAGACACATAAATCTATGTGAAGATATCTGGCTTCTGTTTCTCTAGTATCTAAAGTGAAGCTCTGTTAATTTAGACCTGAAAATTCAACCTTAAATATCATGCAACCACTTGTAAAAGCACTATGAAATATATAATATCCCTTTTTTTAACGGATTTTAAATTTAAATAACTTGACAGCATCTGATGTTAAAAAAAAAGCTTCACACACTCCTATTTCAAATATACAAGTGTAAAAATGGTATTAGCTACTTTGAAAGCTTACTTTATGAAGACTTTTTTCCTTTTCCACTTTGCTATACTGAAAGTAGTCAATAATTCTATGGTGTATCCTCATGTTTTTTCAGCAAATAATTCAGAAGCAGATGACACATTTAAAGCATTAGTTTCCATATGATTTTCAATAATACAGCTACATTAATTTCCAAAAATCCATAAGAAATAGGTTTATAATAGTATAAAAGAAACAAGAAGAGACTTTTCCCCCATTCACTATGAGGAGTGTAAAATCACAGAAGTATTTTCTCCCACTGCCTTGAAACAGTCCCTTTCACCAGATGTTTTGTTTTCAGTTATTCAGCTCTCCCTTAGGTTGTGCTTCCAATAGAAAGATATTGATAGAATTTTAAAGACGTTCCATTAGGTTGTATTATTCATGTTACTGGGCAGTTCATGTAAGACTGACATTCACCTCTTCTGTGTACAACTATTGCCCCCTCCCAGTAAAGACACTTTTTTGTTTGTTTTGATTTGTTTTGGCCAATACTAATGACTTCTGCCTTAAGAGTATTGATCACTTGGAGAGGCCTCCCTAACTCGTAGCTGGTTGTAGAGAGTGATTGCATTTGTTGTTGCTGGCGTACTAAATGTTCCTTCCTCACGGTCATCTACTTACCCCGTATGGAAGCATGGGTGCTGCAAGATAAGCATTAATGAATAATGCCAGCTGGGGAGAAATTGAAGTAGAGCATAGTGCTAAAAAATAGTCTCCTACCTCATGGCTAGGGAAATATCCCTCAAAGGCAGCTCTGCACAAAGAAACAAACATGGACAACTACAGAGGGAATTTGTTGTTGAGATACTCAAGTAACTATTGCAAGAAAGGTACTGCCTGGGAGATGGCCTACTGTTAGGCAAGTGCTTTCATGGGATACAAGGCAGTGTGTGACTAAGATTTTCAACAATACAGCACACAGTCTAATTGGGATGCTTTTGCCAGCAAGTAGAAAGCATAAAATAGGATTTGTCTCTTGCACAAATTTAGATAATGTAGGCATTGAGACAATTATTTCTCTTGAAAAGAGCACTACAAAGAAATACCTGAAAGCTATTTTTTTTTTCTTTTCTCAGCCCCCATTCCTTCTACTGGCAGTGGATGAACTGAAGTGTAGGCAAGGTATATAATAAAGTGCAGCCTTTCTCTCCACAATAGTAATCAATCACTTGTCCACAGTACAGATGCCCTGTAATATTAAAGGAAATCCTCATTAGGAATACCTCTCAGTGCCTAACTGACCCAATTCTTCCTGTAGGCATATTGACCTGGATTTGAATCTAAATCTGTCTTCTTCTCCAGCATCCTATGAGAGTACAAACACTGGCTATTGAGGAAGGAGACACTGCTTTTTGTATAGACTACTATAAGGGATGACCTATGGGCCACTTCAGTAAAAAAAACAGGAGAGAGACCTGGGATGAAATGGCCTGAGAGCAAGAGCTTTGCAACTCTCTCATTTTCTGAACAAACTCCTAATCATCTAATCACTTTAAAAATGCCATTTCTGAGTGGCCTTCAGGAGGTACCTGGATAATGTCACTAAGTTTATTCTAGGAAAATCAGATTTCTCATGCAATTTACTATGTGAAACATCAGGAGGATGGCACATTTAATTTAAAACTATGACTGAAGGCCCTGGAGAGAACAAATCTGAGATTTCTGCACCTTCTTGTTCTTAAGCTATATGTGTATTCTTGGCAGAAACTGTTTGGTCCCTGAGAAAAGGAAACTGAAACATGTTTTACAGCAGACATCTTAAAAATGGACATGCAGCCCTTCAGGAAGCCAGTGGAAGCTGGGATAGTAACACAGATTGAAGGACTGTCAAGAAATTGCCTGCATAATGTTTCTACAGACATGAAATGAGAAGGATCAATGTGGACACATTCTATCTATCAATTACTCAGTCTAGCCTCTTGCAAGCCCGATTTGAATGTACTGGTAAAAATAATGGATGATTTTTCTTCTCAATGAGATGGTATCTTTGGATCAGGAAGCTTGTTTCTTAGTGTAAAGTCAAGGTTTTCTTGATAATTCTAAGGAAATAATCACAGAATCAGTCAAGTTGGAAGGAACCATAGTGGATCATCTGGTCCAATCTCCCTACTCAAGCAGGGTCATCCTAGAGTACACAGCACAGGATTGCATTCAGACAATTCTTGAATTCTTTGCAGTGAGGGAGACTCCACAATTTCCCTGGGCATAGAACATAATTTCTACTGTATTTGACAGATCTTAAGAGAATCCTCAGCATTCCTTGTTTTGTTTTGGCACAAAAAGAGGAAGGCTTTAGTTACAGACTTGGGGCTATAATGTCTTCAGTTTATAAATAACATACACAGAGTCATGGAACTCTAATACCAATAGCACAGGTTAAGTCTTTGGGCATAGTTATGGTTTAAGCACTATGTGTGCATTTCAGTGTTAGCCATGTTGTGATTAATCAGATGACCTCAAAGTTGTAGTTTTTCATTATCAATTATTATTAGCAGCACAGTTCTACAACTGATTATTTGGTTCAATTAAATGCAGAAGCTTTGGTCCACGGTTGAATAGATTTTCTGTTCCTGATTTAGCTCTTCTGGCACCAGACATTATGTCTTGTTTTGCCCAAGATTCATTTGGCTGGCTACACAAGTTTCGCCTGGCTGTATCACATCTTTTTTTTCATAGTCTATCAAGACATCAACTGTTTTTTGACTTCTGGTTCTTTTTGATCCTGCTACTCAGACATTAATTTCATCCAATTTGTATGGTATAAATGCTAAAATCTGCTATCATTATCCAAGACTTAAAGAGAACTACTCTAAAATCTTCTGAGAATAAATATCATCAGAGTTCATGTTTTATTTTCAGGCATTTATTGTAAAATTCTCCTTTCATGTCTTGATTTCAAGTCTGCTTGAATGAGTTGTGTATTACCAGTTGCTTTCCCATCTGTCTCAATTTAGTCTCTTTGACAAATTCCAATCTGGCCTGAGGAAAAATCAGAGTACTGAAACCACTCCACATTAGATTACTAGGCATGTTATATTAACAGAGTCTCTTTACTCAAAAGATTTTGACACTCCTTAGCTCCCCTGCCAGCAATGTCTTGTGGAGCCCTACAACTTAAATTCACACCTTCTGAATGGCTTCACACCTTTCTTTCCATTCCCTCCCATCTTCTGACTTCTCACCAGGTACAAAAGGAAGGGTTTTCCTCCTTACTTCTAACCTTTCATAATCTTGCTGAATGTAACCTACAGGGTCTGTACAGCATATGAATTCCACATCACTCCTTTCAACTTTCAAACTACCTAACCCCTTAGGCCCCCTCAAAGTGCTCTGAGAATTTCATGAATGTTAGAGGCACACTAAATTTGTCCCGTAGCCTGTCCCAACAGATTTGACTGCAAATGCATGTGTTAATTATTCTAAGTTTAAAACCTCACAAAACTAAATCCAGAGAGAAAAACCTCACCCAAATATAGCTTGCATTTTGCCACTACTCTTTTTTTCAAGATATTGCAGATTTTATGCCTGTGGTTGAATCTCTCACATTTTTCAAATCCCTCTATGTAATGTGTTACAAAACTGGTGAATCAAGTCATACTCTGTGT
This sequence comes from Pithys albifrons albifrons, assembly GCF_047495875.1. NCBI lineage: Eukaryota > Metazoa > Chordata > Aves > Passeriformes > Thamnophilidae > Pithys > Pithys albifrons. Next base: position 37,615,168 of record NC_092459.1, read on the forward strand.
TTCACAAGTCATTTGTTGGATCAGGTATTCCTTTCTTTTTATTTTTTTTTTTATTTCCAAACTGTTGTATTGCCTCCTTCTCACCCCATTCCTTCACAATCCTTTTTGCAGGAACTTTAATTGCAGAATTCCCTATTCCCAACTAAATAGAAGGCTGCACTATGCAAACAATAAAGATCTCTAAGCAAAGTAATTGTTGCTACATTTAACAATCCTTAAGGGAATATAAGAGAAAATACAGGCTGCTGCTCAGAATTTTTTGCTTTACTAGAAATTTGATTGAGACTAAGACTTTTGAGTAAGTAGTTTTGCAAATCTCAAATCTACCATCTGCATGTCCATTACAAGTTAGTGGGGGAATAAAAAATCGTCTGTTTCCACATATCTGTTAATTAATCAGAAGTACAGTCCTAACAGGTCCTGAATATGAGAAACCCTGCTGTGATAGTTGTTCAGCAAATCATAGCACCAACTGTCTGAATATCCTGCACCACCTGCTGCCAGAATGACTCTTGGGCAAGAATTTGTATAGTACTTCTCTTCAACAGGGCTTGCCATTCCATTTGGGAGCTGTTCTCTTCCACAAGCACCTCAAAAATCTCATTTAAAATAAAACAAATAGGAGAAACCAACCAACCAACCAACCAAACCCAGCAAAAACAAATCATGAGCACATCAGATTTTAACCACATGCAGGGAGGCAATGCATTAAGGATGTGTTAACTCTAACATGTCACACAAATACTCTTGAAAAGTGAAATGACAATTTTTTTGGCTGTGTTGCCCTTCACCCCTTTCATACAGACAGTGGATTGCTTCATGCCATTACTGGGCAACAGAATGTTGGCTGAACCTGCCCTTGTGGCAGGGTGTCTATGCATGGCCTGGCATTATGGCTATAAGGACATGAGCATCATCTCAGTAGTAACGCAAAAGGCACAGAATTTAAATCATTCACAAAATTGCTATATATTAATTATTTAGAAAGTTAAGGACAAATTATTATTATTTTTTATTTCAACTACTAACCAATAAATGTAAAAAAATACCAACAACAAACCAAAAATAAACCCCTTCATCCCGCACATTAAAGCAATAGTTTTTGTAACATTCAAAACAGTGGAAACTATTCATTGTATATTACTACTAGTGGAGAAAAGCAAATTTAATTTAAAATAATTTTTTTCAAACTCCCTCGGTGGATGGCAAGTAATTCAAGCCCAAACAAATATAAAAAACTCATTTTAAGTGGAGAATAATACAGACAGAGCTCAATTATTGAGATATTAAGGGCAACATTAAATTTGAGATACAATTAAGCATCTTTGCCTCCTGGAGATTTTTACATGACACAGCTTTAGATAAACATGGTTTTGCAAACAGCAGCTATCATATCTGATCACATAACCTCTGGACTAAAGCAGTACGTCAGCAAATACTTCTGATTATTTAAAATATTAAATAACTGTAATTTACTAGGCAGGTCTTTCTCAGAACAATCACAAAAAAATTCAAGAATTGATATCCATATACAAAAAACCTTTAGATGACCTGTTACAAATCTCTGAATAATAAAAGTAAAAAAATAAAAAAGAATCACCTCTCTCTGTGATAAATCCCAGTTTAAATTCATTCTGGGATATACCTATGGTGGAGGAGCTGCCTTTCTCTTACACTCAACTTGCGAGGGAAACTGTAGCAGCCAAGGATATATAGGGTGGGAATCACTTTGCCTAACTTTAACTATATAGATACTAGAGGCCTAATTTATGCTAATCATCTGGGTTCTCTCTACAGGTAATGTAGATAACCATTCCCAGAGGGAGATTCATCCTCCTTGTTTTTAGGCATGTCTTTTCTAGATGCATGTAAATGGATAAAGTCAAGAAGGATCAGCCTTACTGACAACCTGATAAACTGTCATTAGCAATGCACAATTTCCAAATTCAATGAAATTAAGCTAGAACTGAGATAATTTTTTTTTCATCATTTAGCCTTTAATTATCCCTCCGACCCAACTTCAGTTCCTCCCATGAACATCAGCTTCCTCTGGCACTTTATTTTTTCTTACCCTGGACTGTGTTTTCATGGAACCTGGGGAACTGCAACCAATGTCAATATGTTGCTGCTGTACTAGTTACAAATCCACTTACATGCATGTGCTCTAAACTGCAGTAATGTTCTGAACATACAGATAAGTATCTGACTGATTGCGATTGATCGCGATTGTGCTTTCTGGGTCTACTCTACCACCTTCAAATGTGTAAAAATCTGTGGCAACATTAAGGCAGTCAAGGTATATAGATGAATGATAAAATATATTTACTATTTGAAGAAGATGGCTTAAATCAAACAAGGAAAATCAAGGAAGAAATACCACTAGGGCTCTCACTTGTATGTGTGAGCCCAAGTTGCCACATATGCTTTGAGGCCTCTGTGCTTCAGAATATTTAAAACTCCTAAAGGTGAAGTCTGGCCTCAATTCTTTTGCATTTAGGGTTTGTAGATTCTCAGCAATACCAGCATTGCTGCATCGCACCTTTAATCACCAAGCCCTTAGAAACAGTAGCCGAGATTTGTAAGGAAGAGGAGTCTGAACTTAAAGACTCTTAAATTCTTAGCTGGGTGCCTAAAGCAGCAGCAAAACTGACAAGCACCCTGCGCAGTTACCCACAGATGCTTACCCCATTAGTGAGGCACTTAGCATTTGTTATAACACAAAATGGATGTTTACTAATTGTCTTCCAATGGCTACCTGAAGTGCCTTGGCCGAGTGCTTGCGTGCACTAATTTCAATACTGGGCATGCAGTCTACTCTGCATCTTACTTCTACAGCATTTCTAGAAAATTAATTTTAATAGTTAAAAAACGATCTTGAGCTGCATACATGAAAATAACTCCATTTCTACTGAATGACAATCTAATACGAAATAAGAATAGTCACCTTTTTTTCTTACTCTGCCCAAATCCAGGCAATAAATTAGGCTTCTCAGCATGACTGTAAAGTGCTGTGAATTGTATAAACAATCATATATGGACACTGAAAAATAACCCTTATGCACATTGCATTATAGTTCCAAAAATATATTTACAGTCTATTACAAAGATTACAAATGGAAGTGTCTATGTAACGGGATTATGCTTGTTAAAAGCTTTATACAGGTTTTCTTCAACAAAGGCAGAGGGGGACAAAAAAATTAGTATAACCAAACTGATTTTTCTAATGAAACAAATAAATAAAACGACAAATACAACACTGTACAGTGATTTAAAAAGGGGAAGAAAAACGGAGGGGGAAAATGATGTGTTTAAGTTTTTGATAACTATCTTTGGTCCTAAATGTGGGAAAACACATTATGTAGCACTGAATATACATGTTTGTTTGTGATGCTCTGCAAGTAAAATAGAAAAATATAGTGCATTTTCAATGTATTCAGAGCTCACTACACATAAATGTGTGTACAAAACAAGACAGTATAAATAAAATTTACAAGTTTTACAAAGCAACATTTACAAGGTTTTTCTTTTGTTTTTATTTTTTTTGTGTGGATGCCCACATTATCAAACCAGACCAATTTATGACTGATCCCTGGGATCTTTCTCTATTAAAATTAATAGAAGCAGCCCAATTCTCTTTGGAAGTACAGCATTTCATTGCTGGGGTAGCTCACAATTTTCATATTTTTTTTAAAGCATTTCTCTCTGATTCATATACATTCTTGCAATATCCATAAAGACACTCTTCATTATTGCTTATGGTAATTAAATATTTTAATCAAACAGAATTTTTATATAACTAAATGGTTGTAAAAAGATTTAAAAATCTTTTTACAAAAAAAAAGTTAAAAATTTTAAAAAAATCATTGAGCAACTACTCTTGCATCTCTGTTCCTGATGAATGACTGTTGTGTCTGTGTGAGAACACATGCGCGTGTTGGTTCAGATCAGCAAAAGCTTGTAAAAAAATTGAAAATTCCGAACTGCCCCTTGTCTCATGCTCTACAGTTCTCATATAAAATCTATGTCCTTATTCTAACAGCTGGACTGCATACAGGTTAAACTCATAGAAAATATACACCAGCTACTTCTCTCATATTTGCTAACGCAGAGTACTGAAAAGAAATGTGATGCGCTCAGATTAAATGGTTTAGGTAACACTGGAGAACTGCACCTGTGTTCTGAGACACTCCTACAATCACTTGTCCATTCAATGTCATGTCTCAGCAGGTTTACAGTTGTAGATCTACATCTTAGAATATATCTCAGTTTAACTCTAGTCCATTAAAATCATCTTGCAAACCATTTGCTAAAAGTGCCTAGAACTACTCAGGGGTCATTATTGCTTTTATTTTTCTTTACTTTTTTTTCTCTTTTATTTTCTTTTAAAAGATAGTATATGTGTAACCTTAAAAAATTCTTTAAAAAATATCAGAGCTCTTGGCAACTTGCATTTTCCTGACTCCCTACCAACTAGCTAGCCATGTCAATACTGTGCTGATTTAACAAAAGTAAATGGCACAAAAGGATACCAAAGTTTGGATAGATATACATTGCTTGGTCATGCTTCCTAAATCTCTAGGAACTCAAATAATCCTTCAGAGGTACCCAGTGTAGCAATGTGTCATAGAATTAGCACTAAAAAGGTCCAAAGATATAAACATCATACTAAAAGAAAGTCTTTATGAAGAATAAACACAAATGATTAAAAAAAGATTCAGAAATCACAGATTTAAGGAAAATATTTTGTTGAATTCAACAATAATATCATGATTTTATCTGACAAATATATTCTTTTTTAAATTTTTATGTACATTTAAAAAGTCTATTAGATAAAAAGGAGGTTAGAGAGCTCAAGATGTTTGTATGTTTATTCAGGTAGTACTTTGTTTATTGTCACTGCTGTTTTCCTTGCCACCACTGGTGGATCCTAATTCCCTTTTCATAAATTCTGGTGGCACTTAGGAGTTCAAGTCTGTAGGTGCTTCTTGTAGCTCTTCTATTCACTGCAGGAAGGACCCAGGAAATCAAGTGTCTTCTAGCAGCACTTCATATATACTGAAGGCCAGTGCTGTTCTCTCAGTCTGTCACCTCCCTCATAAGGGAGAAATGTCTATCACACTTGGATGCCAGTGCCGTGTAAATGTAGCATTTGTGCTCTCATAGTCTGAATGCTGCTCATGATTTTCTTTTGATGACCAACCAAGGTGATCCCTAAACTCATCACATCCCTGGGGAAGATAAATGCGTACATTGTTAATTTTTCAACTTAGATTGCTATTGTATGGTATTCAACTGTGAGTCAAAGCTACATAGTGGGCTGGGCTACAGGTGTCTGACATTGAAGCCATGTTGGAACCTCAGGTCAGTAATGTGAAGTTCATATAGGCACTGTTCAAACTCTCATCAAGGAGTGCAATTACATGGCAAGAGTCATGTAATTACACTGCATGTGTCTCCATATCTGAGAAGGAGACCAGTATGCCTTGCATTATGATAATCTTTTATTGTGGCTTTTAAAGATACCTGAAGACATGGGCACTTCTCTCATAAGAATATTGTGGGTGGCTTTCAGGACAAAGTTATGTACAAATACAAGATTTTGGGGATCATGCTCTGTTTCCTAAAGATGCCTAGAGAAAGCCTTTGCATATTGAAACACACCCATCATGCAAATATAAGAGGAGCAGCTGTTTGAGCTCTACCCCTACTAGTCCTAGAAGCTTGTGGGCTCTGATAGGCTGAGACCCCTAGTGACACCAGGCAGATAACAATAGCGTTGTAAACTAGAGAATATTGGTTAGAAACTTGTTTAGAAAACCAGTGCTCTCTCTAAGAGCAATTACATATGTTTGGCAACCACCTGGACAAGAAAGTTGTTTGCAGGGTGCCAGGAAGACCTGTTTAAGATGGCAGTATTGATACAGGCCATGCTTGCCTTCAGAAAATTGTTTTGCTTCTACAGACTTATCCTGATGAAAACGCCTTTCTTGCAGGACACAGACAGCCCCCAGCCAATTTGAAGAAAATTCCACATCCTTCTAGTATACATCTGAAAAACGGTACCCATTAGGTAGTGGGGGAAATGTGGTTATTTTCCTATACATACATATGCATTGAAATAGGCCACATTCTCCCTCAAATTCTAGTCCCTTGATGTTGCTATAATTGTTCTGAAAAGCAGAGGGAAAAGTGATGCCACACAGAGGTAGCAGGGTATTTTCCCTTTCATGAGATGCTCTAATATAACATTATCAGTTGCTAAAATTTCTGGTTTGACCCCAAGTACAATGTTTCTACTCAGGGTAAAGTTTTGGAGTTGAACATTGTTTATTATTTTACCTAGAAATTCCCTAAATGCAAGTTAAACATGCCCAGTACTAACTTACTCAATAGTCATCCTGGCAACTGATTCAAGAGAGTTGTAGCCTGCTGCTGTGAAATTATCCTTATATCTTTCCATCTTAATAGCTTGTAACCATTCGCCTACGGAGCAGAAAGTGGTAAAATCGGGAGTGTTCTGGTCCAGAAGAGGGCTAATTGGTCTACGAAGAAGGAAAAAGGAAAGTAAGTTGTTTCCAAAGAGAGTAAAACATCAGGGAGAATTTAGCAAGGTGAGAGTCAAAAAAGTTTGGGGTATTAAAAATGTCAAGAGTAGAAAGTAATAGGCCTGTATACACAGTTTATTATTCTGTGAATAGCTCTTGACTACTCTGTAGCTCACAATATGTACTTCCTAAGCTTATTCACATAAAAGATGAAAGGTCAGAGTGAGTAAAATCAGCCTAATGGACTACTGTTACCAACAGAAAATCAACCTTATTACCTAGCATGACAGCAGATGCAACTAAGTTGCTGAGTAAAATAAAGATGCTATTCTTTTACACATCTTAGAAAATATACTAGTAGCTTTCCCATTATTCAATTGGATGGGACAAAACAGAGACAAAGGAAAGAGCAGAGACACAAAGTTGCTTATGGTCACACAGCAAATCAGTCAGTAGAAGAATCAGAAGCAGAACACAGGCCAGTTGATTCCCTAATGCAGTGATCTAGCTAGCAGATCAGAAGATTACCATGATTAAATAATTCACCTGAAATTTATGAAGAAGCCATTAAAAACTACACCATGAAATACAATGAGATGCAATCACTGAAACAAGTTAAAGGCAGAAAACGAAAGATAAAAATCTAGAGTGTAGAACGTAAAGTATATTGGTCAAGCATGAGTATTGTTAATTACTTTTTCTACTGTAGCAATTCCTAGGGCAAGGGATGCATCATATAAAACTACAATAGGCAATGATCCTTGCCCTCTGGATTTTACAGTTTTAGAAAACAAGGAAAACAAAGACTGCTAGTGATAAGAGTGTGGAAGAGTGATGAGCAGGCAGTAGTTTACTGAGAAATGTGATAGTTCCATGATATTTATTTTGCTTTTTTTTTTCAAGAAAGTCCTTTTTTGCTTTGTTTAGCATGATAAAAAAGGAAGGGTAAATGTGGAGAGGGAAGGGAAGAACAGGGAACAGAAAGAAGCAGTAACTGAGAGACAGATGAAGTAAGTGTGAACTGGAACCAGCCACCAAGCAGAATATCCAGAACTTAGCCACGTGCACCATAATAAGAACACGCACTAAAACTTTTCTTACCTGCTACAAGTTCCCAGTGGGGTTTTCAAGCTGTTTGGATTTCTAATCATTTTGTCCAGAATACCAACTATCTGCTCAAACTTTGGCCTTTCACCACGTTCCTTCTGCCAACAATCAAGCATCAGCTGGTGCAGTCCTGCTGGGCAATCCATGGGTGCTGGCAAACGATAGCCTTCTTCGATTGCTTTTATAACCTAGTAGCCAACATAGTTAATAATTTTTCATCAAGATTAACTTAAAGATTATATATTGCTACCCAGTTCAAAAAACATAAGGAAAAAAAAATAAAAAATCAATAAACTAAAATTTGCCATCAGTGTTGTAAATATGAATCTGTTGTTTTGACACTAGCCTTCAGGTTTTCAAATAATTTCCCCAACTTTATCTTTGGGCTTATTAAGTATGTTGTTCTATAAGTGCAGAACATAGCTATATTAACTAGACAAGTGAGGAGCAGGGAACAACAATTAAATTCACCAAGGGAGTAACAGATAGAGTGATAAATGGAGTTATTTCAGAAAGCATTATTACTTGCCCCAAGGCTTTTATGAAAGTGTGTGGTAGAAGCAAGTGACTTTTAAATGGATAGGGGGGATCTATGCATGCACATATAAAATACAAAAAGCCTGAAGGGATTATAAAAGGATCCAAGAAAAATGTTTAGCAGATAGAAATTGGTAGGGACAAAAGTTGTATTCTATGTCTAGCCACGTTATATTAGTGATAAAGTAGCAGAAGTGTGCCATGTGAAAGAGAAACATCTGGGTGAATGGTATTTTAATACATCACAGAAAGTTAGATTTAATAAGAGATGCTGCTAGATGATGATAGGATCGAAGGAGAGCATAAATGTCTAAATCACGAATTACATCCACCCATTGACTTCCTTAGCCAAGTCCATTCGGATTTAAGTAAAAAATAAAAATGGATAAAGGAAAATCACAGCAAACTGCCGTAAACCTTGAGGGCAGAATAAGAAAGCACATCAGGAATCAAGTCAGATAACAAAAGCGAGTGAAAAAGGGCTAAAATACTGTTCATGGGGGATTTCAAGTATACTGACATTGACTGACACGGCAGCATTAGAATTGCTAAGGAAGGATGGCTGTTCATGAAGGGTAGTGCATAGGACTGTCTTCTCCCTTGGTTTGTACAGAAAGCAAGATCTGAAGCTGTTCCGGATGTGGTTCTAGGAAGTAGATCTGCTATGATAAACAAAGTTAGTGAATATCCAGGTTTTAGTAAAAATAATAATCTCAGACAGAAAATATTCCATAGTTGTGTGAGAAAATGCAAAAGCACTAGACTGCAAAGTAGACAGAACTGCAGACAATACAAAACGACCTTCAAAAAGCTGACTGAAATCCAGCCAGGTTTTATATCAAAACCTTTTGCATAAAAGAAGTTTTGTGAAAAGAGAAGCCATAACCCAGTGGTAGGGAACTGACTGCGGGTTTGTGTCACAGAATGTCCTTCTGACCTCAGGGAAGTTGCCTCATCTTCCTAGGACACAGTTCTTCTGAACATTTAGAATGACAGTACTGTCCTACAGCTCAGAAATGACTGAGAAATATTCAATTCCAGCAGAAACATCCACACCTTGAAGAATGAGTGTGGTGACCTTTTAGAAACAGTGAAGTTGTCTGTCAGAGGGGGTGTGGAGAGAGGTTTCCTACAGAAGAACAGAGAAATTGGAAGAACAGAACTATATGGGAAAAAAACCCCATTACAAGTAAAATGTAAGATGCATTAGAGCTATACTAAGAGGAAAAACAAAAGAACAGCTCCTTATGCTTAGAAGTAGCAGTGGAATAAAAGTGAAAAGTAAGCTACGGTGTGTGCAGGATGACTGGTGTGCTGTGAAAATTAATGCAGAAATTTATGACCTTCTAAAAGGAAAAAGATATTAAACTCTTTAAGCATGCTACATATGATTTATCACAAATGAAGTAGTTGCCTAAGAGGTTAGAAGACAGACATCACCAACAAGGAGAGAAAAAGTAGGTAACAACAACAGCAATACAACCACCGAAATATCTAAGACCCTTGTAAATGATAAACCATCTACACAAGACTATATCCAAGAGTGTAAGGGAGAGTGAAAACATGAATGAAAGGATCGCAAACAGGAGTTTTCATCATTCACTACAATCTGCAGAGCAAACTGCAGAGAAGTGAGAATCAAGATGATACTGGTTTTAGAAGGCTTTGCCAATACTGCAGAATCAGCTCCTCTGATGGGTACTGTGAGCAAGGACAAAAGCGGTAAATATAAAAAAAATAGTCAGGCAGAGATGGATGGAGTTGCTGTCAATATTCAAAAGACTAAAATATATTCTAAAAATATTGACATGTATGACAAGTGTCCACTCTGCTAAGAAAGGAGCAGGGCAGGGTCCAAAACTCAACACTCAAAGATAATAAAACAGATGTAGGAATTATTTATTTTTAATAAGCAAATCTACAAAGAGAACACAGCTGGAGTTCTTACTAATAGAACTGATTTATATTATTTACACTTTCAAAAATTTGTTTTAGGAATTCTGCTTTTGCTGCAAAAAGAGTAAAAGGGAATGCTGTTAAGACTCAAGTATGCTTTAATCATAATCAGGCTATCAAGGATATAAAGCAGAATGGAACAGGACCAGGTCGGCTCACTTTATATACTGGATGCCAACAACAAACTTTTAAATACGGGTAACTGGACAAGGTAATGTTAGAACTCTGATTACATTTATTTAATATTAATACAAATTATAATACTGGTAATAAATCCAGGAGTATGGCAAAGAAAAAGAATATGTAAGCTGGATTTTTTTCCCCTTTTTGAAGAAGTAATCTGCACTAGAGTCAGTAAGTGAATGAGAGCTAGAACACCAGAAGTATAACAGGAGAACAGGGGTTTGAGGGCTACTGTTACCAGCAAGGATTAAGCTGAGGTGAGCCCGCTGCTCAGAGAAGTTGGGACAACTCTGTCTACCACCTGTGCCCAGCCTGCTGTGCCTCTGCAGGTAGCCTGTAGGATGAATGCTCTTTTGGTGCACTTTCGCTCCTGGTTAATACTAAAAAAAGGATGTTTTCTTGAAAAGAGATCACAACGCAAATTTGTATCCTCCATCAGTCTAAAGCAATGACTTAAAGGAAGAAGGGCAGAATTAAAGAAATGCCAAAAAGATCCAAAGACAGGGAGATGTATTTTTCAGGAGATCTGGTCTGGTCTATGACTATGCCCACATCCACTTTCAAGCAAAATGATATACTTAATATATATATATAAACTGAGTGCATATGCAAAATTAGAAGAACACGTTTAGCATTTTTTATTCCAGTTGAATACCACCACTGCTAATTTTGAAGGAGAATAAATAACAAATCATAAGGTGATTTTAAATTTTTGCATCATAGATTTATCTACCGGATTGGTAGGATGTATTTATGCTTTGGGAGGACACACCTGAAGGTCAAAGCATATAGGAATATTTGAAATTGTTTTACCAAGCAATTGATTCACCTTTTAACTATGTGCTATTGAAGATTACCATGAAAGATGCTAAAAATGGATGAAACTGTAAGAAGTTGCAATTAGCTGTTTTTTTAAAAAGGCTCAGTCATGTGCTTTACATGCAGTTTTCAACGGAAGAAATACTTTTCAAATCCAGTAACAAGCATGAAGATACCAAAATTTCTCCCCTATTTAAAAATTTTCCCTTATTGTTCCCTGAAAGATAGGTAAGGTTTGTCTTTGAGGCATCTTATATTCCTGTCAGACTTCTTTTATGTTTGAATCTAGTACAGAAGGAAGGTGTCAAAAGAAATGAAACTCTACTGGGTGTCTAGGGAATGTAAATATTTCTCTTTCTCTGCCCCAAGGACTTGTTTGCCCATATTTTGACATTCCATGAAATCTTTGACACTGAGACCTGTCAAATATTAACAACTTTGCACTGTGCTAAACCAACTCATCACTTACTCTTTTTTTTTAAACTTTGATGTTGATCATTCAATAAAAAATTAAAATAACAACTCAAAGAACACTCAAGCCCCCACCTGAAGAACTTTAATTGAGACTTTTGCATCTGTATGACTTTTTCTTGTGTAATTTCTATATTAATAGATACTTCTGTCAGAAATCAAGATTAACACCCGTCTGTTCTATGACTGCTGACCTATTGCTCTGGATCATATTTTATGCAAACAATGGTACTGTTAAATCAGCATAATTAACTTGAAAAAGCCACAGTAGCTGCCACTCAGACTTTTAGCAACTTTTTTCAACTGATTAATCGTTGCTCTAAGGTCAGAAACCTCAGAACTACTTTTTGTTGGAAAAAAAATTTAATTCTTTCCATGCTTAATATAGTGAAGAGCACATATTATTATTTCTGATGTTCCACTTTTATTTGATACTTGGAACAGAAACCTACAGTATCCATGTGGCAGAGAAAAGATTTTGATCTAGGTAAAAAGTGAAAGCTTTGCAACTTTTTTGTTTTATGAGAACCACACACTATTTTGATAAACCTTATTTCTAAACCAGCATTTTGTATCATTTATAGTGAAATACATATATATGCGTTTACAGTATGTAATTTTCGTTTTACTAACACACACACACGTTCACAGACAGACAAACCTACATCTTGATTTGACATGTCCCAGTAAGGCCGTTCTCCATAAGACATTACTTCCCACATAACTATTCCATAACTCCACACATCACTGGCTGATGTAAATTTGCGGTACTGAATGGCTTCTGGAGCTGTCCATCTCACTGGAATTTTTCCACCCTATGAAAAAAGCAAACAAAAAAAAAGAAGAAAAAGAAGAAAGGAATAAAATTCTCTTCCCCCCCCCCCCCAAGTTTTATTACTATCTTCCATAGGATGCATTTATAATTATTTCTGTCAACATCAAAAGCAGCACATATATAATCTACTATGGTTGATCAATTGCAGAATTTTCAAAGCCATCTAAGGAAGTTCAGCCTAGTAAAACACTAGGGACATAGAAACTTAGATATTTGTCTAAGCTAAGTTGGATACACTGCTTTGGAAAAGCTTATCACTTCACTGATTTTAAAGGGGTGCTTAGATGCCTGATTTACAGTAGTCATTTAATTTATGGCTGGCTGAAGGTAGGTGAAAGGAATCTCAACTTGTGCATATAAATCCCACTGACTTGTCATATGGTTCCTCTGAAATCTCATTCTGACGTTTTTAAATCAGGATCCCACTTAGACCCCAATGGTAGGAATCACAGCTGTGAACACTGGAGAAATTTCCTGGGTCCCTGTGCCTGTTTTGAAGCAGATTCCAGGGGCCCCTCCCTAAGAATGAGAAAATTGGTACAACGAGGCCCAATGGGTGTGGAGCTGGTTCAACAAAAGAATAAAGAGTATAGTGTGCCTGATGTATGTGTATTTAAGAAAAGCGTCCCACCCAAAAGCAAAGGAAAATATGAGTTGAGCTTTGTCATAGTGTAGCCTCAAGCTAGTCAACCTTTTCATGAGATAAAATCTAGTCTGTAAAGTAGTAATAGCCTACAAATATTTTAATTGACTCACAGTAAATTAGATTATTAAAATTTTTGTGGGTAAAAATTCCCTATTTGTTCTATTTGTTCAAATAGAAAATCATGAGGAAGGAAATAATGAAGATGTGAAAATTTTTAGAACTTTATCAAATACAAATGTATGTTCTTACAAAAGTATTATTTCCAAATTACAGACAGACTTCTGCAGAGACTCTTCCTTTTGACTGGTTAACATTTCCTCAAGTAGTTAATGTATTTCTCTTATCTAATCTCTGTAGCACATATGCTTCTTCCTAATAACCACATCTCGAAACACTGAAAACCCATTGACTTCTCTTACGGTTGTAGTGTAGACAGCCTCTGGATCATCTTCTATAACTCTGGAAAGGCCAAAGTCTGATACTTTACAAACAAGATTGCTGTTGACAAGAATATTGCGTGCTGCAAGATCCCTGTGTACATATCCCATATCGGCCAAATATCTCATTCCAGCAGCAATTCCTCTCAACATTCCCACTAGCTGAATGACTGTAAATTGCCCATCATGTTTCTGGAGGGAATAAAGAAGCAGCAGTTCTTGTTAGTATAGCTAGAAGAGAAATAAAAATTAGTTTTACAACTTCGACTTTTTATTTATTTACTCATTCTGTGGCAATTCATCCTGGGGCAAAGAAACTCACTTCAAATGTAAGTTTTACTTTCTTCAGAGACAAGGCAGTACATCCAGTTAACAAATATGTGAGTAGTTAGTCTACAAATAGTAACAAAACTTGCTCATCACTATACATTTCTGTCTAAGTTTTGGTGAGTTGCTTCTAAGAGATTAACTGATGAAGATTACCTGAAGCACTTATAGTTTGCTTCTATGCTCTTTATGTCTCAGTTTAATTATTTGTATCAAGAAAATAAAACTTATCTCCTTTTTGAAATCTTAGCTACTGATAATTTTTATTCATAGCTTGGAGTTTATAAAAAAAATCTGTATCTGTATAGAGTGTTTATACATCATCTCACACTGCCTTGCAGAACTGGTAAGGAGTCACAACTGGCAAGTTCAGCATACGTTCAAAAAATGCTAAATAGTTGTGAACTTGCATTTTTTCTGCCTTTGTTTGTCTCTTGAACAGAATCACAGTTCATTTAGGGATTCTTTTAGGCTTATTTGCACCATGCTGACACAATAAAATTCTGCACCCAAAAGGCAGAAAATTGGGCTTCAGGTATCAGTGGTTTTAATTTCAACTGGTGAGAGCACTAAAACCCTCCATGTCTATGCCACAATAAATCACATAAATTCCTAGAATGTCTCCATATGATCCTATCTGATCCTCTCATTTCTGATCTGGTTTTGCTGAAGTAACATACAGAACTGCTAGTATTTTTCAAGCTCCATTTCGGCCTGAAAACCATTTCAATTATATTAATATCATGCATGAATACATGTATATGCACATATATAAACCATATTTTTTTAGAAGTGTCAGTATATAACGTATGTCACTTTGAATAAATATATAAGTTTTCATTTTGGTACTCACCCTAAGAAATGCATCTAAGGCCCCATTCTCCATGTATTCTATTACAATCATGACTGGTTTCCCTGAAAGAAGACAGATAAATTTGAGAAACTGTAAAACAAATGGAGTGCCTTTTTTGATAAAACACACGTTATTCCTTTGAAGGACTGAATGATTGAGACAAAGAACATTTCTGAACCCTCCAGCACTGTTACTGAGCTCTAATTTCTTAAATGTCTGCATGGAACATGGTCATGATTCACAAAATCGAACCATACAAATCAAAAAGTCAGTGTGTCCTCCTAACTCCTGCTGTGTGAACAGGACTCTGGAATAATGACACTTCAGATAATATGAAAGGACATAAGAAACCTTATCTCTCTGCATGGTCTTTGAGGCTAAATGGAACTAGAAAAATAATATGTTTCAAAGTACTTCATCTTTTAATCATGCATGCATCTAAATTTTTTCCTCAGATTGTAGCATAAAGTAAGTATTGTTTTAGTTAGTTACGCATCAGGAGAAAATCCATTAGGAGTGTGCAGTCTCTTTATAATTTGAATCTTTGACCATGAATAAGCTAGAGTAATTTCTGCCACGGTGTTGTTATTTGACTGACAGACTGAGCTGCTGCTTACCTCTGGTAACGACCCCTTCTAAGTGAACAACGTTGGGATGGTCAAACTGTCCCATGATGCTTGCTTCACATAGGAAATCTCTCCTTTGCTTTTCAGTGTAGCCAACTTTTAGAGTTTTTATGGCTACTGCAACATCTCTCTTGCCAGGAAGCTTTAGACGTCCACTGCACACTTCACCGAACTCTCCTAAAATGAGGTAGATCAATGCTGAATTACTCTATCAATATTCTCCTTAGACCTTGATTCAACTATCTGCCTAAGCGTGTATTTAAATTTTACATGTGAATGTTCATATTTCAAGTGGATTACTTAGGCACAAGTTTCAAAAAAATTGGTGACCCTTACAGAATAAAAACTTCATGTTAAGCCAGTTGACAGGACTGTTATTTGAATATCTTAAAAGACTTGTTAGTAATTTGTTGCATTTTTTTTTAAATAGGAAATAAAAATGAAGTGACTTTCATGAGAAAGCACTATTATAGAAATAGCAATACCATGTCTATGTGAAAATGTCATTCTGCTCTATGTGGTTTCCCTGCTATCTTTAGATCCAATGTTGGGGTTTTTTTCTTTCACAAGGCAGCTCTGGCAGAGCTGCCTTTAATTTAGGATCATTATGGTGCTAAATGAAGCACTACATTATTACCTTCAAGCAGGATAATTTACTTTGAAGATTATGAAATGAAAGGTGTGACTTATAACAATTTTGTTACATTAAACAAGCACAAGCAAATGTTGCAAGTCTGTAAAACATTCTAAACTAATAGAGGATTGGAACTTGAAGAAGTATGTGATAAAAATGGCTAAACAGCCAGCAAGAATAGAAAAAAAACCAAACCAAACCAAAACAAAAAAAGCCTCAACAACAAAACTTGAGAGAGAAGTAATTGGACTCTATCAGACAGGAAAGATGATGGAAGCACATGAAATGTAGAGCTGAATAGCAATAAATCCACCTCACTATTAAGAAGATTATGAAAAGATTTAAGGATTGTCCCTTGCCTAACAGCTGTGTCAGAAGACAGGAAAAGCAAGATATCCAATTCTGCAGCCAGAAAGAAAAATCTCTTGGTAAATATAGAAGAAAAGGGTAATAATATATCTTACACTGAATAAAGGGGAATATCTCTTTAAAAGAGAAAGACTCATTGAAAAAATATTTAATAATCTTATACTTTGCAAATTTGTCTGTCTGAAGTATGGGACACAAAGCTCCAAGGCCCTCAACCAAATCAAATCAAATAGTTAACATATCTCTTGCATACCTGTGTAGTGCCTTAACATTAAGCTGCTATATATACACAAGTATGCAGACACACCTACATATAAGACATGGATGAATGCTGAAAAGAATAATTGAACTAGCAAGACTGACACAGACAGTTTGATTAGAGAATCCTCTTGGGATATAGACTGAAGTCCTGAGAAACTTTGTGGCATCAGAACTTAAGTACACATACACACTAGCAAGATTGTCTGGCTGGCAGTGGAGAGGTATGCTTGGAAATGGGTCTGGATGCCTGAAGAGATAAATGTTGAAGTGTCTGTCAGCATTTGAATACTACCATTCTCCTGACAACTACAACAGAAAAGCTTAGGGAATGAAAAAATCATTATCTGGGTCTCAGCTTCACAGTTCTTCAGACAGAAAGGTAGAACTTTGGCCAAGACCTAGTATTTCCAGCCAACTTGTTTGGGCAAATCTCCACTCAGTACGGCTCATTTTACGAATCTTATAGGAGGTGACTGCATACAGAATCGAATTTCTTTCTCTTCTGTTTTATGCTAGCTGAATGAGGGTTAGCTCAAATCAACTCCATATACCTCTGTTAATATCGTGCTCTACCTAAGCTAATTGGCCAGAAAAGTGTTCCTGCCTTTATATTATCCTCCATCGTCCTTGGGCACTGGAGTCAAGGTCTGAATAGCCATGTCACAGCTATGAATACCATGAGGCATGGCTGTTACATACACAACTTGCAGCTCATGCCCTTAGCTTGGTGCCTTAACCTCCTTCCTGCATTTCATTACCAACATGGACGACTATTAATGAATTCATCACTCACCTCTCTCACAGCTCCTAGCCTCAAGAACTTATCAAAGGATAACAATTTTCTCTAGCAGTACTTTCCAAAATTGTTTTTGTTCCACACCGAAAACAAGATGTGAATATAAGTGTATGTCTGTGATATTTCAGAGCTAGGTAATTAGGACACTTGGCACAGAACACATTAGGGCTTAACTCCTTTCCAGCTCTCTGAGATCTGATTTTGATTGATTTCCAAAAGCAGATCATGCACACTCAGGCAAACCAGAAACTTGAACTTGTACGTTATGCATTTCAGGCCAGGATGCTAGCCAATGAACTACTTTTATTCCCAAGAAAATAGTACATTCACCTGAAATGATGCCCAAAAATGAACCGGAAAATATGACAACAATAGTGGGAATACTGCACAGCCGCACAGCCACTAGCTCAGCATGTCAACAAGGCAGAGGCTAAAATAAAGGATGTGTGGTATGAACAACTCAACATAGAGGACACCATATTCTGTATCTGACAGGTGGCCACAGCGGGATGGTAATGAAAATGTTGGCAAGGAAAGCACATATCCCTCATGCAAATTGAGCACAAGCATACTTGCACCCTGTTTCTCTTAGAGATGTGGCACTGCTCAATAGTTGATGTGGCCAGCATTGTTGATACATATTGAGATTGCTAAATGGCTTTTCTGGTGCTGTCACTAGCAGAAATCCCATATTCTTCTTTGATATATGACTTTCAGCTGTTGCTTTGGGTCTTTAACATTCTGTTGTTCCTGGACTGAATTTCATTTCACTCCTGTCTGCTATTTATATCAACAGGTTAAAGCCATAGCTAAATGCCACACACAATATGCTTTCACTATTGCACTCCTAATTAACTTTCTTCAGAATGACTACTGACACACATTAGTTATTTTTGCTATATATGTGCTAAAATCAAGAATAAATTCATCTGTAGTCAACAAAATTAACATTCTATAATTTGTCATAACCGTGAAAACACATTTTAAACTGTATACTCTGCAGCTCAAGTGTTTTCAGCATTTTGCTCAGAAGGCATTGAGAAAATCCAGCTGAATATATCTTTGTTGTCTGAACTGTTACTATGCTGACAGCTTTTTCACTCAAAGCAAAAGATACAGCTTAGTAATTTGTCTATGCTAATCTTGTATATTGTGTATTTATTAAAAGAGATGCTGCCACTCTAGCATCACAAAAAATACTAGTTAACAAGGGCTAGATTCTTATGTTCTTACTCATCTGAAGGAGTAATTTGCTCAGCAGTGTGGTTAATTTCAATGCTACTACTTGATTAAGACATGACTCAACATGAGTGGGGTTATTTTAAAAAGGCACTATGAACTCAAAGCCTAAAGATTTTTTTACAGGTAAACCAGCTTATTTTAGAGATATTTGTTCTCCTGTTTTTAAATAATACTGCAGTATGTAATTTACAGTGCCAAAGCATAGGGTGATTTAGAAAGTATTCTACTAATACTTGCATAAAAGAACAGGAAAGCAAACGAACATTTCCTCCAGGAATCCAAAGTATTTGATATTTTTCTTACCCATGGAAACTTAATTTCACTACATGGACTAGTGCAATAAAAATGTCACGTATCTTATTAATGTAAACAAATGAAACTGCCTTTTTAGAGTATGAACACCATGGCTTAAGTAGGTGGTAGACAGTTCAAGAGGAAGAAAAGCAATGTAGTGCTGGTGTAATTAGCATCAATCATAAGAAGTTAAACAATAACTTTTTGTATTCATAAAATATCACAAAGAAAAATGGTAGAAGAAAAAACAGCCTTAGGGAAGATTTTGTTATATAGAAACAAGACCTTCCTAGTCTCTATTTAAGATTTTATGCTGCAGCCAGTTTTCCTTACTCACAGGAACAAAGCTTCAGAGGTCAAAAAGCCCTCTTGCAAAAGGCAAGCAAGCAAAATTTGCACAAATGCCTAACACCTTTCCTCTGACAGTAAATAATAGGCAGCAAAACTGGCCCACTCCCCCCAATTCCATTTTTAACAGCAGATACAGGATTAGAAACCCACAAGCTTTCAATGTCAAGCAAGATTTTTAATTTACTCATTTATTTGTTTCTTTTGTTGGACTTTTCCCCTGTTTGTTTTTACATTTTAGAAGGGTGTGCAGCTTCATTGCTCTTAACCACTCTGGCAAATGCAAAAAGTTCTTCTATACTTGAGGTATAATTATTTGCCTGTCATTATGATGTATGAGTTTCGATCCCGGCTAAATGGAACAGTTGAATCAGGAAGCCACAGCAGCCTTACCTGCGCCAATCACACGCTCAATTTTAATACAAGAGGCATCTAGCTCCTTGGCGAATTGATGGACAGCTCTATTTGGGTCCTCGTAGGTTTCAGGGTCAATGTAGGTTTTGGTGCCTGGAAATTTAACTGTAATGATGTAAGAAAGCATGACTGTGATGAAGCAAAAGCACTTATTGTGCAGTCAGCCCAGGAATTTCATTATGCAGAGTGCTCCTTGGAAGAGTGAACCTGTTTCCACGCTGCCTGAGTCAGAGAGGCTCTAAGAGGCAACCTTAGTTTTAGGCATCATCTGCAAGCATGCTGACACAAGTACACAATCCCATCTCTAAAAATGACAAACATAGCATCTGCATCTCCACCTTGAACTGAAAGAAGTAACAAATATTAAATAGTGCTTAATGGAATAAAGTGCATTAAATAGTGCTTAATGGAATAAAATGCAAGGGTTGAATGGGAGTAAAAATAAAGCAGGGGAAGGGCTATAACACCAGCAGAGGAGGTGAAAGGTTCTTTTCTGTGTAAAGACAGCTTATCATCTTGTCCCAGGATGCATAAACAGCATTTCTTCATGTTATTTCTGTCTTCTAGTGGGATTTGAAAGGTTCCTTCACCTGCTTAAATTTGCTTAAACTACTGAAATTAATATTTTTTACAGACTGTGGCAATGGTCAAAGTATTCACAGCACATAGAAATTATATCCTTAGGTATATTTATTGCATTATAATTTGAACATGAGAAACACTTGTAGTCAACTTATAAAGAAACAGGAAGGGAAAGTGGGCTCTGTGGAACAAATATTTCCCCTTTCAATCATCTAAGTGAATAATATGCAGCAATGTGTTTTTTTGTTCATTCCTTCTCCAGTGTACTGCTTAGTGCACCTCAGGCAGCAGTGTGCTCTGGCCAGCATGCAGTTTTTTCCCTTAGTTTGCTGATGATTCAGGTAAATTATTTTTTGCTCTTTTGTTGAAAGTACAAACTCCTGAAGATAGTAGAGCAACCCTGGAAACCTGTCAATCAAGATATTTTTATGAAATAAATTTGTTCACAAAGATTATGCTCTGGAGCTTTAATTTAATCTGTGAATTAAAGCTCAATATGAAAATGCAAAAATTTTCCTTTGCTAATTGATATACTGACATACAAGAAAGTCAAATGCAAAATATAAATGATTTACAGTTGCTTTCTATTCTTTTAATTTAACATAAAATATTCTAAATTTGAAAATATATTGAAAAATAGCTTAGCAATCATGTGTATTCATGTTTCAGATGGTATTAATGACGAAAACCCACAAACTCTCATAAAAAGGAAAAAAACCTAGAGAAATAGGCTGAGTAATCTAATGAATTTACAACCAGAGAAATTATTTGAAATATTGCCCAGATGTTATTATTTGTCATATTACATATTTGAATAGATGCTCTTCTAGATGTATCGACAATGTTGCATTTTTAAAAAAATTATGAATATTTCTTAAAACCAAAAGACATTGGAGAAAATGAGAATAAAGCTGTAGGTTGACCTGCTGTAATAGTGCTTTTAGGCAAGGAGAGGGAGAAGGAGCCATTCTCTTCTGCTTGTGATAAGGGGACTGGATTGGAAGTAACCTTGCAAATCTCAAGTGGGACTCTGATGGTTCTTTATTCAAGCTGTCATAAAACATTTTGACAGGCCAAGGCTATCCTGGCATAACAATGTGAAATAATGCTGGTCTGCATTTGAAGATGTTGTTAGATGACAATGGGAGGAGGAAACCAAATATAAATCTGAATTGCCTGACTAAGTTCCTGCATTGCACTTGTATCTTCAAGTGTAGCACTTGAGGGCACAGAGAAATGAAGGGGACTGAAATTAAATATATGATACTTCATTAAATGCAGTGCTTTAAAATCTGCTTTAAAAATGTCTGCTTGTAAGCTTTTGTTGTAAATAAGTTGTTTTGTTTTTTGAAAATCCAATCTGCTACCTTAGTACAGAATAATGTTTTCTACGTGTTATGGACCAAAAGGCCACCAAACTGGTGTTCACAGCTCTGTGACCAGGCTGGTGACCACAGCAGTGGGCTCCATCTCATTCTGTACATGGCTATGAAATTAAATTAAATGCTACATCTTCAATCAACAGATGATGAAAAACTACCTTGGGAAATAGTGACTTTCATTTCATGCCATGACTTAAAAAAGACTGTTTATGCTTAATCTTCTGATTTGCTGGATAACCAGATTTCTTGAGAGGGAAATGAACACCTATGAATCTCACCATTTCTGGATCAACTATCAGTCATTAAGTAGCAGCTTTCATATTAAATAATTTACGTTTCCACTGAAACAAAACCAAATGTCACCAATAATGCAAATAAGGAAAAAATTATTTAGCTAGCATATTCTTTTTGTTTATATTCCGATATACAAGAGTACATAGTTGATGTTCTTCTTCAAGGACATAACAGGGATTTTGAAAAGTGAAAGTAGTAGCTCTTCCGAGGATGCAAAAAGCTTATAATGCATTATGAAAGGCAAATTTCAAATCCATCACTCCCAGAATAGCAACATTTAAGTAAAATCAGATTTGATGAATTCTTTAAAATCAGCTACACTGCAAAGTGCATGATAAATAATTCTTATTCATTAGTCTTTCCCACCTTTCTTGCACAGTTTATGAATTGATTGACTAAAGCTGCAATGATGTCACTACTTAGTTTGACACTCACTGCATTTAAACAATTTAGGTAGCCACACACCCAAACTCAGGAAACATGATAAATGTCCAGGTGATCTGACTTTTTCAGAAAAGAAGGATAAAACAGAATCTTTATCTGATTTTGAGTGGAGCTTTGGTTAGAACTACTCGTTTAAAGAGGAATGCATTGAGAAGATGCTACGAATGACTACTGGCTATTTCATTCTCCATGCAACATTACTTTCTGATAACAACTCATGACTTTAACGTATCTGAAATAAGATAAAACATACTGCTTTCACAAAAAAAAGAATAGAAATCAGATGGATTTAAGCTATAGCTGCAATTATTGGTAGACAACAAAGGCTACATACAGCATAGCATGACTAAATGGCAAGTTGTACTGATATGAAAGTGATCGACTATGGGAGAAGACTGGAAATCCTGGCACTGTTGTGTATCAGAACTTATGTTAAGTTTAATTCTATTATGTCATTTTCCAATTATGGTTGCTCAAAGTAATTTTGCAACTTAGTTTTACCACAATTCCTGAGTTAGTATCTGTTTCTAAAGGAAATTAAAACATTATAAATTTTTTACATCAACATGGTATTACAACTGATACGAGAAAGGGCTAAAAAAGAATTTTTAAAAAAAAATTTGGATAAAATGCAAGTATTCTCGTATAATCCTTTCTTTTCCTTGCATTTTCAATTGTCATTAACCCAAGAAAAATGTGTTTTATTGAATTTTCCCAGCATTCTTGTACAAGTTTAAATGGTAGATGTGATTTTAATAAGAGAGGCTTTAGGTGCTACTCTTGGCTGGGCAAGTGATTCTAGAACACAGAACAGCAATGAAGTGGCTGACCTTTCTTTTCTTATTAAATATTCCATTTTTAAGGACATTAAGTTTTGTAAATATTGATGGTAAAGTATTACCAGTAGCAGAAAACAGCTTCTGAGCAGAACAGCTTCCTTTTTAGGGTGATACAGTGACTCACTGACTCACTTCCTTAATCTGAAGTTTGCCTGAGGTAAAGATTATATAGTCACTTAGGCAGAGGTCTCCTGAATACTGCACCTCAGAGGGATCATTAGGACAATGTGAAACATGTATTCAAAGCAACGTGAAGAAAACAAAAATGCAGAATGAAAACAACAGCGTATCATAGACATGAATAGAAATAAAATCATCTACGTGACCAGTGTTGTCTTTAATCTGCATTCCTTTTCTGTAGGTCACATTTTTACAGTGTTTAACTTCCCACTTGCTATTTACACAGCATTTTTGAATATCCTATGGCATTGTCTTTCATGGAGTCTTCTTTTACTATTGTCTACACTGTAGTATTGTCTAGACTACTGTAGTCGGGAATTTTTTGAAAGGGGGGAAAAAAAGCAGAACACTTACAATGAAAGTAAAGTTCTTCATCCCCTTCTTGATCCGCTTTGCTATAGCCACAATGCCTGAAAAGAAAGTAAACCACCAGTTTTACTGGTAAATAATTATTTACTTCTCAAATCTAAAGTCCTGACAAAATCAATTCTGCAGGTGAGGATTTTCAGGCACTGAGCACCTAACTGCTGTAGGCCCTTTGAAACTTTCACCTATAATTCTATTGACAGCAGAGTTTTAAATAAATCATGAACAGTTGCAATCAAAAGGCTATTGTATCAAATGCCAGTCAGGACAGGGCATAAAGAAAAAAGTCTAGTTCTGGTGAAAAGCTTCTGCAGATAAAACAGAAGATTAAAGAACTTGAAAGTAGAACACTGTTTTACATGAGGGTATTCTTAAACTTACTGCTGTGTCTCTTTTGCTTGAATGTAAAGTCATTTAAAGGCTTATCAGATAAAGTGTCAGACTTCTCCATGTGAGAAAACTGAACAAAAGAGGGACTTTGAGGAGTACAGGTAAAGAATCTGCTAGGGGTTCCTTTTACAGCACATTTACATAGGACAAAAAGAACATCTTGATATAAGTGTCTTGCTAAAGTAACAGGACAAACCATATAATTGATAATGGGATTTAAATGAAAACTGTCGATACTAAAAGTTTTCTCTGTTTCAGTTTCGCAAATTACTACCCCAGAAGAGGCTGTCTCAAGAGCCCACAAGAGTGGGGTCAGATGTGTTTGTACCCATGAAAGATGCAGTACCTTCGTCCAATGATGAATCCAAACACCATGAAGACTAGAATGATGGTTCCTGCCACAGCAACCACAGCTATGATAATAACAGGATTCTGTTCACTGGAAACAGCTGTGGCTACAAATAGAGCAGAGCGTAGAGATGTTAGAAATTAATCCTTAAAAAAGGACTGAAAAAAATTTAAGTCAATCATCACAAATTGTAAATTGCCTGCTGTTGTAGACTGCTTTTGTCTGAAACCATTACACTGGTAAAGTTAGTCTAAAGGGTCTTCACTGGAACTTCAACCCAATGCTGTATGAGCAAACGATTGCCTACACTGAATAAAAAGGAGCAAAGCTCGAATTTCCTTGGCTAAAGCAGTACAGCCATTAGATGAAAACCAGCACCACTAGAACCAGTCACCTCCATCTCTCCTGCTGCAGTGTTGCCTTCTGTTTTCCTCAGTGCTTGACTCCATCCTAAGAGGTAAGACCCGAATATTGCTGTAAGGAGAGAAAGTAGGGGAGGAATCCCTGGTGGGCTCTCCTTCCAGCTTCCCCTCTAAAGCTCCCTGATATGACTTTTATGGTTTCCAAGGAAATAGTGTTTTAACTCTAAAAAAAATTTTTGAGCTGAGACACTATTAACACTGATTTCCTAGTTAGCCTATTTCAATCCCTTACTGCTATTAATCATTGTAAATAGCTATTATCACTTATCATTTGTTTCTGTTAGCAACAAAAAGGTGCTACCACACATACAAAATGAAATTCTCCATGCTTCAGAGAATTTATATGCTAAAATAGCCCAACATTATCACTCTTTTTATTAATAAATGCCAATTCTATTAATATATGCAAATGTATGCAGGCCACATTAATGTAAACTGAGGATGTAAATACTTAGCCTGAAAAATCTTGAGGTTTGTTAAATACATTGCTTGTCTGACATCTACTAAGGGTGGTCATGTACTCAGCTGTATTAAATGAGCAGTTTGTGAAGCTGTGCTAGTTTGTAACAGTGAGGATATAGACCAGGAGATGAAAGAGGAGACATCTGGTACCTGGTATCATACAATCATATAGAATCATTAAGGCTGGAGAAGACCTCCAAGATAATCAGGACAACTGTTGACCAAACTCCAGCATGTCAACTAAACTATAGCACTAAGTGCCATGTCCTTTCTTCAACAGTTCTAGAGATGCTGATTCCGCTACCTCCCTGGGCAGCATGCCAAAGCTTAAGCACTGTTTCAGTGAGAAACTTCTACCTGATGTCCTCTGGTATAGCTTGAGGTTATGTCCTCTTGTCCTGTCAATATTTGCCTGAGAGAAAAGGCCAACCCTGACCTTACTACAACTTCCTTTCAGGTAGTTGAAGAAATCCCAGGTCCTTTTCCACCAAGCAACTTTCCAGCCACTCTTCCCCCGGGCCTCTGGTGCTGCAGGAGGTTGTTGTGACTGAAATGTAGGACTCAACATTTTGCCTTACTGAATCTCATACAATTGGCCTTCCTGGACCCCTTTGTTTTTAAGAGTTGTTTTCCTAAGGACCCTCTAAACCAGTGTCCTGAACAGGCCAAAGTCTGCCCTCTAGAATTCCAAGTCAGAGGTTTTTGCTGACCCCTTTCTTTACTCCATCAAAAATTGAAAATTCAATCATTTTGTGGTTTATATGCCCAAGACAGCTGCTGACCACATCTCCCACCACCCCTTCTCTGTTCATAAAGAGCAGATCTAGCAGGGCACCCCCCTGGTAGGCTTCCTTACCAGTTGTGACAAGAAATTATCTACCACATACTACAGGAGCTTCCAAGACAGCCTCCTCTCTGCTGTGCTACGTTTCCAGCAGACATCTGGCAAGTTAAACTCTCTCACAAGAACAAGGCCTAATGATTATGAAACATGATCCAGCAGCTTATAGAATAGTTTATCTGCCTCTTCATCCCCGTTGGGAGGTTGATAACAGACTTCCACTAGGGTGTCTGCCTTGTTAGCCTTCCCCCTAATTCTTACTCATAGGCATTCAACCTTATCATCACCATGCTTGAGGTCTACACAGTTGAATCACTATTTAGTGTACTGAGCTATCCCACTACCTCCCCTTTGTCTTCTGTCCCTTCTGAGGAGCTTATAGTCATCAAGTGCAACATTCCTGTCATGCAAGTCATCCCAGGTTTCTGTCACGGTGTCTACCTCATAGCTTCCCTTCTGCATGATGGCTTCATGCTCCTTCTGTTTGTTACCCATGCAGCATGCACTGGTGTAGATGCACTTCCCCTGGACTATCAACTTCACACTCTACATTGGCAGGCCACCCTTAGGCTCATCTATGTCTGTCAAGCTTGGTCGTATCCCTTCCCCCTTCAAACCTAGTTTAAAGTCCTGTCAATCAGCCTTGCCAACTCATGGACCAGAATTCTTTTCCCCCTTTTACACAGGTGAACCACATCTGTCTCCAGCAGTGACATGATTGAAATGCAGCACGCAGATGAAAGAAAAAAAAAAGGAAACTAAACAGATAGCTGGTTAACTACACTGTAGATGGTATGATAATATAGTTAATTGCTGGCAGTGGTAACTGAACAGGCATGTCTATAAGAGGATTTTATGAATTCCACAGAATTCGGTTCCTGTTGCAGACTTCGGAGGTTCCCATAGAAACAAATAAAGCAGTCTTTTCTTGGGAGAAGTGAGCCAATCAACATGATTTATTTTGGCACTGACACGGACCTGTATCAACTGCTTCCCCCCCAAAAAACAAACCTCTTGTTATAATACACAGATTTAGAATAATCTGCACTGGAGGGAAATTACATACACACACACACACACACACACCATCCCCTTGAATTTTAGTTCCTAAAGAAACTTTGGGTTTTTTCTATATTCTACCTAATGCAGGTGAGGAAGATCACATTAATAATATTACTCTATAACTGAAAAGAACAAATGTTTCTCTTTGAGTAACTATAACCTTCTGAGATACCCAGGTCAGTAGGATGCTATGGCAGACTTGCCGTTATCTTACTCATGGAACTTTTAAGAAATCAGTGGTGACTGTCTTGAACAGGAGTGTAGGTGTGTAAATAATACAACTCAGTTCCTAGATCATAACCATGCCATCAAAACAGAAAATCCCAAAGAATGTCAAATTTCTGTAAAATACAGCATTTCCCTAAACTGTTCCCTTCTTTCTTTGAATTTCAGTGCAAACCTTGCTTGGAAGGCAAATGGAGGTAGCATCCTGTCACAACGGTCAGGGTGTGAAGCTTCATCCAACAAAAATGTTTGGAAAAGTCCCCAGCCCAGCCAGTCACCTAATCCAGAAGCCAAGATGAGTGCATAGAGGCTGATATATGTGAGTGGTTTGTTCTGTGTAACTGTCTTACAGATTTTGGGTACTGGTACATTATGGAATCAAGCAGAGAATATTTCTGGGGCTCTGGAAAATGTTGGGGATATGGTACACTTGGCCAACTGGTAAGATAGGTGAGATTCAATGTATGATGCATTTTTACACCTGTAAAAACAAAAAAAGGGTTTGATTGTGGGCATGGTCTAGTATGAATTCAGCGGCAGCAATACAAGACATTTGCCTCTGTTCAGGTACTCTGCTGCTTCTCTCTTCTGTGTGATGAATTCAGTCTGTTAGTTTAAGGGTGAACCAGAACCCAGTTTCTGGAATCATCCCTGTGGTTTGGCAGAAATAAAGATGCTAGAGTGTTCTCAGAGGAATGATTCTGTAATACAGGAGATCCTTTCAGGGAGTGCATGGCATGGTTGTCTGTCTCTGGTGCTGCCCCAATGGTGATGACAAGAAATCAGCAGCAGGACAGGGAAGTCTGACCTTACCTCTGCTTAAACTGTGCTCAGACTAAGGGAGTGAGACAGGGAGCTGGTACTTGGGCATTTGTCTACAGCTGATACCTGATCTGGTGTTATGGTATATGCACATCCAGTGCAGAATGTTTAATTTAAAGGAGTTAAAGCCACCTTTTAAATACATGGTTGTAGGGATGGGGAATGGATATAAATACCCTGGATAATTCAAAGTGGGTATCAGCCGAAAATGCTGTGCTGCTGCTCCAACAACCTGAAATATAGGATTTGTAGAAAAGAATTCCTGATGAAACCCTTCATGAAAGCCTCAGTGATAACTGGAGCCATGTACACCAAATATTATTTTCTTAAATATTGTGTTTTATGCCTTCTATAAAAATGAGTACTATTGTTATGTCAGACATTAGAAATAAATGCTACATATGCATACTGCTTTAATCTTGTTTGACTTAAACTGATTCATGGCAAAAGGAAAAAGCAAAGACTTCTTCACATCAGGTTGTGTCAAGTGCTTTTACTTTAACAGTGAGAGCTGTAACAAAGTCAAAGATTGGACCTAAAGACCTCGGAGGTCTTTTCCAACATAATTGATTCTGTGATCCTGTAAGTGAAAAAATCTGCTTCAATTAAGAAAAGCACAAGATCATCTTTAGGTCCACTGGCAACAAGCCATTTAACTTAACTTTTAAATACTTCAGTGAAGCAATAGATAAAATTGCCACTTAAGTGATATTCTATGCATTTGTGTGTTTTCCCTGAGGGAATTCTGTCTTTAATGACAGCCAACAAAATATACACTTGGAGTCATTGACTTGAACTGTGGCAAAGACGGTATAGAATAGAAATATTTTGCCTTTATAAAGCCAAATATTTATGCAATACCCAACAGGTGTGATATGTTCCAATACAGGTATGACATACGTATATTTTACAGATCAGTAATATTATTATAATGGATGCAGTTCTTCAAATAGTGAAAACTGGCTATGCAATATCTATCACAATTCAGAAAATGAAGCATGATGCAAAAATTTATTTAATTAAGAGCATCAATTAAAAAGTACCAACCCATTAAATGTGAGTAAAAACCCAAGCAGGCAACAGGCATATTTCCTAAAAAGATTCAATAAAGTTCTTAATTTAAAATGTTAACAAAAGATGAAGTTGATTAGTCTTCAAGTACCAATAAAACTATCAATAAAATATGAACAACACATACCTCTGTATAAAACCATTTTAGAAAAAATTAATGGGGTTTACTATCTTTTTAAAAAATTTTTAATTATTTCTGAAGTTGTACATGGGAAATTGTGGATGCTTACCCTTGCTAGGAATTATATTTTATAATGCCCTCTCAAGATAATGCAAAATTTGCCACTTTTAAAATTTTCTTTAATGAAAACACAGGACATTTTACATGGCATCTCAAAACACAAAGCTGGCTTGTGACAAGAAAATAATCTACTGTGCACACTGGCCAAGCATCTTTCTGGTTTATGTACATTTTTTCATCACCTGAGTGAGAAAATTGGTAGAGGAGCATGGTCAGTGATGCATTTATTATAGGATTTCCTAATCTTCCATATGTCGACCAAACTCCAGGCAAGACTGTTTACCTCTGAAATTATCTTTGCTAATCTTAGCATCTACCAGAATGCTTACTTCAGTATATAAAAAATATGCAGATAATTAAGGAAATGTTGGGGAAACATTTTGACAAACTAATTTTAAACCACTATGGACAATAAATTAGCTAATTAGTACAAACTTATGACTGATTATGACAGACTTTTTTAATTTGTTTTCCAGAAAACTACTCAAAATAAGAATTACTTCTGGCTGTACCTCAGATTCCCATTCTGCAAAATGGGGATTCTGCTACTGATTCTTTCTAAAGCAGAACTTTACAGATGGAAAGTATGCTATTAGACACAGAGCTAATAATATTAGTAATAACAGCTTATTGCTGCTATTATGATAATTACTATTTCAATTATGTCTAATTATTAGATATGTGGTATTATTCATTATTTATAATTTATATATTCTGTATGGAATAAGGTGGAATCAAGACCTAAGTACCAGGTTTCAAGAATGCCCACAAATTGTTCAGGCAACACCTGGCTGCAATTAGTAAGATGCAATAATGTGTGTCTGCACCCTAGATACACTATATAGAGTGCAGAGAGGGTATGGCATCCATACCCTTTGAACTTGTAGGCTATGCATTCCAGCTCCAAATCCAGTTGACCTGCTGGCAGGCAGGTCTACCTGAAGCAAATGTTCCAAAACAGGGTAAACCAAATTTGGGCCTGCAACAGAGAGGTGTAATTGTGTAGAGAGTTCCCATGAATGGGCTCATGGCTGCCAGGTCTCACTGATGTAAGAGTTTCTTTCTGAAGAAGCAAAATGCAGATCTTCTCTAAACATGCATGCACACATCTACGCAGACGAGTAAAAATGTATCAGTATGATTTTTAGACAAAGGCACAAGGTATCACCATGATTTTTAAAAAATAAGGGCACAAGATTGGTTTCAGTGTCAAGGAAAGTGTAAGACCTCTCAAAAAACACTCTCTCTCTGCTGAAATGTCACAGGGAGGTTTTCTGGTGTCCTGTATCAAGACAGCTTGTATTTCAGTTTTGCATTGTCCATTATGAGGGTTTTTGAAAGGCTGATTGTTTATTACACAGCTTACAACTTTACTTATATGAGCCTTAAAGAAACCTAGTAACTTTGAGATCTCTATTTCTTTTCCAAACCAAGTTGACAATTGCCAGCGAATCCAAAAGACACTAAAGATGAACTTACAGCTTAAACAAGACACACACATAAAGAAAACTATCAAGATATTTTTTCAGGAAATCAAATGGAAAAAAAAGACCCAGAGAAGCCTCTGGGAGTTGAAGTCTCCTCCTTCCTCCTCTCCTCAGTTACAGCAGGATCTACATGAGTTGTTCAGCTCACCACTACTCACTCCTTTTGTGTGAAGAAAGAAGCATGTATTTGAATTAAAAAGTCTTTGTATTAGAAGGACATCAGAGGAGAACAACCTGATATGTTACAAATCTCGTCCAGCCAATTATAAGACTAATTTTCAGTTCTGTGGTAAAACAGATAATTGAAGCTCATCCCTCAAAATAGAATTACATATCTTCTTTTAG
Source organism: Pithys albifrons albifrons (assembly GCF_047495875.1). Classification (NCBI taxonomy): domain Eukaryota; kingdom Metazoa; phylum Chordata; class Aves; order Passeriformes; family Thamnophilidae; genus Pithys; species Pithys albifrons. Next base: position 37,646,672 of record NC_092459.1, read on the forward strand.
AACTTTATTCTTTCTAATAGTAATTATTCTGCTTATGACTCCTTTCTTGCTTTACTTACTTAATTTTCTATAAACCTAATTGTTTACCTGTGGCTTCTTCCAGTGTGGCAACATCCAGTCTGGGGCTGTAATTTCCATAACCAGCAGCAGTAAAAGCACGAATCTGGAAAACATACACTGTTCCTGGCTTTAGGTTATTAATAGAAGCTGAAGTGGACTTGGTTTTCACTGTTGAATAGGTTCTCTCTCTTTGATCCTGGAAACAATAAGACAAAAGATTAAATGACATTTACAGATCAGATTTTATTATGGTTGCAAAACAGCAAGTGACAGCCAGCCTGGGTAGTTTATTTCAATTTGCCAAATGCTCCTTTCCCCCAACATAAAAAACAAAGCATACTCTATGGAGTATTACAAAACATTGTCAATGCAATGAAGAGCTCTAAGTGTAACATAAAATTCACCCCGGATGCTCATGTAATTACTTATAAAACATCCAAACAAAAAATTATTGCTTTTTTAGATCCGATTACATTTTGTGAAATTATGATGAGAAATAACTCAACTGTGGCTTTCCAGGGGAATCTGTGTGGTCTAACGAGTTCAAGGACAGGGAAATTTGTTCTTTCATGGTAAGAACATGACAAACAAATAGCTGTGCAACCTGCCTTCACTCTGCATTAACCCAGTTTTTGTTGTCAGACTTTTTTTTTATTTCTGGAGTACTTCAAAGTTACCATGAGTGAAGTCCTAGACTTTGTGAAATGAATGGCAAAACTCTGACATCATTACCTTTACATTTTACTATTCCACCAACTTTAAAAAAATACAATATTGCCAGTGTATAATTGGCTGGATTTTGCACAGTTCCTGAGGTCCTTAACTCAGTTTTCACTTTAGATTTTTTTTCTCTGGCTTTTAGTCTTTACTCAGCTTTAGACTCTATGGCAAAAAGAAGAACCCAGGGAAAGAAGCTCAGTGTGACACTCCCCAAATTTAAAGCCATAAGATTACAAACCCTATGAGTAATAACTCACTTTCAAATAGTACAAAAGCTGTATCAGAGATCATTACAGTATTCAAAAAGCTCTACTTATTCATCACATTTACTGACACAGATTATCTTTCAGCACAGATATGTGCAGCCCTGTTGATTTTTGGTGGCAGATGCAAGCCTGATTTGAAGGGTAGAAGAGATGAATTAACCAGCCATCTGAATGCACCACATGACCAGAGAAGCATGATCCATATGCAGCAGTGCTAATGAGACAGATACACAGAGAAGGAATAAATCTGTAACTCATCTCAATAGCACTTCACCAGCTAAAATTATGGAGAACTTTCCCCTTTGCAGACAGTAAAGCAGCAAAGGCTTTTGCTGAAATACAAGGCTAAACAGAACATATATGATTTCTTTCCTGAGATTCAGTAATGACTTCTCCTAGTTCCTGCCCAGTTTGTTATTTGAGCAAGCCCAGTGTCTTGGCTAGTAACAACTTTTTCATATCTTCTCCAAGAAGATTTAAATAATCGGTGAGGACCATGGTGGAATGTATGTCGGTATGTGAGAAAGAACAGGAATGCTAGAGAGATGAGAAACAAGTGTAAGGGAACCATAAACAGGTTTGGGACTGTAAGCCACAGAGGAATTTCAGAGTTTGGGTTTTGATGCATAAATGAGGCTTATTTGAATTGCCAACAGTTCTTGCATTCCAAATAAATAACAAAGAAATAAAAATAACCTGCACTAGAAATCTCACAGGACAGGCTTACTTTGGAGATTTCAGGCAGTTTCCACTCCAGCCCTAGCCAGAAGTAAGGGGTGAAAACAAGACATAGCAGAATATTTCAGAACAACAGAAATGTTTGATTTAATTTGGCTCTAAAAGGAGCTGAAAGTTCAGATTTTTTTTTTCCTTTTAAACTACTGGAACAAAACTTAAACAGGCTCTCTTGCTCTGGGCAAGATTAGGAAGTACTTTGAAAGCTGAACTACATGATTTTGGAAGGAGGACAACCATTTAAGTATTTGTGCAAAAATTGTCTCAGTTAAAGATATATAGTCAAGTTTACCTATGATTTTAGAATGAGCTTTTCATTCTTTTATTAATTCCACTGTAATAACACTAGAAGTTTTCCTTCTATTACAGAACAACTTTAACATTAGTTCTTCTCTTTGCAAAAATGAAAAACTGGCAATGAAATTCTGCTGGTTATTTACAATAACATGAGCATATGGGGGAAATAATAAAAGCCACATTCTAAAAGCTATAATTTTATGAAAAATCTAGTATATTTGTAATTTTTCTGTCATTTTATACTACCTATTTAAACAGATTAGAAACTGCTTTGCATATTAAAGAAAATCCAAGGGATTTGGTTTGCAATTTTTTCTTGGTTTTTTTTTTGTTTGTTTGTTTGTTTTTATTCTTTCTGTGCAGAGGACAGTCTATTCTTGTAAATATTTAAACTTTTTTAAATATATGGAATTTAATTATGTGTATATGCACACACAAGTGCTGGCAGAACAAAAATTACCTGCAAAAATTAGTAAAATTTCCTTAAAAGACTTGTTTAATTATCTGCACACATCTGTTAATTTTTGTTATGAGTCATTAGAGTGAACAACTTAAACTGGAAGTTAGCATCAACAAATAGACATTGCATTCCTTTCCCAAATCATGTAAAGATTTTTTGATAAGTATATTTGTGTAATTCAGCACAGGAAATTAAATATGACACTTGATATTAGATCCAATCTGGTCTGGATTTACCTAATTCTGTGTTACCTAGCAAGCTGACATGGTTTTTTTAATATAGAGGTACTATTACTTTGTTTGCAGAGATGAAATGTCTTCACAAGTGGTCACAAAGGAGCTTTTTTGTTCACTTTTTAAATTTTAATTGGTTCTTTGTTTTTCACTGAATGTTTTATAAAAATTAGGAGTATGCTATGTTATGCAGTCAATTTTCCAGGGAATCTGGAGGAGCCACACTTAGCCTGGGTCCCATGAAAAACACAGCTGCACAACCTGTCTTCACTCTGCTTTCATTCAGCTCATGGTTGTCAGAATTTTTTTTATTCTTCAGTACTTCAAAGTTATCATGAATGAAGCCCTAGACACGCTGCAATGAATGGCAAAACTCTGACTTGACATCAGTAAGATTGCAATTTCACTCTACCAGAAATAAAGATCACCCCATCTACTATTGAAAAGCAGCCTTCAATACATTATTGTGTTGGGAGAACAAGTGAAATAAAAATTTCACAATGCTGGTCCTTTTTAAAAGGACAAACAAGGAATATTTATTTGCTGAAACTGTAGAAAGTGTTTTGGAAATTTTCAGACATCAAGTTGAAGCTGCCCAGCTCATAGAAAAATACAAAATGCAGTCAGGAGTTGTTTTTGATATACCATCTCAAGAGTAGAATTACAGTAATAAAGAAGGAAATGGAATAAGCTTCAAACACAAGGTAGAAGAGATAGGAAAAACCAATATAATGGTAAAATATCCAAGTCCAACTTAACAATTAAAAAACAAAGAAAAAAAAGGCAGATCTCACATGTATATTTCATTTTTAGTATGCTAAATTACAATATATGATACATATGATAGCAATAAGAATTGCAGGTTTTAGCTAGTTATTAAAAACAAACAAAACTTTGGAGAGACAGGATGGTTGATATCTGATGCCTTTAACACTGTTCCACAACACAGCAAGCCAACATAAAGCAAACACATTGTTGCACATTTCAGATAATCTTAGCACTTACTTTCTCATAATACTTGATTTCATATTCAGTAATGACTCCATTGGGATGTTCCGGTTCCTGCCAGGAAAGCTCCACGCTCCTCTGCAGCACTCTTTCTTTCATTACTCCACTAACTTGTGAGGGAGCTGTTTGGACAAGATGTGTCAATAAATAAAAAGCAAATTTGTTGGATACCTAAAATCAAATGTCATCACTGATCCACCCCATGCTGAGCCACTTGCATTAAGGTAAAATAAAGCACCTTTTCATAGCTCACAATTCAAAGTAAATGCATATTCAAGCAGGACCCTATTACTGTTCATAAACTTAGAACAGAAATCAAACTAAAGTGCAAACAGAAAAAGTGGCTTTTTACAAGTTAATGCAAAACTGAGATTGATGGGGTAGGAGTAACAATTAAGCAAATTAATTCTGATGATGATAGCAAAGCAGATTTTTAGATTGATATGCAGTAAATTAAGAGTCTAAATATTTATTGCATATGTTTCTGAAATGCACATAGAAAAAATATTTTAGAAACAAAATCACATTTAAGGTTTATTTGATATGACTGATTCTAGTTCTGCTTAAAAAATAGTCTGTCACACTATCTGATTATGACATGACTTGGTGATGAAAACAACCTTGTTAAGAGATTAAGCCCACTCTTTTTCATCAGTTCAAATCCTTCTAGGACATTCTCTTTTAGAGCTGAAGTTTCCATATTTGGTCTTGGCATTTTTCAAAAGTGCAAGACAGTTTAGGAGGTAGATCTTATGAAACAAAGGGGACACTGTCTTTTTCTGCCTCACTTTGCAGAGACATACATACACACACACTTCATGCATGCACATATACACACAGTTTCCTGATAAACATCACCCACAAACAAGGACCTTTTGAAATTAAAAAAAAAATCAGAACCAACATACAAGCATTATAGTCATTGACTCTCATAAAAAATGTTTAAGTGAGGACGTAATAAAATGTGATAGACTTAAAAAGTAATTTGCTTTATCAGCTTATGTTTACCAAAAAAACCCCAAACAGTCAGATATTTTGCTGATGTGCAGCACCAAAAGAGGACAAACATCACAGTTTTCTTCAAACACACATACTGCTTGCATGAATGTAGAACAAAAGTCCTGTAAAACTGTAATACTTAAAAAAACAACTATGGTGTTGGAACCATGCAGAACGTGGTCTCATTAAATTCAGTAGCAATCAATCTAGCTCATGCAAGAGTTAGAGAGGATCTGATCCTCAGATCACTATAGTTAAAAGAAAAATTACATTTACATGAACAAGTACTTGGTCTTGGAGCAGACTCAGGCATCAGAAAGATGTCTGAGATAAATTTATTACAGATAGTATATTAAATATAATATTAGAGATAAATTTATGTGTATCTTTTTCAAGCACAGAGCCTAGTACTGATCCTATACTGAAATGTTTGCTTGAACAAAAATGCCAAAAATTTTAAATCTTTTCCTGGCTATAAAAAACCTCACCATCTTTTAGAACCATATATAAAGCTTTCACTATGTAAAATAATGTACGGATCATGATGATGTTCAGGTAAAATACAACTCTCATCCCAAACAACATGAACGCGAACTTCACTTTCTCTAGTTAATTTAAATAACATAAAACATCTACAATGCACACTCCTATATCCAAGTATAAAAACATAAAAATAAAGTAAAAATATCTACAGTACAATCAAGAAAATAATTCCCTAAGCAATTTAAATTGAATTTCTAACTTCTTACTGTAATTTTGAAATCACTAGTTTATTTTAAAATTAAAACAGGTATGTTCATGTAGGTTTTTAAATTAAATATATTTACCTTTTATTAGAAGCTCCAGAAGTCCATGAAAATTAGGGATTTCAGGCATGCTTAATAATTTTCATCATAAACTACTATGTTATATAAAATCACTATAATCAAAATTGAAGATCTCTTATCTAGGCTGCCTAACTGATGAAATCATAAAATTGTATCTGAGAAACACCATGGGTTGAGGCACAAAGCCAGGACTGCTTTCTTTCATTCTCCTTGCACTGTCTTTTAAAAAGCTCAGAGATTTTCACATTTAATTCTTTTTTGTAACCAAGACTCTGGAATGCAGCAAACTAATTTACTCTGTCTAGTTTTCTTTGCCATGATTAACTAGTTGTCTTCTTGTCTAAATGAGTACCACAGTAGCCTGAATGAATTTCAGAGAGATCATTATGTTTCATGTATAATTTTCAATCTTATCCAGATAAATGTTTTTCAAATTCTTAATCTTACATTTTTAGATACTTAAAATTGTTAATTCATGAAACAATTTTATATTACCTAGGTCATTGGAGTCTGTTCTCAACATTTGTTGCTTTTTGGTTTGCTTATCAATTTTTTTTTCATTCCATTGGCCATAGCATTATTTTTTTTAAAGCAGTGAAGCAAAATAACTTGTTTCCTTTTATTAAACATGTACACAGAGTATTAGTTAATTTAACTCTGTGTACATTGGGAAGCAACAGCAATGCAAAGCAGGAACAGAGAAAGGGGGAAGATTTTAATTGAAGAAATGAAATATTCTATGCGAGATTCCTACTTAACACCTGTACAAAGTATACCACAAACAGGCATATAGTTAGAGAATTTCCATTCAAAATAAAATCCCAGTGATTTATCAACATTGCAAGATACCATATAAAATTCTTGCACTCTTAAAGATACTTCCTGTAAATTAATATTGATTTCACTCAAGAATGGTCAGAGTAAAAGACGGGTTTGTTTTTCGCTTGTTTTGTCTTTTGTGAGCTTTATTTTGTTTGTTTGTGTTTTTCATTTCCCTCTCAACCCACCACTCCCCCAAATTAAAAAGTCCTGCTACCTTTCTTTGGTAGAAGAACCACAGGAGGAAGAGAAAGTCCAGCCCTACAGACTGCAGATGTTTGTAGGTCTGAAGACAATTAATCATGTTGCATACAATTCCCACATCACGTCAGATTCCTAAAATGCAGCATGCTACCCAATCTTAATTTGTGTCCCCACATTTATCGGGGAAGAAGGGAATCATTAAACTGACTGAAGCCAGAGTATCCTCCTCTGGCAAGGTTCACCAGTTTGTTGCCACTGCAAGGAAATCTCTGCAAACTAGAGCAGTCATATAACCCAATGAATTCACGTGAGAGCTGAGACATATATGCTCTCTTTATCCCGCCTTTTGGGTTACATTTCTTGATCTGTGCTTAAGGAGAGTGTACAGGTCAGAAGCATTTTGTTCTTTAGTATAATAATTTCCTCTGTATTCTCTCCATGATTTTGTTACAAATGATTTTGCATTCATACTTTATTTGTTTTAAACCTTTTGCCAACTTCCCATTCCTATCCATGTTAATTAATTAACAATCTTTTTATTATTTTCAGACAGCTATATTTGAGCAAGATTGAAAACGAATTAAAGCATACAATTCATCCTTATATACAAGACAAAACAGAGTACTAAATTACAAAAAAAAAGATAGATCTATAAACAGGATTAAAATAACATTTTAGTTCCCATTTCTAGCTAAACAAGTAATAAAAATACTCCTACTACTGCTGCTACTATTACTACTACTACTAAATAACTATTTCAGGGTTCCTTTTATTTATCTACTTCTTGCCACTTCATCTCTAACAGTCTTTCATGACAAAGATACTTCTTACAGCATTTCTAGACAACTAAGTTCCCAGCCTTGAATGACTTGAGCCTGCATAGTCCCCACTGTATCACTTTAGGTTACAAAGAAGCATCACTTGTCAGAATCATTATTTCCATAATATATTACACTGGGGGATACAGGCTGTTCAAAACACCATTTGCTATCAACTTTCTTTCTGATATACCTCATCTCTTCTTTTGCTCCTTCCTGCTGACACAACACCTAATGCATCAAACACTCACAATCTCTCAGAGCTAACAGGCAGATGTACCTACACACGCTGCATAAGAAAGTACTTTGAGAATGACAGGCCCTCAGCATACTCATTCACCTTTTTTAAATGCTTCAAATATACCATTCAGCAAAAGGAAAAATTGATTTTCCCCAGGTTTCAACATCACAGCCACAGAGCAATATAACTCTGCTGGGTTTTACTGATAAAGCCTTCAAGTTATATAGACTTCAAGCTGGTCATCACTTTCAGATCAAGTTATAGAAAAAGTTAAAACTGAGGTGACAAAAAGAGCAGGATATTCCATGGATATATTCTGTTCCAGAGAGAATATTGAATCTGGTAGACTGATGTGTAACATCCATACTGCTAATTCAAGCATATGGTATATTATTAATATGTGCAATATTTAGGTATAGAAAACTCTGGCAACTGTTTTGGAAAGCACTACATTTAGTTCAGAGTTCTCTGAAAAAGTTGTATATTGGTCATGCCTTTAATCCCTATCCTTCTCTCATTCTCAAGAATAACATTTTCCTTGATTCACAGTGCTGTTCAAAAAACAAAAGAGAGGTTCAAAATTAGATCTTCTTCACTTTATATCAGAACAATTGAAAAAAAAAAGAAAAATTCCACAAAAAAACCCCCAAACAAACAAAAAACCCAAACACACAATCAAAATACACAAACCAAAATGCCAAACACATGAAAAAAATAAAACCAGAAAAAAATGAAAATATATAAAGCTGGACTGTCACATATAAGAGGAATTAGGCATAATGTACCACTTGCTAGTAACAGATTAGCTGTGTAAACATATTTTTATGGAAAAAAGATAATTCATGAAAATAAACCTATCCATTTCTCAGAGATTACTTAAAGTCCTGAATCTTGAATGTGTCTCCATTCTATTAAGAACATCAGTCATAGAGAGCTTTGATACTTCTTACAAAGTGTCTTGAGAAGCAGAAGCAGCACCCTGAATATTTAGTAATTTATGCACATGAAACAAACTATTTAAAATCCTCAGAAATAAGGATTTCAATCCTGCAGTCATACTACATACAGAGTTTCATACATGAACATGAGTAAATGTTCCCTTTGCAGGACTAAACTCTATATTAACAAATGCTACCAAATCTATGTTACAACTCTAATTCTTCCTCAACCTTTCTTTTTGTATTTATCTTGTAATAACAATAATGTACTGAAGTCAATCTGAACTTCATCTTGTACTTGCTGAAATAAACAATAACACTGTGACTTTTATAGCACAGGACCCTTACAGCACTTCCTAAAGGACAAAAACTCTTGGCTTTTGATCTCTTTCCTTTTCACATCACGATGCAACAATCATTCAAAACCACCAGCTTTTCACACAGCAGCAATAAGATAAATTTTACATCCCTGTAAAACTGTATCTTAGGGCCCAACATAAGTTTTACATTACCTGAAGCTTTACACCACTTTTCCGCAACAGTGTTCTAAAGTAGTGGGAGGGTATTTAGACTATTGAGCCTGAAGGGGCACTGCTAAGAGATGCAAAGCATGGAAGAACAGTGCTATCAGCAACCCAATGGTTAAAACCTACTTTTATTTCTTTTAAATGTCTTCACTGTTTCCTTTATTGGCAGAAATCTTTAGATAACAGAGTTGCTTTGAGTCTATATCGATTTTAAGTGAGACTGGAATCTGGCATTTTACCAACAACAAATGTAAAATGAATCCATGTATATATATACAAAAATAGTAGCAGAAAATTATACTGTTCTTAGCTCTTAAAGGGTTGTTCAGGAAGAGTGCACAAAACTCCCCATACTTAATTACAGTCCTACACCCAGATTGCCCAAAGGGCACCCTTATGCACTGGCTTTTGCACTAATTTGGTCCCAAGAGAAAGCATGTAAGTGAAGTCACAACATGGCCTCCAACCATGCTCTGGTTTGCTCTGAAGGGAAACTTAGGCAACAGAATTGAGGAGTGGAAGGCAAGAGGAATTGCCGCTACTGCTGTCGGGGGCCTGAGGGTCAGCATGTGGCACCTCTCTGGTTTTTGTGCTGGTTTGAAACAGGATGCCTCAGGTTACAGGCCCACACTTGCTTCAGGATACGTGCTCTTGCTCACTTCTAAGGAGCAGTCTGATGTACACAGAAGTCACTTAAAACCAAACCTTGACAAGGTTTGGCAGATACCGGGCAGATTTTAATATTTTACTGTACAAATATTTCCCTTATTTATATATTCTCTTTCTTAGAAAGATACAAAAGCTTTTTGTCAGAAAAAAAGTATATATGTTATATCTATATAAACTGTTTATTCTATTTATTATTAAAATTATTAAAAATTTCAGAACACTGCATTATGCCACTCAAGTGCTACTAAAGTCATAATAGAAAGGTGCTGCAACTTGTCCTTGGGGAAAAATGCTTACATTTCATTTTATGTTTATACTAATATGCACAATAATTTTCACATTATTCTATATGATAGTTCATGCAGAAAGATAACAGAAAATATTACTATAGCTCTTATACTAAAAATTATTAAATTCATTGATAGAAATTGGTAAGATTTTCTGTTTTGTTACAGTGTATTTCTCTCCCCTCAGTTAAGCCTCCACATGACAAAGCAGCCCATGATAAAAGGTTATTGAGTACCACTGTATTATGCCATTAGTACCCATTGCTTTGGATCAATGGCAGAGAAATTCCCCACTGTGTTTACAAGCTGCAGCATTCAAAAAGAGACCCAAATAAATCAGATATTTTACACTAACAATATCCTACAGAGAAGCCATTTTAACTTCCTCTATGACACACTTTACTTTCCGGCTCATAAATATAATACAGTGTGCTTACAGTGCTGTGTAAGCCATGAGCAGAGGCACGCACTCTGAGCCACTTGGGGATGTCCTCAGCACATGGAAGCAGAAAAGGCAGTCAAGTAATACTTGAGTGCATTACTCCATTACATTTTTTGCCACTACTTTTGTGGTTGAGAAACTCTCAAAGTACCTGCCAATCTACAGAGGGGAACAGTAACAGTAGCTACCTGAATACTTTTGCATATCAATTAATAAATAGACTAACAGAATCATAGAATATGCTGAGTTGGAAGGGACCCATCAGGAAAAAAACAATAAATACATTCAGATCTCCCCTAATATTATTAGCAAATTTCTAAGAAAGCTTATGTTCAAATAGCATTATTACCAAATATGTAGTGATTTCCTAACTGTCCATCTCTTTTATATATCTGCTTCATTTAAAATTCTTAATGGTTTGGTAATTCCTTCACTAAACTAAAAACTCAGTAGCTGGATCAATTCTATAAGCTCTCTGCCAAAATTCTAGGGGAGGGAAACCAACAAAAAGAAAGAAAAAGTACCAACCAAAAAGAAATTAAACAGCTTAGAAAAATCAGGGCTGACAGCTTGTCTATCATGCTGATTTTATTTTTAATTTTTATTCTGGTCACAGTCTATATCTAGATCCATTCTATGAACTCCCCTGTTTCTCCTGCCTGACATTTGGTACAAATATTACTGTTATGTCTGCATCTCATTTCTTCCCAAACTGGTGACTTGGGCATCAATCAGTGCTGAATGGATGCTGAGTTGCGTAACAAGTGACAACATCAACTCCCAAGATATCCACAACTCTTTTTTTTGTGAATAAGTTTTGACATGTCAGGCACAAACCTGATTCTTACAAATGTGTTAGAGTAACAAACCAGCCTTACAAATAACAGAGAGGGGCCTTTGTTCTCCTGAAGTGTTTGTTTTCCTTTGCAGAAGAAATATTTCTATGTTAATTATCTTTTTCTTTTGTCCTGTGTTCTTTTGCGAATCATCTTTCATAACTTTTTTTTTTTTAAGAGAAACATCTGCCCCTAGCCTTGCAGTAAATCCTTGACATATCAATATTATTCTTCATTAAAGAAAATAAAACACCACAAAACTCCCCAAAGATGAGGATACTCTTTTCCCTGGTGGGCTACTCAGACACATTATGTTCTCCTTCTGTCTCCAATCATCTCTGCTGGCAAGTGTCAATTACAGACATCGGTTTTAGGGAACAGAAGGATAAAACACAATTTACAAATACTTTCCTCTGGAAGCAGACAGGTGTAATGACTGAGACTGTTTGTTGTAATTGAATTTCATGCTGTCATCTATTCAAGTCACAAATAGATGTTAGCTTCAAGGAAGCCACGCATGGGGAACAAAACCCCAAAAAAAACAATAAAAAACCCACAAACCAACTAAACCCCTTAATATATTCTTATTGCAACTTTATAGCTAAGATTGACACTCTAGTTTGACTTCTCTAAAAGTAAAGTTGCTTTTGCTGAAGTATATGAGGTGATTTAGAACTGTGGCTTTGGAATCTATGCACGAGTATGATTATGTTTATTTAGTGTAAGAAGTGCAAAACACAGTTGAAAGAATTCCAGCCCTATAACAAAGCATTTTGTTTCAGACATAGCAAACTAAAATCTGGAAACAAAGTGCCATGCCAAAAAAGTTAAAAACAGTTGATCAAATATTAACAGAGAAGCATATAAATATTCTATAAAGATGTCAACACAGAACAATTATCACTGTGCCAGAGGTTTGATCAAACTGATGCTTCCAAAGACATAATTGTTCAGTGTAGAAAAAAAAATTACTAACATTCCTAAAATGTGTAACAACTTCTGTTCCAGACTTCCAAATTCCTGTGAAATGCATCCTAATGGCACTGCTAACAATGGGCGTATTTCTGAAAGCAGCATGGGTAGTATTCGCAGGGAACGCAGAAAGAATTCCTTGCAAAAACAGTTTGCATTTTCTTTCACATTATGAGCTGTTCTTCTCCCAAAGAACACTAACTCTAGATTTCAATCAGATGGATAAATATTCATCTGGGAATCTCTGCTACAGTGATAAATATCAGAAGTAGCCTGAAGTTAGTGACTATGCACAGGAGGAAAAATCATGGCCGTGAGTGGAAGGTCAGGCACAGCAGTCAGCCTCTGTCAAGGCTTGTGGAAGAAGCAGCTTCACTGACAAGAGTGCAGTCACCACTGGGGAGAACTGTCGCTGACATAAACACAGTATTCAAAGTTTCCCTTGATGTATAACAATTGACATACGTTGTGACAACTAAGAAAAAATTCATTTGATACAATGTTGATTGCCCTAAGTTCAGTAACTTTGGAGGTTTGCGTTAGCTGTTAAAAAATACAGTTGTACAAAAGCAGAGGAAAAACCTCTTATTTTTGGGGAATATATTTTGTAAAGTGAAGCTACATGATTGATTTAAATATACAACATAAATTAACATCTGCCTACTCAACAGCAAAAGTTACTTCAGACATTATGTGCATACTAACTTAACAATAAAGCTTGTGCAATTTGAATGAAAAGATCTTCATTTTATTTGTTTTCTCTTGTTTTGGCCCCAATAATATTAAAACTTATAACACATTATAGGGCTTACACAACTAAATATGATAAATGGGCATGATGTTTAAAAAATGTGTCCCTATCATCTATTACACAAACAGTGAACTCAAACATAATTTCAAAAAGATCTTAAATAGTCTTCACTTTGAGTAAACATTGGTTCAAAAATCTTACTGCTTAAAGTAACCTTTGATTTAGGGGGACTTTTTCTGTTATTTGAGAACATGTTACGGTTCAACGCTTCTCCCGCTTCTGCTCACCAGAAGAGTTTGCACAAAGACTTATCTGATGCAGAAATTTATTAAGCAGGAAACACAACAATCATTTAATGAAAGAATTTACTACGTGGTTTTATAAGCCATACAGAATCATCTTTGGTCCTTTTTTTGTTTGTTTTGGGTTTTTTGTTTGTTTGGTGGTTTGTTTTTTTTTACAGACTTTATGGTGGCTTCAGTTCCTTGGATGCTATAAGGCTATAAATGAAACCTATGTTCTGTATCCAAAGGTTAACTTCTTGGAGATTTAGATTATGAAAATGTCAATTGCACAAATTATAAACTCATTTGGCTTTCTGATTAGTTTCACTTTTAGCATACCATTTAGGGCTCAATGCTGACCTCTCATCAATTATATTTTAGTTTAGCTGCATTGATTTTATCTAACCTATCCTTGCTTTATACCAATGGAAACAAGATCAGAATCAGGTCCTAAGGGTAAAGTAATTAAAAATGTAATTACCACAACTGATTATGCAACACAGCTACATCATTGACTACATTTTTTTATATTTTTAAATGAAAATATTACAATTTCTTAGCCAATTTCACAGTGATAGGCTTTTATTTTTTTATTCAGAAACCGTTCTGGATGTGATCCAGACAATCTAACTTAGACACCTGGGTGCACCTACCCTTTAGGCAACTACAGAATACATAAATTAAGTGATTAAGTTCATCAAATAGCTTTACTCCCTGTGACAGAGAGGTAAGTGCACTGGAAAGATCCAAAAAAGAGGGCTTGTCTGTTTAAACTGAGTTCTATAAATTTTAAAACATCCTCACTCTTTAGGACCTTGAAAAACTTCCTCTACTGACTACATAATTAATTTAAGCACTGATTTTAGAAGAAACAGATGACTTAGTAGAGCAAATAAAATAGCCACGTAACATTTATGTACCTTTATAGGTGAGGTAAATCCCATCTTTCTTGCACACCATCTAGAATTTCTCCCTTTCTCCTAAATTTTCCTTTGAATTTAAGGAGCTATGTTCCCTGATCCTTAGAGCACTTTAAGGTAATTAGCTGGGAGTTTGCTCTCACTTTCCTGTCATACAAATCTTGTAGGATTCAGGTTACTACATACACTAATATAAGTCTAAATCTTGATGAGTCTGGAGGTACTTTAAAAAGCTATCTAAATACTGTGAATACTTATATAATTCCAACTTCACAATTGTAGAGAATTAATTTAATGCTGAAAATATTCCTAAGTAGTATTGAAGTCTGAACTAACATCTTTTAGGAAAAAAAAAAAAACAACAAACAAAAAAGACAAAACAAGAAAAACAGAACAACAGCTTCTGGGTCTGATTTGGTTTCAGTTTTTAATGGTGTGAAAAATTAGTGACTGCATTGATTCCTTTCATGCTGAATGTTGAACTCTAATCAATACCCAGCATGAAGGAGATGAAAATGGAGCTCTTTGCAGTAACACAAAACCATGCAACAATATGTCAGAAAAGTTAAATTTGAAAAAAGACAAAACCAATCAAGCAAAACAAACAAAAAAAAAACCCACCAAAGCCCCACAAAATCAACAAAAACATGAACAAAAACACCAACAAAACAACAAAAGACAAAGCTGGTTTAGTTTTAGTTCACATTTACTCAATACAGTGCGAAAATCAGCAGAATTGCATAAGCATCTTTAAATAGTTTATTACAGTTCTATTTATGCAAAATAATAACCATCTGACTCTCCACTTCCTCATTCATAGTTAAAATATTGGGAGAGTGTAGGGTTGGTCTGTCTTTCAGACTGCATTCAACGTATGCTGTTCTGTTAAATAAAAGTGTGAAAAAATGCTGTCTACACATCTTAAAAGTTGTTCCAGTTGTAAAGGATACAGAAAAAGACTGTAAAACTGGAATGTCACAAATGCAATTAAACTTGAGTCATAACCACAGCCCTTTAGTATGTCTTAATGAAAATAACTACTTCCCTACCTAGACTGTGTAGATAATTTTTCAATTTTGTTTTTCTGAGAGAGTTTCCAAGTCTACAGGAGAAATTACAGATACCTACATGTATGCAAAGCACAAAACTTGCATTTGTCACCAACAACAAGAGACTTAAATTAGTGATTTCAAGGGACATCACTAGTAGATCAAGGCAACTGACATTAGTGAGCATAGTGTACAACATGGGTCAAATTTAGGTAAGTTAAACAAACACCAACATAATTTAGACCATTAGTGTATTAAATACGAGAATGTGCAAGGTGGCACAATATATAAATAGAATCAGAAATAGGAGTACATCCTCTGAATACCAGTCTAATGCCTTATTCATTTGAGAAAGCTCCACTGTAATCATTTATACTCATGAATGTATTACAATACACTTATTAAGATGGATATACATCAGAATCATGAACATCTATAGCTTCTTTCTTTACTGAATATGGTCTCAGCACTGCTTACTGTATGAAATGAAAAAAAAATACTGGTAGTGGAATTTCTCATGATAATAAATATACTGAATGTTCATTACTTTCCCTTAAATGTGCATGTAAAAACCCTGACTTAGAAAATAGCTGTGCTAAACCACTCAGAAACTCCTTTTATTCTCCATTAATGACAAAAATAACCTACTTATTACCTAGGCATGAGTTTTTTAGCTTTTTGTGCCACTGAAAAAGTTGAAATAGTAGAGGGGTTACTCAACTAATCAAAGCTCTACTGTACGTATGCTCAGGAATAATAAAAACAGGGGAAAAACCCCTTCTTTGTTCTAATTAGCCAATAGTGGTTAAATTAGTCATAAGGATGGCAATGATAAGGGCATGTCTTACTTTAAATCTTTACTTAAAAGGATTTATCTTTTTAAAATTTGTAATATCTTTAATCTGAACTAAACTACATTTTTATGAAATACACATATAAACTCAGATAATATAGAGACTCATGACACTTTTTTTATAACATCTGTATCCAAAGGAACCATTCAGAGCTTCACACATGCAGTATGTGTGCAGATTAAATAAAGTAACTTCAAATGGACATGACTGCAAACTTGTTTTAGGAGTACACAACTGGCTTATCTTTGTTAAACGAGGTTTTACTGCATACTATACAGCATTCAAGGTTCTGTAAAATTCATCAATAAATATAATTCTGCTTATGTGAACACAAATTTTATACTCCAAATGTACATTACATGCCTAGACTGATCCCATCTAATTTTTCACCAGAGATATGAAAATAAAAGTCTGGCCTCATTAGGGTTCTTCCAATTAGCAGAGAAAGAGATTCTGCTGGTCATTCAGATCTTGGGTGGGTCTTGACTGTTTCTCCAAGATGGAACCCACATCTGAACATACATCCACAACATAACTGGTAGGACTGTTTTCTCATGTTCCCTCTTTCATTGGGCTTGGGGTTTTCATTATTTTGTTAGTATTATTCAATTTTAAATCATTAGTCTAATATTTATTTTCTCTGATAGAAATACAGAGAGACTAATTTCTGGTATTTGTCTCAATTTATTAGTCACAGTTGGGAAGTAGCCTCGCTAAATTAAACTCTTGAGTCTATGCAGTAAACACCTAAAAACTCTCCCAAGAAGAAATCTAATGAGGGAAAGGGGCTGCCCTAAAAGGCCTATAGAGAAGCATCCTACCTGATACAGCTCAGGCACCCAGCTAGTGACACTTGGATTTCCCTCTGAGGGATGGCAGAAACATCTGCCACTCTTCAAGAGGTAAACAAGTCATATCCTTTAAGGAGATTGGTTTACTCAAGAGTTTAAAATTTCTGTCAATATGTAATACACAGCAAAGTTTGGCAGACAGAGTCTACCACCTACCCACCTTCCTGCTGCAGTCATTAATTTTTCTCCAGAATCCCTAGATACACTCACACCCCCTAGACAGAAACAGTGTTTTTAGTTTCTGCAGGTAATTTCCACAAGACTATATTCTATGAAACACACTTATATAAACGAAACCCATAGAACTGCATGATAAATTAGGATTGTGATTAATGCAGGTTTGGAAAGTGAAACAAGCAAAAAGTGGCCAGCTGAGCTCCAGCACAAGGTTGTGAATGTCTTAAGTGACTGAGCTTGGCCTGAAGTCACAGGATCACTCCAAATTCTGCTAAAATGCTACACTTTACTGTACAGCCAGTCCATTCAGATTACATACTCTAGTGTCAAGTGTGTACTTCTCCCTTTTCAACTCTGGGGTTAACTGTTTGCAAAAGAATTTTAAAAAATAAAAGACATCATCAATATGATATTTTAAGGTACTTAGAATGCATTTTTATATATATGTATGTGTAATATATTTATTTTTAATATCAAGCTAAGTCTCAAACCATCCCACTACCCCCAAAGAAAACCAAACCAGGGAGAAAATCCAAATCTGCAGCATTTTTAAGAAGATAGATTAAACTAGTGTGAAATTATCCAATTTGCTCCTTTTCTTTAGTTTTCATTCTAGTTCATAATGCAGGAAATATGGCACAAGAAGGAAGAGGAAAGGGAAAGGGGAAAGAGGAAAGGGAGAGGGGAAAGAGGAAAGGGAGAGGGGGAAGGGGAATGGGAAGGGAAATGGGTAGGGAAAGGGAAAGGGAAAGGAGTAGGGAAAGGAGTAGGGAAAGGGAAAGGGAAAGGGAAAGGGAAAGGGAAAGGGAAAGGGAAAGGGAAAGGGAAAGGGAAAGGGAAAGGGAAAGGGAAAGGGAAAGGGAAAGGGAAAGGGAAAGGGAAAGGGAAAGGGAAAGGTTGCTGCATTTTTCAATCACTGCTTTCTTTCTGAGAAATCTGATTCCTGCATCTGTCTCATTGACTTCAACATGCAGAAAGCAAAGTCTGGAAAAATCAACAAAACCAAAACAAAACAAGCCATTTTAATGACTTACCAGAGGCTTACAGAAGGTTAAGCTGTCTGCATAGATACAAACAATGACAATAAAAATGTTATTCTCCTTACCTATAGAATATCAATGTCTATCAGAGAGCTTTATCTTGTTCTTAACAAGTTGAATCATGCAAAACCAAGATCAATAAGGGAAGATGCCTTTAAAGCTACATGGTTGCATAATGAAAATTACTTTGAAGAGCTGGCTGTGTGTTCAGGAGAGTTAGCAAACTGTCCCTGCAGGCGCTGGTGACATTAGGCAGCTCAAAATACAGTATTTCACTTGAAGCACATCTGACTCATTCTGTTGGCATAAACATCACATGTTTAGCATAACTGCTTTTACAACTGGCGTTATAAATATAGTTTGCTTCCCTTTCCAATGGCTGTCATCTTCTTTCTTTTGTTGAAAATATTTTTGCTTGTTACTTTTGCCTCTGACAGTTTGACAGTTACTACCTTAAGACATTGCAGGTGTTCATTAGTTCTTTTCAAAGAAACATTTAGGTACCTAAAGCCTTCAGCACATTAACAGGTGACTAATTTTTAATGGTACACCTAAAAGAACAAAGCTCAAAGGCAGAAAATACAAACAAAAGTAAAAGGGTGACATGAATACTTAATTTTTTTTTTTAATCCAGTAGAATTAATTTTATGGTGAAATGAAGAATAATCTAATCACTGGCACTTTATAACATGGCACTATAAAATTCTAGTTATAACAAATGGAACAAACTACTGTCTTAATTAGGCTACTACTCAGCAGAGTGAAAGGTGGATTGACAGTGTTACCATTTATTCAAGATACGGATTTTGAGATTGTCACCCCTTGCCCAGATAGTGGCAGTTTTGCAGGAATGTTGGTTTTCCTTAAAACAGCACCCTTTGCCTTAGTCATTCTGGGACTGAAATTAATCTCCCTTATTTCCTTTGTTTCCACAGCAAAGTCCCTTTGCCAAGAATCAGGACCTAGGAAGGGAGTCCAGAAATGCCCCCTGCCTGTATCAGCTTTTCCTGCATAGAGCCACAGGCTTGTTTGAATGGAAGTGATATGGGCAAAACTCTTTCCAGAATAAAGCAGAACAAGAAGAAATAAATAAGAGAAGAAGAAAGACCAGCTTTCCTTCTAAATCTCTCTTATCCTACTATCTCTTTCCTATGAAGGCATGATAAGACTAATTTGAATTTTTTTTAATTTATAGACTTCTTGTCTTCCTTCCACCTTCTCATTTTGTCTATATTGAAACATAAAAACAAAGTGCTTCTAGCATTGACTCAACTATGATTAAGGTTGTTTCATGCACTCAAAATTTTCAAATAAAATTGTGATGTTTGAATAAAAAAATGTTAGAGCTTAAAGAAGACTAAATTCCACAGAATTTGCAATAGGAAATAAGGACAATGACTTTTAAGTGTCTCTACTATAGAAGAATCAAACAGCATGGAAAAGGCAAACTTCTTAAATATAGCAAAACAGAGATATTGTAAGGAAGGATATACCCAGTCACAAGAAGGATGGGTGAGAGGTGTGACCCAAATTGACACATTGTTGAAAGCAATCTCAGGAAGTTATACTTCTAGATCTCCTCTAATACTACTACAGAAAGCCTTTACTTAACTGTAATAACTGAAACCTATGTAACACCCTTTCACTTACAACAGAAAATCTTACCACAGAAGACTTTTCTCTGTGATATTTGCCTATGGTAGATGAAGAGGAGTATTAAAAGTTACATATGTAAATCAGGCATGTACTGGCGTTGAGGGGGTTGTTTAAGAGACAAATATGTTTGAACTGAGATTGTCCAAACTGGGCTCTTTTGTACATCTTATAATTATTTTTCATTCTTTTAATTGCATATGGTCAACTCTGTTTTAAATAATAAACAGTACCTGGTAGCCCTCTCCATTCCTCTCCGTTTTGCAACAATGATCTAAATCTTTAGTAGAC
Source organism: Pithys albifrons albifrons (assembly GCF_047495875.1). Lineage (NCBI taxonomy): Eukaryota > Metazoa > Chordata > Aves > Passeriformes > Thamnophilidae > Pithys > Pithys albifrons. The sequence goes on from NC_092459.1 coordinate 37,666,900, forward strand.
AGCATCCATACTACTAGCCTGCATCCCCCAAGGGACTGGAAGGTATGTGATGTGGTGCGCACCACTTCAGAAAGGGGCTCTAAGAGCACAATGCTCATAAGGGCTGCAAAACCAAATTATGCCTTTTCATCATTAGAATCATCCAGCCTTGTGTTAAATCACACCTATAAACGTTAAAAAAGAAAATTATGTGACTAAAGAAGTAATCTGTTCTCTTTCTTTTTCTTGTCCTTTGTTCTGCTATTCAAACAGTTTTCCACAAAATAAAATTTATGGGTCTTTTTTTCAAATTCTCAAAAGATTTTTTTTTCAAGGTAGGTATTTTAAAGTTGCCAGCCTTAACAATGGTTTATTTAATGCACACTGTAAAACTATTTCTCTCTTAGACATACTTCTAATTTACTAATACTTCTATTTACTAACTTGGAGTTTCCAACTTTCTTTTTAACTTTCTAAGTTTACTTTACTACTTGAATTCTTTCACAGCTCTGAGGTAAACAAAAATCTCACTATGTATACCAGGATATAGCTTTTTAATTCAAACTCTCTCTGCAACGAAGGCTGCACTATAGTATTTCATTCAAGATATATCACCTGGCACTTTTCTTGTTTGGTTAGTTAATGTATTTTATGGTCTACCTGATTCATTGGAGCATCAGCTATGAATAGAAGCTAATACACCTGCTTTGTTTTCACTGCTCACCAGTTAAGTAACTCTGCTCACCAGAAACAATCGATACTACAAATGACTTCTGCATTAATGACATTAAAGAAACCAAAAAGTATTAAACTGATGACCCTCTAATTATCACATCTTTGTTGAGGTACTGGCTGCATATTTACAAATGCTGCTGGACTTTTATATTGCCAAGACATTGATTTTTGCCAATTAATGAACCTCTGCATCCTGAGAGAATACTATTCTTTCTTGAGCTGGATACAGATTTCTGATTACACAGAGATTTTCTTGGTAAAACACTGTAATTTTTCATTGTAATGTTCTTTTATTCATGAGAAACAGAGAACTGAATTTGCTGGGATAATTAACATCCCCAAACCAGACAATAATAAATGCCACAAAACAAGCAAACAAATAAAATCTACTAAAGTGATGCTGATAATAAAAAAAAATCACTACATTATATTTCCCTGACAGGGGAAAAAAAAAAAAAAGAGCTGATTTGTGCATGTGAAGGTAATCCTGTGTTTTGCAATACAGGTTTTGTAAACAACCAGGTGCTACCATAGTATTTAAATAGGTTCTCATTTGATGATCTAAATTTTTACAGTCATAATTCCACTTAAAATACATATTATTTATTAGCATTTACTAAAAGTTTCTGGGAAATACTAGTTTTGAAGCATATTGATTAAAAAAGGACAGAAAGTAAGAAATTTCCTTACTAATAGAAATACAGCCACCTTAGACGTTACCGAGATTTTCATCTAAAATGGAGTTTGGGAACTGAAGTACCTTAAGCATCACCATCTGTCCCAGTGACTAGAAGATGTCAGGATGTCTCATTCTCCAATGGTGATTTTAGACCAGAAAACTCAGGTTAACCATCATGTAATTTTAGGCATTAAGTGGCACACCAAAGTTAAAAATAAAATCTCCAAGACTCCTTAGAGTAGTTATATTCTGATCTAACATCCTATGTTATGTGTTGCTGTTGGATTCAGGAGAGTTAAAAAAAAATCCAACTTTATCACTAGCATACACACTTCTGTTTAGGTGCTAAACTTGAAAAGCATTAAATTAGGCCTGAGTCCTTATCTAGAAAGCATATGTGACTGAATTTAAACAAATACTCTCAGGGAAGTCTGGAAAAGCAGGTTTTCTGTCAAAATATGATCTACTGTGCAATTCCAATTCAGTCAGCCAATGCTTGCAAGAAAGGTCAGCAAAACTTGCACAGAGGGGTAAAACAGCATGACAAAACCCAGGACAACAGCCTAACAAAAAGATATTTCAGACTAGAATTAACAACATCTACTTCCTCTTTAAAAAAAAAAATCCTTACTCCTTCATACTTAACTGTGGAAATGGTGGCATCCCTGTCTAAAACTGGGTAAGAGGAGAATTCAGGACATTCAGTTCACAGTGCTGCTCCCTCTTTAAAAGCTGGTCTCTTCAAGAGTAAACATCTATCTAATGATATATGCCAACAAAATTCAGGAGAAACAAAATCATGAGCTCATTGTATCTCTCTTTCAAATAGGTTTCCCCTCTGTATATGTAGGACTTGGCCAGAGCTCAAGGAGAAAATGCTCCTGCTACTCAAAGAAGCTGTCTCAGAAATGCCATTTGAACATTTTCTGCTTGTATGACTTTAGATTACAAAGTGCTGAATATTAAACACTAGTTTTATTTATTAATTACATCCATGTATTCTTGATATTTCTCTTTACAGGTTAAAATCAATTTATAGAAAAATCATCACTGAAACTTCTGCATTGCAAAGAAAACTTATGAGGCATTTTTGCAACTATTAGTATTGCCTGTGAGAATTACCCTGAAGCTGAAGTATCTCAGGAATCAGCAAGTGCATGTGTGAGACACCCTGATACTTCTATATCACAGCTGTGTATGAAATATCTTCCCTTAATTACAGTCATAACAACCCTTTTCTATTCATCAAAAATGAATCTTGCTCTTGAGATCTGGCCACCTGACACAGAAGAGGCTTTCAAAGGCAGAAGAAAAACGTGGCTGCCACAGTATTAATTTAAAAGTGACATCTTAAGGGATACTTTTTCTCTCTGCTCCCCCCCCCCGCCCCCCCCCCCCCAATTATAGATATTTTCCATGGGGATAAAAAGGTTAGCTTTTTAGCTGAAGCAAAGCAGTAGAGTGACAGGGAATGCTAAACCTTAATTTCTGTGTATGTATTATATCAGTAAATTGCTTCATGTTTATGCACAATGAACAAAACTAAAGTCACTGCTATACAACTTCCTTGAATTACTAATACAGACCAAAATTTAATTTCACGTATTCTGATATTACACAAAGGATTTGGTTTTCCTCATTACAACGGGGTGTGTGTGCGTGTGTGTGTGTGTGTTTGTTTGGTTTTTTGTTTTTTTTTTTGTTTGTTTGTTTTGTTTTTTAGGTTTTTTTGTTAATACAGTAACATAGCTTAAACCCCTTTAGAAGTAACTCAGTGTTTGCTTCATAAGGTACACATGTACATATTGAAATACTAAGGTTGTCTTTGAAAAAAAAAATTCTGCACTAATACATCACAATTCATAATACTAAGATTAAAAATAAGTACTCTATAATTATATAGAAATGAATATCTAATATATATTATTGTCTCTAACTTGTAATATATACTTCATATATAATATCTGGAACGAATAATACTTCTGTAAAACACAGGGATGAATAACTAGTTACAAATACTTTGACAAAAATACCTACTAATATTTTTTTTAATTTACTTATTTGAGTTTAGCTCCCTGCCAAAATAACACCAAACATAAAAACAACAAAAAGCTAGAATATCATTCAATACTTTGTAAGATCTGTAATTTCAGCAAAGTTGTCATTGTCATGAGAATATTTCCCTGGCAATTATTTATAGTCTTTTAATAGTAAAACTATTCTAATATTAGAACTGTTTCTTTAAAAAAAACCCACAAAAATAAAAAATTACTAGCATGATGCCATAAGGTTTTTAACCTGAAGTCTGGTTAAATATGTATTTCATCAGTCTTTAAGAGAAGTGATATTTTAACAACTATGGATCACAAAAATTAAACTTTTTCCAAGTCCTAGAAAGACTCACTAATGAGTCTCATCTCTGTCTCATCTAATGAAAAAAAAATTCAATGGCAGAGATTTAGGAAAGTATACATGGGAAATGTGTGTCAAACCAGCAGATAAAGATTTCACCTAAAATGGTGGAAAGAAATTTGAAGAATCTGTATTGTTATCTAGATAGAACCATTGTAAATTGCCATAATAAATGAGCATGCCTTAATTACTCAGGAAGTTCCTTAAATTAGAATCATAAAGCTGTCCTTCAGAGTAAGGACATTTGTCTATTTCATTGTGCAATAAGTTGGAAGGAGTGGTAAACAGGACATTAGCATTTCACCTTGTCCTTGGCAAAGCATGCCATTGTTACTTAGAGTAAAAGCTTTTTGGGTTAGAGAATGCATTTTCATATGTGTATCTAATGACTAATGCAGTCAGCCTGAAGTCTGATGGGAGCCTTTCAATGCTATTCCAAAGAAGAGAAAAAAAAGAGTATTAAAAAAAACCAAACCCACCAACAAAAACCCCCACCAACCAAACCTAATAATGACACTGTCTTATAGATAATTTTTAGTATAGTTCCAAAAATTGGGTGAAAAGTACTGTAATTCAATGGATTTAATAAGATACATTCATAGCAGAGAAATAACAGAATGTCTACTTTCCCTTGCTTTATACATAACTCACTGCCATCCTCTTCCTTTATCTGAAATACCTTCATGAAACAAGATGATTTCAATCTTGGTTAGCAGGACTCAGGCCAGCAGAAAAATCATAAGGTTGATTTGTGACACAAATTATTACAAATAATGTTTTGTGTAACAGTTCTTATCAGATTTTGGAGTAAAGGTTTACAGTAAGTCAGGAAAAGATGAGTCATAAGCAGAAAAAAGCTTAAAAATATTTAGAAAAATATGAAAATGGAGCAGCAAATGGGATAAGGATTCATTTAAAGCTATTTCAGTAAAAGCATGCTTTCCAAAACTGTATACCACAGGTATGCTACAAGAAATCATATCCATTTCTCTGAATATTTATAATGTACTGGCAGAATTCTCTTTCTTATTTTTCCATTAATAATCAATAACATCAATGGTATGTTCGGACAGTGATAATGCTAGTAGGGCATGGTAGTAGCAATAGAGACAGAATAAAACTTTTAATATTACAGTAATGATTGTTTCCAGTAGCAACTAAATTGTGCTTAACACTATATAAAATATAAAGAGAATGGTAATGTATGTGCAATATTTAAATTTTCCCATTATCCTGTGTTTTCCAGAATACATCAAGATGAATGTTTATGAACATCTCCGTAACACTCAGTAAAGACATAACTCCATAAAAGGTCCATGCAAAATGTATACTGTCCAAAACCACAAGATTACGCCACATCAAACTGGAATTCATCAAAAACATTAAAAACACAATAATCAATAACCACTCTTTACTTGCCAAATTTTCTACTCAGTTATTTTGCTGCAAGTTTGGTTCAAATAAATAGGCATATATGAGTAAGTCAGAAAACACTCCACATTCCACCCTTTCATTTTTCACTTAATATGAAGGATTAACATTTTATTTCAAAAGTCTGGTACTCTTCCAGAAACTACTAAGTAAAAAAAAACAAAACAATAAAATCAGAAAACACATCAGTCTGAAAAATTTTAGCCAAAAATTAGAGCTGTAATGGAAATACTTAAGCAACTATAAGTATAAATGACTTTGCTCTATCTTGGTACTTATCTGTACCCACATCTAGGCTAGGACTATCATGAAAGAAAATGTTTAAGGCAGCTTTGACTTCATAAAACTAGTTTTACTTGGAGATGCTTGGCACTGATCCTGCAGCAAGGAGTGTTTAAAACTTTTGTTGTTTGACGATATAAATATCCATGGTCATATCTAATCGTAAATGCAGCAATCAAGCACAGAAAGAAAACTTTTCTTGGTAGAGAAAGGAAACTAAAAAACAACAACAAAAAATTGTAACTTAAAAAATATGAAAAATAAACACCAATTTTTATTAGCCGTATCTAGTTATACTTGACAATGAGTCAAGTATATGTAAAATTGTATAAAACCATGTAAAATGTAAGTAAAAAGGATAGCGTCTGTTAACTAATGAGCTTTACTTTCTAATCTGTAGAGTTGTTGAAAAGAGAGGCATTGTGGAACAAAAAAAAGTCCACCATATGGTGCAAGGAAAGACGCATAATAATTAACCCTTAACAAGGGAAGCACTGCATGCAATCAGCTTATGAATTCTCTTCACATTAGCTAGATTTCAAATGGTGACATAATTTTAAACAAAGGGAAATCTGGAGATGCTCCAGCAGCTCTCCTCAGGCATGCTATATAGCTCTGATATGTCTCTGTGGATCAACAGCTCATTCTCCTTCCAGACTTTGAGGCGGTAAAAGATTTTCATTTTTACATCTTCAAAACTTCTGCACAAATGTTTTGTTTTGATTCTGTAGCATAGATGGGTGAAAAAGAGGAGCACAATGAAGAGGCGGAATGCTTAATCAGCCTTTGAAGCATGCTGCAGTTCAGTGATCTGACTGTCTCCACATGCAAATAGAGGGGCAGGAACAGGAGCCCCAGATCCTGGACTGCCAAGTGGGCCACGCTTCTTCTTCTGCTAGTGCACTTATTGAAGGTATGTGTGATCTCAGACCAAAATAAAGTTGTTTGCATGGGAACACAGAGGGAATTAAACCATTGCTCCTACTCCTTATGTGAGGATGGCACCTAGGGTACAGCACAGCAGTGGTGGCAAAAAAAACCCAAGAGCTTTTCACAATACAAATGCATTATTGCATCCTCACTTTACTCAAACACTTCAGGTATAGTGAATTTTCAGTATTTCTCTGAGCTTTCAATATTACAAGCAAGACTCTAAGAGAAGGAAATCTGTACATGTCAAGGTAGTAAAATTAAAACACCTGCAATAACACAATGTTTAAACTATATGACGTTTTACTAAACACATCAGGATACTAAGTGCAAAGGAAATGTCATGCTTGTCACCCCTAGTAAACATCATAAAATTACGGCTATTAAGAAACACATATAGTTTCATACTAGTTTTCTGGGGTCTACCAGCAGGGATATGTTTTCTGGAAAGCAGGTCTATGCACTTTGACAGATGGGAAGGAGAACACATTTTTTTTTAAGAGGATGAAAATTCTTTGTATTCATATGAAAATGTTGAAAACCTGTTTGCAGCTCTTAAATTTCAGCATATTTCCTTTTGAAAATTGAAGAGGAACTGGGGGGAAGGGGATATAGGATCTCATTTCAGACAGCATAAACACACAAAGTGAGAGAGAAGGTTTCTAAAGATACTGTTTTAAAAGAGACAAGAAAACAGGATTGAAGGCACAAAGAAAGTTGAAGAGGTGCAAGTATACAATATGTTCTTTATCTTCTATGAAATGGTCGCTGTTTTGAAGCCTTTGAGGCTTAATCACTAATGAGTGATGTGCCACATGATAACTCAAAGCTCCGCCTCAGGATCTACCCACACCAAACCTTTATTACTCCTGGAAACTACAACCTATTCTCAATGGCTCACTGAACTGAACTCACATAGACTCTTCATCACCTGCTCTGGCAAGCGTGAGAGCTTTGAATGAACCCAAAGACAAACCTATCCAAGCACTGCCCTTCATCTGGAGAAAGCTTTAGAAAGAAAAATGTGACTTTCATTACCCCTTCAGACTAAATCAGAATTAATCCAATTTGTTTTGAAGCTGCAGAGGGGAAAAAATAACCAAACAGAAAAAAAAAAAAAAAACACAAAAAACCCCAAATACATATGAGAGGAAAGAGGAAGGGAAAAGACACAATGGAAGATGGGCAAGATAGAAGAAAGAAGAGAGAGATGGAATCAGAAAACTCATAGCTGTGAAATGCTGGTCTGCAGATTAACATAGCCCAATCTGCAACACAGTCAGGATGTGATCTGCTCTAGCCTCAACAATGAAATCAGTTTGAATGCTACTTTATGGATCATTCAGTTATTTTTTAACAAGATGAGCTTCTGCCAAAATGCTTTCCCTTGCTGCCTCCTAGAAGCCAGATTTTAAAAATATTTAATTTCTGAAAGTCTTCAATATGCTAAAGTATGGGCTGCTCCAAAAAAGCAGCTTTAGCTCTGTATTTCAACAAATGAATTGACAGGGAATACACCAAGAGAAAGATGTTTTACACTCACTGTCTCTCAGAGATTAGTATGGGGAAAAAAAAAACCAAAAAAATCCAAACCACCGTTTGCCCACATAAGCCTTATTACTTTGCTGAAAGGCTGGTTTTAATACAAACTATCACAGATATTGTTTGTTGAATCAATGCTTTGTTACTCATGCTTCCAGGAATGAGTGGTACTTTATTGCCAAATTCACCCTGATACAACTGGGTCATACTAGATTAGATTCTGAGCTACCATGAATCAATCATTTACCTGAAATGAGTTACAAATGCATAGAAAGGGTTTTCTGCTTTTGAATTTTTTCCTTGTCATTTTCTTCCTGAAGGATAGCACTGATAGAAAATAAATCATATATTTAGAAGTTATGCCATTTGAAACAAGTATTTTCATTTTCTGGTTCTGAAATTGTTTAATCTGATGAAAGAAATAGGTAGGACAGGTAAACATATGTTTAACCAGCCCATTTGTTAGTGAATAGCTCTGTAAATTCTGAAACCTTGTGCTTAGACTTTTAGCCAAGTAAAGTCAATGATATTTAAGAATATGCTGACTTTCAGTTACTTATTTTGTTTAAAATTATTGTTTTGTGGGATTAAGGCCAAAGTAAATAACCCACCCATAGCCAACTGACTCCTTTAAATCTAATCCATTATATTCCCATACTCTATTTAATATGAATGAACACAAAGCAGATATATTTGCCCTTTATACTTGAAAAGGTGCAGACAAATTACTAGAAACTTCATCAGTAATAAACACTAGGCATAATTTGCTCAAACAAAAGCTCAAGAGCATTTGGTGAAACGATCTCTGCCTGGCATTTCTGGATTCTGCTGCATTCTTCCTTTCAGAGTCCATTTCTTGCAGTTTGCTTCATGTCCCATCAGTCTCATACATGCTGCAGAGGGAACAGTATGGAAGGAAATTCATCTAGAAATAAATACACTTGTTGCCCATTAACTTCAAGGTGGATTTTCAAGTGGTTTGTTTTTCCTTAGCTCTCCCTTTCAAGCCTTGGGCCTTGGAAGGACAAAGAGTGAAGTTTTGAAGGCATTTTTACATACAAATTCTTGGGAAGAAAGGATTAGCCCAAAGAAGAAATCCTACAAACATAATTATTAAGTTTTCATTAAATAGCTTCATATTTATAAATCTTACCTAGGAAATGAGTGATAATGTGTAATTTTCTGTATAATCTGGGCATACTACACTTACTTTAGCAAGGTCTATTCTGTAGACAGTCAACTGTAAAATAATCCCTTTAAGGATTCATATGTAAGACACATATTAATCCACTTCAGATCTGTCTGTCTGAGGTGCAAGATGGTTCAAATTATATTTATCAGATTAGTGGACTGTTTCTGCTCTCACAGTTGGCTGTTCAATTGTTTTGAAAATTTTAATCTCTACATGTTCTCAAGGTGTCTCATAATATTTACAAAAATGAAACCACTCCCACCAGAAAAAAAAGCAACCTAAAACTGGTGTCACACCACTGAGGCTTAGGAAGAGTTGTCTCAGTTTAAATGAAACGTATTTTGATTCCATTCAGGTGAATTTACACTAAGAAAGCTTCTTTTATAATCACCACAGAGGGATGTATGCAGATATATAAATGCTCAACAGCATAAGTATGAGCTATAGGAACGGATCCATTTCATGAAAATCTTATGGCTTAGACTTGTATTTTATAAGGGAATGTTTGGGATTCATGGTTTTATACTCAAAAAATGTGTAGTCAAATTCTCCATCTCCTTTTCCTTTGCTATGCAGATTTTTTATATGTGAAATTTTATCAAGTATAGTACTTTAAATATGGTTTGAAAATACCTTTTAAGAAAATGTGGAACGTATTGTCTGAGTTCTCATGAGAAATGCACAGAGGATATTGCTGTCCCCAAAAATCGGATTTGTTACCCACTGTGCAACATGACCCTAATTACACACTCAAGAGAGACATTGATTATTCATTTCAGAGTTGCACAAGCCTGAGGTCTTGGTGGTATTCCACTAATCAAGCACATCAACTATCAAAACTTTTTACTATCTATATATTTCAGCAAACAGGAATTAGTGTTCACTAGCTACAAGTTACATATTTTTCTTATTAATAAGTATTCTATCTTCTATTGGCTTAAGATTCCCTTGGTCCTAATGCCAATGAGTCCCATACTCAGTCTTCCTCTTCTTTTGGGTTGGTGGGTTTTTCTTGCGCCAGTGGTCTGTGACTCAGTGGTTGCAATCTCCTGATGGAATTACCTTTTACTCAGCTGGAGCTGATTTCAGCACAGTTGCTGAGTTGGCCTTATTAATTTCTTCTTTATCTTGGGGTTCTGTCAGATGTCCTTGTGGTCCATAAATTCTGCATTTTTAGCGTCCACTATCAGTGGTACAGCCTTCCCAAACTTTCTTAATCTCCCCCTAGGTCTGACATTGCAACGGTTGAGAAGAGCTCATGGTCTGGGATCTAACCTGTTACCTAGAGGGGAGGTGCTCCCTACAGTCCTCCACCATGTGGCCCCCAGGAAGCCTGCAAAGGCCACACAGGGACCACAGGATAGGGCCGAGAGAGAGTTTATTGCTAACAATGGTGAACAAAGGGGGATTTGGCTTTGTGCCAATGGAAACACAGGGTTAATAACCAATAGAAAGGAATAAATAACATCCAATAAGAATACTTATCATAACTTCCTTCCAAAATACCAGATACATTTCTCAGTTTTTCAGACATTTGAGTTAGCATCTTCATTTTGTTCACAAGTCCATTTCTGACAGGACTTTTTCCATTCCAGATACTGTAAGTTGAATGCAACATGAGATCACTGAAGCATGTCAAGACCTAAACCTTAATAAGGTAATTTTACCAACAAGTAATTTATTTTTCTAACACCTGGACATCACTTAGAGCTTGTTAGCTACTATTTGTTTAACAGATTAAAACTCCTTTTTTTTTAATTAGGCTTGAAAATATAGAAAGATCAAACATCCTTTCTTAAGAAAATTTTACATATTCCACATTTTGCAATAATATGATTCAATACATTTGAGGGGTTTAGCTTTACTTCAAGCTCTGATCAAACCTTCAGGGGCTGATCTCTCTGCTATGATGCAGTCAATAGATTCCAGCAGCATGGTATGCTCTGCCCCTGACAAGATATGCAACAAAGTCCTGAGACCATAACAAGGCCTCATGACCACTACTGCCAGTAATATTTCCAGATTAATTCAACAGTTAAAATATTGTACTCAGCTAGTTTTATTAAATCAGCACTACACCTTTTTATAATGTGAAATTGCAATTCTGCAGTCATCATCTTACAGGTTTTTATTCTGAATAACCTGACCAAAGTCATAACTGACATTTAGACTCAGAAGGGAGTAAGTACAGACACAGGAACATTCCTGAAGTAGCAGACTATTGTTTTATTAAGTCATTATACATGGCATATAAGAAGACCCTATCTGGAGATAACAGGGCTACCACACTGAGAAGTGCTTCACTGAGGTAATTTAAAAATTCAGACCATTTTTAAAATTCTCTCACCTTTCTTCTTGAGGGAAATAAAAGATACTCAAGAATTTAATTTTCGAAATCCTTTTTTCCTGCTCACAGGAAAAAGCTCAACTATTAAAATAGCAGGTCTCCTCTTAAAAGATGAGTCTTGTTTGCACACAGGAGAGATGAGTCATAAGCTGAACTAGCTAAACACTTACACATATTTGGTTATTCACTTCTAATTAACTGTTCTTCATCTCTCCTCCTCAATGTCCCTAGAATGCTATGAAGAATGTAATAAAATTTTGCTAAACTTCTCTTGACTATCACTCCCTCTTTATCTTCAGGAAACAGAGATTGGTCTTAGCTGCAATGTCCTAGACAAGATTTCTCCATTACAAGAAACGTGAGACAAAGAAGAGACACAGACACATTTAAAAATCACATATTGTTGAACAGAGAAAGCAACATTCATATTTCAGCTCCTTGTGGCACTCCAGGAAATGCACAACTCCTTCACAGCAGTAACTGCATGCTCCTTGTCTTCCTCCACCAAGCTTTTCTACACTCAGCCTCCCTTTTCCTAATGAAGGTTTAGATACTATATCAAAACCAGAATTGTTAAAAACTCCTGCGCTGTTAGTTCAAAAACCTGCACATAATGCAAACATTTCTATCCCTGTTGTAGTTTTGAATGATAATGTAAATTCTCTCCCTGCCACTAACTCCCCATGCCATTAGTTAACAAAAGAAGTAATTAACTGCTACCAATTCCTTCTTGATCGTTTTGGACTGGGGGAAGGTGTGGCCAGGAACGGGTTTGCACTGTCTCTTTTGGTTTTGGGGACATTTCACAGCTCTGTGGGAAGGCTGCATCTGTGTGTGCTGTCTGTCAGAGAGAAACTGTGCTCCTGCTCCTCGTTGCTCCTGTGGAGTAAGCGAGTTTCTTCTTGCCACTGCTGTTTTCTCCTGGTTCAGCATTGGGGCCCCTGGCACCGCTCCGGCTTCACCATCACCGGCAATGTCACGGCCGCCCACCCCACCATGGCAGCGATCTGAGACATAGGAGTCACAGCTGCTTTTGGGACACGCTGAAGCTCTCCACTCCCAGCTTTCCTTCTTCGTTTGGGACAAAGGACAAAGAGAGAGAGAGAGAATTCATCTGAGTGCTGACCACTAGTCTCTGCCTCGCTGGGAAAAGACTGAGAATACACCCTGCAGCCAGCCAAGGTGTGACACTGACACTGTCCATAAATATAACTGCTCCAGGAGGAATCTACCATTCTGAGGGTTGTTCTCTTGTGTTTATTTTTTTACTTTTGGTGCTGAGGGAGTAGTTTGCTCTGGTCTGTTTACAGTTATGTCTGCATATATATGTAGATATAGATAGATAGATAGATAGATAGATAGATAGATAGATAGATAGATAGATAGATAGATATTAGTTAAGAACAGTTAGCCTTCTTATATATCCATTTTCTAATTAAAGTTCCTTTTCTTAAATTTAATAAAGAATGACGTGATTATTGTGGAGGAATCCTCTCCTCTGCTTTTTAGTAAATATTTTGGGTTTTTTTCCCTCAAACAAAGACAACCCCTTAAATTGCAACATTTGTATGGGAAGGATAGATGGTTGTGTGTCAGAAAAAAAATACCTTATTCTGACTGGAAACCCTCTTACATTTGAGCATAATGTTCTCAGGGTACTGTTGTGAATTAAGTTATTTTGCTGTGATGGCCAGTACAAATTATCTGTAGATTAAACAGATGTTAAATGAAGAAAAGAATTAGAGAGTACAAAAAAAAGACTGTTAAATATACTGATGCTGGGAAGAGGAAAAAAACAAAACAAAACCAAGGAACATTTAAGATTGTCCTTGTAAGAATACACGTATTGAGTTCATTTTACTTTGGAGTTAGAAGGAATAGAATTCTTTTACAGAAGTATTCCTCAAACTTGTATTTTCTGTTATGTTTTACCAAACGTAAACTGATGATATGTCCAAACATTAAATCTATATGAAAGTGAGCCTTGAGACATAGGGCAATGAAGGGCAACAAAGCTCGTGAAGGATCTGGAGAGTAAGTCAGATGAAGAGCAGCTGAGGGGAGCTGGTGTTTAGCCTGGAAAAAAAGAAGGCTCAGTGGAGAGACAGTCATAGGACAAGAGGACATAGTCTCAAGCTGCATCAAGGGATGTTCAGGTTGGAGATTAGGAAGAATTTCTCCACAGAAAGGGTTTTAAGGCATGGGAATGGGCTGCCCATAGAGGTGGTGGAGGTACAAGCCCTGGAGGTGTTTGAGAAACAACTGGATGTGGCACTTAGTCCTGCAGCCTAGTTGACAAAGTGACAATCAAAGGTCGGACTCAGTGACCTTGGAGGTCTTTTCCAACATAAATAATTCTGTGATGCCTGTTTAAAAGACGTTGAAGCAGACATTGTTTCAAAATAACCAAAACTATGTATCTCCTGATTGCTGCTGAAACAAGACTTCAATACCCCAGGTCTCTGAGTTTCTTCACCTTCTCTGTTTATCTTAAGAAAATTTCAGAAGTTTCTATTGCAATCACAGTTTCTATGGAGTGAGTATTTAAGATTCTTTTTTGACAGAACACATGAATTTGCCTTTCTGGCTATCAAGTTCACATAGGCTGACCAATAACATGCTTATCAATCTTTGCTTTGTTGTTAATCACAAACTATTTCTATTTCCTTTGAAGTACAGAACATCTCATTTAAAATAGATTCATTTTACTCTTCTTTGTCTGTTGTTTTTTTTTTTAATTTTGTTTTGTTTTCAGTCATCTAAAATCCAGAGAGTATTGACATTTCTAAATACAATGGATAAGCATTTTAAGAAAAGTCTCTTCCATTGAGTCATAGCTTGGTTTACATATTCTGATTTGAGAAGTTCTCCATCTCTAATGGAACAGGCTAAGCTAATTTGTAGATATATCTTCTTGGCTGACACACTTTGTACATACTTTCCTCTATTTGGTAATAAAATGTTTAATTTTGGAATTTCTTGGAATCAGTAAATAAATCCTGACAAATCATCGCACTTGTGAGACTGGAAAGAGACATCTGTATCACAAAACCTGATTCTCTGTTAATTACATTACAGGTAACACTATGCGGTTAGGACATGAAGATGAATAATACTGGGGGGGTTTCTGCTTTTTTGACTGATTGTCCTAGAATGAGATGCATGCATTTCTAACTTAAGGAACACTTCCTATCTGCCTTTCTCTTGCTAAAAAAAAACAGGTATTTTCATTTCTTTTTACTAAGGGGAGGCAAAATATGTATCTCTAACATCACTAAAATGTTTGAGAGGAGTCACTAAACAATCTTTTAGGTAGGGGAGAATTTTGAGTGGGAGAGAACTGTTGCCTAGGAAGCCTGATGTGCTGTGGTGAAGGGGTAGGAGGTAGAAGCGACAGTGTGAGAGGAAGGAAGTGAAGGAAGCAGTATAATGCAAAATTTGATCTCTCCCTCCCTTACAAGATACAAAGCCCTGTGGTATGAGATAAAGCCCAAACAGAAATATTCTTACAAAGCTGATTTTTGGACATCGCACTGATAGACATAGTTCTGCTGAAAGCAAGTGTACACTAAAACATTCCAAAGAAGTGAATTAGATCTCACTCATTTTGTCTTCTTACTGCCTTGGATTATTGCAGCACAGGCTTTTCTAGTGGTACAGAGAGGTGGAATCCATCCAGGGAAATTACAATGCCCTTTTTCCGCACAGCCTGCCAACTGAGAAGTGGCCAAGATGTTCCTGAAGTCTATTGAAGCTCTGAGAGTCTACCTGGGACAATCTGTCCTATGAGAAGAACAAACATATGCCAACATCAGTGCAGTGATATAGGGGATAATGCTGCTTTGGTTTTCCATGTAACTTTTTCCTTCCTGATCTTTTCCTAGTCTTGGATACCATGTGGCTCTTGATGCACTATTTAAAGGATAACATATATATACACTATTCAGAACAGGTGAGAGAAAAGATAGATAAAAAATAAGGAAGGAAAATAGGAATAGAGATGTAGGGAATATTGCTGAAAGAAAATATATGGCATTTCCAAGTGTCTATCCAAAATATAAACCCTGTATCAGCCAGACTGTCTTCCACTTCTAACGCTTTAGGTGAATGTAGTCTATGTGTGTGGTTTAAGCAGACAATTGTGTAAGAAAAAGTAATAACATTATAAATTACTCTCAAAGTTCACATCAAGGAATCAGTCTGATCAAAAGACTAAGGAACAAAATTTGGAGTTGAGACGTCCAGATTCTTTACTGAAGTTGGCCAATGTTTTCCTTTCATATCTTCAGTAACACGTGATATCTCTCCATCAGAAAATTCTACTGCCTCATTGGATAATAATTTTTACCCTTAATTTAAGATGGGTATGAAGATTAGAAAATAATCAGCATGTCACATTTTCCTAGTAGGACACAAACCCTACAAGGCATATCTCTGTGAAAACATAATGTAATTACTGCATTAAATAAAAAGGTCATTGACCGACCCAGCTATGTCTATTTAATAAAAACATTTCTGCAAAGCTAAGACTATTACTACTATTTGTATTTAGCAACAGTGTGTGAGGCAGTGAGATTATCCCTGCCTCTCAACATCCACCAGCGATTTTTCTTCTCCCAGAATGACAACCATGAAAAAGACTTGCTTTGTAATACAAGTCATCTTTCTGATTTATTTAGTATTATTATATAGCTTTTGACAAAAATGTATTAGCTATAGGTTCTACCATGACTAGTAGAAAATAAATAGATAAAATTGAAAGCATGGTATTTATAAAATTCATTATATTTTAAGAGATTGATTTTTTAATTGCAGCAACAACACATGGGAGCAGCTGGTTCCAGAATCTGTAAATTAATGAACCCATCAAGCCACGATTGGTAGGTTGTGAAAAGGCTATTTACTATTATAGAATTCTTTGGTTATCAAAACAAAGCAAATTATGCTAACCAGGGTGAAGAAGAAGCTTCCTTCAATTTCATCCCAACCTACTCAACCACTAACCTTTTATTTTACGTACATAGTTTTAGTTTACATTACAACTGAGTGTGCTGACATGTACAACAAGAAAAATAAACACAGAAAAGACTATTTTAATGTTATTGATGCCTATTTCTTCTTCACAATGTATAAAAAGAGACAAACCAATAGGTTTGTTTTGCTAAAACGGAGAGAATGAGGAAGAATTAAAAAATCCTCTAATACAAAAGATCAAATTTACTAAAACTATCCAGGACTTTGGCTTTCCAAAACACAAGCAAATGCACGACCTTGACTTTATAAGACAGTCAAAACGTGAAGGCAATAGTACACAGCAACTCTAAATCACCACTCTTTCTTTCAAAAGAAATACCCTCAAACTCTGCTTACCTTGAAGAATGCAAAGGATAGAGACAATCATGTCTCTGTGGTCAAGCAACAGGAGAAAAATGTGAAGCCTCTGTTTTAGTTGCAGTATGTACAGATATACATTAAGACTTTTAAGAAGCAGACTGTTTTACTTTCTTCACTGACTTTCACTGCTTTTTTTCCAGGTATAACGCACTGTTGTATCATTAATGCCCCAATAGCAATGGTAAGTCAAGTGTATCAGTATATGTTTGTAAAACTAAAATAAATTCATGTCTTCACTAGGTCAACAACACCCCTTCCAACAGTATTTTTTATGTAAATCACTTCTTTGCTCAGAACACATCATACTAATTTCTTTACAGATTTCTATATTAAATTTTGATTTTCAGCTACCAATCATAACAGATTATGCAATAACTTTTATTTTTTTCTGTTTATAGCAGCTGAACTTTCACCCAATATTTCTGCTTCTTTATAGAACATAGCTTCAATATGATGATTTTCCTAATTTAGATAATTCTTATTGTCTCTGTTATCAAATATTTTGGAATACACTTCTGATTTCCGTACCTTTCTGAAATGGCTAAATCCTGCTGGCATATTCTATAGAAAAACTTGCACGAAGAAAGATATTGTACTAAGTCACATACATACACTTTCTTATCCACTTATACTTTAATATTCACCACCAATTGTTAGCGAAAACTGCACCTGGATTTTAGCACAGAGTCCATCTGCTAAATGTATGCCATGAAAATGAAGAGATTCAGCTGAGATCAGAAAATTCCTTTTTTATCACACTCATCCTTAAACTACTGGATTATTAAATGCTGGGTTTCACTAAATTAAAAACAAGTGTGTGTTTTAATATACTGCACTTATAGCAAAATTATATATTTGTTTTATTGAAAATGTATGCATGTTACAATTTTCTTCACTGAAAAGGGAGTTTCAAAAGATGAGCTTTATATTTCTATGCTATAGCCTGCATCTGAAAGACAGTTATATTAGCTTTTTAAAAAGGAGTGCAGACAGTGTGCAAAGTATTTTCATCAAAGTTCATTACACAAAGAACATATCCCCTAAATTTTCATTATAATTAGATGTCATAGAATATAATTTTCATAATTAGGAGCTACAATAGCTACATGTTCTTGAAAAATCAATGTAAAGCTCAAATTGAAAAATGTGGCATATCCTTTCCAGTTATCAGGTTTATCTATAATATACTAAACTGCATAACTTCTGGTCTAATAATATCTTTTGACCAAAGGCCTGAGACATCATTAAAAAACTAAAAAATGAGATGAGAATAAGCTTACTGAGTCCTATGTCCCCAAAGGAATGGGGACACAGCTACGATACAATCCCATTTGTAACACATTCCACATGTCCCTGTACACCATATTACAGAAACTGTATTTTCTGTCCTGTGGAATTAGCATGAGTAAAATACATGTAACAAACTTACTGCCTTACAAAACATCACGGCTGTTTATCTCATAGAGTGCCATTGTTTCACCATCATTAAGCCTGCATAATTATGTCATTGGCCTGCCGTTGGGTGAGTGCACTGGAGTGTGTAAATGGACATTGCTGTGCTTTAAAAGGGACATCACCAATTTGAATATTTGGCTAATTTGTTTTTGTTTTTTTTTCCAGGAACTGTCTATGTTTGAAACATCTTTAAAAGCTGTTACATAATAATTATACTTTCAACAAGAAAGAGAAACATGACATTTGAATTCTATACAAGCTTATATTTTCTGGAAAACTAGTTCAGTGAGATGCAGGATTAGGATGCCTTTCTGGCACCTTGTCATGTTTCCCAGGCTGGACTATGATAGAAATTGGAACAGGCCTCAGGAGATGACAGCTGAGGAGGGGCTTTCTGTGTTATAGCAGACTCCAAGGATGCCCTAAGGTAAGTGGAATAGCTTCGAGTTTGCACAATGCCACATGCTGTTATTTTGTTATTGAAGGCACCATTACATTTTAGTACAGTGTGCATTCACAACCCCTGGCAAAGAAGTGACAGGCATCACTGGTCATCTAGCAAAGCAGTTTGGTTCCTCTTAGACTGTCATTTATAATGCAGCCATTTTATACGCCCGGAGAGATACATTTCTCTGCTACCTGTGCAATGACAACAAACAAAGGAATCTGTTTCAGAATATCATGTGCCAAAAATGAGGCAAAAATTCTTTGCTGCCTACAGGATAGTAATGTGCATGTGTAAATCTCACTCCCCTGTACATCACCCGATCTGCATGGGAACAGCAGTGCAACAGATCTCTGCCGTGTCAGTGCTTTCAAATGATGTGTATTATGGAGATGAAAAAAACATATTCCATTTTTCTTCACAGTCCAAGATGCATCTACTGTATTTGAGAAAAACTGCCACAGGAAGGACAAGTGCACTGGGAAAAATAATAACATGGAGAAGAAAATTATGAAACTGTTTACCCTTTTAAAAAACTAATTCCAGAAATACCACTGAAATCAAATTAATCCCTGATATAAATGCATGCACTATTATTAACTTAAAGAGAAAAATATCCCACATTGTCATAGACTGCTGTGTGGCCAGGGCCACAGGAAGAGTACATTTCTGTCACTTGTTCATATTAAGATTCTCCTAAGGAGCTTTAAACTAAAATCTTTGTTTGAAATTAAGAATTCAGTCTACGAATCCACTTTTCTTCTTTAAAACTCCCTGGCAGTGGGACTCTCCCTCACTGTTTGTACAGTGCCTGGAACAATAGGACATTGAACCTTGTTGTGTGCATTAGATATAACTGTAAAATCATTACTGTCTATACATATCTGTTCTGTTTCTTGGTTCCTTGCTAGGATTCATGTGCCCTCTCTTCTTTCAAACTCTCAGCTGAATGTTCTCATGTGTGAAACAAGAAACTGCATTGGTAAATATGAACTATAACGATTCTGAAATCTGCCAGCACAGCATTCATGATAATTAAATATCAGCAGATGTGTGTTATTTGCTAACTAGGCCTTAAACATCAATACATTTTGGGTTATGTTCTGCACTCCTCAGGCTATTTATTAAAGCATAGTAACAGCACATGTTTACCTATTTTCACTTTTTTTTTTAATTTTAGTTTTAAATGTTTAACTTCTTTCTGGATTAAAATTATTCTTACTAGACCAAAGTACTAAAAAAATAAAGAAATTTGCTTCTAGATGATCTGATTAAGCACCATCTCTGCTCCCAGTCATTCCCACTTTTTAGCATCTTTGAGACTAACATCAGTTTTGGAAGTAGCTAAATGCCAACTATCCCGATAAACATGTACACTACCAGCTGTGGTTCCATCTGCTCAACTAAACATTTTCACACCAAATCTGCCAGGGAAAAATAATATTGGTTTTGGAGTTGGTTTGTAACAACTGAAATATTAAAACCTTAACTCCAGGTGGCCCTTCATTTTTCTATTTTCTCTGATTAATATTTTTAGAAGAAACACAACCATTTATTTATAGTCTGCCTTAAACCCACAGAATCCAATGGAAGTAATTTAGGGCAAAAGGCACAGATAAATAAAATGTAAATCCAGACCTGATAAACCTTCACTTTGCCTTTTGCAGAGCCCTTGCAAATGCCTACATGACTGCATGACCTGGTCCCTTTGCCCCAGCCTGGACGCAAGCAAGGTTGGTGTCTTTGTCAGCCAGCTCCAAAAGTGCAGCCTTGGGAATACAAAGTGGCAACTGGCACTTCAGTCCAGTGGGATGACAGCTGCAGTTTTTCAGAGTCTTTTATGAAAACAGATGATGCCCCTTCTTTCATGAGCACAAATACCTGTAGAAGCAGTGCAGACAACATCCTAGATGAATCCTAGATATTCTACCAGTACGAATTGACTTCCACATGTACAGTGCACTCTGAAGTGATAGCTGTGTACATCCCTTTTTGTATTACAGAGAGATCTAGCTCTAAATCTGTTAAACTCTTCTTGTTTTCAAACATTCAGATCTTCCTTAGAAAGAAATAAAAGTCTTCAAGAAACAGCAAACCAACATTGCAAATGTGGCTCTTCTTGAACTTTCATGTTAGAAAGTTCATGGAGTAATGAGAAGGCACTAGGACCAGCACCTGCCACTGTGCTAGTGCAATAAACAATAAAAATATCAAGTCTGAAAATGGAACAAGGTTTAAATTGCACCAAGCCGCTGCTTATCACTTTCTATTCCCCTGCTGTGAAGCAGCAGAAGGTGTGGGCAGCCTCAATTCTGTCACCATGAAAACCTGAGTGTCTGTTGTGAAACATGGATAGCACAATAGCTGAGCAGGAGGATGAGACTAATCCTAGCCACAAGTTCGAGTATGTGTTTCCTGCTATACCTGCTAGGGCCTGTAAATTGCCCCTTCTGAGTTCTCAATTGCACATGCCAAAGTCCTGAGGTAATCTTATATCTTCATGAAAAAGAGTTTGAAAATAATGGATACAAGTTTATTTAACTCAAAACACCAGCCAATTCAGGTCAGCACCTGGTTTGTATAGTGTTATCTGATAGGAAAAACCAGAAACACCCCCAACCCCCCCACACTCCCCCAAGTTAGGGCTTTTAAATAGTTTCAGTAACATAAGAAGGCAGAACACGGCAAAACAATGGATGAATAGATCATACTGTGGTTTAAAAGTCAAAGAAATCCTAGTGGAAACTCAAGAGGGATGAAAAGGTGTGATGCTTCTGTAACTTTTGTTAATGAAAGCCAAGTGTATCTTTATTGAAGCGAATGGAGTAATGCAAAATTTTTTATACTAAAGAGCCATCAGACACATTTAGCTCCTTGACAACTGAATTAATTTCTGGTTTAGAAAGATATATTTTATTATAGATATTACTCCTTCTTCTGTTTTTTATATATATTCATTATACCAATGAAATTTTTTAAAAAATCTTGCTACATCTAATAATTTCTACTAATAAAATCACTTAAGTAGACGTGGCAGGCAATTAACAGCTTAGATAAAACAGAAGAGATTTCTGAACTTTCTGATACAAATTTCTCATGATTTTATTCTGAGTTTATTATTACTTACCAAAACCTTAGAAAACCCAAAAGTTTTTCCAACTGCTAAAATTTAACAACACAAATTAAAACAGTCATGAGAAGGATACACAGATTTAAGTTTGCACATTTTATCCTTTCTGGTTCACTTTGCAGTGACTTCTCTATCTGCAGAAATAGAAATGTATCAGTGGAAAAAATGCTTTATATTCTATCAACTAAATGAATCACCTAACATACTGCAGTCTAATACTGCTGTTATGTTTAACAAGTTAATACAATTAAACTGCAAAAAATATCTGCCTTTCTTTCCCTTCACATTTTTGGCTCAAGCAACATTACAAACAATCTGACTAATAAAACCCATTGTGAGAGAGACATGAGCTCCAGAAATAAGTCAAATGTTATTAAGTTATGTGCAGAGGCACATGTACATAAACTATTTTACTACCTTCTGTAGTTTCAGTTTCTCCCAAATAAGTACTACTAGCATCAGTCAGAGAACAATGAAGTGGAACATATTTTTGTAAAATGAACAAAATTATGAAGCATTTAAAAACAAGATCAATATCTAGCACTGCACACTGTACCAAATAAATTAGGTTTTCTATTGTCCGGTAGCCAGTCTCTCTGGCTACTGGCTAACACTAAGGAATATTAAAAAAAAAAAAGACATGGTATAACATTTATTTCATTATTTTAGTATTCAACTTCAGTGTAGATATTGCAATATTATGTAAATGACTTACAACACAACAAAAGTAGTCTAGCAGCTTCTTTTGAAGAAAACCTTATGATACATAAAATCCAGCAAGTTCTTGTAATAATGATTTCCCATCTATACTGTTCTCTGTTATAATTTGGCCTATTTTCACCTCAGTCCTTTGAGCTGTACTAGTTTATAAAACAAGGGATATTTACAAGCACAGAAGCATATAAATATAATATGTATTCCTCATCCTTTCCCAAGGAGTAGAGGAAAGAGTAACAAACATCTAACCTGCAAAGTGCCTTTTGTTCTGCTTATGGCTGTTTCTGTGTAACTATCAAGATAGAAGCAAGTCCAAGAAATTTGCATCACACAGAGAAATAAGGCAATATTTCGATAGTCATCAGTTTCCTTGGGAATTAAGTCAGAGACTTTGATGCAAACTGTACTGCTGTATGCTCTCTCCTACAGATAGGTCATATATTTTCTGTGAAGAAATCCACTGAAGAACTTCCAGCAGTGAAACTATCAAGCGCTGAGGCTTGAGATAGCCTGTCAGATATCTGGGCCCAGGCCAAAGAGTCTGAAAGATAAGAGTGGAGACTGAAGTTAAGCCTAATTCTCTGAAAAGTCAATGTAAGGCAATCTGATGTGCTCATGGTAGTCTGAGCTGCTGCAACCTTTTGTACTAGATAACTTTCCATACCCAGAAAGAGCTTATGCTCAGATATACTGTGCTACTATCATCCAAGAGAGAAGGAGAAAAGCAAGAATAACTGCAGACAGTTCAACATCCAGCAGGATGAAGTAGACTGCCTTACCCAAAGAGGGAAGATGGACAGTTTTATTTATCAGATGCCACTCTGCAGCAGGTTTAGTTCAACACAGAATATAGAAGCACTACTAAATTATGGAATGCATTGATCAAAAAACAATAACTTTCAGCAGAAATCTCACTGGACTTGGAATCTCACTGACTTGTCACTTTCTTCTCAGAAGTACCATCTCTGCCTCATTTATGTTGAATCTTGAACAACTGGTCTTTATTTCTGTGCTGTTTTCTTACAATTAGTTGCCACTACAGCAAAACTGGAGTGGTTGCAGACCTCAAAGGACAAAAGGAAATATATGTCATCTGCCTGTTTCTCAAGCATGCCACATGACCTGTTCACACAGTAGCTGAATACAGATGCCAAAAAGAGCTACCAGTAAAACAGGTTCTTGAAAGACACTGGAATGAAGAACAAAAAGGTGGTATGCGCTGACTGCTTGTTGGATGTGTTTGTCTGGGAATAATGCCAACCATTTCAGTGTATTACTTTGGATCCTGCTACCTCTCTCAAGCAAGAAAGTACCATCTCATGATCAGCTGTGTTAAATGATTCAGATATGTCTAAAGTGATGAGAATAGATCTCTGTACTGTCTCCACTGAAAGAAGCAGATTACACATGCCCCTAAAACCACTTCATGCACTTCTTTAAATTCAGATAGTGCTGGATCTAGAATTTTATCTTAATTCAGTTAATGCAGTTGCCCTTTGGCTACCTTCTCTATGAGCCTACGAAGAGTTTCACAATTATTCTGTATCTGTATATGGGGACAGACAAAGAAAGATGATTACATTTAGCTTTAGGGTGAAATGTGGAAACTGTTATAGAGCACATGGAAATGCTACACAAAGGTTTGGGACAGGAAATGAATAGCTAATCCAACTGAAGCTACAGGGGAATGACATGGATGTGAGACATAATTATTCAAACTGGAATTTGCTCAGGATACTGAGATTAACACCTCTCTCTTGAAAATTTTGTCAAGGCTACAGATGGCAGGACTTCAGGGGGTTTAGTTCATTTGAAAAGCAACAAAATCCAACTGCAAAATTCTTTTTCCCATAGGCGGCACTGAGTTCAGCATAATACAGTGAAAAAAAACCATCTTCTGATTCATCCTTAGCACTCTTTCCAACATTTGGATTCTTGCTGCAGGTATCCTGTTAAGTAATAATACTCCTCAGTATAATTCTACTGAGTCTGACAGGTGAAGAGAAACAGCTTAAAGAAGCATAGCTACAGTGACCATGACTTATATACTTGTGTAATTTAATTCTACCAACTAACTAACAAAGTAACAACACAAAGTGAACTAAACACCAGAGAGTATATACTGGAAAATTTCTAGGTTGTTACTTTAAGGTTAAACAAGAGTAGTAAGTAGATGAATGAAGGTTATTAAACTCTATATAAATGTGCACACTCACGCATATGAAAAAAATCAATTTCATGATGTTCAAAGCTGTAAAAAAACTACTATGTCTTTGTGGGATTTTGCTGATCTTTCAAGAATGACAGATCAATTTGTTAAAGGAAGAAAAATGGATTGAAAATCCACAATGTTTTAAAAAGCAATTCCTTTTAGAGCTCTACCTTTTTGATAAATTAACCATGATCAGCAATGGAGAAATCCATTTTCTTTTCTACCTAAGCTTCAAGTAATGACATACAATAAAAAAAAAAATGTATATAAGCAATTCATACCAGTGCCCAAATTTTTAGAAGTAGCCTCTATTTTTCAATTACTTTGTTTTTGTAACTCACATCGTGATTTTCAGAGATGCTAATTGCCTACAAGTCCAGTGGCACTTCAGTTCTGCAACAAAACTTTTGCTGAGGAGTCTGGCAAATGTCTGCTTTGTTGCATCTCTGAAGCCTAACTGAGCAACCTGGCACAAGATGAACCTGAGTCTGATCACCACATCTTCTTTCCCGAACCTTTGAAAGAAAATGTCCCTCACAATAATCACTGCTAAAAATCAGATCATGGGCATTAGTCAGTGGGCATCCATAACCTGAAGCATTCAGAGAAACCTTGTTTTAGAACCTGGATTGCATTTCTACATCATCAGACAATTATGTCATTACTTATAATCTAATCTTAAAGACCCTCCTCCAGGGGTTTCATGCCATAAAGCAAGTTAATGAGCCATTGGAAAGCACCTCCTTATGATTCTCCAGACTTCATTTTCACACCTTGATTATGAATGACATGCTTCTTGTTTCACGTCCACTAAGGTGCTGAGTCATTAGCAGCAAAAAGATGTGAAAGCACAAGTTTTGACATTAACAAAGCTAGGATAAACACAATCCTTCAATGAGTCCATTGAACTTAGGCACGGCGTAAGACTATACTGTAATTATATGTAGACTATACTGTTATTGTATTATATATACTGTTATTATATGCAGCAAAACCTTTTAGCATCTAGGTTTTGTACAACACAAAGTAAGGCAAAACTTTTTAAAAATGCGTAAGATCAGTTACTATTAAGGATGATAAATTTGTCTTCTGGGTGTGAACCACTCATGGCATATTATAAAAACAAAAAAAAATGTATTTTGAACTCACTGAACTGTGGTACCAATGTAAGGCAGTATTTTTGAGTATTCTTTTTACTGACTACAATATCATTTGTCCTCCACAAATTGCAAAAGAATGCTTTGATGAAAAAAGGTGAAGTCAGAATACAATCAAATGTATTCTTAGCACCAAGGATGCAGAACTTACACATTTTAAAATGTTAACAAATGCAACATTCACTAAAATGTAAACAAACTCTGAATAAGTCCTTGCTCGCCTTCTGAATTTACACTACCCAATGAAACAACACTTTATGCTTTATCAGTCTTGACATCAATATTAAGCAGCTACACAAACTGCCATGATTGTTTATACAACCCTTCCAGCCATTTCAATGTGAACAGTGTCCTCCTTGTTTCTCTACTCTACATGCATCTACTTCATCATCTCCAGTTCACATATCAATTACTAGACTTGTGCAATCTCAATAAAAAATTTTCTATGTCCAACCTCTCTTAAGCAATAAAAAATGTCACTATGAAACTACAGGTGACATCTTTCTGAGAAATCAGAGAACATAACAAAATATATTTTCCTAATTAAGAAGGCAGGAGTGGAAGAGTACTTTGGGATCACTGTGTCCAGGCACCTGCCATCTCAGGTAACTATGCGATTTCATTCCTTCCAAAAGAATGCCCAAACTCCATCTTAAAATCAGATTATATCTCCCACTGCTCCCATCTAAAGGCTGTTTCAGAATCTCACTGGTCTGATGGTTAGAAAAGTTAAAATATTCAGACTAAAAACCTCATGTTACAAAATCAACTATTTGTTTTCACATCAGTACTAGTCATTCCATTAAGATGGCATTTCATTCCTGCTCTTTCCCCCACATTCAATTCCACTGTATTTCTGAATACTAGTAAAATCTACGTCAGTGCTAAGTCTCTCTATCATTCCTGTTGAATCTCTGTCATGGGAAAGAAAGGCAGTAGGAGAGGAAAAATATTGGACGCTACATGTAGACTTGACTCTGTGGACTAACAATAAGGATATTCCTAAAGACATGGCAGAAGAACAGTACACTCAACAGTTAAAGAAGGGAACTGAACCTGATTCTCCCATTTCACAGGTTACAGTACAATGCTGGAACAGCATTTCTGAGTCATAGCACCCTATTTTACCAGAAGGCTTAGCTTGTTCTTTTCTCAAAAAAAAAAAATGCCACACTCATTTCAGAACAGGTTTTCTGACTCTCAGGCCAGACCCATATACACTCTAGAGACAAATTAGAAGGCAGAAGAAAAGGAGCTGTT
Organism: Pithys albifrons albifrons; assembly: GCF_047495875.1. NCBI lineage: Eukaryota > Metazoa > Chordata > Aves > Passeriformes > Thamnophilidae > Pithys > Pithys albifrons. The sequence continues at coordinate 37,694,199 of NC_092459.1, forward strand.
TTCAGCTAAGCAGGTCCAACAGCTTGTCTTCCAGCATGTTTCCCTGAAAACTTCTGACTCACCTGACTTTCTAGAAAGAGAGGGTGAAATTTCACACTCTTGATCCCTCTTAACAAGGGGGTACTGACACAATATTCCGGTTCTCCTCTGTGCGCAAAACCACACTACTCCAATCATTTCCTTTACATGAGATGTTTGGAACCAGACATGAGGATAATAGGAAACTGTTCTCTTGCTTCCTTCTGTACTAGAGTGGGTTCAAAGGATTGCCAGAAAAGTGACCCCAACACGCTGCAGAAAGGTTAATAAACAGGTTTTGTTATTATTGACAGAAATCGCTGAGTAACAGAAGTTTTATGGTGGAAAAGGAGGAGAAAGCAAAGAAAGGGAAAAGCCCCCTCATAACAAGCAATAAACCCAGGTGTGCAGACACTCCCCCCCACCTCTCACTAGGGGGGGTGCTGCTAATACTACTATCTTACCAACCCACAGACACTTAGATTTTTCCAACGGAAGAAGCCGAGACCAGGTGTGCTAGCTAACTCCCAGGCGTTCTCGTTGTTTTGAAATGCAAGGTTTTCCCGGGCGGCAAAAAACAAGCCCCCAGCGCACCAGTCATTTGCTCTTAAAATACAGGTGGCCAGTGACGTCTGACTAGGCAGGTGTGTCCAATACCGCCCCTAACACCACCTAGGCTGAAGTCACCAGCTCTGCCCATCTGTTACATAAGAGTTTTCTCTCTGCACATGTGCATGGGCATTGGAATGTCCCTGAGCATGCACATAATTATTAGGGGGTCTTCCTTTATTGGGGTCTAGGGGATAGCCTTCCTCCTCTTTCCCTCAGTTTCTCCTTAAAACAACCTCCAAATGCCACTAGCCAATTAAAAGAGGCCAATTAGTTTATAGCTAGCGCTGTCTTCAAGGGGAAAGTTTCTACTCTATCTCTTCTTGTTACTAGCAACAAGGTAGGAAATAATATAAACTGTGCCCAGATGGCTGGCCAAAGCACAGACCAAAAAATGTCAACAATTCTAATTTCTGCCACACCTTCACACTGGAGTCAGGATTACTAGTACAGGGCCCAGCATTCAGTACCCAGGCTCCTTCAAGCCCTTTGTATAATTTGTTTTTCAACTGTAAAATGGAGCTAATTGTCACTTTTTAATGTAGCTTTAAACTACATGTTTGACATTTCTCCAGGCTCACAGATGATCACTGGGCTTAAGCAACAAAAGAAGGGCCAATTCTGATGGAGTCCATGTTGCACTCATACTGAAGACTAAGTTATGTTTTCCAAGTGGTCACTCTTGGACTTTTCAGAAGCCAATAAATTTGTAAAACTCTAAGATATAAAGTACTTCACCCTTATTAAAAAGAAACAAAATCTATTTTTTATGTTAAATCTATACTATAAATGGTTTCATGACTACTTTAAAAACTGATCTGCAGTTGTCATTAATCATACAGTCATTACCAAGCTCCTGGTTTCAAACTGTTTTTTTTTTTTTTTTAAGATAAGTTGAAGACAAGAAAGCAATAACAATGCAGCACCTAATGTCAAAAAGTGAAGAATTTGCTTTCAACCCATAAGGAGTCTAAGCCTAATCTGTTTCATCTGTTTCATTTTTTATCACAGTTAATATCTGCAGATATTACACTATATTAAATCTGTACCACAGTCATATATATATATATTTTACATATATATATATATATATATATATATATATATATTTAGTTTCTTCGTTATACGTATGTTCATGACAAAACCAAACAAAAACCCCAATCAGAATTCCCTAAGATGCTTCATGTTATGAGGACATTTGAGTGAATTTCCTGTAATTCATAACCAGTTACCAAAATCTAATCAATCTTACATTTTGCAGTTAAAGATCTGTCCAGCAATATTTCAATTTTATACATCCCAACAAAAAAAAAAAAAATAATAATTTTATTCACTGTAACACTTCCAGTCAACTTACATTACTAATTTTTTTTTCTCTTCACATATCTCTCCCAAAATGGATTTAATAATACAATTAGTATTAATACTAACAGGTCCATTTCCTGAAAGGTTAAAATATATTTCAGACTGGCATTTTCAGGTGTTTCTATTATGAAATTACATTTATTATCCGTAAGTCTGTATAACAGATCTATGGCCAGATTTTCCAAGACTAGCTTGCATTTTAGTGCAACCAGTAGGCAACAGAAACTGTGAGATATAGAATACAATAAAATAAATTCTAACTCAAAATGGATGCAAATTACAAGAAAAAATAAAGAAAACTCTTGGAGAATTTCCCTTGGGAAGGAAAAAAATTAAAATATGTAACACAAGCTTCTCTGAGATTTTTAGTATTTTTCATATATGCAAATAATCATTACTGATGTCTATGCATTCATTAATCATATTGTCAAAGAAATATACTGTTTGTAGTTGAAAAAAATTTCTTTAAAAAATTAAAAAGTAGTATCTTCTACTCATCTCAAGGTTAACAGAATAATGTAAATTCATATGGGTCCCTGATGATCAAGGTAGGATTAACATATTTTCACCTTCTCTAATAGAACTGCTTTGCTACAAAATACATTGTTCTGCACTGTCATGATGTATGGCTCATATTTAGAAATCTGACAGTTTAGGAGTGTATTATGGCATTCCATTAAACTGAATACATTTTTGTGCTGCACAGGGAAAGATAAAGAGGCCACAATTCCTGTCTTCTTTTTAAAGAATAATTACTTTTCTCACTACCATAATGAAAATTTTAGAAAATGTGGTATTTACTAGAACTGCTAAGTTCTACTCTCTGTTTCAAAAACCATGAGGATGGTATAACTCTTTATTTCGTATAAATTTTGATTGCTTCACAAGAACATGAACTATATTAATTGATATAGGTGTCAGCCAAAACCTTTATTTACAACTGCAATAACATTAATTTTGAAAAACTTTGGAATAGCCCTGTAAGTGGACTGTGATGTTTCATCTTCTGAGCAGTACTCATGACTTACGTAATTTTAAGATTCCAGGAACACTGGTGATTCACTGTTATTTCACAAAACAACACTGTCACTGACATAAGAAAAAGGGCAAAGAGAAGAGGAAAGAAGAGAGGTTTGAGAATGCAAAGGAAAGAGGACTGGAAAAAAAGTTGAAACTTGAGGTTAAAACATACATGTGCAAGGACTCCTTATTCCCATTGTGACAGGAGAGTGCTAAGTTGTCTATAACCCTCTTCAATGTAGACAAGCCACTGAAGTGCTTTATCTATCCTTAATACACATCTGGGGTTGTACCATTGCACTGGATCTGAGTCCTTTCATTACAAGATCCAAAAAGGCAGCACTCTCAAAACTTTAGCTGAGCATTTGAATTTCTCTCTTCCCCTCATGGCTGCATCAACAAAATGCAATGTGGAGCAAGAAGGTGGTAAAATAATCACACATCACACTGCAAATGTGTGAGGCAGCATAGTTGATTTGAGAAAATGCCAAAGGACCAGGAGGCCAAGGCCTGATGATCCTGCCTTTGCTCATCATCATCTGGAGCTGTGGGAAATTTTCCTATGTTTGTATCTAAAATTTACTCTGTGATTACCCTCTTATTAATGGTTTGGATTTTTTGACTATACATGATTTTAATTATATTTAAAATAAAAATAACAAATTTGGTCCCCAAAGTTTAGTATGTTCTGCTGACCTTTACACCTACTTTTGTGGGATCTTAGAGACCATCAGGTTAAAAATTGCCTGCCTTGCAGCCATTGGAACAGAAATTAAAAAAAACTTATGCCCATATGACTGAACAACCTCTTGAGCTTTAATGATGTTGCAACGTGGCAGAAAGGTGACACCTAAGCTTTAGAACACTTCCAATATAAAACAAACCTAAGATCTCTCCACACAAAAGATAAAGAGTAATGGTGCTGGCTCCATAAAATTATCCCTCTCATTTGGAGCAGTGGGGTGAGAAAAAACATGAGCCATGAAAAAGCACTTTAATGTGACCAATCTTGTTATTTTAGAGTACTGGGTGAACAGCTTATTAACTTAACTGCAACAAGGTCCAGATCTTCCCAGGTGCAATTAGGGGACAGAGGAATGCACCAGTGCTAAAAAACTGCTATATTAAAGACCTGCTTTTATCCCATGGAAGACTTACCTAGAACATTGCAGAATGATTCACAAGGGTCAGGTTTCCAAAAAAAAAGTCACAATTATTAGTGATTAAAAGCAAAGTCCCAGCAAGAACAAACTATTTCAGAAAGGTCACAATCTCATGATTTTTCTTCAAGAAGCATCTGTATTATTAAAACATACGTAAGGGCTTACTCTGCTACCTGCTCACTGTCTAAGAACTTGGAAGTTTCTGGGGAGATTTTGGTTCTCTGTCATATGCAACACTGGCAGTTACCCAGTGTATCCAGCAGAGCTGCAGGAGACCCAGGTTTTCTTAAAAAGTTGGTGATAAGGCGGACTAGTGCTATTTAAAATCTCATTTTAAAATGGAGAAGGATTAAAATATAGAGGGATAAAAAAGTCTGTTTAGGGAAGTTTAGAATTCCAGCCAAGAAGAATTTTGCTGTTACTGAACAGAGAAAAACATTAACTCTAGATTAACATAAAAATGAGGGTTTAATTGTATTATACATTTTTACAAGAAAAGAAAAAAAAACACAAAAAAAACCCCCACAAAACACAGGAAGATAGATAACTTTAACCTATTCTAGTACTTATATAGCCACTAGCAAAATAGTATCTAAATGCCTCACAGTTACTAAAGGATTTTTCTTCAAAGTGCTTCTTTGATGCAAAGAAGTCCTATTATCCTTATTCTTCTCATGAAGAACAGTGTCATGGAGAGATTAAGTCATTTATCCAAAGTAACACAAGATGCCTATGGGAATGACTATATAATTTATCATGGATCTCTAGAGCCCCAGTCCAGTGCCTGAACCAGTAGACCATTCTCCTCTTAACAGACAAGAGCTGCTGTACAGTACCTTAAATGACTTTTAATGACTTTTCTTTTTTTTAATGGTCTTTGCTCTATCACCATTCTGAAGAAAGCTGTTAAAACAACATACTTTGAGAGAGCTTAATTAAACACCCTGTATCTTGCCTCAACACCAGCTGTGAAACTTGGGAACACATATACTTTCAGAACAAATATTACAATATCTCTTCCAAGTCAGCAGCAAACCTAAAGCTCAGCAGCTTGGCAGCTGGAAAAGATCCTTCATGCTCTGCAAATGACCATACTTTAATAAAGTCCTATAAAGGTTTTCCTGTGACTGAAAACAGCTACTAGACTCTCAATATATGCCTGGATATATGGCAGAAACCATTTGGTAAGTATCAAAATATGTTCTTTCCTGGCACACTGCAAACAAAACTCAAGAGCTCTATTTATCGTTTGGTAAAGCTTTTTAAAAATGAAAGACAGTCAATCATTTTCTCTTTATATTAAACAAATGGTTTCAGTTTGAATGCAAGCTACAGGAGTACCTGTGAAAGTGGCAGTCTAACACAATGGGACAGTATCTGCTTTTGAAGATTCAAATTAATTAAAATATGCTATTTAAAGGGGAAAAAAATCTACTAAAGTTTTGTCTTGTTTCAGAGAATAAGTACAATTCACATCAGCAACCTAAAACTCTTCAGCCACTACATTCACCTGAAGGGATCATGACCAGGAGTGAAAGTTTACTAGGTCACGCTCCTTTAATCTTACCTTCTCTTTTGAGTGACTGCCAAAAGCCTTGCTTATGAAGAAGTTTATGAAAGAGAGAACGAACTGAGATCATAATTTAAATTCCACACAGTTCACAAACAACTTTCATATGGTAACAATTTTTGGTCACTGCTTGGGTTGACTGAATTTGAATTGGTGACCTAAAGGTGAAAGATTCTGCATTCCAGTATCAATCTCCATGCTGTTTATTGTTCCAATTTTCTAAAGTTCAAAGTAGTAAAAGAGAGAGCTACATGGTTAAACGCAGTTGTCTTCACTTTTCATTCAGTTAAATATTGTCAGACTTCTCCCCTTAAATCATTCTAAGCATAAACCACAATTATATAAAATTTTCTCATATATGGAGAACTTCTGATAAAAAACATGTACCACCACTAAATAAGAAAGCAATCTTCTGTCAGATGATCAAATTTTTATATTTAAGAAGTCCTGCAAACAGTAAAGGAAAAAAACTGGTACAAGTTCAATTGTGCCTTTGTAAAATGGTCTGCTCATTTCAAGGGGGTTTTAGTTAAAAGCATCTAACAACCTGCTTTGGCTAACTTAAAAATTATAACAAGAAAAAGCCTATGATGATAAGGTTTCATAATTTCCTTCACAACTCCTCATATTTTCTTAGTTCTTTTAAAAAAATATTTTTCTAATCCATCATTTGTGTTCTGTACTTAAAACATGAAACTTTACTAACGTACTACTTTATCAGCTTCAGCGATAAAGTGAGTAAATTCATCTCCAGGAAAGGACTTGTGAAAATTCTCCAGGAATTCTTAGCTGTGTCTGAGGAAAGGGGTTTTTTTCTGTCAAAACATTTGAAAAAATAATTTGCCATTTTTTTTCTTTATAGAACGGGAATGGGAACTGAGAGGAAATGGAGAAGACAAAAACAGTTTTACAAAAGTTAGAAGGGAATTTCCGAAGTACATAGTGTGTCTACATTGTAGGCAATCAAAAGAAAGATTTGCACTAACCATTTGTTTGTTTTTAACCACTGAGACAGTAGGTTTTTTCCAGCTCTCCAAATACATTAGCTCTTCACCATTTTTAAGGAGACAGGTATGAGCAAAAAGAATAACCTCACCTACAAATTTATGGCCATGCTATTTAATCTGCTGGTTCAACAGTACATTTTTAAAGGTCTATCCTCTACAGACAAAGCAAACACAAAACTGAATACAATGGCAAATCTCTAATCTGATACTGGGAAGAGGACTTCTAATTTATCCTATGAATGCATCAGCTCTACAAAGTAACTCCAGCATACAGAGCCCATACCATGAAAGCTATGATTCAGGAGCAAAAACTGATTATCTTCAGTACCTAGTTTTATGACCTGGTAACTATTTCTTCAGAGACTGAATAACTTTTTTGATCTTTGCTATGTTAATTACACTTTTATCAGCCACCATTTTCTACTAGTGCCCTTTCCTACTTTACATTATGCAAATCTCAACCATGTCAACCAATGCAACTAGACTATAACATCTATATGGACCCATTAAGCTAAAAAGAAATGAGTAAAAAACACCCAGAAAATAATGACCCCAAATTTGTTTCATGGCCTATTTGGTTTAACAACAGACCCATGCTCATTCAAGCACATATAATTCAGAAGGCCTGCCTGCCAGCAATAAAAACTGAAATTGGATACTTTGTGAGATTAATTACCTAGATAGGGCATGATAATGCTAGTCAAATGGGAAGGTAATTAAAGTGCACCTTCCATGAAAATTATTCACTGCTGCTGGATCAGGTGACAGATAAATCAAAAGGCACTTAAAAAAGCTACAGGTTAACTTGTGGAAGGCCATTCCTCCCTGTAAGTTCCTGTAACAATGGCTGCTTGCTCCTTTCATAAGCCAAAAGGTGGGAGGGAGAAAGAAGAACCCAGGGAAAAGTTATCAGCATTGTGCTTGCAGACAAAGCGTCAGCTAGAGTGGAACCAGTCGGCTGGCAGCCTTCAGATTACTCGATCTCTCTGCTTGTATGCCATAAAGGGGTATTGCAACCATAAAAGGCGGCAAGTGATGAATTAATAAGCTGACTAGTCCCCCGAGTGCAATCCTTACAGGCGGAGGACATGCTGCGGTAATCAAACGGGGTTATAAATTGTGTACATTGAATGGCGTAAAATGCATCTCACTTCATCACCGTTAAGACTTCCTGAATTTGTCATTAACTCTTTGCCTTCAATATATTTATTTAAACAGTAGAAGTAAGAGAAAGAGCTTACAATAACAAAAGGGCAACTGATACTACCCAGCGGGATATACAGTCTAATGGAGATCATTGACTCTTACTTTCTACAGCTACAGGGGTCAAACTGCACTCCTTTTACACCAAAACTCCCCTTGAGATGTACCGATTAAGTTCAAAACATTCAACTACATGCATTTCTGAATGTAGGAAAAAAATCTCACAGGACCAAATCAGTTTTTACAGCTAGCTTATGCAAATTCCCATGTATTTATTCCATACCTGAAGAAAATTGAGCAATTTACATGGGAAACCATTTTCCCGATCCCAGACACTTGCAGAAAATTTTAGAACAATCATATATTGTATGCAACATTAAAATGTATGAAAATTGATAACTGAATAATTACTATCTTCTCTCAATGTTTTTTTTTAATGTGTGCTAACTCTCTGGATTGATTCTAGAATAATACTGACTGTTCAGTGGTAATTAAATGGAAAGCAAATTTGTGCCACCCTTTTTGTCCTGAATAGTAATTTTCAATGGCTTAAACACCTATCAGGGTTAGAAGAAAACTTTGAATCAGGGCATAAATAGGTGAGATGATATTTTTCAAAAAAATCTTTACTTAATTTCTTCTATCAAAAATATACTTGAGGTTTTCCTACATTTTGAAACAACAGTTCCAAATGCTTTATCAATAGCTTCAAATTTGTTTTATGCATCCTCTGAGTATTTTTCCCTTCCCTAGGCTTCATAGTGAGAACAGGAAAGGAAAATTTAAGTGAATACTGAAATGTGATGCAATCTTAAAAAACATGAACTGCAAATTGAAGCTCTTTCTGTGGACCCAATGGAAAGCATAACCATTTTTCAAAACAGAATTTATGACACAAATCATGACAGTTCCCAGGAATGTTCGACATTCACAGGAGTTTACATGACCATGTGACAAAGAGAGGCATGGTACCAGTTTACCAACTTCATTTCAGTTGGCAGTAGTGGTATTTCCCCCAGAAAAGGATTTTATGACTAGGTTTACACCGAGATGAGCTCACTATACTTTGCAAGCATGAGCCCTAACATGCCAGGAACAGAGGATGAACCCTGATCTCTTTTGTGCAGGCATAGCTTTGGTAATCAGGGAATATATACTACCATCTTTAAGAGTCTCGTTGCCTCTCTGCTGGTATCCCAGTGGAGTTTGAACTATTGATTTAGATCTATAGATTGCTAAATGGGATGGGACATGTCTGCCTGAGACACCACCACCAACATTTACCCCATCAGTAGGCAACACAGTTGGGAAAGATAGTTTCTTTGGAATACAGAAATTACCCTCCAAAGCATTGTGTGCTAGTATTCTGAAAGCCTGGGGTATCTGCTAGGGCAAACACTGAGAAACAACTCCCAAGAGTTTGGGGAAGGAATTCACTTTCTCTATTCATCGTTCATTGAAGGTTATCTGCTTGTAATTGTTCTGTGCCACTGCATGGCTGAGTAAAATCATTGTTTACACAGAAGTACATAACACTGATGAGTGGCCATCACTGCTTTATTGTAGGCAAGATAAACTGTAAGGCACCTTCAACCCTCCTAAGGGGGGAGTCATAAACAGCATTACAGTAAGAAGGAAGCATAGAATAAGTATTTTGTATTTTTAAAACATTTTTAACATAAATGCTATAAAGTGAAATCATGTGAAATATCCCTATTTTAGGACACACTTGTAAATGAATATCCTCACTGAGCACATTGGTTAATTCAGTCATTGGTAAACAGCTTCAAAGGGTCTTAATAACATGAATTACTAATAGGACAAGCAAATTATTTTTAAGAGTTTTAAAATCCCACAGAAAATAAATTACTTTTACATTTGCTTCCTTGCTTAGTATTTGCTTGAAAATAAGTAAAAGCATGTAAATATTTAATGTTAACATTGTGGCAGAAATGAGCATTTGCATATATGGGGGTGGGATGAAGAGGGCATTCAAGTCATCAACTTTTGGCAGTTAATTTAGGTGGCTAAATAGGGAAGGTAATCTAATGCTTCCTCTGTAATTAAGGAGAAGTCAATGCACAATTCCTAAATTTGGCTCCTGTTCCAAATCACTCCCTAAAGAAACCTATCAATCGCCACCAACTACAACAATGTAAATATCCACCAAAGATTTAAATGCTATTGTTTAATGACAACATCAAGGAGCAGAACGTTTAGCCCTAAAATACTTGATGTGATTAACTCCACAATGTAAAGAGCAATGACACTCTTCCCTCTTCATTATCAGTTAAACTGCAATACAAAAAATTAGGGCTGAGGGTGAAATCTTGATCTCAGCTACACAAGGGAATATTTGGAGTAATTCCACAGGAGGTCCACAGAGACACATCATTAAAGTATTGGCTCTGAAATATTAGCATCCAATTCCTCATTTCACAGCCATGATTAGAGGCTCTATGAACTTAAATAGACCCTTTCACAAAGTAAGTGGCATTTCTCCACATAAACATCAGGGTTTATTAGCTCTGAATATGGTCTGCTGACTCAGCCACTACTCCTGATAGGAGCTTGGGTGATATGAAAAAAAAAATCAGCTGACTATGATGCATTAGGAAATAGGATTCTAAAAAAAAAAAAAAAGAAAAAAAGAAATGCTTAGGTGACGGACAGAAAAGGTTAAAAGGAGAGATGGCAAATAGATATCAGCAGATATGAGACAGCAGATACAGAAACTGAAGGGTCTGCTGCTGCACAAACATGCATGTGAGAGATAACTCCAGATTCAATGAGTAATTGTGTACAACAAGCTGTTGAAACACAGGCAAGAGTTTAGAAGGGGTCGTACTTCAAAAGGAAAGTTAAGAATCACAGTGACAGGACTTCATCCCTAGTCTTAAAACCACTTAGGAGGAAGTGAGGTCTGTATTAAAAATTCTGGAAAATACACTAACAGGCTAGAAGAAAGAATGTTAAAAAGGAGACTGAGCTACATGCATATGTCTGTATGCCTGTGAGTGCCCATCTCTCCCTCTCTTTTTCTTTCTCTATGTCTGCATACAGCAGAAACCAGATGGAAGTAAGACGTAAAACATCCCATTCTGCGCTTCTAAGATTTCTTGCATTAACATTAGAAAAATGCCAGTCAGTTATGTGAATATTTTTTCTTAAGGTTTCCTTTGTTTCTGCCCATGTGGATTCTCCTGTGTCTGATACATGATTTAACTAATTCAGTAAAAACAGGTCTTCACTGTCCTGTTAATTTCAGATAAGAGCTTAAGATTTCTACCTCTCTGTCAAACACGGTTAAAACTGGCCAAAATCTGTTGACAGAGGAAAAGAAACTGAAGGAAAATCATCCAAAGAGATGTAGATTTCACATGCTTAAATACCCTTGTATGTTTCGAAACTGTGCTAAAACTTATCTTTTCTTAAGTATCATTAATATTAAAATTGCCTGAGTCACACGACTTATGACACTTTCTATGACAATTTAAATGTATAAATGAAAAGCAGCACTTTGAAGTGCAGCTATCATTAAAGTCTGTTTCACTTTGTGGGCTGCCAGCACAAAAAAACTACCTCATGGAAACATGAAGAGCAGCTTGTTATAAGCTCGAATTTAGGACATTTATACTGGTCCCACAATAAGAAGATTTCTGTGTTATTACCATGAGCATGATTTAGTTGTATTATGTTCACATTATGTAACACTTAGCTCAGACAAATGGCTCTGTTCTTGATCTTTCTTATTGTACTGTAGTTAATGACCAAATATTGTTAAAAATTGGGACACTAATTATCTGATGTCGACATGTTATGGATAATTAAGAACTGCTCACTCTGAAGCCATGCTAATTGTTTTTCACAGGTCTCCTTCTCTTGTCCTTGTGTCCTCAACAAGGCAAGCAGCTACAGGTTTATACGTACATCTCTGTCACGTACTTTGTCACAGAACATACATCATCCTATCTGGCTCATCCCCGATTAATTTTGCTGGCTTGCAGCAATTATCTCTCCCTCTGTGACTGACCTCCTGGTAAATGGACTGCATGATCGCTGGACAATTTTTTTCTGCATATTTTACCACTTAATTGATCCTTGTTGGCTGCCCATAATAGAATACACTAAATTTAAGTCATAAAATGGTTGAAGTCGAGACGAAGTCGTAACCCTGCTTTAGCAACTGTAGTTGACAGCTGTAAAAATCAGATCTTGATAATGTTCTCTCATTTACCCTATTACTTGGATCAGTTGGTTAAAGCTGTTAATGATCCTCTTGGATCAATGTCGTTTGCTTGTAGCTATAATTTACTGCACTGGTGGATTAGTACAGATGTTTTCATAGATAGCTCTGCATCATTCCACCAGATTGCTGTCTGCATCAAATTTGCTTCCATTCATCACTAACGAAGCAAAGAAAAAGATAATCAGCATCTCCTATCTTAACATTAACTATTGAACTTGGAATAATACTTTTATTGTTGTCAATTTGCAGCCTTCAACCATGGCTTCCTCAGTAAATTGCCCTGAGAGTTTTCTCTAGAAATAGAACCAATTACATATTTTGACTATTACAAGGAAAGACTACAGAAATGCTTAACTATACAAAACAATTCATGTGCCAAAGACTAGTAGATATAACAGTTCAATTATGAATATACCCTATGGAGTCAGAGCTGGTTCTATCACATACAAAGCAGAAGAAACTACGTAGGACAGCAGCATGTCAGAGTTGGCAAAAATTGTCCAGACTATTAATTACCCAGACTATTCCAGCACCTGAGAAATCTGCTGCCCCAAGGAGTTAGCATAGTGGATAAGTCAGCAATGGCTACAACTATCAGGGAAGATGTCTCCCCATCTTGTTACCCCACTAGCATCAGAAAGATCAAGCCCAGCTCTTCACAGACTTCGGCTATCTTCACCCTTTCCTGACAGAGGTGAACAATTTATTCTTGGGCTTTTAATACTCCCTAAATTGCCAGAAGGCCACTAGTCAGAAGAAGAAGATTTGTAATTTTCAACTGAGAACTTGTTTAGCCAAATCTCTGATTTTCCTTCTAAAAAAGCAGGTTTGCTGGCACACGCAACAAATATAAAATAAGTAACTGAATAAATCTGCTCCAAAAGAGCAGCAGCATAATCACTAAGTATTTCTAAGAAAAATATATATAAAAAATCAAATTGGAAAATGCTAGACAAGCCTACATGGCCTCTTCTTCTAAACAGTTAATTATGAGAGTGAATTACATCCGTAAATGGTAGACTTGAACCTTATTTTAAGAAAGCTCTAGATGCAAGATATTTTTCTTATGGTCCTGAAGTGCATTTTGTCATACTAACTCATTAGCTGTGACAGACTCTTTGCAAAGGTGTTCCAGCTATTCCACAGTCACTTACAGTGAGTAATCTCTCCCATATAGAAGTTGCACATTTAGCTATTCTATTATTTAAGTTTAATGAAGAAACTATTTTAGCTCTCCCTCTATAAGCTACCTGCTGTCTTCTAAAGATTTTCTCAGGAGACATTACAACACGTTGACTCCACTGCTGTCATCAAATGCTTCACTATATAGAGATGTTCCAGTCTAACAATTTTTTAATTTACTATATACAACCTCAATTAGGATTTTCACTTTTGGTAACACACACTTGCAACAGTGCCTTTCAGCAATGATGCTCATATCTCACTGAAAATGCATCTGAACATTTAAATGGTTTTGTTTGTTTAAATGACAATATGAATTCTTCAAAAGGTCTGAAACAAATAAAAACATTGAGTTCAGAGTTCCTACTGATGACATTCAGCACTTAGATGCTGCATCCAGTTACCATACTACCATTCACAGGAAGCAGAAAAAGGAAGATCTGGAGATTTAGTTCTGCTGCCAAAATCAAAGGTCTGTGGAATTGTTCTTTCTTTGCACACAAGTTAATTAGATACTCTAGACTGTGTATCAGCAAGTATAAATGTATCAAGTGATTTCTTGTGTTTGTACTGCAGCTATCTTGCAAGTCTTTGACACTGGCTGGGTCTTCTCAGAACTATGTATTAAAGTTTTCAAAATGTATAATAAAGCTCAAAGAATACTATTTAGTATCTACTCAGCTGAAAAGGATTTGCAGCCATGAGAAATAATCTAGCAATTGCTAAAGTGAATGAAGAAGCCAGTCAGATTTAGAGGGTCTAAAAATCCACCCAGCAGGTGTCACAAGTAGAGCTCTTTAATTTTACAGATAATTCTGGGATTGGTCATAGCGCAATGTTAACACGCACACTGATTTTCAAGATCAGGACTGATTTTTCATCACTGCTTTTATGAATACCATTGGTTTAACTCATAAGCATTGAGGAGTTATCTGGCTCCTGTTTCTTAAAAGAAAGCTTTAAGTCCTTTGTGTAATGTTTGTAAACCAATCCCTCTTTTTCTTCCTCAAGTACATAGTTTTTTATTGCATAGCTGGTGAAATTATGCTTGAGTAGTGTACATTTGACCATGGTGATATAACCGGCAATTTCAATAGCTTAGTGCACAGGAAACTCAATAGCCCTGCGGCTGTCATGCTTCTCTGAGCAGGATGCTACCAAAGATCTAACATACATAGCTTAATCAGACAATTTCTAATTCAGAGCTTTGGTTCTGCAAAGCTGTAGCATTAATTTTTTTTGTGTAGTTACACTATAAAGTAGCTTCCCATTCTTCTTACTTCTAAATATTGTAAAATTTACACAGTCATTACTAGAAAATTTTCTTAGCAAAAATTATTATATCTATTTCTAAAAAGCTTTTAGAGTAGAGCTGGACAGGTAAGAGTTCTAATAGCCATTTAAGGGGGGGAAAAAGTATTTTTAGTATACTTTAAAAAACGTACAAATTAAATTCACCCACAAACTGATACAGTGCAAACACCTGATACAGTCAGACTCAAAGTGTGACACAGAGTTTCTTTTCAGGATGACAGAGCGCCCACTGCTTTTGTTCCTGCGTGTTCTGATAGAGCATAAGGTTCAAATCCTGCTCCTATTGAAGTCAATGACAAAACTTCCACTGACTTCAGCGGTGCAGGATCAGACCCTAAGCAACACAGCTAAAATCTGCTTTCTTTTTCCTGTCTTATCTTTCAGTGAAAAATATTGGAACAAATAGAACTATATATTAGAAAAAAAAACCCCACTTAATATCAATTACCTATTTTGGGGTAAGTTTTCTTATAAAATATATTGTTTGTAATTTCAAAATTTTGTGCATATACCTGTTCTGTATATGTATATAAAATACTATCAAAGCTTTTAAATATACGTGACATACCATATTATATCCTATGTAGATTTTTTCTTCTTTGTGAAAATCCCAAAGAAAAATCTAGCATCCAATAATCTTAAAATAATGCTGCAACCTAGCAATTCTGCAGTATCTCTATAACCTTGTGGATTTCACATTAAATGTGATCTGATACAATCAGTGAATGAATAAACTGCTTTCCTTGATCTGATGGTATTTGCTATACAGGGTCTGGAATCCTTATCAAGTTTTTATCCACCAGTTTAATTCAGGTATAAATTCAGTTATTGCCCCCTGTATAAATATCTGTGATATTAGTTCAGAGTAATGTGATTGCAGATCAATAGGTACTCCTCACTCCACAGAAATAACCCAATCCATTTTTTTAATGTACTGAGAAGACATCTAAAGAAGTAAAAGAATAATAACTATCATATGTAACTGATTTCTACTACATTTTTTTTTTCCTTTTTGGTTGGTCGCCATAGAGAGGTATGCTGACTGCCTACAGGTCCAGGGAAAAGTTTTAAAATATTACAATATTTCTTACATATAATTAAGAATAAACACAGGCATCCATCCAGCTCTCATTTAATAAACTAAGCAAAGAGGTAACCCAGAATACAGTCATCATCACATATATCTTTCTAAAACCACACTTCAATGAAAGCATTTAGTGAATATTAGTTTTGAAAATGACTTTTTATAAAATAATTCCCCCCACTCAAAGGTAAAAGAAAAGAAAAATACTATTTTTATAATCTGAATTCTTTTTACAGGAAGCATTGCTTTTTAAAATATATATGAGAGATGATGTAGCTGTATCAATCTGAGAAACTGGGAAAACTCATCTACAGCTGGAGGTTAGAAGACAAAGCATAATTCGAAAAGTCCAGCCACTGGCAGGAAATATCAGATGAGACCTACAGCGAAAGGAAGTCCATTCAAATGGTAAAATACAGAAGAAATGTTAAGCTGAACACTGAAGCTACTTGTAATAAGCTGCCATGTATCACCAGAAGTGAACATTAGATGGAAGATGTAGATGAAGGTAGATTAAAACAACTTGGTGGCAGCATGGGAAGAAACCAAAATGGCCTGGAGAAAGGAGAGAAGTGAGAATAGGACTAGAATGCTGAGGTCATAGCGACTGGGAAAGCTGCAGGCATCAATCTTCTTGATTGCTGCCTCTGCTGGGGGACAGTTCATTGCTGAAGAAAAGTCAGTCTTAAGTGAGACTGACAGGGAACAGGAAACAAATAGATGTCAATAGTGCAGAGACTATAAAAGAGAAGACTTTTAAAAATGAGCAGAGATAATTGAGAGCTGGGGAAAAAGTGAAAAGAAACAAGAGAAAAATTATGATAGCAAGAACAAAAGCAGAATGTAGCACATGGGAGAAAGCGAAGTGTCTCCCCTGTTTAGAAAGACTTCAAAATTACCTAAGAAAGGCAGAACCCATCCCACAGATTTGCATTTATGCATTCAACAACTTCTTGTCATGTAAATCAATGGGGCTGCGGCTAATACTCATAATTTTATAGCACATAATGTTTTCTCCGTTCAAGCTACTGGGATGATGGCACTTTTTAAAACTCAGTTGCAATTTTTTTTTGTTTTTTTAACTGTGAATTTTGGGATCTGCTTTTTGTAGCAAAAAAGTCTGAAAATTGAACTCTCAGATGTAAAAATGAATAAAAAATTAACATCTGTTTATAGTACTCATAGTAAATTGTTACTAAAAAAGAATGGTTTTCCAGAGTAAGCCTTGATTATGGAACTGAATCAGGGTTAACTACTTCCAGTTGTCAGCATTAAATGCATTTGAAGGCACAGCATGACCAAAGAGTGCTGTGGGGCACCTTCCTCTTGCTGTGAAGATGTAGCAAGCATTAGCAAGTGCTCCCTGCACAAGAGCAAAGAGTAGGTTTAGGAACACTTATAGGCATTACATTTTAACTTCTTCTTGTCATGTTTGGTTACAGTAACATTATGAGTATTCCCTTGCATATACTTTTTTTTTTTCCAACAACTACAAACCCAACTAAAACTGGCTCAGGACACATACTTAAATTTTTTTCAAATCCTGATACATGTTGGGATTCATCCAAAATATCTTTTATGTTTTATTAAGGTCAGCGTAGGTTGGGTGTATATCACCCTTTACCAGAGATGAGTCCATTGCCCATTCAGACAAATTCCAGAGGAAAGGATGCAGAAATATAGTTTTAAACACATACTATCTTTGCAACAATGTCAACGGCAAAATTATAAAATTGTTATTGAAACATATTCTGTAAAATGTTTGGAAATGCATAAATGTCAAAGTATGACAAATATTCACCTGCTGTGAAATAATTTCCATTCAACTTCTGAGTGCCGTATGGAAAAACAAATGTACAATTTGGAAAGGAAATTGATGGTTCCAAAGCACCTACCAGTACAACCAAATGTGACTTTCTTGTTAGGGAAGCAGTAATTTTTTTTTTTTTTTTTTGTTAAATAACCATTCAGTAAGCTTGCAAAGGTACTGTTTGTCAGCTGTTCGCCAGGTGCCCCTCTTCAGTACATTCATTTATTGTAACTGGAGCTTAGTCATATTTAAATCTGAATCCTACAAGGATGCAGGGGTTCTCATAGATCAGCCTGCAATACCGGGATGGCATTCTGTATTCTTTATATGATGCTGGATAGGCAAGATATGAAACAAAATGGTTTACTCCTAGGGGACTTACTGTACTTAGTCTTGTCAAAAAAAGAAAACAAAGCAAAACCAAAAGCCTCATGGTTCTTGGCTGAAGCATAGAAATATGCCATATGACAACTGATAGCCTAGTCACAAAGTTTTTTTTAAAACAAGGAATGAATAGCAATGTGTCATACACATATATATAAGCCATGTGAAATGATACCTACCCACTTGCAGTCATTTAATTGTGTTATTTCCACAAATATAAATAGGTTTTTATTCATCACCTGGTTCTTTTATGTGATATGCTCTCTTTGTCTCATCAAAGCTTGTTATATGTGGATGAATAAACATTGAATATATTCCATTACCCCATTCTTTTATCAATAATTTTCTGTTATCATCACACAATGATTTGAATTCTGTGACTAAGGCCACAAAGGAGCAATTCAATTAAACCAAAACTACAAAGGGAAACTCTCATTGCAATCCTCTGTGCAACTGGTGAACCCAGTAATTATATATAGCCACCTATTGTGCTAGCATAATAACATGTGAAGAAGGTTTAGTTAGACACATTTACAGACATAAAAAGCAATATGGGCATAGAAAAAGTCAATTTTTCCAAAAGTATAGAATAGTCACACAGTAACAAATGAGAGCTGCATGAATTCTAGTTTACTTGGCTATAAATAAATACAACACTTTCTTTCTCTCCATGGTAAAATAAAATAGGAGTACAGAAGCATAACAGTCTCCTTTGAGCAACCAGTCTCTTTCTGTTCAATTATAGTCATCAATCTGTTCCATCTAAAATATTTTCCTCCTTGAGCAACCAAAGAAATCAGTATTAGGATCTAAAACATGCTGTTGCAAAACTAATATAAAAGAGGTTTTTTCTTTTGGTAAATGCATTTGTACTCAAAGTCTGCATTTTCTTTAATGCAATTCTGTAATTCAGTGGGAAAAAAAAAAAAAAAAGCTGTATTTATGTGCCAGTTAGAATCAGAAAATCTTGAAAAGCTTAGTAAGGAGAAGTGAGGACCAACTTCATTTTAGAGACTGAGCAAACTGCAACAAAAAGAGCTTAAAGCCATTTTTTTCCAAAATCCATCTCTTATGTATATTCCTTTTAGATGCCCAATTGGAAGCCTTTGAATCCAGATATTCAGAAGTGCTAAACAAAAGCTTCAGTTGTATGAGTACCCTTTCTCTCAACAGTGATAATGTCAAATCCTGGGAAATGCTCACCTGTGCTTAATCCCCCAGTAAACTGGGGAGCAGAGAGGGAACATTCAGGTCTCTTGCTTCCTGCTGCATGCTCTTACAAAACTTATCTAGGAAGTTGAAGGTTTTTTCCTTTACTTGAAATCTTTAGGTAAAGTCTAGATGTTGTCTCTAATATACACGCATGGTATAGCTTCACTAACTTCTCTGGGCTTGATGTGAGGATCATTTCATAAAATCCTATAGGTGTGTTACTTACAAGATACCATGGGATAACCATATTATACTTTCTGACCTAATAGAGCCCCTATAAATTAATGACTATGAGAACAAAAGATAATGAACTATAATGAATTATCTTGGGGAAAACACAAAAACTCCTTCTGATTAGGGCTTTTGCATCTTTCTGAGGTGTAATACTTGCCACCAAATTGCATTGTTTCTTCCTTTGCCCTGTGTGTCACTGAACCATCAAAGCACATAAAGTAAAGCCAATGTCATTCAGCTAAATAGAAAAAAGTCCAAATCCTCTTCCTCATGTGGTAGTTCTGTACAGCCATCTACAGAGAGCAGAACACTGTCCACCTGTGCATGTTTGAAGAATTACAGAGAATTATTTTAAAGATGAAAAATCAAGGTGCCAAAATGATATAATCTGTGGTGCAAAAATAGTTTCAGCGTCAAAATCTCATCATAAACTTCAAGAAGTGAATGAGCACAGAGACCAATCCTTTCAGTCACAGAGATCGTTCCAAAATAATATCAAATGTGCATTTGGAATCCAGGAAAGCACTATGGGGAGATTAAATATCCCATAAATATTCCAGCCTAACTTCAACAACCATATAAACTGTTCTGGTTCTGGGGGCAGGAAGGGAAGGTTTTGAACTAAATTTCTTGTCCCCCCCCTTTTTTTTTCTTTTTCAAGATGACCATCTTTAAAGTAGAAAAAAATACAGTTTTTCCTGTTTGCTCATTGCCCCTATATGGTGAGTTTATTCTTATTTCAAAGCATTACTGTAAGGGATCATTTCTACTGCACTAAAAAATATCATGATTGCAGTCATTGAAATTTCCCCCAAAATGTAAGTATGAAGTATCCTTTAAACCGTTAGTCCTTACAGAAAGCATCACATCAGTTATTCACGTCATGTTTTCTTTTAAGGCATTTTTTGAAAGCCAAATCTTATAAATAATGTTCATTTTAAGATCTTTTGTTCAAAGTATAAAAGGATAGTTTTACCATCCTCTCTTAAATCCCACAACACACTATTGCCTATAATTTTATCAACAAGTAACTCACCGTTTCAGAAACCTAAATCAGATTTTTTTTCATTCAGCTGCAGACAACCAAAGCCCTTTTTTCCCCTGGGGTGATATGCTAGTTTGATTTTATTTTCCCTGACATTTCACCTGTCAGATTATGATAAATAGAAGAAACAAAGAATAATCATCACTTTCTCACTGCATCTCATAATCAAATATCTGGAAATATAAGATAAATCAGAAACATTATCCTGAGGGAAAACATTTAAGACTGAAAACAGCATCAGATATCCAAATCATCTTCTAGTGACCTAACACTCACACACATGTTAAAGAAATTGAGAAAGGAAGCCTTCATAGAACTGTCACATCTACTTTTTTATCTTCAAATACTAGAGAATGACCTACAATGAAGTAAGAAGAAAAAAGAAAGTTGCAAATTTAAGAAATTCTATCTAATAATAAAGCCGTGTGTCTTCTTTAAGTCTTTCATCAATGCTTTCTGAAAACAATCCTGAGGGCAAGAAACAGGACAGGTTATCATGCAACAGTACAAGTTCAAATCAACTAGTTGGCAAGGTGAAAAGATTAAGGAACCAGAACATACCAAACATGTTCCTGATTAACTCATCTATAGTTTGCATGTTCCAAATTTCTCTCAATCTCTCACAGGGTTGAGATTCATAAGTGATGAAAACTTACCTGCCTGGCCGGTGGTAATACTGACAGCTGCAAAAAGCCTCTGGGAGCGACTCAAGTCAGAAACCCCATTCACAGCTTCAACTTCAAACGTGTAGTTAGCATGAGCTAGCAGGTCCATGACAGTGACATAGTTATCTACTAATCCAGTTTGCTGGGGCATATATCCAATGTTACTCCCACAGGGAACACACTCGCCCTGCTCCCAGCTGCACCTCTTACACAAAATGCGGTAGGTCACATCACTCCTTCCCCCATTGTCAGCAGGAGGACTCCACTCCAAACTCACGGTAGTCTGGTTGATATTGAAAATTAGGTTCTGTGGTGCAGATGGAGGTCCTACATAATACAGAAAAAAGTGTAAGGTAATTACACAAAACCACAGCGGGACACACGGCTAGCATTTTAATTACTGAGACAGAAAACAGTTGAAGCATTTTTCTCCACATAAACATTTCATTATTTTTAGTACAAGCTGCATAAAAGCTTCCTTGAAGTCATTTGGTAAGAGCTTTATTTATTTTCCATTAAGGCATCAGAATAACAATGGCCTGTATATTTACTGCAACTGACTTTAGCCATTTCTCTTCTGTGCAATTAAAAGGAATGGTTAATGTACCTTAAAGGTTCTGTTCTATAGTTTTCCCAAATATAGGATTTGTTCATCTCTTCTAAACATACTAAACATACGGCACAAGCTGTATCTAGTTCTTTGCTATCAGCTCTGATATGATTTACAGAGATATTTGGTGCTGCTTTGGATTTAGGAGACTTCCACTATTTGAACCACCAATCTGTGTACGCCAGTCTATTTGCAGTTAGAAGGTTAAGCCAGATCCAATTACATTTCAGTCAAAGCACAGATCCACACAGGTTACTTTTCATTTTTCACATTAATAATTTTGGTATTATACCACACAAAGCACACTGTCTACAACAATTTTATGGCCATGGGAAAACTGTGCCTGTATTCTATCTATTATAATGAGTTACACACCTATGCAACACACAGTGTTTTCAAATGCTATATCAAGCAAACATGAAAATTATATTTATGCTGATTCCATATTCACTGTCAACTCTTCTTCCCTCTGCTTTTCAATTTCATTTACTGTTGCAAAGGTACTTTTCAAACCCAGGAAAAGCCAGACAAAACTACTCACTGCAAGTGGCTGTACCTGGTTGGTTAAGCAATGTCCTTTACTATTAAATTCATGACTCACTCACTTGTGCATGCGACATATGGCGGATCAGAAGGTGCTCTATAATAGCTATCTTCACAGTCGCATCGTGAAGATCCCTCCTTGTCAGAGAAGCTGTGAGTAGGGCAGCGGGAGCACTGCAGATCTTGTGAGGAGGATTTGTAGAACCCACGGCCACAAGCTAAGGCAGAACAAAACAAATTAAGGTTTAGATTTGCATGGACTTCTGTTCTGATCTTTCTTTGTTTCTGTGACACGAGGTACACATTTCCATAAACATCTATACTGCCTATTTTGTTTTGTTGGCTCAAGAAGGAAATTATGCTAATCATTTTTTTCTTCAGGTGATGCATTTTTATGAGTTCCAATGTACACTTCAACACTTGGCAATAAAGTATTTAAAAACAGAGGGCTGCATAAACATAGCAAGCATCTGTTTTTCACCAGAGTACAATAATGGTGTGAATTACCTGGATGCCTACACTAGGCCTAAAAAAAAGGGAAAAAGAGTCTTGAGATCTGATCTAAGGCCACTGAAGTGTTTCTGCTATCTGAACTAGTTGCTTTAGAATTAATGGAGCAAAATTTATTTTTCCCTGAAAAACCCAAATAATCAGGAAGCCACCAGGACACCCTGATCTTGAGGAAAAGAATGAGGCATGAACACTTGTTGGAAAGATGACTATGGTAGGAACAAGCAGAAAGAGGAGGAAAGCAGACAGTGTAAACTGCACAATCAGTGTTTCCAGTTTCACAGAAAGACACAAGTAGGTTGAAATTACTTCACTAAAACTTTCAAGAAACACATAAACGTAAGCAATTGGAAATATGTATATAAGATAATTAAATTGGAAATATGCATATAATTTCTTAATTTGGTAAGGCTGCTGTGAACACATGAAAGTAAAAAAAATGTGTTGTGTTCCAGCTCTGATGTTTAGAAACAATTCTTGTAGTTCCCAAGGTGAAAACATCCAGAAAATACACCTACCATGAGACTTATGAGCAACCTGAGCACTGCAATCTAGACAGCCAGCTTAAGAATGTATAAACTATGAGAACTGGAGGGAATAAGGAAGAGAGAAGTGGGGATCAGACAACCCTAAAACTAGAAAGAGATTAAGACTCCATTTCAGCACTGAGGTTATGAGCAAATTTGTAATCACTCTCAACATGCAAAACAGAACACAAAAGTCCTCCAGAACTTTCTAAAAAAGCATGGGGGTTTTCAACTACACTTTTTTTTCCAACTCTTACAGACAGTGTAACCTTCTTAAGCCGTATCCTGTATGCAAAGAAAAGGGACAGCGGTTGAAACTTAGTACTGAGTATCAAAATATTAAAGCTAGTTAAATAGTCATTCTGAGTTCAGAGAGAAAGAATTTACTTTGGTTATATTCATATTTGCTTGGATATTTTCTCAGAACAGAAATGCAAAGTATCAAAAGACACTGATATTTGGAACAGTTATTTCACTTATCTGGTACTGCAGTGGTGGAAAGAGCATGAAAACAATGAGCTTTATCTAAATCTCACTAAGTCAATGAGGAGAACCTTTGACTTTCATAGCCTTTGGACTGGACCTACAGTGTAGCTACAGCAACATGACTCTTATTAACCTGACTAATTCTTTGCAACTGAGGAAAAAAGAAAGGAGGCAATACTTAAAATAACAGTACATTAAAGTTGATGAATTATATAAAACAATAGTGTATCATACCAGTATAAACCAACAGGAAATTCTGGTTCTCTATTACTCTATCAGTATACTAACTTTTTAAAGAAAAAATCCCTAAAGGACATCAATTACTGTAACATTCAGAGTTTGTTGTGCTGAAAAAAAAAACCACAAAAACCAAACAAAACAGTGGATGGAAGCTAAATTACCTGATAGCGCAAATTAGTATGCAAAGCCTGTATCCTTTGACTTTGACAAGGGGCATGAGTCTGCATCAGAAGAAAATCTAGACCTGCTTGTAAAACATGCTATAGTTTGATTCTACCAAAGTAGCTCTTATACAGGCTATTTACAAAAGAAGACAGAAAGAATTTTAGAGAAGCACTTTAGATAAACATGACATGTGAATTCATACTTGTTGTAAATTCAACTCAGAATTATCCTTTTACACCTTTATTCAAGATTGTTTCAGGATTTCATGACTAAAGGGCACAAAGGCTGAACTGATTTGTATGCATGTACCTTAAGATATATTTAAAATTCTGCCTACTTTTTCAGTATTTGCAAGTGAAATGTAGCTAAAATTACAAAATAATAGTTTCCTGTCTTTCTTAAGTAGTCATGTTCTTCCCATACCAAACAAAACACTGGACAAATATACCGGATCTTCCAACATGTAGTCCTCTGCAAAGCAAAGAGCAACTTAAAAGGCAAAGATCCCTACTGTGTTTCCAGTCTGTCTTTCTCAGCAGGGAACATTACACAGCAAAGATGCAGAGAGTAAAATAGAGATTTCAGACAGAAATAACAAAACATAAACAGAAAACTTCTTTTTTTTTCTGATTACTTGATCAAGACATTTATATGCTTTGTCACTCAGTATTTAAAGTAAGTGTGCATTTCTTGTTAGAGTTCAAAGGATATGGATATCTGTGACTAGTTTACATGACTAAAAGCCAATTATTCTCCCACACAGCATACCACAGGCAGCAGGTTCAGGCATTCATATCATGCTACCATTTCGTTACCTTTCTGTCCACTAAAGAGGCTTGCAACAACATTTAATAACCATTCCTTCAAGTTACAAATCCAGAGATGTAAAGGGCAGAATATTCCAGCACAGAATATTTTTAACGGCAGGCAAATAGCACTTTAAAAAAGAATTTTTAAAAACTATATAGTTCTTTAGAAAGGAGGGTATACAGGGCTATATACTAAAATTATAAGAACTATTGAAGGAATACAACCAAATTATTCTCCCACCTATCTTCATAAAATTAAATTTAGCACAAAACATTGTTCTTTTCAGCCTAGCAGTGGAATTCTTCTCTTGTTGAAAATTAGGGACCTAAGGATCCTTATCTGTTTCTGACATATATCATTATCCTTGCAAAAAACCTTATTGATTGAAAACTCTACCAAGACAGTGTTGCATGGACCACTTATGAAGGTGTAAGAACCTGCCAGTGAGCTATACAGATCACAGATGGGAAACAATCATTCAAAAATACTGGTTTGACTCCTTTTTATTTCCCTCCCTTCTGTCCTTTTTTTCCCTCCCTTCTGTCCTATCTTTACAAATTGTCATGGTAGATTTTTTTATATTACAAGCAATTTAGAGAGATTGTTTGGTTCTACACTATTTTAATTCCACATATTTTGATCCAATTTAATTCTTTATGTAATATTTTTAAGATTACAGGGACAGGTGGCATAAAATCCCCACTGCTACTACCTGCATAAGAAACATTAAAAAAAATGCTAAAACAGAAATGCAGGCATTAGCCAAACATCAATCAGAGCTCTGTACATGCAAATCTAAAGGTGATAAATACATGTACTGTTCCACAAAAGTATCTCATGGCAAAGCTTGAGGTAACTCAGATGACATTTGATCACATACATTTTAATATTTTCACTCATTAGTGCAGAAAAGCACTCATCAGCAACACTTCTTCCCTATAAAGGGGCCCTATATTTTAAATCAAGGCACAGAACTCAAGCAATGATAGAAGATATGCAGGAGGGTATAGCTTGCAGCACTCTGATGTTGTAGCTCTAATCCTCACTATTGTTCATCTGAGTGAAATATGAACTCATTTGATGTTCTTCAGGCAAGTTAAGATCCAGGAGTAGTTTTGCAACTGAAGAACTGCTGGGATACTGGAAAATACAGGGCAGGAGTGGAGAGCAATGGAAGAAAGCTAGCACAAAATACGATCTCCTACCATTCACTCTCTTGTGTTGTTTACAACTGTTAACTTCATAGAACAGCTTTTCCCAGATAAAGCTCCCGTTACAGCTGCTCTGAAGTCTACATGTTATTGACAGCACAAAGACACAGAATAGCACCTACCAACCTGACCTCAAGTAGTCTTCAAACAACACAATAATTACTTTTTAATTCTTTCCCTATATATTACAAAATCAATAAATACGGAAAAATGTTTTGCTTCCACCAAGGCACAATTCTTTGCTTAATATCTTAACCATACAGCCATTAGGGAATGTCCATCAATCAATGACTCTCCTAGGGCTGACCAGCACCTTGGATTTGTTCACTTATCTGTGATAGCCATGGCTACTCCTCAGACCAAATCTTCCCACCTTCTCAAAACAAGGAGATTTCTCTTTTGGGAAGCTGTCAAGAGTTCCACTGCAAAATACAAAGGCAATGCAAAGACATTCTCTCTGATGAGAAAGATTCCTTATGACATGAAGCTGTAGTTTGAAACTGAGCAGGGCATTGCCATTTCATAATTAAACTTTCTTTTGTGGAAGACCCAGATAAAGCAGAGCACCATTCTGGCTGTATACAATGAAAGACCCTAGTGAAGACCATACTAGCAGTCTTTCTTGGCTTGGACTAAGTTGCTTTCTTCCCATATATGCAGTGGCAGTCAGCCGTGCAAAGGATGTATGGTGACAGGAGGGCCTGGCACATGGCTGGGCAGTTGCAGCATCACTGCACGGTACCCGCTTGAGTACATGTTTAGCATATGCCACTACAGTCAGTGCATTCATAAACATTTTTAGCCAGTATGCTCGGTATCCTTTAAGGCCCTATACAAATACTGTAAATAATGGCATATTGCAAAGCCAAAAGTAAATACTGCGGAATTAACACACATACTACTAAGACCTATGATGCCGCATTTCTGACACAACAAGGCACAAGCTGCTGACTGCAACTTATGGAGAAAAACAGTTTCTCTGCTGTGAGCTCATCCCATGCTTTAGTGGTCTGCTAGAGATCAAATAATGTATATTTATCTTTTCAAATTTATTTAAAAAAATAAATCCAAGAACCTCTAGTGAAGGGAATGAAGGCAGATGTAGAGAGTAGCAAACAGAAGTCTGGAGTCCCACTTGTGGGACAGGAAAAAGGAAAAAAGGGATATGTAAAGAACTGTTCATTTTTATGTCACTATAAACCCTATGAGATTCTTTTTGTGTCTAGAAGAGTTAGGGAACTTAAATTGTGAGAGATGATGGAAATATGGTGAGGGTTATGAGTGACATATGTAACAAGTGATGTTTAAATAACCAAAGGAGAAAGAATAAACAGTTATAGGGCACTGATGCATTAATCAAGAAAATGTTTTGCTGCTACAATAATACAAATAATAATTAAAAAAATCTCCATTTGTAGAAGTGCAAGGCTTCCAGGTGGCAAATCAGCTCAAGATTTAAAGGGCACACAATTGTTTCAGCATGTTAGGCACTTGATTGAACATGGCTTTTGATAATAATTTTTGAGTTTATATGAAAATAATGAAATGTAATGAGTCACACAGAAGTGACTTCACTAATTACTGTTTGATCCCATTACAAAAAGTAGACTGGTGTAAGAGGAGAAAAATAAAAATTACATACTGTGCTAGCAGAGCAAGAAAGCTTTTCTGTTTATTCTAGTTTGCGCACCATTCCCTGAGTTTGCAATCACTGGTGTTAGTGGTATGTGTGACACAGTTTCTTGTGAACTTAAGAAGATGAAACTGACATTTAAAAAACAGTACTTTTTCAAAGCCAGTGTCAAAGCAGTAATCACAGAGTTTCAATGACATTAATAATATCTACAAACATGGGGTACCAGGCTGATCCCACTGAGCACCATACCAAATGGACTGCTCATCTTGGGAGAGTTTAGATTTTCGCCTGAGTTTCTCCCTCCTCTTCACTTGTTGATTGTATATTAAAGTGATCCAATACATTGTATTTTTTCCTAAAAGCAGTGGCTAGAATTTGTTTTTTATCTCTGA
Organism: Pithys albifrons albifrons; assembly: GCF_047495875.1. Classification (NCBI taxonomy): domain Eukaryota; kingdom Metazoa; phylum Chordata; class Aves; order Passeriformes; family Thamnophilidae; genus Pithys; species Pithys albifrons. The sequence goes on from NC_092459.1 coordinate 37,722,463, forward strand.
GCACATTACTCTCCTTTCCTGTGATTTGTTTTCCATTACCTTAATCAAATCCCTACCTTTCTACCCCTCCCAAGCTTGAGAAAATTAAAGACAATTCAGTTAACCCTCTTTTCACAGAAAAGATGTATACACAAAGAGTCTGTGCAGACATTTCCTGGATGAAGTTATGCAGCTGCAAAGACTTTATTAATTAAAAAATGCAAAATGGATTGTTCTGTAATTGAAACTCTCAGGGGCTCTGATACATTTGAAAATTAACATACATATACGTATGGCCAGGACATAGATGAATGCTGTTAGATTATTTATTACAGATGGACATTTTAGTTAATGCAGAAAAAAGGGCTGGTCTTTCTCCACTGGAGCTTTCAAATACTTGCTTCATATTAATGTCTATGGTTCTATAATTCAGGACTAAAAGCACAGCTTGCAGAAACAGTACTCCCACTGCTAGTGTTGCTGACCTCATCTACGACGGACAAGTCTAGAATCTTTACTTTAATCCGATTGACAGTGCCTCAGTGGGAGTAATTATAACAGTCGGCCACAAATCCAGACCTCCTGTCACTGATATATTAGGGTTTTTCACAACGAAAATGAACAGCAGACAATGAGGATAAAGGCAACATGGGGTAGTGATTATAGTAAGATTTGTCAACCCTGTTCTGTATTAACCTGCTATAAAACACATGACAATCTGGCATGGGAGACATCAGAAATACAAAAGTTTTAATCTTTCACAGTATCAAAATTGAAATTTTGAAAATCATTTGCTGGGCATTTTTCTCTTCAAAGATAGATAGTTGGCTGGTAGATCACAACATCAGCCCCAGGCACTTTTTAGCCAAAGTCTTTGAAAAGTTTGGATAAACTTTATAAAACATTATAAAACAATTATAAAACAATTCCCAACTGTGGATTCTAATGTGAAATATTACACATAAGAAATCCAGTAACAAAAAGAGACTTTATAACCTCTGATTCTCTTTTCCAATAATTTGTTTATGTTCAAGTCATGACTCTGTTTGAAACTGTAAATTATTTTTATAGTGAGAGATGGCATCTGTTATGTCTTCTCTTGCATCTAATATATATTGTTTTCTAAGGAGCTTAGATTGTAGTATTTCATTTGTCTAACTACTATGCAATGCTAAATGTCTAACTGAAAAAGTTTACTTTAGCTTGTTTTTCAAACTACAATAGCATCTAAAGATTATTCATGTGTCAACCAAGGAATTATGGTTTATCCAGAGTAAACCCAAGACCCTTAACAGTGCCTCAGCTATAGTGTGAATGACATGTCTAAATAGGGCTGTCCCGTGGCTGCATACCATCATCTACTGAATGTTTGTTGTTGCCTGTCAGGAATCTCTCAGACCTTGTATTCATTTCCCAAGCCTACTATGCCCTTGTTGTCCAAAATCCTGCTAATGTCTTTTGAGAGATGTTCACATATGGCTGATCATCCAAACAGATATCCAGAAAGAGATTGCCTGCAAAGTAATAGTAACTTGTTCTGATTTTTTTCACTGAATGAAGGTGACAGCCTCACCTCTCTACTAATCTTCTTAAAAAAACCCCATCCAAAACAAAACTCCAAAACTGAGCATGTCATCACATGTCTTTTTAACTTACCTACTTACAAAGAAACATGGGCACAAAAAAGTACTCTGCTGTTTTCCTGACTAATTTACACACAAGGACAAGGTAATCAGATTGAAGAACACATCCTACAAATCAAAGGATGCCCAATGTCACTATACTCTAACAGCAAAATTACTTTGAATCTAATCATTCTAAATGAGTACATAAAAGACTACATTTAAATGGCAATTAAAGACATATTCTGAGGAGAATTAATTAACTGGTTAAGCTAGAAGTTGTTTCTCTAAATTTACAGTTTACAGGGATAAGGCACATGCCTCTGTCATGGTTAAAGTAGGTTTTGTATTTTATTCCCTTTCTCCAACATTGTTGTGGAGAAAAGGTTCCTTTAAGAATAAAACCCTTGGCACAGCCAGGTGGCCAGTGCTGGTATTCCCAGCTGCTGGGGCAGAAGAGGATCTCACTCCATCCTGGACACACTGATGGCTGGCACAGTGGAGAGAGAGAAAGAGACACACAGACTGTTGGAACCACTACCAGGAGTCATCACTACACGGGTTCCTTCCCCTGTGCTCCGGCCAGGGACTTTTTGAATGGGAGCTGACAGGCGTTGCGGCCACCGCAGACTGAGAGAAAACGAAGTCAAACCAACTCTGCACCCACCGCACCATTTCGCAGGCACTGCCCACTGACAAGCTGGAACGGAAATGAGCCCAGCCGAGCACCACAAAGAAGTGGCCACCACCAAATCGCAACTGTCTCTCCATGCAATCTCTCCGCCGAGTCCCAGCTGAGCAGAACTGAGTCAGAGCACAGGCAAGCCACAAGAAGCTACCTTCTCCAGTGAGCTGGAAGTGGAGCCCAATGGGACCTCAGCCTGGCCGAGTGACATGAACTGAGCACTACTATAGTACAAGTTTTTTTGGACAAATATGTTTTCCTAGGTTATGCTTTGCCTCTGTTTCCCCATACTTTTTGTCTAGCTGGGCAGGGGGTGGGCCTTAAACAGTGGGAACTCGTCTGCCACAGTACTTTTGTCTTTGTTCTCCTGGAGGGAAAGCAAGGGAGCACATGTCGGCCACCATCTGGTCTGTTCACCAAGGGAGAAGAGACCAGGAACAATTTCTGTCTATTATTGGCTTAAAATGCTTTGTTTGTATTGTTATGGTTGTTATATTTCTTTTCTGTAAACGGTTATTTTTTTACTTCTATCTCCTCACATTTTGTCTCTCTGTATTGGTCAAAGCAGGAGAGGTTTTAATAAAAGGGGAGGGGGCTCAATTGTTGGATTCTCCACCCCAGCATTTGTCTTTAAACAAAGACAGCCTCTCATTAACTTGGAAATGACAAATATAAAGACATCACCATAAAAACTTGGTGGAAATTAACATGTGAGAGATACAGACACAAAAACACAGATAGGTGCAACTCTATTACTGAACAGAGTTCAAAACTGAAAGGTGGGTTAGAAGAATGAAAGGAGAAAAGTTATTCTGGCTTTCTTGTTCATTCTTTTCCTATTTTTCCCCTTCTCTTCAACCATGCCCTTCCCTCAAGATTAAGTTTGCAAGGTGCTCGAGTAGCTTTTGCACAGAGTTGAGTGACAGCTCAACTCATTAGCCAGCTTGAGAGCAAATTCTCCATACTTTTCAGGATGTGGTGTAGGTTCATCACAGAAAAAAATGAATCCATGCCTGAAGTTTTGTCAGCAGTAGAAATTTTATCTGTCTTACTCAGAAGGTTCTCAAGCCGTCAGAAATAATGAAAAAAATGCACTTGATTTGCTCATAGCTTCTGCATCTTTAGATTTTGATTATTGCTCTTTCCTCTTTTATTGACTTGGTAATATCAACTATAACCTTTAAACATTGTAAGTTAAAAATCTGTTAAAACTACACTGACTAATAATTCAGCAAGTCTAAGAGAATGAGCTAATGTTTGTTATAGAAGTTATGACGATCTGATAGGAAAGTTGTATGATTATCTAACTGAGTGGAATAATCAGCAGACAACAGAAAATTGATGCAACAAAAAGAAATTGGATATGTAAACTACAATGTAAGCAGTGTTGGGTTTTTTTTCTAAAGGGATGTATGAAAAATTTAAGCTAAATTTGTCACATTTCTGTAGTAATTTTTTTGTTGATGTGTTCTTTTCAGGTTTTGATTTTTTGTTTGGTTTTCTTACATATACAAAATTCAACTCTAACAGCCATAAGAAAACAAATAAACAAACAACACAAAAAGAAAAACCTCCCACTTTCATGATTTTTTGTCTCTAACTTTTTTTGCTTCCCTATTCTTGGTATGTAGCTCAAGCAATGAAGCACCAAGAAATCCCTTATAGCCTGCAATGTACATTGTTGACACTTAAACAGCTTACTGAGTTCATCAAGGACTTTTGACAGTACCAATGCTATGACTAAACTCCTCTGATGTCACACAGGTTCTGTACTGCCATACCTCATCTCTCCATACACAAATTAATCCTTTGAGGTGTCTAATGCATAGGCTTTATGATTGCCCATGTGCCTTAGGTCATGTTTCCTGTTATGGGTTTAGCCAGGTAGGCCTAAACTTAGGTTTTAAAGTTCAGCTAGGCCTAGGATTGTCAGCTGATTTAAGCTGGGCTGAGCTAGCTAACAGCTGACTTCTTCCAGCCAATAATATTGTATTCCATACCATACTACATCATCTCAAAGGGGGTAAAATCCAGTGTGTGGGAGTGGCTTGGTTAGTTCCATCATGGCTGCACTAAGAGGAGGACATGTAGCAGCTCCTCTACTATGCTAAGACCTGCTTCTGTTGCCTGTGCTTGCATTTTGTTTGCATTCAGGGAAGTAGAAATATTTTGTTGTTATACTTTCTCTTTCTTGCTGAGTGTCTTTTGGAGTGCTTATGAATTTAGAGTAATGGGCTTTGTATTAATTGGGGAATGGGGAGTTATTCCTTGTTATATACATGCAACTTGTGTAAGTGTGTGTTATATTGTAGTTTCCTCTTAATATTCTCTTCTCTGTATAAATACATGTAGTTAGTTTCAGCATAAACCTGGTTCTGAGGGGTTTTTTTTCCTCTCCCTCTTCTCTTTCCCTTGGCTGGTTGGGGGGAGGAGGAACCCTCTTCACTCTGTCCTGGACAGTTGGCATTTTGCCAGCTCAACCCAGGACACCTGTTATTATATAAAGAGAATGAATAACATCAAAAAAGGTCCAAGGAAATGAAAACAATGAAACTTGAGTAGGAGAGTGGCACATATTTTGGGTTTGTTTGTTTTCTAAATAATAATACAGTAAAATCTGACCATGGACCAATAATTTGGAAAATGATTTTAAAGCAACTTGAAAAAACATGAATTTAAAGCCAACAACATTCACCTGGTCTTCTTGGTCTTCTTATCTGAGCTTCCACTGCAGCAAAGGCCTTTAGATTTAATGAAAAAATCTTTAACCTCTAGTGCTGCGTTCAGTACTGGGCCGCTCACTACAAGAAAGACACTGAGGTGCTGAAGCATGTCCAGGGAAGGGCAATGCAGCTGTTTAAAAGCTCTGGAGCAGAAGTCTTATGAGGAGCAGCTGAAAGAACTGAAGTTGTTTAACTTGGAGAAAAGGAGAGACCTTATCACTCTTCACAGCTCTCTCAAAGGACTTTGTAAGGAGCTGGGAGTTGGTCTGTTGTCCTAAATAACAAGCAACAGGGTAAGAGGAAATGGCCTCGAGGTCTGCCAGGAGAGGTTTAGTTTGGCTGTTAGAAAAAATTTCTTTACTGAAAGGGTTGTCAAGCATTGGAATAGGCTGCCCAGGGAAGTGGTTGAGCCATTGTCCCTGGAGGTATTAAAGATGTGTAGGTGTGGAACTTAGGCACATGGTTAAGTGGTGGGCTTAACCATGTTGGGCTAACGATTGGAGTTGATGATCTTAAGGGTCTTTTTCAACCTAAATGATTATATGATTCTATGATATTGAAGGTAGAAACGTACAGTGGAATCTGAAAGTACTGAGTACTAGGTAAGATTTTTTTTATCTTTTATTGATTTTTTTTAAGCAAATCCATTATTTTAGAACTTTTAGCCTTGTTACCTCAAATCAAACAAACAAAAAATGTTGGTCACTCTTTAAACAGCAACCTTATTACACACCACCACTACAACACAACTACAATATGACAACTTCTTATACAGAGCAGTAGGTGTATCCCCTGATATGATCATCTGTAATGCCTATTAAGCCCCCCGCAAAGGCTCTCATTTCCCTTGCCAAATGAACAACCATAGCCTTGCCAGTTTGGCTGTCAGAGTCCTCTAATCAGAGGGTCACTGTGTTTTTTCATGAAACCTTACAAAACCAGTTTACAAATATCTGAAAAACCCTCTCACTCCCTGGCTACCCCTATTCTGCCTTCCTGGGAGCAACACTGAGAAAATTCCAGGATAAGAAGCATAAACCTGTAAAGGGAAGACTTCTGATGATAGCTTTTATGATGGAATTGCTTTTAAATTAACATCAGAGGAATAGCAGAAATAGGAGTAAGTTTCAGTCTATCACTGACATATGTCAGCCAGGTCTGCCGGTAAAGGAGATCTAAGTATGCAGAGATCAAAGTTTCCAACTTGCCTCTCATCCCTCAGTCATTTCTCAAAGGACAAGTCTGGTGGCTGTGGGGGACAGATGGCTTATGCTGCCCTGGGAAGAGAAGATGCCTGCAGCTAGGCACTTCTCAGGCTGTCCACAGACTGGATTTACCCCTCTGCATCTTTCCAGGAAAAAACATACATTGACCTGCCTGCCTGACCCCAACCATGCGCAGGTATGGGTGGGACAGTGTTGGCCCAGGCCAGCTGGAGGAAACTGGGACAAGTTTTCCTTCCCAGGATGCCATGAAGTTCACCTAACACTTGCCTCTAAAAGTCTGGACACTCAGACTGTCTGCTTTTCCTCAAAGACTCAACACTGAAGTCCAAAATACAACACAGACACACCTAAGCTGACAAAGGAGCTCCCCAACAGCAAACTGTATCTGCAAAATAGAAAAGTTACTTTATTATACCAGCATGATCATTCATATGTCACTAAAGCCTTATTTACAAAACCCTGTGACACAGTACTGTAAAACTAATTTTTGTGCCGTTTGTTTTATTGGATCTCAGTAGTTTACTTTTCAGCCACTTAGCATCTCTGAAGGCACGAACATAGGAGCAGGAGCCTGTGAAATGGTGGAAACACTTCTTATAGCAACAATGGGTTTTAATCAGTGCATTAATTAAATGTAAAGTTAGTAAAAATACAACCTGAGTAGCGTCTTCATTTGTGGAGAGAACAGTACTAGGTCTGATCACTCTGTCTATCTTTATTCCATAGAGTCCCTCTTCACACAGATGATTTTCTCCTGATACTCCCAAAATCCTGTTCTGTAACCACCCAGATGCAAATATAATGGGAGAGTTTCCTATGAAGGCCTCAAAGAAACTGAAAACGTTTAGGGCTCTGTGAAACAATGGAAGTCCCTAGGGGGAGTCTCAGATCTTTCTCAGATCTCATGGTTCAAGGATAAAGTGTTCTGTAAAGCAAGTGGTGCAAATGGATCTATTCTATTTCTTCCTGAAGCTTTGAGACAATCACCTTGATGTGGATGTTTAATTTAATTTAACTGCAATGGTGTTTAATGGCTGGCAAGAAATAAATCTGGAGGGCTTACTCATAAAATAGAACAGAAGCAGGCATCTCTATAAGCTTTTCAACTGAAATGAAATTAAAATAACTTAATAATACATTTTTGTTTCATTTGGACAATGACCTACTATTACCATTCCAGGCCTCAGTCCAGAAGAAATTTTTCACAGGTTTCTGTAACACATTCCTAAAGGCCATCATTATACAGCAGGCAAATCCATCTGAACAAAAGACCAGCTTCTAAGAACCCACAAGAGAGAAATGACTCCACTTCTGCACAACAGGGGTATAGAATCTAAAAATATCTTTACTTGCATATCCTGATCTCAGATATTCCTACATTTAAAGCTGATTGTTCTACTTACTCAGAAAAATATGCTCATGCCTTTGAATCCATTGTGATGCTTTTGAAGGACGTTTAATGCAAAAAAGCAACTGTTCTCCACAGTTACATTTGGCTTGGAACAGGAAGAAACATAAATGCTGCCAGAAAGGAAACAAAAAATAAATTCTGATTTCTCTAAGAGGAGTCTCCCTTCCAGGTTCACAGAAGACAGTAACATTTTTATCAGTACATAGACTGGAAACTTAAACTGCCTGTGTAAGTATTTGATGATAATCCTTCAAAATAAAAATGGATTTAACCTCTTCATGTAAAGATTAGAGTGTCAGTTTATTAAGAGATTACAAACACACAACTCCTCTTTAATGAAAAAATAAAAATATAAAGGAAATCCATTGCCATAGTAATTCACTGATATGAAACTGAACTGGAATAAAACATGAAGAAAGTTCTTCTCAGTTTGCTTCAGTAAGAATGTGGTAAGAAAAAACATTGCTAATACAGACAGATTTATCTGTAGAAGTTTATATGAGAAAACTTCCTGAATTCACACAATGCTTTAATTCTAAATAGTACAGCATGAGATGTGATACTGTGAAATGAAGTTGTCTTTACTAATTGCATACTCTGAACAGAAGTGTGTCTTATAGCACAGAGCATATCAAATCTGTCTGGCTGATCCTTATGATTTGGAAATGTCACTTTCTACTAAGCACAGAGAAAATAGGGAGGAGCAATAAAGTCGCTCAAAGATAGCAGCCATCCGAAAAGATAAAGAACATGCTGAGGAAAAGCAGACAACAGATTGCAGAGACAGAACAATCACAGATGGAGGCCAGGTGGGTGGGTCAAACCATTTTTTTAGAAAAGGTTTATTTTCATATTTAAACAGTACCCCGTTGTGTAAATGTTCAGCAAAGCACTGATAAGAAAATGGATTTGTAAGTGCATTTGAACAAACAACATGTCTTATAGTCAAGAGGGGCTTAGTCATATATAATTAAGGGATAATGTGCATGGCTGAAGAGTGTATGATACTGCAAGTGATTAAATGCCACTGCAAAACAAAGGAGCTAGATATCCAAGGAAGCTTTATGGAATCAGCATGCAGCAATCTCAAAATATGAACTTTATTTTTGTTACAGAAGACAAGAGGATATTCATCTAACTATACAAAAGATTTTTTCACTGAAAATACTGTGTGCTTCCACGCTGCTTCTGCCATGTAAAGAAGCTCTTTAACAAAGATTATCATGCTTTCTGTTTCAGTGTACACTACTATTACATTTAATCCTTTAAAACCCCTAAGAGAACACCTCTGTGCACATACAATGCCCAGACTTACTGGAACTGTGTGTAAGCTTAGTTCTCCACAAATTTCACAAAACTTACTGTAATTAGTCAGCTGAGTAATTACAACCCTGAGGGCTTGATCCAAACCCACTGAAGTAATAGGTGTCTTGGACAATGGATGACCTGAATCATACTATAAAGATAAGGCAAATGAGGAAGATCAAAGGTTCACCTAGACTGCTGGTATTTCACAGCAAAAACTGCAATACAGACATATGAACAATCTCCACTGCATCTTCCGAGCTGTCAGGTATATTTTCAAGAATACTAATATTCCAAGACATTTAGAAAACTTTTAAGGGTTTGGACACTTAGAATTTCTATTTTGAGGGCTTTGGAATTGTCATTTTTCATTTGTCTTGTGAAAACTGAAAGGGAATAGTAAGAATGCTAATATGACATGAATGCATCCACATTCATACTTTTGTTTGAATCCAATGTGCACTTTTGAAGGGATTTTTCAGTCATTCATGCCTACTGTGTTTTGGTTCCCAGCACAGTAGTCTCAAAGCAAGTGAACTGGTTTGTTTTCAGAGGAAAATCACCAGAAGATGTGTTCCAAGAGTGAAAACTAATGCATTCCAAGCACAAATGGACCAGACTAGATCTACAACAAATAATCCCCTCATGAAATTTTAGTGTGGATATCATCTCCACAGAATGAACTGCTTTGCTCTACAGCTCACTCCTATTGCTTCACGCTCCTTGCTAGTGACACATTCATGAGGGGAAAACACGAATTCTTTATTTATAGAAGGATTGTTAGCTTTGATTGACAAATCACTATATAAAATATCTAACAGAGGTAGAAGTGACTCAGTGTCCTAATCATGAAAAATTTGGAACTCAAAATGATTTTTTTGTGCAAGTAACTCTTCAAACAGCTCTGTATAGTTTGTTAGAAAGACAAATTTATAGCTGTTAGTTCCTCAGTTCTCGAGGAACTGCACAATTCTTTGGAAAAAAAAAGCAAAATACTGAAAGAAAAACAATGAAGGAAGCATGTTGTTATAGTAAGAACCAAAGAGAAAACATAAAAACACAGAAAATAAAAGCTGTTTTATATAAGTGCAGAGAGAAAAAATAAATTTATATAAAGTTAAGTAACGGGCAAGGAGACCCAGTTTGTCCCTGTGTAACACGTATGAAGCTCCCAGAAGAAACTGTCCATGTTAGGCAAGTGCCCTGACAGCCCGTGGCAGAATTCAGTTTTTCACTTAGGATGGAATTAAAGTCTTTTAATTAGGCAGCTCTATTAAAAAAACGATTCTTTCGTTCTCATAAGGATGGACTGCCAAGGAAGAAGTAAAACATAACTCAAGAAGGCGTGAAAACCATGGCAATGGCCCAGGAGACAGCAGATACTGTCACTGATGGAAAGCATTCCCTGATACCCTCCTGGCTTCATACATTTCCATCTTCTGTTCTGCTACATTACCCAAAAGTAAAGTGGTTCCCTAGTACAGCTCTCCTTCTCCCCAATTCTTGCAATTTTCTGCATTAAAGTCTTTTTCTGAATGATAAAAAAATATAAGATAACTTTAAGTTAATTTTGTAAGAAAAACAAAAATGGAACAAATTCAGAGAGCAGAGTGGCTATGGAGGTCCACTAGGAGTCAAGGAATAGGGCTGAACGATGGGAAACAAAACAGGCATGGAGTCCTCATGTGGGGCTCAGTTCCTATCTTTCCCAACTTTTGCTAATCACTCAGCCAGTTGCATTTCCATTACACAACCCACCTCCTTATCACCAGCAAGCACACCAGTCCAGCAGACCCACTGATCTAAAATAAATCTCCTCTGAGGCAGTGACAGGAAAGCTATACGAAGGAAAAAGGTTGGCCAGCTCTCCCATTGGATTTAAACACAAAATCAGATTGGGCCTTGGGGATCCTGAGTCTGCCTTGAGGGCTTCAGCAGGGAAACATTAACAGAAACTGCAGCAACGTGATATACAGCATGAGTATTTTTTGAGAACCAGGCAGTTAAATGCCTCCCTGACATCCGATCCCGTCAGATCTCGGAAGCTAAGCAGGGTCAGCCCCGGATTAGTACTTGGATGGGAGACCTCCTGGGAAATGCCGGGTGCTGTAGGTTCTAGTCCTGAGGACTTCACTGTCACTGTCCAAGCTCGCTCGGCCGTGGCAGATGAACCTCAGGACTGAAACAGTGGGGCCAGTTCTGCACATGCTGAGCCTCACCTAAAAATCCACTGCACAGGCTGGAAGGGCACACCCACGCGGGGACAGCCCTTCCCAAATCTTCGTTCGCGAAGCCGAGCCACACACACACATTTTTTGAGAAGTTGTCCAAATTAATCCCTTGATCTCCACTGGCCAGCTGACAACAGGACACAGATTAAAAACTCGAAATATGATTTCTCCCAAGAATACAACAGCTAAATTTCAGTGTCAATGTGTTAATGCATACACATGTAACATATAGCTCATTTCTCACTGGATTCTATGGAGATCCAGGACTGAGTTCTCAGTTGTCAAAGGCAATCTTGCCAGGTTCTCAGCTAATGGTCCAAAAGAATATAGGTCTTCTGTGACTCCTGTATCACATCTGTCAACCCACACACGTCCTGCATACTATATATCACCTCAAACAAGACCAGACGAACAATGTTCACAAACCCAAACCCCAGCCTCTTGCAAATGGTCACTGGAACTGCTCTCTAGTTGACTTTCAAATAAATTTTCTCTAAGTTACTTGTCCTGACATACAAACATATAAAGCATCCAGTCATAAGAATTACCAGTAATTCTCAAATGGCAACACAACCATATAACCTCATAAAGTAACTCCTGATTTCATATTCAATAAGTTCAACTAGCACCCTGTGATACCTGGGTAGTGATGAGAAATTAGAACAGTAGATTATTCACAACTCTTTAATATAGGTGCCTCCATCAAGTACCAAATAGATCCATATACATCATGTTGTAGAGCTTTTTGTAGCTTGCCACACAAAATCTTGGTGACTGTACTGAAATAAGTTATGTATGCCTACACACAATGAGATACCAAGCTGAGGTTTGCATACTTGAGCTTTTGAGTAAAGAACTGGTGTACTTTTAACTAGTTCTCTAAATTCAAATTAAAATACTGGTGCAGTCAAGTTGTTTATGACTATGTTAGGCTATTATGACACTTATGTGTGAATGGTGATAAAAATGAATTTGATACCAATGCAAAGATAGCTGGCAATTTCCTCAATTACAGCAGCAGTATAGATAGAAGACACACTTGAAGAATCTCAGTTTGTGGGCATGCTGTACACATGTGCATGCTTCATGAGCACTCATATTTCAGTGATACAACTCTCTACTACTGCCTGTCATGCAGCCAAAGATGAATGGTAGGACTAGCAAATAGTTTGGGTGAAGCATACTCAGTTACTAGTGACTGCAGAAAGTTGAGTTATTAAAGACTTTATCAAGTATACATTGATTATTAGGAGAAAGAAAAAAACTCTCTTTCCATGTCTCATTTTCAAACTTTGGAACAAACAAACATATGACATCATTGAAACAGCAGATGCAAAAGCAATATATTGGGCTTTTTGCCACTATATGCATGAAGCTACAACAAGCATTAATTATGGACTCTTCTGGAGGACCTCTTCTGGGGAATCTCTAATTAACATGCTACTCCCTGCACTACAAAGTGTGCCAACCCCTCTGCCCAGCCACTAATTCTCACGTTGAATTAATAAATCACTTTTGTGCATTTTTGTGCCCTTTAGATTTTCTTGTCCTATAAGGCCCATAAAGTGATTGAAACTCTAATCTGCATTTAAGCTGCAGCTTTTAAGACATGCGACATTTACTGTTAACTTTGTCAAAACAAAATGTCATTCAGAGTAAGGAGCTCTACAATGCAAGAGGAATGCAAAGCTCACTGAAATCTTCTTCAAATGCGGAAAGAGCTTTTGACTACGTCTGCAAACACTTCTGACATCAGAGTGACTTTACTGGACATATTTGCAAGAATAAGCCCAAATGTACATCAGCAGTGCAGGCATACCACTTTTCAACCAGTAAGGTTCCCAACAGGAACTTAAACCAATATATCCTCCAATCTGTGCTCTGCTCTTATCTTTTTCCAACAGTACCAGAGATTTCAAACAGCCCATACTTTGTGCTGGATTTTCACTCATCCTCCTTCACTCGTGAACATAGGACATATTGTGGATTAGCAATCAAAAACACGGTTTCATCAAAGTCTGATAACGGGAGCTAGTGAAAAAGAAACAGAATTTATTGTGAAAACAGGTATTGCTAGGGCTGCTCTACTGATTGCTTTTTTCCTTTCTTTTTTCTAACAGAATTCACTTACAGCATCTGCTTTGTATTTGGAGTGAAGCTGTTATAAAATTTTCCGTCAGCTGCAATTGGTCTGCAGAATTAAGGGCTACAGCTGTAAAATTTAGAAATACAGATACTTGACCTTTTCTGTGATGATGTTTCTACACCAGCCTTTGGCAGCAAAGCCCATAGTCTAATCGATCATATAGTAATTTTCCTAAAACTTAATATAAATTATTCCTGACATTGCTTAAGCACATAGCATTTTTATTTACGACCCCTGACATATGGAAATAAAATACCCCTTTTCAATTTGTAGCACTCTGTAACAGGTTGGCAGACTTAAGATTTTACATAGAGATAGAAGAGTTCATGTGTTCTGATCTGCTTAAAAAAAAATAACATATATCAAAAAAAATCAGAAAAATGTCACAATCTTACAAAGAAAGACAACAAATTTCAAGTCATGCTAGTAGATGAGTAGCTAACACCAATTAAAAAAAAAAGTGAAGCACCTCTTTCAGATGAGAAAATCAGAAGAGAACAGGGAACAAAACAAAACCTCAGACAGACCCAGAATGCAAGAAGATTAGGTAGGGTATATGTGATTTTACTAGTAAATCAAATCCAGTAACACAAAACTTGAGAAAGGGATTAACCTGTGGTATTATCTCAGTCTATATTGTTCAGCTAAATATTTGACAGGTATATAGTCCATTTACTTGCAGCTCTTTGCATATGCAGCAAAATTTATGTCTCCTGCTCAAATATTATACCAGTTCTTTTAGACTTAAAAGATTGATTGCGCTACTGTTCTCATGAAGGTCACAAACGGGCGATGCGAACTTCTGCAGCTTTAAGTTCCTAAATTTCTGTAGAGCCACCTTAATTCTGCAGGGCTTAGGTCTACTTTTATTAAGTCTGTAGCTATATTTAAATATGTCAGTGGGAGAAGGTAATTTTCCCATCGTAAAAGAATAATACATCATTTGGTAATTCATACATCTGTATTATTTCCTTAATTTTCCTTTTGCATCAAAATCAGAGCAAAGCTACAGTCACTTCCTTAATTCTCCATTTTCTTTAAATAAAATTATTTTACATGTTTAATGAATTTTGGAAAATATTCCCTTGAAGTATCTATTCCTTGAAAGAATCATGGAATCCTAGGAAGGCACCTTGAAGATCACGTAGTTTCAATCCTCCCCAACATCTCCACCCCCTGCCATTGGCTGAGACACCTTCCACTATACCAGGTTGCTCAGGGCCCCAGTAAGCCTGGCCTTTAACTCTTCCAGAGATGGGGAATCCACAGCTTCTCTGAGCAGCAGTTAAGTTGCCTAGAAGATGAGCACAATAACTCATCACCATGGTAATTTATCTCTTCTAGATCACCATTTCTGTATCAGAGAATGTGCATTTTGTTCTTCTAGGTATGCTGGCATCTTACTGCTTTGTCTTCTTCAGCTTGAATTCTTAGCATTGAGTACACCAAATCTGATTGCCAATTTTGAAATCCTATTCCTTCATTAGAGAACATAAAATACTTTTTCCACTGGGTCTGTCTGCCTAGGCCCTTGCTCTGAAGTGACCAATCCAAAAACAATATATGTACAGTGTTCCTATGTCACATCATGAACAGTGTTTAAAAAGTTTAGTCATTTTTTTCATAATTGTTCCAGCTCATTGCAATAGAGCCAAACACAAAATACTGGGTTTTTTTTTCAAAATTGTTTTATGCAAATATCTATCAGCCTAATGCATATTTTTGTATCCTTGTCTTTGTGATGATAGCCATCAAACTAGATTTCCTACAAAGAGCTGCAGAGAGGTGGATACCCTATTCTTTTCAATTTTCATTTTTCATTATGAGGTACAGTACAGCCTGAAAATTTAGGTCTTATCGCCTCTGTTCTGTTCTAAGCAGAAGTATAAAGTAGAACAAATCCACACCTGATTTTATTTCTCGATTTCATTATACTTCTTTTTTAACTACAATAGGTATTTGTCCAGTTTTCATGCTAAGCAGTCTTCTTCATAGAAGAAAACTACTTAGAAGGAGCATTGCTCAGTAACAAGGGTCCCAGGTCAAAATCTGTATTTGGGATCTATTCCCCACTTTGGCACCTAACTACTGTGTGACCAGGGTCAACTCAATTTCTCTTGTTTTTTCACTGTCTTCTCAGGTTAAATAATGAAAAATAGGAGCGAAGAGGGGGATATATTCTCATTCAGTGTATGGACAAGAGCACCTCAGAATCAACTGATTCCTATTCTTGAGTCTGTTTGAAACATGTAGGCATTAATACACTAAACAGCAACAATAGCCTTCAGTAAATTCTGTGCAATTTCAGAAGAATTTAAACTGGCTAAAGGAAAATATCACTAGAATACAGAATACCTTCTAACTGCCAATAGAACTAAATGCAATAACTGACTCTCTTCTCCACCAAAACAAGCATGAAATGATATAGTGGAAAAGAGCCTTGCTGTCAGCCATAGGATGTACCTAACAGACAGGCACATTCAAGATAAATGCTTTATTCCTGTATCTTTTTCTTCTTGTGGATTTCAGGAGAGGGCTGTGGAGGTAAGAAGGTAGACAAGAGGCTTCTATTGATTATTTTCTGCTGTACTTGCTCTTGCTACTTATTAAGAGCTGTGGAAATTGCCCATAGCTATCTTTTCCCATGTTTTTTTTCTAGCTGCAATACTGTCACTCCTGTCATTGTTCATGTCCTGGAAAAGTAGTTCCTCTAAGGACCACTGCAACAACAGCAGCAGACACCTAAGTCATATAAATGAAGACAGTAGGAGGTGTGCAAACACTTCACAATATTTCAAATTCTCCTATTAACACCACAGTCATTTAAAGAGGTGAAGACCTTCAACCTACAATACCTATGGTTAAGACCATCCAAAAGCACATGATGGCAAGAGGGATCCCATAGGATCAGGCTGTAAAAGACTGCTTTGTTTTCAACTGAGGGTCTTTTTTTCAGCAACAGTGAGACTCACTGCAACTGTCCTTTAAGAATTTGCAATGGTGTCAACAACAGCAGCAGTAGGGACAGCAGCTTTCCAAGCATCTGTCATGTCAGTGCTAGGGCCATCAGAAGAAACAGATTGTGCTAGAGACAGTTGTCCCATGTGAATCAGTAAGACTCTGCCAAATATCTCCATTATGCACTGATCACTGATGAAAAAGGATTTTCTTCAAATTGAAGGATAAATGTTTTAAGTTCCCTGTATACAAAAAAAAAATCTGCATGTTTTATGACTTACTTTCCCTGAATTTCCCCTAATAAATGCACACTCCAATTTGATAAATATTCTCTGAGGTGCAGCATGCATTCTGCTGTTCAGACACAGGGTGAAGGGGGTGAGAGAGTGGAATTTAAAAATCTGCCTATGAATGACTACATATTAATAATGGGAATTCTGAGGCAGTTTGTCCCCCACTCTGTCTTCCACTTACTAATTTATAGAGTCTGCAGTATTTAGAGTCACAATGTCAACCAAAGTCAGAAGAAATAGAATTCTAGAAAGCATTACAACTATCATTAGCACTCTCTACCCCGACTACTTATCAGACACATATAAATCTTGATGCCTATGTGACTCACTATGATGAAATTCAATGAGAGCAAGCAGGGCAAATGCATGTCTACTGCTTTTATCTCTAACTTAGTCAGACAGTCATCAATATATTTGAGCTACTGCAATATATTCTGTAATATTTCAGAATATTGTTATAATTTTATCAAACCAAGTACGTTTAGTATTCATTCTTTCTAAACCTCCATAGTTTGGTAATTAATAACCCCTATCCAAGCCAGATTACATGATCCAGCATAGAAGAGTCTCACACACTCCTTGTTCTAAAACAATACAGAATTTCTTTTCAAATATACATTTAATTTATGCCTAATATGGCAAAAGGAGAACTAAAATTAGCATGTACAAAGGCAAGGAAGCAAAGCAGTTGAGAGTCAGTAAGGATGACAAAGCATGTTGTATCCCTGTTCATAACTACATATTTGTAAAAACACAGTAGCTGTACATTCACACCAAATCAATCCTCCATTTACCCTCAGACATTTTAATCTGTTTCCTTAAAAGGACAGGTGCTAATAAAGATTTGAAACAGAGACCGAATTAAGAAAATGACAGGAAAAAAGAATCCCTGCTGCTACAAAACAGCACTCTCACCAGGATTGCATTTCTTAAATACTCTCCTTCAAGGAGAGGCGCATACCATTTTTTATATTTAGCAAGGGAAGGTGACAGACTGAAATCAGAGTTGCTAAAACCAGGGCAGGTAGTGTGAAATCTAAGGAAGTACGGCATTGGGAACCTAAAAAGAGTAAAGGGCTTAAATTTTTTTTCATCTTTAGAAAATCAGCACATTATTCCAACTGAGCTAACTTGCTCAACTGTAATGCAGGATTACAAGGAAGCTGAAGACAAAGGTTTCATTCACAACTCTATCCTTTTACAAGGGATAACCTCCTGCACAGATGTAAAGTCAAGTCACGTCTGATTAAGTTCACTTCTCCTGTAACAGTGGACAACACTTTTGGAATTAAAAAGAGAGAGGAACCTTGATCCTGTACACTGTTCAGATCAAAATTTAGTATAGAAAGTTGTGCATGTAGACAGTCATTACAGTTACGCTAAAAATCACACAGAAAATTTTAAGCTTCCTTATCCTTTTTAGACTACTTAATAAAA
The DNA here is from genome assembly GCF_047495875.1 of Pithys albifrons albifrons. Taxonomy (NCBI): domain Eukaryota; kingdom Metazoa; phylum Chordata; class Aves; order Passeriformes; family Thamnophilidae; genus Pithys; species Pithys albifrons. The sequence continues at coordinate 37,740,479 of NC_092459.1, forward strand.
ATATCAACTCTAAGACTAAGCTGTGAAATACTTTTAAACATCACTGGTTTTCCATAATTTATTTTCTTTTACTGCAGGTCATGTTTAAAATAAATCATTATCTACACAATGCTTAGAAACTTACCTCCTCTTGATATCTGTCCTACTCACATTCTGGCTTTGTGACATCACAATTAGCTGTCATGAAAATGAATAGAAGATAATAAGCAGAATACTTTTGGTCAACTCCTGGCCTAATTAAACTAACCATTCAATTCACCAAGACCAAAATTTCACCTTTTAACTTTCACCAACAAAACCCCAGTGGGAATAGCTGAACAGAAAGTGGCATCCAGTATTTATGCAATGCTTGATAAATAAATTCAGCAGGAGGTTTGGCAATTGTTTTCATGGAAACATGGATGAACCCATTTCATGTAAATAAGCTGTGGTGGCAGAAAAACATGCATAAATTGGAATATTTTACAGAAAGTGATATTTTCCACACAAAGCTTATGATTTTCAGGAACCTATTAGTTGAACCAATGGCCAAATTAAAAGAAATCATTCTACAAATAGCCAGAAAATTATTTGGCTTGTCCCTGTTCTACACATCACTTTGTTTTGTTCTGAATTTCTACCAATGCACCATGAGATTGTATTAATTCTTTGTGCTTACTGAGGCAGAATGGCAGAGTATGAGACTTCTGCTCATGTTAGAGGATTTTGTTTTACTACATTACTTCATTTTGTAAGTTTACCAAACTATGTTTAACCAGCATTTCAAATTGAAAATAATAATGTAAAATTATCCATATATGATACACTAATTAGGACATATCTCAGAATTGCAGCAACACGAAAAAGAAGGTGAAATATAAGACAAAAAGCTGACACTATAAATATTTTTTACCTGTTTCTAGTCTAATATGTTAGCATTTCTCATTTATCACAGAAAAATATCATGTATGCTTACCTAGCTCTGCAACTTTTTGCAAATGCACTATAGTCAGCTACTAAGGCTTTGAATGATATTAATTCATTGTGTTGGGAATAAATGCATCAATGAGTTCTTAATGACTTTAACTGAGATGCCTCTGAAAGTAGCAAGGACAGGCACAAACATAATACATTGCACTTTATTAATAAAATAACTCCCATTTTCACCTCCATCAAGATGATCCCCTTCAGGCCTGAAGTGCACCATAGGGGATAGTTTTGTGACAAAAATAGACAGACAATCTCTTAGTCCTAAAATAAAACTCCCTAGAAGGAATTACTTTCTTCCTCTGGAGCAAACAGATTACTTTGGACTCTCACACAGAGCCCCAGACAAATAGCCCATACCTGACAAACACATCTCAAAAATCTTTAAACTCCCTGCCTAATCAATGATGGGAATACAGAAGGGTTAAATACAGCAGGTTCATCTTAACTTACTGGCGTTGGAGACTTTAAAAAATGAACATTTCCATTTTTCCTTTTTTCATTATCCCTTATAACTTATTATCTTCTTTTGATATCCTTAACTACAGAGCATTTGTCAAACGTCAGAAGTGTCTGACAGTTTACCCTAAAAAGAATTCCAGAACAGAAAACTGAAATGTATTTCTGCAGGAGCTGATACTCTGTACAGCAACAAGTGGGCATAAAGCTCATGATAACACTGTAAGAGCTGACAAGAGACACTTCACACAATGAGGCAAATTCAGACTTATTTTACTGTCCAGCATAACTTTCCTGCATTCTTGCATTTTATTTTTAGCACAGAATTAAAAGTTGCCCTCTCTGTTTCTCCCTGGTGGTGCAAAGAAATTCAGTGACTGATGGGGTATTTCAGTTAACTCAGCAAGAGCAATAGTTGATCATTCCAGGAATGTTAGAGGTCATAATATAAACAGGCAGGGGTGTATACTGAGAGGACTGTGCATTACTAAACTGGAAGTAAAAAATTACATGCAAATTAGAAAATATAGTGGGATACAGTTCGGAAATAATCAGACTGCTATTGCATGTCCAACAATTTATTCCCATTTAGCAGTCAGTGGCAAAGAGACCAGACATTGGAACTTATAGCTAAACATCTGATTTGCAAGCTGAGGATCACTGCAGCCTTCACAGGCAGTTGTTCCTGATTATAACCATGCAAACAGAATAAGACTTGTTCGTGTTTAGTTTAAACCACTTTAAAACCTGGATTCCCCTTGACATGCTTGTTCTGCACCAACAATTCCTGTTTTATCCTGCACTCTTCAGCACAGAGGAACAGGTGTGCCCTGACTAGAAACCTTCTGCTGCTCAGTGTAGAAGGATATTTCCTCACTCTTAACCTAAATTTTGCCCATAGGGAGACTCCAATTACACAGACATTGGAATGCAAGTCCTGTGCTCCCTGATGTGCTGTATGAGCTGTGAAAGAGCCAGATCTCATGTGCTCAAAGTCCTCTGTAGTCTGGCTGTTGAGAGTATTTTACACATGCAGGTTGTAGCAAGATTTCACTGCAATAGGGCCTCTACAGTCAAGCATCCATGCTTATGGTCTGCTTGGTGAATTCTGCAAGAAAAAGGATGGTTTTGCTATTCACCAGCAACACAAACTCAGTTTTCACTTTGGAACTTACAAAGCCCCAAGGGGTTTCTGTCCTCCCGGTCCTCATCAGTGGTAACAGAGTTTCCACAAGTTAAATTATAACATCATTTACACCTTTGCAACAAATAAATATTCTCCCACACTTGGAGACACCTTGCTGATGATGGCTTTATATATAATGCTTGAACCCATAACGATTAGACTATCACAACTTCCGACACTCCTGTCTCTGGCGTATGACATTAACTAAGATTCCTGGCCTACTCCTTCAAGATACCTTGATTCATCATAACTAAAAGCATGAAAGAAGAAAAAAGAAAACAAAAAAAGGACAAAAAAGAATCCTAAACTGATCTGACCAAAGACAGAAAAATAACTTTGCAATTGTTTTAAATGCGGGTTTTACTGTGGGCTTCAAAATCTAAGTATGCTTGAGCATATGAAGTTACTGGTTTTTACTTTTTTAAAAATTCATAATCCTAAAACACTTGACAATCTATTTTCTATTCCAGTTCTAAGAATTACATAGTTTGTCGTTATTATTGTTTCTGAATGACCATCTAAACTCTGGCTTGAGGAAGAAATGGATTCTAATCCTTCCAGATATAGAAAATAACTTGAAAAGATGACCCAACTACATTCAGAGACTGAACAGATTCATATACAGAGATTAAAGAATAACAATTATTTCAAACATTCCTGCTTTTGTGGGGACCCAAATAATTTCAGCTACATGAGCTACACAAGCCTGTCTAAAGCTTAAGAAGCTAAAACAAAAAAATAAACAACAGTAAATTGTCAGATTCAGAAGCCCTCTTCTTCTATGCAACTCATCTTTTAATTTCCAGTTTTGCAGACACTTAGGGATGGTGGAGAGAGAAAAGAGGCATTCCAACTTGTTTAATGAGAAGCACAGAGGCCAATCACCTTAGGGTGAGATCATAAATGCAAACTGCATCTTTTTTTTCTTTTTTTTTCTTTTTCTTTTTTTTAATGTGATACCACACAGTTCCTGCCTCTCTTGCCATGTGCATAAGAACACAGTGAAGTCTTTTGTACGGGTAGTACAAAATCTAACCTTTGTCACACCCTCTGCCATTTGAGGAGAAAGAGGCGCAGCAGGAAGGAGGAAGAAAACACCTTATTTTCCTCCACTAAATAAGAACATTGCTGTACTTACAAATGAGCCCTTCTTTTTTTACTACTTACAAAAGGTATTCCCACATTATCTTTGATATCTCATCTATTAAAACAGTGATCTTTTGTCTGTGTGTGAAAGGCACTTTGAAAACTGTTATGACAAAAAACCAAAACAGAGGCAGTGAATAGACCTTAGCGCTTATGAAAGATAAAGACAATCTCCCAGTAACTTCAAAGGGGCAAGGTCAGGCCTCACCTTTATTCTCATGCATTTGCATTATTGACTTTACGAAACAAAAGCAAAGCCCTAAGTAAAGAACTCATCACACAGACCAAGGGTGCCTGCGTGATCCTGAGTCATTAGCGACAGCAGCTCTCAGCCACACACCACACACTGGCAGAGACACAGGCTGTTTGCACAGCATTCAGATACCACTTTGCTGTGGTATGCAAAAGATTAAATGCTATGCCTACCACAGTGATGAAAACTGCTTTCGATTTGTATTCATTCACCTATTGACACTTTGCCAGGTAAAAAATCCATTGCCTGGCAATCTGAAATATAGGGTAGAAGCTGAGGAACACTTCCATCCTCAAGCTCAGTCTCTGCCCAAAATCTTGTCCTTAGACTGCATCTCCTCACTTGTCCACAGTCCTTCATCATTGCATTACCTTCGACTTTCCTCTGCCCAGTGATATATCCCCAGGCTTCATTTTGACAGTAGGTGCTTTAAGCCATTCAATACTTTCTGTGGGTGTTAAAAACAAAACAAAAACAAAAAAAAAGGCTACCCTTGTTACTAGGCAAAACAATAAAGGGGTACATTTAATTGACTTGTTTTTCCCCACACAGAAAAAATTTTGTTTGTTGTAAAACCACATATTTCATAACTGGCACGTTATTTACAGCACTTCTGATCTGTCCAACAAAATAGTACATAGCTTAACTGTTGTCTTCAAGGTGATTCTTTATTAGTCATATAACCCATTCTTCTACTGATGAGGGGAGATGAGTCAGTACTAAATATTCTATCTCCTCATACAATTGATTTTTCTGTGCTTTTTTCTTTCAATATTATTTTCTCCAACAGAGTTTTGCCAGTTATTCTTTATTAGTAAAAATCATCTGCAGATGTGCTAGAGATTTCACACTACAGCTTCAAAGACCTTTTCTAGAAACTCTGGAGAACAAAGCAATTTTTCATATCTAACTCTGCTCTCTTTTTCCCCACTAATGTAACTGTCAAAGAAAATCACAGCTATGCTGACAGTGCAATATAAATTGACTTAGATCCATACAAGACTATTTCTGCAGAGCCTCAGAGTCCAGAGATGAAAATTATGTATTATTCTAAACAACTGAACCAGCTAAAAAAAAACCCTGCTCTTGAAGACCTCACTTCTTACAGATGAGATTAATCATGAGCAAAATCCAACTAGCTCCAAGCAAGAACATCAGATTTCCAGTCCCTTACCGACTTCCTCTACCAGAACCACCACACATGGCAACAATGTCACCAGCAAACCTACTGTTGCTATTGCCAGGCTGATTCCTGCCTTCCAATAGCAAGAGACACCAGCCACCTCCTCACACCCCCACAGCTCACAGCTAGCCATCTCCCTATCCCCCTAATGAATCTTCTGCTGACATTTACTCCAAAGAATCTTTTGTTTTGTTCTGTTTTGTTTAAAGAAAAAAAAACACAAACAAACAGGAAAGTACATTAAACCAAACACTTTCAATTTATATTATTTTTGGATCACTTCCTCTGCAGTCTGCCCATGGAAAGCTAGCATTTTGCAAACTTTCAACTAAAATAAGAACAATATTCAATACCAACAGGATGAAATGAATCAATCTGCCCATGGCTTAATTCACAAAGGCAAATTTCTCTTTCACAGTCTCTACTCAGAAATAGGAAATAAAGTTCTGTACTTCAGTATCCATTTCTGCTGGAGAAGAGGGCAAAATTCGGTCAGTTCACTGTTTCTTTTGGCATTCTACACTTTTCACAGGATAAAGCCCGACAAAGGGACAGACTATGAAAACTGAGCCAGAAATGAACCGATTTACAGCCGAGTAGTAAAATCAAAATGTGGCTCAATCTGGTTATTACTCAATATAACTTACAGAAGAAATGGGTCTTTGTAAAGTCTTAAACAAATTAATTTGCTTGCTTAGCAGACTTAGGGCTTGTTAAAGGCCCACTAAGGTGCCTCATTGCTTTCAGTACTCTCGGGCTCCCTGCTCTTTCCACGTGGTACCTGGCTATAATTCTGTATTTCAGAAATTTTTATCCAACTTCAGGTGTTTTCAGAATGATGTAGAACAGCTTGAATATAGGACTGGGAAGAGGACCTGAGTTAAATTATCCGGACAAATTAGTCCAACCAGATATCCCACTACAATCAGACCCGAACTAAAACTAGTCTTTTAATCAGCTAGGCTACATGACTGAGCCATCATATATCACAGACAGCACACAAATAACCAAAAGCTAATAAAATATAATGCTGTATTTCAAACAAAATCAATCATCAATTTCTTAAAATTTAATCCAGCAACCTAGTGAACTTAGCTTTTTTTTTTTAAATCACATCTGATGAGAATTAACATTGAGCAAAGGCATACAGAGAAATCTCTAGCTTGATGAGTCTCTAAGAAAATCTGTTACTACAGGAAACATGTTCACTTCTTTAACAGGTACAAACAAACACAGCTGATGGGAAGAACACAATCAATAAAATAGTTTCCAAAAATACTAGGACTGTTTATCTTTAGATCAGATGTGAGTGATTTCAATTAGATGCAGATCTGTTCTGGTATTTCTCATCTTTGCCAGCTTGTCAGATAATTGCCTCCCAAGCAACTGTGGTTATCAGGCTTTCTCTGTTCCAACTATTAACTCATTCTTTGACACAAAAACAAGAAACCATGGCCCTTTGAGTTCTTCAAACCATGGTTGTGCAAACTTCATTCATTGATACAGCTGAAAACTTTTATTAATATTGACTACTCATCCTGCATCCGTACTTTACTCCTGTAAGTTATTACACTCATCTCTCATAAGGTAAGTACACGTGAGCCAGGATTATAGCTAAATTTACAGGAAAAAATAAAGCCAATGAAACTACCTTTCACTTCCCATACATCACACATGTTTACATGTTTCCTCAAATGAGAGCCACAGGCTGCTAAAAAATAACACGGTGCCTTAAGAAGAACCAGTGCTTTTTTCACCCCTGAGTTGCAACATTTGTTTGACACTGGCTTTTACACAAGAGGAGTGTGGATGTGTTCTATTTGTAGAAATCTGTGGAAGGTTTGGGGATCTATCCAGATGAAAGACAGTGTAAAAATATGCAGTTATCATCAGTATGCTGCTGTTTCACATAACTTCTGGCAAAATGGAACCTGTAAGATCTACTCAACTTTCTGTAACTAAAACATTATTAGAATAATCATGTTTCACCATGAAAAAATATTACTAGACACAAAGGAAGACCTTAACCATTGCTCAAAATAGGTCTTTCAAAGCTGTACCCCTGAAAGCGGTTTTCTTTTTTTCCTTCTGTGATATATTTCCTTTCATAAAGGTATGTTGCAAAATAAATGCTATTCTTCATTGTGCTCTAAAAATGTCTGCTCTGAACTATTTAAACTATTTTAATTACTCTTTGTTTTATCAGCATAAATAAAATTTGCTCACTGACCCATATATTTCTTATCTAAGTGAACCAAGCTACTTCTCCTGGATCACTTAGTGCAGGTTAGCCAGGCTTTGTGAGCAGCATATAATGATATGCAAACTAAAACCATAACTTTGTCAATTTAAGGTCAAAAAGGCCTATTTGTGGTTATTATGGAAATCAGTTTAAATGCGAGGTGCCTAAACAATGTGTCTTTGCATACTGGCTCAGCAAAAAACCACAAACAACCTGCCAACATCTGCTTTTTGAAGTGTCAGATAACATTATTTCCAGGATGACATCAAGGGCCTTCATTGGCTATGCATAAGGTCAGTGAATATTAACTTCATTTACACTTGGCTGAGAATTGGCTGGTGCCAACAATAGAGGTTTAGATCCTCTGCTGAGCAGGGTTAAAAACTGACAGAAAGCTGCCATTGAGGAAGATGGATGATCGTACTAGCTGACCCTATTCCTCCCCAAGTGTCACAGCTTCAGCCTCTTTTCTATCTCTGCAACAAAAGACCCTCTCTGAGCTTCCCAGTGGCCTTCAGCTTTATTGGTGCTAACAGGCCCAGACATTTTCATCGATTGGATTCTCTACCTCTTAAACACAAGAGCTTGCCCTCCCTGGCTAGCCAAACCTTGGCACAGATGTCTTTTTTTGTAATTGCTTCTCTGCTGTCTGTTGGGAAGGATGCAATCGGACAGGCGAACATCATGTCAACACAGAAAATGCTTCACCATTTATCTCGGTTTCCCAATGGCATTTTAAGGAAAGTGATATGCTCTTTGCCTGGGGGTGGGGTTTAACCCTTCAATGGCTCCAAGTGTCTATAAATACAGAGGAAGAAGTTGCTGTAATAAAACTCTACTGTATTTGTCCTACACATAGTTTACAAATGAGAAATTAGTTTTTACCAATCAAACTGCTTCAAATCCACATCTCCATGTATGCTTCCACATCAGATCCCAAAGGGGCTTTTCAGTCAAGTTCAAAGTATACATTTAAGGCTTGAAAAGTTAATATGCAAACATCTGTAGAATTTACAGTCCATTTAAATCTGAGGTCACAAACATAATAAAAACCATAAAAATACACCAGGAGCTTAAATGGATTAGAACGTATCTATAGCATGAAATGAAAACAATCATTCTAACATTTGAATGGCAAAATGACTCAAGAAAGAATATAAAGGAAATATAACAGAGTTGTATAGAATGTTTCAGTGTTGAACAAAAACAAACCTGATGTTCTTTTATTTTTTTTTCCCCAAACATCTGCTACTGGACATTGCTGGCAAAAGAGTTATGGATTTGACAAGTCACTTGTTTGATCCAATACAGCAATTCCGGTATTTGTGCATACACCATGGAAACACCCAGGCTCCTATTGTAATTTATATATTTTCCTAGATTCTGGGCTGCACTACATGTGCTCTGTGCCAGACTGACTGTTCAAAGCCACCCTTAAAGGCACTATGTCTAGCCAGGGGACTGGTCTATTGCTGAGGTGCAATCAACAGGATTATAGCAACCCTTGTTCTGCCTAACATAGATTCATAGCCAGAAGGGAAGGAGCACAGATTAAACACCCCTATTAACACCCATGGCTAAAGTTATCTAGCAGTTACTGGCACAACTCTCAGAACTAGCAAGGAACTGATGAAAAAACAAATAGGTGGGAAGACATCAAAACTGATCCTTTACAGAGATATAGGGTTTGTATTAAATACTATGGAATAATTATCTCAAATCATAAGGCAGAAATACCAAATACAGGGGAGGTCACAAAGTTATAGGGGAAAAAAAGCAATCCAACCTAGCAATTCATTCTGTGAAGGTAAGTGAAAGTATCAGCCACCAACATTACCTCTGTGCCACGACACAGTGCGGCAAGATGGATCAAATTATTTCACTTCTCCAGTAGTGTTTATAGTTATAATTGAGGAAAGGGATTGGGGGGTGGGGGGGGGGGGGGGGGGGGAGGTGTTATCAAGGAAAAAGTCAAACATTTTCTGCTGGAGGAGAGGAAAAAATAGTACCATTTTCAAACCAGTTGCTACCAAAAAAAAATATTTCAGTCATAAAAACAGTAGAAAAGAAAACCCAGTTGTAACTCAACCATAAAATGAAAAGATGTACTATGAAAAAACATGCGTGAAAGTAGCTGAAGTGATTTTTGAAAATACTGTAATACATATATTTCTTGGAATGAGATGTTTATTGCATACAGCCTACCGCAATATAAAGTAATGCAATTGTGTGACTGTACACCAAGATTCATGATGACTTTTTTCTTTTTTTTTTTTTTTACACTGCTGGAAGGGAGTATTGCCACAGTAATGAGGAAAACACACATTTTTCATATTTGTAGTAATTCCTATTAAACAAACTGCTTTTAGCAAGGACAGCAAGACTGGGCCCTTGGTCTTTGTGTTCATAACAGATGGTTATGACATGAGGCCAATTCCTGTTTTTCTTATTCTCACAAGCAGTCCTGAGAGACTCATTATTTTATTTTTTTTATTTTTTTTTATGAATAAGCAAGCAAGAGTTTATTCAAGGGAAAATAAGCAATTTTGCAGCAGAATGTTTGTGATGCCCTTTTCCAATGGGTAAAAGTAGGAGTTCTGCCTCATTGAAACACCTTGCCAACCCCAAAGAAAGCATTAAGGAACTCCAGTTGAAAGTACTTTGAAGAAAAGATAGAGAACTGGCACGTAAGTATGAAATGATAACAGCTCTTAACAGATTTCCCCAATATGCTTCAGAAACTGCTATCAGGGACAGAGATTGGCAAGGGATTCCCAGCAGCATGCTACTTCCATCTGGACTGGGTGGAACTATAGTGACTCCCAAAGCCTGAAAGTTATGGGGATTTTAGAGAAGACCAGACAGATCCAAATTTTAACCTATAGAGATGTATAATGTGTATGGTCAGACTTTGCAAACGAAGATCTGGGAAGGGCTCTCCCCACGTGGGTGTTCAAGCCTGCACAGTAGATTTTTTAGGTGAGGCACAGCGGGCGCAGAACTGGCCCCACCGTTTAAGTCCTAAGGGTCCATCTGCCATGGCCAAGTGAGCTTGGACAGTGACAGGGAAGTCCTCGTGACTGTCACAGCACCCGGTACTAATGTGGCTGAGACCTGCTTAGCACCAGAGATTTGATGGGATCAGATGGCAGGGAGACAGTGAACTGCGAGGGGTTGGTCCCCACTGAGACTCAAACTCAAGTCCCTGGGATCCAGAGTCCAGAGTGCTATCCATTACACCACAGGACCGCCCCTAGAGATGTGTAATAACACAGGAGAAAAACAGGAGGTTTTGCCCCATGGATAATGACAGGAAAAGGGCTCCAGTCAGAAGAAGTTCTTCTTTTCCACCTTAATGAGCTGCCCTTCATCTGTTTTAGTTAATAAATCCAAGTCAACCATCATACATTTGTAAGTATGTTCAGAAAATTCAAATTTAGAGAAATTATGAGAAATAGGTATCTGTGAAGCAGATGCTTATCACAAATTGAAGATGTGCAGGCTGTTCACCTACACAGGAAAGTTTTATCTCTTTAAAAGGCTATACTGTCCACAAACCATGATATGGTGTTTCTTTAGCTAAGTACTACCACTGCTGTACGAGCAAATGCCCACCACAAGAAGCAGGAGGAACTCAGTCACTGTTCCGTTCACACACAAGATACCCAGACTAGGGGAGGTGTAATTTGCACGTGACACACTCTTACGGTAAGAGCTTGCTTCTATCTCCTTTAAAAGGAAGTGTGAGGGTACCATAAGGGTGTGTTCATTTAACTGAACATAAATACACTACCAGCTCAGGGAAATGGAGACAACTGCTATGATTACAGATATTTAAAACTCACTTCTGAAGAGACCACAGAGACTGCACGATTAAAAAACCTCTTCCACCTCCACATTTCAAGGAAACATAAATTAGGGGTCAGGGATTTTCCTCTATCTAAAGAAGTATTACACTACTATCTATCTATTAGGTAAGTATGTATAGCATTTTATGAAGCAACATTAAAAATTTTGTTTCAACCTGAATGCTTAAGCACCTCAGTCACTCACAGCTAGAAACAGCACGATGACATGTTACCCAGACTTACCAGACTAAACTGAATTCTTCGTTGGTCACCACAGTGTGAGAAAGGGAAGGCATAACTTCCAAATCAACTGATTCTAGGATACATGGAAGGATATTCTCCCTTTCAAAAGAAGGGCAGCCTGAGCAAAAGATCTTTTTGTGTATGTGGAGCTGCTCTGTAAGGTTTCTATGTACTCAGATGACCTGAGCAGGTTGTTTGTGCATAGTCCCAGAACATGTCCATCAATCAGTGTCAACATTCTTCCAATCTCCACTCTGATGGGCAACTGACAGTCAGTTATCTTGTGAATGTTAATTAGTAATGAATACCCTTGTCACTGCTTAAATACAGAAATATCTTTAAATGGTGGAAATTTAAAAATGGAGTTTGTTTTGTGGGAACAGGGATTGCATTTTCATTTAGTCTTTGTATTAACAAGAGAAATAAAATCCCTCACTTAGAGATTGCACATCATTTGTGCTATCAACATGTGCTTTATTTTCTAAAAAAACACTCATCTTTACTCTTGCAATCCAATTTTGAATTTTATCTTCCTGGATACATGATTTTTACAACAGTAATACACAACACAGTGACAGTAGCTCTAAATATGACAGAAAATCTCTAAGATAAAAGATCAAAAGGAGGCATGTCATTGTCTTCTCCTCTGTCTCACTCGACCAGGAAAAAGAAAAAGCGTGTTTTAAAAAGATGTTATTTCTCTCCCTCGTGTACTGGCATCATTCATTCGCAATTCCACTGATAAAGACTGTTTTAATAACAGGCCAAATAAGAGACTTATTTCAACTGACAAACTAAAGCAGACAGACAAGCACAGACATTTTAAAGCCAAAGAATTGCACCTTTTAATCAGAAAATTAAGTGATATGCAACTAATGATATGGAGAAAAAGTGAACAGAAGAGTCATCACAGATTAAATATTCTTTTCCATCTGCACTATGGGACATGATTTTCAACCCCGTTTATGATTTTAAGCACATGATACTTTCACACTTCCCAGCAGTGGGCTGCAGATTAAATCTCGCTGAGATTTCCATAGGTGAGATAATTAGGTGACAATGTGGAGCCTTGAGATTTGCTAACAGTTAAAAAAATGCCCATTTGTTTTAGGCATCAAACAATGTCCACTTCTTTTAGGTATCATTTGGGGGGACTTTTTTTTCTAGCTAGTGTTAATAAAACTGTCCACATTTTGAAATCTGTGTATTTTTTAATAACAGATAAATGTGTCTTTACACAATCAACACAGAAAAATGCCACAATTAAAATGTACTCAAGAAAGAAAATAATTAATGTTATTTTTTTCCAGAAGAGTTAGTGGTGTGGAACAAACTTTTTCAATAAATTGGACAAAAAATTAAAATGGAGAGTTATCTAATTACTCTGCACATAAATTGTTTAAGAAAAAATATGTTGACATTTTGAAGCATGAGAAATCAAACATCCATGATACAATGCTTGAATTCAGCTAAGAGACTGTATCATGGACCTGATCCAAAACAACAAAATGAAGTAAAAGTACCCTCTCTTTGCTAGGGCTCCATCACATTCCAAAAATATTTCTATGTAGCAATTAAAAAAGAAATACCAAATATTATCATAAAAAAAAGCTGTTCCATGCAACATCCTTCTTTCTAACTACATATTCTTACTCGGTGTTTTAAGACTTCACGCAAAACTACACATTCTAGCAGATACAAGAGAAAATATCAGTATTTCTCCATTTGCTTTGACATACAAACACATCACTCATATAAACAAATGAAAAATCAGTTGAACTTTTCCTCCGGTTCTATCTATATATACAGTGCAAGTAATTGGTCAAGACAAAAATATGTCAACATTTGGAAACACTAGAATTTAAATATCCAAGATTAAATGTTTTATATTCTTATATATTTGTATATTTTATATATTTATATAACTCTCTATATACACATTTATGTTAAAAAGAAAGGTTAGAACCTAAGGGACTGGAACCAGTCACTCCATATTAATGGTTCTAACTGCTAGAGTGTGGGAAGAGCAAGTTTGAGCAAGAGCTAATAAAACTTTTAAACAGTGACTGCATGTTGGTTAACATGCAAGAGATCCAAGTCCAAATTCTCCTCAGCAAGCAAAATAACTGACCCAAGCCTGGAAAACTTAGTTGGGTGAGATCATGTAAATATGGCCAGTGATCACAACCACATGTTGCCCACTCATACCATGTTCCACAGACAGATTTTTGAACATGTAATTTGTTCCAGCATTAACAGAGCTGAGCTGTTTGGCAGACAAAATGCCCAACTTTTACACATAGAATAAACTTTACTTATAGAATCTCAGTTGCCAACATTCTTCAAGCATTTTCATGGTAGCTAAGCAAGGGTTCCAATATTTTAAATTAGAGATGTAATGAGATTCTCAACACTATTTATGTCCCTCTGTGAATGCAATTTGATGGATTCAAATAGGCACCACACAAACATTCATGAAATGTGTAATTTTTTCCTCAAAATCTACCCATACTATTGTTTAGTGTGAAAAAAGATGGTACAGTCAGAAAGTTCAAAGAATACTATGTTTACTACTCACAAATGAAGATTAGCTTGTAAACTGAGAAACTGAGGGGTTTGGAGGGTTGAAAGCCATAGGCAGTATGAACTTTCAAGTGGACCAGGTCATTAATCCAATCTTGGGAAAACTCCTGAGTTACTCCTTGATGGCCCATCACAAGTGGATGACAGACATCCTGACCCTCTACTGTACAGGTGTTTTAGACTTCTATTGGGAAATATGCACATGTATGCTATCTCATAAAAGTAGAACTAAAGCATATACATGGTCATTTGAGAAAAACTAGCTCTATCAACTGTCAGGGGACACTTGCAATTTATTCACATCATGAGGACACATCCAGTAAGATGAAGGGAATGTACAGTAGGTCACATGCATATGGCTGCAGGAGGCCACCATATCAATCTGCTGCAAGAAGACCTCCAAATATCACTTTCAAGGTCCACCTAATTCAATCCACTATGTTCAATCTACTGGAAAAATGAACACCAGTCATCTATACTGCATGATATATCACATTCACTAAATGTAAGAAAAGAATAATAACTAGTTATAGCCACTAACTATGCTAGAGATTAAAGATCTCACATACCAACAGCAGAGTTTTTGGATCCTACTTATATTCACTTCTCTGTACACATTTATAGCAGCACAACATCTATAATTCTGAAAATTCTAATCAAACATGCATTTAAATATGTTTCATTGGCATAGTTTTACATTTATGTATATGCTTACACATACCTAAAACTTTATCACTTTCCTCAGTAGGCAAATATAAACAGATGATACTGCTCTCCTTGAGTTAATGGCATTCTTGTCATTAAGTTCTAAGGATGAGTTCTAAGTCCTAGCCCGCAGTGCTGGTTATAGTTATCTGCATTAGGCATTGCTTCCTTAAAATAGTCATGTAACTTGTTTAGTGAAAGGCAGGAGCCCCATTTTTACACTTTTTCAGCAAGTTTATTTATGGTAAAACATACTATCATAATCTTTTTGGTTCAAAACAGAAAAAAAAATCATCAGCCAACCTGCTTTAGACTTGCTACAGCCTCTCAAAAGCCTTTGTGTATTCCATGAATACACTAAGAAATAACCTTTGCATGTCTGTACATTACATATATTTCAACCTACGAACAGTAATTTTATTGCTTGATCATGTACTTCCTTTTTTCATCTCAATCACACATATTTAAGGTATGTTCAGAAAGGTATCTTAGTATCAAAAGATACTAACAATTACAGTTAATTAGACTTTTATTGGAAAAATGCTTGACACTATTATTGCAGGAGAGCCATGTCTTACGGAGACTCACATGTAACTAATTCAAACCATAAAAATTAAGAAGTTAAAGTATCAAATTACCTTGAGTAAAAAACCCTGATGTTTGTGGCAGATGTGAGCAACTTTATCCTCCTTAAGACAGGCAGTGGGGCCACCCAGCTAAATAAAGCTGTACAGGTATACACGTTGACACGATTATGAACTCTAGAAGTATAATAACTGACCCTAACTCTTACTGCACACAGGTTTTATACTTGGTTGTCTTTGCTACTCTGATTATAAATTAGCTGCTATTAATCAAAATTTCCCCAAACGCATGTACCTTCAGAGGTATTTTGTTTCTAAATGGAAATATCTTCCTAATGAAGAAAAAGAAGAAGAAAGGAAAAAAGTGTTAAACACCGAACAGGCCCTCTCTGGTATGTTGGCATGTTGTGTTTATTAGGGAGACTCTATGAAGTCAGAATCAGTCATTAATGGAAAAGTATACAAAATTTACTCCTTCATCCGAGCCACCAGGCACACACTGCTGATATGTCTGAGAGCAAGAAATGAAAAATGAGATGACCACAGAAAAGAAAGTTTCTGCTGTGAACTATTAACCAGATACTATTCGCTTTCACATTTTTCTTTAATATTAGGGACAAGAAAACTCACTGGGACATATATAGGCAGCAGAAAGATTTGGAAGCGCACAGAGATAAAAGTTTCTCTAAATAAGAAGAGTGTTCATAAAAATGTCTTAAATACATTTGCTATTGCTGCTGTTTTTACAATAATGCAAGGTTATAGAAGAAATTAGACACACCATTCCCTAAAGAGAAGTTTCTTTTCATGAAATTAAAGATGCACAATGGTGAATGAAATGGTGAACCTGCCTTTTTGCTTGTTTGTTGGTTAGTTTGTTGGGGTTTTTTTGTTCTGTTTGACACCACAACACACTGTGAAGGATTATGGTAGAAAACATCTACATATTTTTCCTTTCAAGTGGTCGACTTTTAATAAGCTCCTCAAATATACTTTTCTAAGTATTTGAAGGAAATTCCTACAAACTGTTTTATTCTCAATTTTGTTCCAGGCTTAAGATTTTACAAACAAAACAGTATTTATATTACTTCTACGAGGGATAAAAAACCAACACAATAAGTATATGTATTGAGTATACTTCAAAAGATCAATCTTGTCTTTGCAGATATTAATTTCAAAATGTTTGCTTTCAATCTAAAAAGTGTTAATCCACAATAAACTGTCTATGACTTATTGTTCTTAATAACTAAATCAGTATTGCAGACAGAGCTTGCACAGTATAGGGAAAACACCAGGATTTAGTGCTGAGAAGTCAAGAAGCAATAATTTTTACTCTATAGTTCAAGAATAATAAGCATGACATTAACTGAAAAACAACATTAAAACTATCTCCAGAGTTTCTGAAATAAAAACAGAAAGATATTCTTAAGGATTTAATACTGCCTAATATACATAAAGTGTTGGTGGGAAGCAAATATTTTAACAATAACAGAGAAAGTTTGGGATGCATCAAAATTTAAAAGCTAATCTAGTTAAGCAAACATTTTGCCCAAATAATATTCTCTTTTCTTTTCAGCTTCAGTGCCAAACAGTTCTCCTTACAGTTGTCCTACTACTAAAATGAGAACCTCAACTTCATTCCTTTACTTAAGGCTCCTTATTTTCAGAGACCAATTTATGCTTTGAACTGCAGTCTTATTGAACAACTTTCAACAGCATTTCACCATCTAAATAATAACGTTTTACAAACACGTAAAGGTGATTACATAAAGAGTTATTAACAGGATCCTCTATTTTCTGTGATCCATTCTTCCATTAAATGATCCTCACTTCAGTTTCTCTATAACCTACTAATTCCCTTTTTCCAGTCCCTGAAACCTTGTTTTATACATAGGTTTTGTTTTTTCTTAAAAAGCTAACAGTCATATTCAAGAGAACACATAACACTTGTGGTCCCCCTAACAAGGCTTTCTGTACTCAGAAATTAAAGAATACTTATTTTTAGTAGTCTAATTCTGAGAGGTTAACAAACTCTGGACAAAACCAAAACCCCACCAAAACAAGAACAAACAGAAAACCACAAACAAAAAACAAAAAACCAAAAACACACACAAAGAAAGCACCAAAACACCCCCCTACAAATTTCCAAGCAGGCAGTTTCTTTTTCAGCAAGGAAAATATTTTTATGCTTAGAAAATGGTAACAAAGCTATCAGATGCCTATGGCACCCTTTGTAAGATTTCTGGGCAGGAAAGTTTGTTTCAGAAGCAAGATGTATGGTTTTGGGTAACAGACTTGACAGGATGAGATTCCACTTCTAAATAGCAACTAGAGCTTCATTTAGAACAAACAGGAGATAGACCTTATGGCTAAGGAGTTAACGGCCCAGCTGTTCAGCAACCATAGCTAATTCAGCAGTGGCATCCCAGACCCATAAAACAGACATCTTTAGTGCTTCCCCAGTAACTAAAGGAGAAATTACTAAGACTCTGTTAGACTTCATTGCTGGCTTTGTTTTGATTTCAAAATCTATGCACAGCAGTGAATCTGGTGAAAAAAACCCCAAACAACTACCACGAAATAAATGTAGTTTAAGAAACTGATATTCATCAAATCTCTAGAAAAATGCAAAAATAAAAATAATTCCTGGGGACAGCAGAATTTGGGAAGAACAACAGAGAGGCAAGCAGAAGGCAGGCAGAGAAGAGAGGCTGGAGAGGGAAAGAGCTCTACATTAAACTACGTTATCCAACAATTTCACTTCCAAGATCTGGGCTCCTGATTTCCCACCTGCATGTGCTACTTCACTTCTTTCAGCTATTCTGTAGCAAAACAACTAGTTCATTGGAAACTAAACCTGTTGTCAGTACCTCTGCAGTTAATTCATTTTAGGGATCACTCTGATGGCATTTTGGATGAGAACTACAGGTTTGGACTGCCATCATCACTTAATCACTTCAAATTCTGTCACCGTATTTCTCACGTGTTTTCATGTGATATGAGAGGATGCTGTATCATCAAAACTATGATGACTTACTATCATACTAATCAATGGAATTCAGACACCTCACGCAAGGGAATGCTACAAAAAAATTGTATCTTTGGGTCAAAAGACATGCAGAGGACACCCGAAACAAATGTTATGAAGCATGAAGTATTTTTTCCAGGTGATAGCAAGCCCTGACCACGGAGAACACAGGCCATCTTGTTTTACTACATTTGGAAATTACTTTTCAAAGAGGACATGTTTAACAGTGGACATAGCTCCTCCCCTTCTATTCACTGTGCTTACACATCCAAAAAGCTGAAGGATATGAACAAAGCAGGTCAAAGAAACACAATTTACTTAGGGAGACTGATAAATTGTGAAAATCATCTTCTTTACGAACACTAGAGCATTTGGAAAGAAACCTCCATCAAGAAAATATCTTTCTACCACATCTCTCTGACAAGAAGGGCAATCAGAAGACTCCAGGATGAATGAAAGTCAAGACATCAAACTTTCTAGAAACTCCAAAGAGGGCTGGAAGCACAAATCACAGCTCTGCATTTGATAGTAGAAACACCTTCAGTATTCTTGATCATCTAGGTAGGTCTTACTTTTATTTTAGAAGTATCTAGTATATTTTTCTGAAGGATGTTGGGATCTTTTGGAAAGTTTGCTTGAGTTTTTTTTTAATTAAATAGTTCATATTCAGCTGTAGCTGAGACCTGATATCAGATCCCATTGATCTTTCTTTCAAAAAGGGACAGAAAAATGATGTTAGGGAATAAAAAGGGGAGGATGTTGATGCTCTCTTGCTGAACTTCTACTCACTTCTGAGGAAATGTCAAGACCCAGAAATTCCCTCAATTCTCTGCTCTGGTTCAGTTTGCTGAGACTAATTACATTCTCTTCCCTAGAGTAATATTGGAGGCAAATGGAAGGAAGGTAACTCTTCTTCAAAAAAGAAAACATTTAGAGTCTTGATGATATAAATGCCATTGAAAAACATTTCTACCATTCCTAGCTGTCTCCAGAAAGCAAAATATTATCAAGTTGAAAATGCAGGAATGTCAAGGTAGACTACTCAAGCTGCAGGTCATCCACAGCTGTTTTTGACACTGCCTGAGCTAAGCTCTACAACCAATTCACAATATGTGTAACTTGGGATTTTTAAAGCATTGTGATGTTATTTTTAATGACAACTTATTCACATTCCTCCCTTAATTCATTGCCCTTTATTAAGAAACTTGTGGCACATCAGCTTCTAAGTGGAGTAACATTAAAAAACAAAACACACAAGAAATTAAAAAAAAACCCCAACCATAACCACATATACTTTACTACAACTAGGCTGCACATATGGCAGATTAAGTCTCTGGATCTGTTATCAAGTAATATCTCACACAGTGAAGAGATAAAAAGTTTGTCCCAAAAAAGAAAAAAGAGAAGGAACAGATGCAGCTTGCTGTCTGGCACAGTGTACAGCACTTGACGAAGTCTGGAAAGAAAGGCTTGCAGCTCCCTTTTTACCTCACCAAGACAAATGTGCAAATAGCTGTAATTCCCTCCTCATTTAAGGCCAATAAAACAACTGTTAATGCATACAGTATTATAATATGTTTAACAGTAAAATCCACCCATTTGGCTTCCCCTAGGATTCTGAATTTTTGGACTTGGTGCCCAATCATCTATGTAATTTCTCAGTTCAGTAATATTAAGAGAAGCTTCCCACCTTCTGAAATATACTCTACTGCTCTGATTGAATAATGCTAATTCTCTCTCTCTACCTCCAACTAACATGAAACAGATGAAAAATACATTATACTAGAAGGTCTCAAAGAATTATTTTCCCCTTCAAATACCAATCACTCATTGCAGTGTACTTCTTACACACGTAAGAAGTACATTACATTAACTGAACTCCAATGTGAGAAAAAGTAAAAATTTGACTTATTGGGAGCCTCTACTACAGTTACCGTGAAGTCAGCTGGGGTTTTGTGGTTAGGTTGGGGTTGAGGTTTTTTTCCAGAACAGATTCAATACATGGTGTTGAAAGAACTGAATACGCTTAAGTACCTTTCTGATACTTTTGCTAAGGATCCTACAAGATAGTCCTTTAAAATGTTTGACTTCCATACCTAAGCCTAGTGCCACACCAGCAGACATAAGATCAACACTGAGGAAATAGTGTCCTTGCACATAAGCCAAAGAATCCGCAACTGAACGTTTAGAGTCTCACCTATTTTTCTCATGTTTGTTTAACACAGCTTTAAGATTTTGCTTTAAATTACATTTGTGAGCTCTTTGAAATCTGCTTTGCTTATGTATGAGTGTTATCATGATAGACCACTGAGGTGGCAGGGGTTCTTTGGCAGTCCTATGACAAGAAGTAATCAGTGTACACTAAAAGAAAAAAAAATTAATTTAGTTTGAAAGATCAAGCAATTAAGAAGAAACACATAGGACACCATTTTCCAGGTTATATGTTTCACTATTCATGATTGTTTTCTTCCTTACCCTTCCCAGCACCACCAGTTGCTGACATTCTTAAGAAAAAAAAAATCTGGCAACACATCCAGTGCCGAGTTGTGTATAAATCAAAATTCAATTGTTTTAGTAACTGAACTCAATAAATTTCACACACAGGAGATGAGATGTATGTAAAATCAACACATTATTCAGTCAGAGCCAGCCAATCAAGCTAGTCTTAACACAGATCAAATTCCCCAGGGAGTTACTGGCTGAAGAGCTACTGGGGACTACAATGTGGCTATCTATTCCTACCTTTGATACAACACAGCCAGATAAGGTATTATTCTGAATCTTTAAAGGATCATCATATCGTGCTAAGCTAATTCAGCAGAGCTTTAGCAAGTGTAAGAGAAGAATCAGGTTTCTGCCCATCCTGACAGAGCACAATGCTTTCTACCCTAAGAAGTCCCAAAGAAGTCATGCAGCATGCCAAGTACAAAGTATTTGCAGAAGCAAGCCTTCAGATAGGGCTATAAAAGCTCTGGGTTAAGGAAACACACATCAGCTTGCTTCTGCTTGATCTGTTACACAGCTTGACAGTAACAGATAGCCAGTTGCATTAGTGTCAATGTTCAGATAAGTTTTTCTCAGTATCTGTCACAAAAAACCAGACACAGTATCAGTGTGCCAGCTGTATTATCGGTCACTACATAGTTAATCATATTTAATAACATCCTCAAGCACAGACATGACACACAAACAGCAATTACTGTGCACCACAGTCACCCAGATCATTCTGACTCGGACCTGCCAACTCAGCACACTTTCAACAAGTGCCTGCCCACCACCTTTTCCCTCTCAAATACATTAGCTTGCCTCAATATGGGGCCAGAGTTTGTTTTGAAACTCTTAACAGGATCACTGAAAGAAAAGAGGAAAAATACCATAAATGATTCTCTGGACTGTTTCCAGAGTAGTGTGTTCTCCTAGCAATTGCTTTGGAAGCAAGCCAAAACTGGGAAGTGTTCTTGCAAATGAGCACACTGCTATGTTCAAGTACAAGTTATCATTTAATTCTTTTGTCAACATCAGCGCAGTTAGAAATTAAGATGCCTGATTATTAAAACAGGTTACTTGAATTCCAGTTACCAAACATCAATTTCTTCTCTATCTATCCCTGTCACACTCACTCAGCTCCTGTCCCCCACCCACTTCCCAACACACAATGAGGGTATTTTTTATACTTTCTGCCCTTTATTGAAAGTGAAATAACATTAATGTATTAATTACATCAACCATAACTAGGTCTGTAATCAAGGGCAAGTGAACTAAGAAAAGAAATCAGTCACTTGGAAAATAATATTCAAAAACCTCAAAATAAACTTCTATGAGACACAGAACTTGATATTTTTAACAGAGCTTTAATATAGTCTCCTGAAAGGTTTTGTCCAGGTAGTTTTTCACATTACAATTACTCCTAATGTGATCACTTTCTACAGTGTAAAAGACTTCATCCCTTCCCAACAAAACAAAGAAAAATTTGTGCGGGCTACAAAAGCCTCAAATCAACTTCAGCCACTTCACCTTGTACTGAATTTCCTCATAAAAACTTGTCAAAAGCACAACTGTGTTTTTTCTGAGGACAAATTATTAATAAGTAGACTCATTTCCTTTGTTTTAAGGTGTCCTTAATTCTCTACAGATTTTGAAGTCCTCACACAGGCACCTCAGACTCAGTGGCTGTTGTCATCTTTGTTTTTGAGATTATGGACATTTCTTCTCTTCACAGATTTGTGGGGGATGGTTTTCCAGTTTTGGACTTACACCATTTCTCAACAACAAATGTCTGCCTACCTTGCAATAAAAATATGGTGATATAAAACTCCTTTTTTAATCTTACAATAAAAATGATAGACTTTGTATTAAATGCACATGAAAATACCTGTCTTCAAACAAACTGCCTATTCCTTTGCTTTTACCGTAAGCATGCTAAGCAGAAATGTCTTATACCTGTAGTCCCAGAGAGAGGAATGCTAAGAATAAGTATCATTTTAAGAACACGCTGAGTTAGTCTGAATTAGAAAGTACAACTCAGTTGTCTCTGATTTGCTAGTATTTTAAAATAATCACCATGATCTTACAGCAAGCCAAATATTTAGAGTTAGTTTAATGCAAAAATATACTGTAGAAAGGAACCCACACTTAATTCTGAAAATTAGATATTCTGTTTGAAAGATACTGTGTTTGAATTTTTTACTCACTTGACATGAATCTCTAACTCAGTTTTTATTGCATGTGTATTCTTCCCATTACTAACCACACTCTATTCTAAGTTTACTACCTCCACTTTAGTTTCCTTGTCATTCTGTCATGGATCATGTGAAAAAACAAAGTGTTTACCTACTCATACCTGACATCATTGATACAATGTTCTGATACATATGACTTGCTCAGCATTACCAAGAAGTACAAGAAACAACACCTTAACCAGTTTCAAATGTTAGTCCCAAACCTATATTTATACTTCATACAACTTCAACTTTTCTTGTTTAAATTTAAAAATGCAGTATGCAACCACTGATTTCCATAATCAGACTGCCTGACTGCTTTAAATTAAACAGTGTGAACTTGACAGATTGAGGATCAAAAAATCCTTAAAAGCAGACTGATCATGTATTTCTCTTGAAAAAAAGAAAAATAAAAATAAGCTGGAAGAACATGACCTATAATTTACAGCAAGTTGTGTGTTTACTTACGTTCACACGTGTCTCCTTTCTGCTGGTATCCTGCTTTGCAGATACATTTTCCAATAGGCACTAACCATTCTCCCTCCGCGCTACAGTGCATCTTCGGTGAGTTCTCTGCCTCCTCCTCTGCACTGCTGACACAAGTTCCTCGCACTTCTACTAAAGAGGAAAACTCTGAGCCAGTCACTGTGTCAGGAAAAATAGCTAAGTTCTCAATGATGGACCAGCACTTCTTGTAGTAGACTTTGACAGAGACCAAAGCAATGCAGGCCCCTACATCCTGAAATGCAAGATAGAATCCTTTTTTGGACAAAGGTCCAATTTCTCTCACCTCTGTGTTAAGTTTCATTTTTCTCTCCCCAAGATCACCCTGGGTAAAACTTTCATCTGCTGCAATAGTGTCTATTTTTACATATTGGTTTTCTCGGATATTCCTGCCAGTGTCGTAGTCTGTTTCATAATAATACAAGTTAAAAGTTTCTTTACAAGTCCCCAGAACTCCAGGAAGACTGTTACAATCCCTCAGAGTGAATTTCAGTTCTACAAAAATCCTTTGTGCATTGCTTTTTGCAATCCAGTTAGTCCGAAGCCAGTTGTTTTGGTTTGATTCCATCACCTGGCATACCTGGTATGTTCGTATAGGAGTGTAGTTTTCATCCAGTCCACTAATTTCTTCCCACTAAAATGATAACAAACAGTTAGTAATACAACAAGAAGTATGTCACCAGATGTAACTACTGTGTATTTTAAAAAACTTCACACCATTCATGTCTCCCTACTTTTTAACAGTAGTCTATTTTTAAAAATGCTCTTAAGCACTTAAATGAAGTAAATGTGTATTAATGCAGCTCTCTCTGCCTCCATATCTTTCCTACATACTAATAACTTCTAAAAATCATTGTCATATCAAGGGCAGAGTTGCAAAAGGGCAGCTTCAGAAAACGCTGTTCAGCATAGCAGGTTCTGACTACATACTGGGCTCTCACACATTTCATTAAGGTCACAATGGTTGTGGGTAAGCAAAGACTGAAAGAAGGGAGGCAGCTTCTCTTCCAAAGAAGTTTAAAAATCAGTAAAGTCTTAAAAACTGAAATTGCCTAGCATTACAGTATGTAAAATTTGTTACGTAAAACTTTCAGTTTAGTTCTATAGAAAGCATGGGATTAGGTCCTGAAACTTGTGAGTCAGATGGTTCTCACTCCTATACAATCAAAGTGGTATAGAGAAAAGGCAAGATCAAATGACAGAATTAAAAATTTAAAAGCAAGAAAACATTTTGATTGTTCCCTATTCATTCAGTCCATCTTCTGTTTTATTTACAAACCAAAGAGGAAAGTGGCACTCCTCCTCACC
Source organism: Pithys albifrons albifrons (assembly GCF_047495875.1). Classification (NCBI taxonomy): domain Eukaryota; kingdom Metazoa; phylum Chordata; class Aves; order Passeriformes; family Thamnophilidae; genus Pithys; species Pithys albifrons. Next base: position 37,765,435 of record NC_092459.1, read on the forward strand.
TCACATTTTGTCCGGTGGCTGCATCCATGTCAAGAAGAGCAAACTTCATTTAGTTGAGAGTTCAAATGAACCATGATATTACATACAGAATTAAAATCAAGCCACATGACTCAAAGTCCACTGGGTCAAAGCCTGCAGTTTTTGATGTTGCCTCTTTAGGTCACCAACTATGTAATCATCTGGTAAGCCTGTAAGAGCCCTTGAGTCTTTAACAACCTTTGGTAATGTGAGAATTTGCATCTCCAGCAGTGGAGAGCTTTCCACTAAAATCAACCGGGCAGATCTGCCCAGATGTAACCAAAATAATACCTGTCTTTCACCTTTTTTCACATTTCTTGTGACATTTCACTGACTGCTGAAAACACAGCTGTAATAAATTAGAGGAGGGGAGTGAGCTTTCCTCACCCCATCATACAAGCAACCACGACTAGTCCGTATGGCACTTGGCCCTCTGGCCCTGTGTCAATAATGCACTTAAGCTCACGCTTAAGATCAGTGAGAGTACTTATGAGCTTAATGGTAAGCATGTGCTTAAGTGCTTTGTGGGACTAGTATACTCAGCACCTCTGTAGGATGGAACATCCATTGTCATTCCTTACACCAGCAACCAAACATGGAAGGCATTGGTTTCCCAGACTGGGAGCCATGCAGTATACAGTACTTTGCAAGACTATTTGACAGCAAATGAGATCATTTTAATGTTGTCTGTTCCAAGAAAAAGCAGATGTGACTGAATTGATGCTGGAAGTTATCACCACAAAATTAATCATGGCTGCAGATGCTGAAATGCACAGAAGTTGTAAATATCAATGCCCATTTCAAGGACCTACAGTTAATACAGATGTGGTATACATGGCATTATATATGCATGTGGTATTAAATGATTGAAATACATTAGGAAATGCTCATGGAGTTAACTGCAGTGACTGCATAATGAACTGTATTAACCTCAGAACAAAAGAAAGTCTATCTTCATATAAGATTTATTAGATCCGAATGAGTAATACTTTTTTCACCTCTGTAAGAACTAGTACAAACAAGAAAGAAAAAAGGGGTCTTGGACTTTGGACTGAGAGGGTTTTGGCCATGTCACAATAATAGAAAGACATCTGCCCATCAAAGAAAACCCAAGCAAAAAATAAAACAAAACCACAACCGAAGAATCCCACCAAGATGACATAAAGGCTAAAATTTCACTCATTTTCATATTCTCCATTTAATATCAAGTACTGCTATTTGCTTTGGGGTTTCTTTGAGTTGATTTGGGAGTCTTATTTTATTTTTTATCTTGTGGAAGCACTCTTCCCTCAAAACACCAAACCAGATTCTGCAATGAGATATTCAGTTGACAATGTATTGTATCTTCAAAGTGAAAGTAACTCTAATGCACCATAGAACAGAGTCTGTCTCCTCGGGTTTTGATGAGGACTGTTTGACCAAAACAAATGTCCACTCCTCCCCTCAAAAAAACAACAAACAAATTGAAACACACACAAAAAGTAACTAACAAATAAAATACCTATTTTTTGTCATATAACACAAATGAGTCTTAGAGTTAAAAGCCCATTACAAGAGACTAGCTAGTATCAGAGAGATTCTTGTGCTACAGTCAAGGAAAACACCAAAAAACTCAATTCACACGAAAGTCCTACTTTTTTGTTATTGCTAGCATTAAATATATTAATTTTTTCCTCTGCAGGGGAAAACAAAATACATCAGTCCCCCAGGATGCTTCCAACTATGGCATCCAAGCTCACACTTCATTGGAGTGATCAATTCTATCACAGCTTTTATATCAAGAAAAGTCAACTTTTCTTTGTCCTGCTGCAAAAGACGGTGATATACATGCAATTGCATTTGAATGTGTCCTGTTCTATTGGATTCAGTTTATGGTATTTTAACTTCTTAATTATCTTAACAATGTTAAATGTAGCATTTGCAGTTGAATGAGGCATTTAATGAGTGTCTGATCGACACATTCCATACTGTGATGATGCAGTAGTTTCTCAAGAAAATTTTCTGTTTATTCCCATAATTCTATATTGCATAGTAGAAAATTCAGTAATTAAAATTTACATTATTAAAATGGTAATTTTGCGTTAATTTACAGACAACTTTTTCTGAACATTTTCACGCATACAAATCTAGCCATTAGTTTTCACTCACTTTTAATTCCTGATAGAAATTGGCTTCTACCTCTGAAAGTTGCCTTTTACTATTTGTTGAACTCAACTCTACTTTCATTTTGCAGTATGCTGACATGTGCAACATGTGTTGACATGTCTTTCATTATCTACAGGTTAGCCTAATATAACTGTGGCCAAGCTAATCTTTCAAACACCTCTGGTAAAGGCTTCAATCAGTGCAAGACGCTAATGCCAAAGTTATTAGCCATCATGCACATTGAGCTCACATTACATTCTCTCCAAAGTCCGTAGATTAGTTTCCAGTTTATGCTTGTATTGATATTGCAATCTTGCTTTTAAAGAAAGATACTTTCACATTTTCCTTCTTCTTATTTAAAGGATTTGTTACACTTCTATATTCCCACCCACACTTTACGCTCTTCTGGCTCCAGATTTCTTAAAGGGCTGAAGATTAAGGGACTGATCCCCCAAGTTCTCATTCATGAAAGGAGTTACAATAGATTCAGCAAGACTGCTTCCATGAGTAAGAACAGTCTATATAATTAATCGTTTGTCAAACTGAGCTCATGTAGAACTGAGCTGAGGCAGGACGATACACCTGAAATGATGATATCTTCCTGAAAATGTTCTTCCTCAAGGCTTGAGGAGGAAGGGGTTTCATAACATTATAATTTTTAATTCAGACTGAAAGCAGCATTTCTCAATTGACATATATAATAAGGAACACAATAACACTGATGTTTCTAAACATGTCAATTTTATAATAGTGTATTTTACAATGGTACATTTCATAGAGTACTATGAAATCAATTTGTAAACAGGCTGGAAGTGGCCTTGACCACACAATTTGTGCCTAGTTGGCAGATATCAAGCTCCTAGACTTGGGGATGTTTCAAGTTTGGAATATCATTTCAAACACATCTGCAGTATAAATGTTTTTATTCTAGAGCACTTCAATCTGTGCTATTCACTTACAAAGAAAACATCGTAAAAAAATTTATGATCACCCATTCTACAGAAAATGAAAAGTATATTTTTAGAAAGTTTCCACACAGAAGAAAACCTGATGTTTCTAAAGGAAGAAGGAAAAAAAGTGATTTAAAATATTGTGTTATAAATACACAGAGTAATCATTTGTACAGCACAAAGGAGCAGACTACAAAACATAAAGGTACCAAGAACATTTAGGTCAGTTTCTATAGAGCCTCTTGCTTTTAATTAGCTAGTACATTTCTACACTGTAACCTGAGGATTCATTCTGAAAATGAAGAAGCCATAAAGACTTGGTATGATTACCGAGACAAATATGAGGGTGAGCTAGTTTAAAGCAGGTCTTTCAACTGTTATAGTAAAGTAACTGCTTGTCTCTAGGAACTCGGTTTTTGCCTGGAGTACTTACCCCATTGGGAGGAGAGGAAATCCATTCCAACTCTGTCTGTTGTGCTTTAGAGTCCAGCAATATTACTAAAAAAAAAGGAAAAAAATAAATTTCATAGTTTGTTGAATATAATACATGGGGATATAAAAGAACAGAATTTGAACTTTCAAAAGTGATAGAATTTTTACAAAAATTATTATTATTTTTCTTCATAGTATTAACAAATTATCTGCAACAACTGTACATTTACTTGTAAATAGATGATGACATGATTATGCAGCATTCATATACACATTAATCTTTACAATTGCATTGCTTCAAACAAAGTGGAGGTTTTTTTAGTGCTCTAAAGTGTTATTAATCAGTCATTTAGAGGCATGCTTCCTCCATCTCCTTTGTTGTAAGGAGGACATTTCCCATATGCTGGTTATTTCAATCAGCTTAAAACAAACAAATACAGACCAACATTTCAAAATGCTTCCAAACTGATTTAGACAGGACAGGTCTATACCTTACCCAGAGCTGCACTGAAAAAGCAATGATCTTGATTTCAAGTGTCAAAGTAAAAAATACTTCCCTTAGGTGATAAAGCAGTAATTCTGTAAACACATGACAACCAGGAATACAGAAAATAAGACGACTGTGCAATTACCTCACATCTCGCATTCACAAAATCAGACTAAGTCACTTCATGGTAATGGCTTACTGAAATCTTCATTTTCATTATACCCCAGTGACATTTCCATACAGAAACACATCAGTTCTAGTAGCATCACAATTATTTTCCAGGTAAATGTAACCCCGCTTCCAAAAGTGGTTAATCACAGCCTAATAAACCAACTCTTTAGCAGATTTCTAACTTTAACCAATTCCATGTATCTTCCGTTATAAAGCTATTTATAACTTCATACACAACATTAAAGTCCTATATTTAGATGTGTGTTTTAAGGATGTAACTTGAAGCAATTTTTGTCAGGTCTTTTGAAACAAGTATAATTTTGGCTTTGGCCCTTTCTCCTAGCAGAATTTAACACAAAGTTTCAGTGAATTACTAAAAAGACGAGATGACTAAAGAAGTTATTTAAAGGTTCAGATAGTAATATAGCTGAACGCCAAACGGTAGCTTCCAGGCCTTTATTTCAGTAATGAAGTCCAACGGCTAATTAAGGATGTTTCATAGTCTCCCTCTAGAAAGACAACCTGCTTATTTCATTAAGCTCGGTTTCGAGGGGTTTTACTTTGTAACACTTTCTATATAAACCAGGTGCTGTATGAGGTGGTTTGTTAAACAGCAACATTTATAATGGTCCTGACAAAAATGCTACCACAAAAAATTTAACCATTTCAACAACAGCACAACACCCCACGGCTGCAATTCATTACACTTTTTATTTGGCAGTAATTCTCCATCACGTAGCAGTGGATGGGCACATCTCAGAAAGCAAAGACAACAAGCAAACAAAAAACACCCAAGCACACACAAACTCGTGCTCTGCAAACACCCCTTGCAAAGAAATCGTGGCGTTCCTTCTGGCACCCAAAGTTACCAGGAAAGAGCTCTCCAGGTCAGCGGCTGCTGCCTTGCTCCTGCCCCGGGAGCCGTCCTGGCTCATTCTGCAGCGCGAGGAAACGATGCGGGGGGACGGCGCCGCACTCCGCCGGCAGCCGCGGAGGTCCGCAGCCTCCCCTGAGAGGAGCACACCGGGACCCCCGGCCCGGTCTCTCCGCGGGGGAACCGAGGGTCCAGAGCAACTGGAGGCGGCGGGCGAAGCGCGAAGCCGCAGGAACGAGCTCCGCGCAGGCGGGGCGGCGACCTCTCGCCCCCTCGGGTTGCGCACATACGGCCGCGCCCCCGCGCCGAGGAGCGGGGCCGGGCGGCCGAGCCGCAGCGGAGCGACGGTACCGCCGCCGCCCCCGCCAAAACCCCTGCGGCCCCGTCAGCCATCGGCTTGGGATGGAAATGCCCGGGACGGCGGCCCCGGCGCGGAGCCCGAAGCTCTCGGATACACCCACACTTCCTCCCAGGGGGAGCGGCCCGCAGTCCCCCTATGCCTGCGCTCGCCCCGACGGTCCAGAGGACTCCGCAGGTAACGCGGTCACTCCCTCGCTTAAAGTGCCAGGCGGACCCTGCCCCGTTCCTCTCCAGCATCTCACCGCGGATTGTATTTGGCTACAGAAAGGAAACTCGGAAAACTTTTCAGCCTTTCACCCCTTCATCCCTCTGCCGTACCCAGCAGGGAGCGGGAGGAAACCACGAGGGGCTGCTGCCGCCACCGGCCCTTCGGTGGAGCCGGCGGTGAAGCTACTAAGTTACTTTTTTGATTTGTTCTGTTTTTAAACTCGCTCTTTCTTCCGCGGGAGTTTTCTGCGCTTGCAGCAGGTAGCCGCTATCAATCCTTGTCTACCGCTCGCCCCCTCCTGACCCTCCTTTGGCTAGGTGATTTTCCCTGAACATGCAATCGTTATACACCCACACTCATAAGTATAGAGGCTGATATATATAGATATAGATATATGTATATATATATATATATATATATATATATATATATATATATATATATACATGCATACACGTATTACACAAAAAAACGGGTCAGGCGCCGCCGGGAATCACCGGCGCAGCCCCGATCACAGAGCAATCCGCAGGGCAGAGCGGGACAGGCAGCCCCCACGCTCCCCCGCCTTCCTCCCTGTCCGTCTGCGCAGCACTTCTCCCGCTCCCCACCCCACGGCCACGCGTTACTACTCCCCGTCTGAGGGTCTCTGTGGTTTACAACCTCTTTAAATAAACTTTCGAAATCCTGCTAAGGAAAGGCTCTCCTTTCTTTCTCTCTCTAATCTCACCATTGACTTTTTTTCTTAAAGGGCAGAAGACATTTTAATCGAGGCATTTTTTAAGCTTCCGTTACAAGCTCAAAATGATATTTTACTGCATGCCAGCGGTTTGATCAAAAATATTGACGCATCCAGCTGAGGCAGGGGGGGAACCACCAACGCATACATATGCAGAGGCACCGAACAAGCCCTGGCTCCCCTTCCCCTGTCATGTCGTGTCGTGTCGTATGTCCCCCTCGCTCCCCCGAAGATGGAGACGGACCTTCAGCTGTCAAACGCGAGCAGGGCGCTCCTTTAAATAATTTCGGATTTTCTCAGCTTGAGAAAACATATTCCTAGGTGGACTTTGTGAATTGATTTTAAACACCTCCATCAGTCTGAAAAACTGCCTGGTTTGTCTCTGTGCGCGGGGGAAAGAAATGTCCGGGGTTCGCCTTACACAGATACAACGCTGGACTGATGGAAACCGGGAAGCCCCGTTGTGATCCGCAGACGGTGTAAAACGTCCATCCCTAAACCCCTCTCTCTCTCTCTCTCTCTCCAGCGATGTCCGGGGAGAGCACACACATTGCAAGGCACACGACGCCAGGCCGTATGTACCCTCTAAATAAATGCCCAGACTGCATGGCCAGGAGGTGCAGAACTGGCCTCCGATGCTCCGTCCCGGGTCTATGCCCGGCTCCGCAGGGCTAGAGCGCTGCAGGCCCCCGGGGGGTAGCGGCGTGGAGCTGCCCCGCAGCCTCCAGCCTCGCGCCGTGCCTTGCCTCCCACGAAACGTCCCAAGCTCTAGAACTCGGCCCTCGGCTCCTGCCCGGGGAGCAGCCGAGGTAACCCGCCCTCCCTGCACCTCCTCGGGAGGATGAGGGCTGGCTGGGCAAAGGGAGGCTCCCCTGCACGGATGCCCGGGCCGAGGACTCTACCCAGCCTTTCCATCACGTGTGAACGCTTCGCAAACCTCATTCCTAGGAGCAAAGGCAGTTGTCCCAGTCTCTCACACATACCACGCACACCCCCAGTGAATGCCTTGATCTTTCTTCCCTCCCACCTCCACTGAAAAAAAAGTCTTTTCCCCCCTGCCCCCCTTTTTTTTTCAGTAGGGTGCTGACAAGCAGCCGGCAGGAGCAGGCAGGTCCCGCGCTGAGCCACTACACAGACTTCGTGGCCAAAAGCAATAAATAAGCCCAAACTTTTGTTTTCCGCATCACCTTACCTTCTTTTGCAGCCTGTGCCTCCCCCGTGTGTGCAAAGCGGAACAGCCAGACGGAGCACAAAATAATCCAAGAAGGGAGCCTACTTTGGAAAGCCATGGTGCAGGAGCGGGGTGATTTTATATTTCTAGCTCTGTATTTCTACACACTGCAACTGCCGCCGCTTGGTGGGTGCTGGAGGACGGTGGAGAATTTGCTGTGCTAGTCTGTAGCTCGGCGCTCCCTCCCTCCAGGCTGCCTTTCTCTTTTGTCGCCTCCTCCTGCTGCTGCTGCTGCTGCTGCTGCTGCTTTTCCTCCGCCTCCGCGCCGCTGCCCGGCTCCCGCACCGGGCCGGCCGCCCGCCAGCCCCGACTGCAGCCGCGCCGCCCGCGCCGCGCGCCGATAATATCAATGAGAGAGAAGGGGCGGGACCGCGGCGGCGGAGCGGCCCGTCCCTCAGCATGAATGACAGCCCACAGTAACCAACCAGCAGCGGCTCTCGTCGCCCGGCAGGCCGAGACGGCGCCTGAGTGGTCGTAATAAGGGGGGCGGGGCCAGCGGCGCTGGCCAATGGCCGCGCGGCGGTGTCGGGTGTCCGCCGGTTCCCGAGCCGCGGGCGGTGCGCGAGGCGCAGCGCCGGGAGGGAGAGGCAGTGCCAGGAGCGCAGCGAGAGCCGCCCCGAGCCCGGGGTGCTCCTGGGGATATCCCGCATGCCTGGAGGTGGCCGGCAGGATTGCCCTCTGAGCGAAGGGGACGGACGGAAGGACGGACAGACAAACAGACAAACTGACGGATGGACGTTCTCCAGGGTTCCGTGTATTCTCCCCATACCGGGGTAGAGACCGAGAGGCGTCCCAGCCAGGATGCTGCCCCATCTCCATCCCGACCTCGACCCACAGCCGCCGCCCCCGCGCAGTGCCCGCCTGTGGCCGGGCTGAGCGTGCACCTGGGCTGCTGCCGCCGAGAGGGAAACTTCGGCAGGAGCTGCGGGATAGGATGGTGGTCTGAGACAGCCCTGTAACAAAAGTCAAGTTCCTTGGGGCTGACATCACTTGGGCTCTCTTCCCTCTGTTTCTTGTGCGTTTTCCGCCCTGCGCCTCCGATTTGCCCCAAATACGAAGAACAGGTTAATAAAAATACAGTTATTATTTTGGGAGAAGGAGCGGCTGCTACCCCCCGCCCCCTCGGGTGTAACCTGAAGCGCGTGTAATCCGCCAACAATAAGACAATTTAAATAGGAGGGGGAGAAAAAATAAAGTAAAACCCGAGGGAGAGGGGAACTTGCAAAATCTCTTTTGTCAGTGCTCACCCTGCGGACCGGGAGAGCTTTTCCCTGGGATCGATCATGCCCTTAACCCTTCCGCTTTCCTTTCTCCAAAGCCACCCGTCGCTCTTTCAGCGAGTGAAACAACTGCGGGACGGACACAAAAACTTACCGCTCCCCGAGCGAGGCTGCGGAGCGGAGAGTGATGCGAGGGGCGCGGTATGTCCGTGCCCTCGGAGGGAGCGCTCCTCTCCCGGCCCCGGCTGCGCTTCCCGCTCTGTGCCCCCCGCGCATCCCCCGCCCACGGCTCTGTCCCGCAAAACCTTCCCGGGGCTTATGACGAGTGGCACGGGCTGGGTTTTCTACTACTCCGTTAAAAGTGCATCGCCGTGTCCTTTCGGGGACTGGATATTGCGATGTAAACAGAATACGTGATTATCGTCGTGTAAGCAAGCGAAGGCAGAGAAGAGAGGGGGGTGCAGTTGCAATTCTGTGGCAAGATTATGCGAGAATCTGAAACAAGTCTTGCGCAGATGCGGACGCTGATATAGAAAATGCTATGCCATAAATGGAAATTTAAATTGGGGGAGGTTTGTTTATGGAATCTTTATAGTTAAATAAGACAAAATTGGAATTGATAATAATAATAATAATAACAATAATAACAATTCCGTGCACGGCATGATCTGGTAAACAACCACCGTACTCTGGGCTTTGAGCACTTTCCCTGTGAGCTCCTCGTTAACTTGCGAGAATGGTGTGGAGAGAGCCTAAAAAAATGTGCTGTACTCCTTTCACTTGCTGAATAATTAATATGGCTTAGAATATGACAGTTTTTGTGTTTCATTCACAATACTCTGTTGATAAGTTTAGGCGAAGTACGGGCTCGATTCTCTCATCCTCTGTCATCTGCCATTCCCATTCTCACTTGTGTGTACTCAGAAAGGGGAGCTTTACAGAACAGTGAGTTTGCTTATCTCCTTTTTAAAAGGCTATTTTGTTTTAAATACTTGCAGGTATTTTATAACTTCTTGTCAAATTTTCATAGGTGAAGTTAGTTTTAATGTGGCATATATTGTAAGAGTCATTAAAGCAGATGTTGGAAGTCTTCAACATAGTTAATCGTCCACAATTTCGTAGCATGAAGTGCTCGCATTTCACTACATCATTAACCCAAAAAGACAATTTTTAATCTGCAGAATGTGTTTAAAAAGTAAATTATATTGAGATTTTGAATTATTATGTTCATAAAAATACAGAAACTTGTTAATATAACAAATTAACAGAAAGGCTCAAATGGTAATGAGATGTATTTATATCCTGTATATAGTATTAAGCCAGATACTTATTTTTGTCATCACCTGCATTTATAGAGGTTATATTGTACTATATACAATCTAATATTGTATGTTATAATACATGTATAGGACCTGTATTTATATAAGGGTACTTAAAGTTATGTAAATATGTTAACCACACAAAGCATATATCTGCACATGACTCAGTGTATAAAGAAAATGAAAAACATAAGAAAAAAGTGTATATTCCTCTCCCTGATCAACTCATTTTAAATGCCGTGTCTTCCTGATAGTGATGAATTGAGCTAAAGATAACATATGATATGTACTGCTTTGTTGAAACTGTCATGGATATAGTCACAGGCACTCCAAAGCAATTTGTATACATTGAGAGGGTCTGTTAGTGTTGGGGTCTCTTTTGTACTTCTTGCAAATTAAATCTTTGTGAAATTGATCCAGAAATTGAAATCCTGATTAGTGAATTTGATTTCCCCCCCCCCTTTTCCTCTGCTTCTTTGTACTATTTTCTATTAGTTCAACTGTATTTTGTAGGATGCACAGCCTATATTGTATCTTGTCCAGCTGAGTGTTAGATATTTTGCAAAGAAAAACAGAAAAGAGAAGTATTACAACTGAACCAAAATGCTCCAGCTAAATGGCCTACAACCCTCAGATTTGGTAACAAAACCTCTGAGAGAAAAAGGGGGAAAAAAAGCAATGGGAACTTCATTCTGCTCAATGTGTTACAATTCAGACACCACCAAAGTAAATGGTTAACCAGAACACAACCATGTAATTCAAAATACCTAAGTCACTTTATTGTTTTTTTTTCTGTTTTGTCCTTTTTTTTCTTAACTCAAAGTCTGTAGGCCATATTCTTTTATTTTTACTTGTAGTTAGAATGGCTTTCTTGACATTATTGAACTTCCCTATGCTGATATTAACTTCATACTAGCCAAACTTCTCCATACTGAATAGCAATGGTCTAAGTAAACTTGGGAGATATATTTAAATAATTCCCCCCTTAAAATTGGCTAAGTCTATCTTCACAACATAATCTCAAATTGTGATACAAGAAACAGGGGATGAATTCCAAGCTATACAAGCATATGTAAGAAAATGTGCATAGTTCGAAAATAGTTACAAAATTCTGTTTTCACAAATTCCCACTTTGCAGAATTCACACATTCTTTCTTTGGTACTTGTGCAGGGCTGAAGCAAAATTTCAATAGCTTGAAAAAGGTGTTGAAAGTTAGCCTCAGACACAGTTTCCATAAATGATATTGAGGCTTGGTTCTGTCCACACACAAAAAAAACCCCCCACATTTGAACTCTATAGCAAAGGTAGAAATGAGTTTTAAGTAATAGAAGATCTTTTAAATCATTAATTTTTGGTCTTAATCTAAGCAGTTCCTTATCTGTGTACAACATTTCCTGTGAAATATGAAGTACATACTTTTTTGCAATTTTTGCCACTTTTTTCTAGCTTTTAATATAAAATTCAGTGATATATTGACATTTGACCTATAAGTAATAAATGTATAATAAAATATTCTATCAAACTTTGCATTTAGTCTTACTGATGTAACGGCACTTACATTCCAAATCTGGACCAGAGATGAATTTTCCGTACACTGTCAATTTCAGATGTTCTTGTGGATTTGTAAGTCAGAGTAGCTCTATTATAGTAAATAGTTGGAACTAGCTCTTTTGAAAAGTGTGTTCATATAAAAAAGTTCTTTTTCTGGTTAGAATGTCAGCTTGGTTTTGATTTTTTAGGTTTGTTTGTTGTTGTTGCTGTTGTTTTTGTTGGGTTTTTTAAAAATTGTTTTATTGAATAAAAATCAAAAATAGTGCTATAAAGCTCCACACTTTAAAGTCTTTACTTATATCAGAATGGCAATAAAAATTCTCTGTGAAATTTTCTCTTGGGAGATCTAAAGTTATACTGTGCTAAATAGATACATAGATCATGTTTTCCAAATCTATGAATTTTCAATACACTTTGAGAAGCACTGTCCAGAAATAGAGGTAAGATGGTGTGTCATCTTAATATTTAATGGAAATTAAATACATTCCATAGAACAGTACAAATTAAATTGACATTAAACATCTATGTGAATATGAAATGCCTCTGCCTTTCCCAAGGAACCATTGCAAGGAGTTGTACGGGATCCAAAAGCATGCTTGGATCCTCTAAGACTACTTCCTGTGATAAACCTGAATTTGAAAACTGTTTTACTGAGGAACAAGGGCCTTTGGAGAATAAACAAGGGCCTTTGGAGAATATACCATCTCTTTGTTGATCATTCTTCAGAGTCTGTTATTATATCACACTGTGCTGCGGTCCTTCCCATGGGAAGCCTGAGCAAGACAGGCCAGTGCTATCACCCTGTGATAGCACCTGGAAATATTCCGAAAGGAGATAATTTCTCTTGCTCACCTATGAGTTAAAGGAATGTCTTTGTGCCCATGTGCAGCAAGAAATATCCACACATATAAGCACATTGTTGTCTTCAATACTCTGTAAGATTCAGAGTTTCAATTTTCCTAGGATGTTTGTCATGCTGAAAATTATGTACAGAAGAGCCTGACCATAAGGACAGCTAATTTATATTTTAGTTAATTAGTTGTAAGTAGCAGATAAACTCTAGCAATATGCTCCAGTGAGGTTAGGATCTTCTTGTTCTTATTCAGCACAAGTGACATCTGATCACTTCCATCTGTGACAGTCCTAAATTCTTCTTTCAGCCCAGCTGAAGTGAAAAATCAGACCCAGTAGATTTCCTGTTTCCACATATTACCTCCTCTTACAGTCAGTCTCAGTCTCTCAATTTCCTTATTTCCTTCTGTGAGAGAGCATGAAAATGTCTCTCCTCTCAATCTCCCTTCTGTGTTGGGAGGTAGGAGGAGAAAGGATAAAAGAACAGATGCAATAATCCTTATTTAGTTCTGAAAGAGAAAATACATATTGCAATGGCAGGAGTTTCAGTGCTTTCACCTCTAGATCCAGGAAGCGTAGCAATGTGGAGCATCACTACTGACAGGAAAGCTGCCAAAGTGTATGGGAGAAGGTACCTGTTCCTTGAAGTAGAATAATTTAAGAATTGCATCCCTCAGGAGCACAAGCCTCTGCAGATTTTTCCCTTTGCTGTCTAACATATTCTCATGCATTCTCAAGTTTCCATGTAGATATACTGCCACTTCTGCCCTGGTCTGTGTATTTACCTACCCTCAAAACTGATAACTTATTATCTGCTGCAAGTAAACCAGATTTCTGACAAGTAATACCCATATTAATTTGTGGAAGTGTGTTTTGTCTTTGGATACTTGATGCTTGCCAGATACACTAAATTACAAGACCTTACACACTTTATCTCTTTCAAATATGAAAGTGCATCTGATAGTGAGTTTCATGGGTAAGTAATGCTTTATTCAGGATGCATTTAATTTTGGCTTGAATTTGCCAACTGTAGTTTCAGGATTTGCTTTCTTTAGTATTTACCATAGTGTGACAAAGGTTAATAGAAGTGCCTAACAAACTGTCTTTATACAGTCAGGTCTGGTTTGTCTAATTTTATAATAGGGATGATGTTAATATCTTGTAAAATTAAGCTACATGACTGTATAATGGAGAAAAAAGGCATTGCTATAGTTGACTGTAAAGGGCAAGCTGACACCTGTCTGATCAATACATACGGACTGAGATACAGACCACAGTATTGTAACACTACCTTTGGACCCTTTCTGTTCTTCACGCAACCAGATTAGCTGTCTCATGACAATGTGTCTCATTAGCTGTCCGCATGACAACGTGTATCACAAAATGAATAATTTCACCGCACCGACTGCTGCATAGTTGTTTTTTTTCTTTTAATTATTATAATTTCACATACATTTACGGAGAAAATTCTTGGTTGTCTTCTGTCTAAGGCCTCAGTTCAGATAATGTTTTCCTCATGTAAGTGGTTCCATTGATCTTGGTGAGAGCTAGGTGCTACTCAAGCTGAATGAGTGGCACTTCTAACTAAACTCTAAGTATCTTTCAAGCTCCTTCAGATGGAATATATTTAATTTCAAGATATCCCTTTTTTGTTCTTTTGTATGTGTCTTTCTGGAGAAGATGGTTTGAACTGTAGCAGTAAGAAGAGTTAAGTGGTATAGTGGGGTGTAGTTTTTTATACAACATTTTCAAGACCATAGCTTCAATTCTTTGAGAATTTTTTTGTTGGTGTAAGTTTTGTTTGTTCTGTAGGATCGTACTGATTTTTTTCTTTCTCTTTGGAGTTATTTGTTTATTTTGTGCTTTTTGTTTTGTTTAGGTTTTTTGTTTGGTTGGTTTTTTCCCAATGATGGCACAATAAGCAGCTGTCACTGAACTGTAGTACTGCCAGTGATGTCTAGGTCTTTTTCTTAAGTGATTGCAATAAATTTGGATCCCATCAATGGTATTGAATAGCTGTTTTTTGTTGTTTTTTTTTTTATTTTCTTCTTTTTTCTACTGAATAGCATAGCAGCTGTCTACAGTAATTCATCTGCAATTTTGTTGCCCAGTTGCTTACAGTTAGGGTTTCCAATCTACTGCATAACCTTTTCTTAGGTTGTTCAGGCTAACTTGAATAGTCTTTTGCCATGCTGTTGTCTACAACTTCTACAATAGGTAACAAATATATTTGCTACTCACAATACATGTCTTGGAGCATCCTATAATTTCCTTGGGTTTATGATTAAATCAACCATTTATTTGCTAATGCACTTTGTTTTCTAGCTCATAGCCAGACTGTAATTCTTTACAGATGTCTACCTTGCACTCTGCAATTATTTTGGTATTAACAGTCTTCTTTGGGGAGACTCAACAGGCTGTCCTGTATAATTTTGTTTGAAATTTTATTTTTGCACATTTTAATTTTAATAGTTGAATTCAAAACATAAAAGTAAAAGGCAACTGTGACACATGAATTAACAACATCTTTTATTTTCCTTTGCTTTTTGATTTTGGGTTTTTTAATCCCCTTTTGAAATATAACCAAATATTCAAATTAAATTACAGAAAAGTAAAAGAATTAATATATATGGCAGACTGAACCTTAAAACAACAACAAAAAAAACCCAGATTTATGCTGTCTGTTAGGTAATATGCTTTTGCATTTTTTCACTTATTTTATTAGTACACTCCCAGACAAATTTCTGTAACTGCTGTATTACTACAGTAAGTCCCACAGTAAGAAATCAACTTACCTAATTGAACCAGTGTTAAGGAAAAAAAAAAGAAAAAAGGTATTCTGCCAGACCAAAGCACCTACCAAGGACATTTTAGCAGTAATCAGCCTCCTGAATTCCAGGAGAAAAAAAACTCTGCACTACTTCTCACTTCATCACTGTTAACATATATCTTCCTAATTATCCCATATAGGTAGTGGGAGTTTGTTTTTCCCCAAAGTAGGCACAGACTTCTCAAAACAAAACAAAACCAGACTACACAAAACAAAAACAAAACACCAAAAAACCCACCAAAAAAACCCCAAAAACCCAAACCAACCCCCTCAAAAAACAAAAAAAAGTCAACTTAAACCTCATAAAACAAAAAACCCAACAAAACAAACAACAAAATAAAAATAAAAATAAAAAAACACAAACCAAAATGGAACCAATAAAAAAAAAAGAAACCCCACCTAAAACACCATTGTGTGCCTCTTAAAGTTTATAGTCAAAGGGCATGGCAGGCTAAGAGAGAATTAAGTCACCTTTGTGTCCTTCTCATTTGGTAAGCTGAAAGTGTACTCACTGAATTCCAAAATCCCCCTCTGGGGGCCTGTAAAATTATGGCACACTCCTAAAGCTACTCGGTGCACTGCAGAACCAGTTTCAGTCTTTGCTGCCTGCAGCCCTGCCCCAGCCCCTTCTTCCTTCCCCAGCCTGGCCCTAACTGTGCCCTGTGCAATGGTTTGCAAGTCAGTGCTCTGAAGGCTGTCTTCTAGGATGCCTGTGCAAAGGCTTTGCTCTCTCAGAAAGAAACAGTAAGGCTTCACTGCTAGTTCAGCATCTTGTCCTGCCATATAAAGTGCCTTGCCTATAGCCAGCTGTAGCATAATTAAGCTAGATTTTAGGTGCTTGATCAGGCTCAGCAAAATACCATGGTTTGTCACATTCCTTCCAGCTGAAATCAGTACATAGCTTTAAGTCTGCACTGCCTCTGCTGTACCTGTGAGTAACTGCTGGCAGCTGGCAAGAGCTTCATCTGAATTCATATTCACTCAGAGTTTAATTTAAGATACTTTTCTCTCAAAACAAGTACTGTACCGTATCTGTTCAGACTGAGAGTTTTCAGAACATTTATTTGTCAAATATGCATATGTATGTGTCTACATACATAATTTCCTCATAAATTCAGTAGTTGTAGAAAAATGGAATGTAGAGATAATATAGTTTCATGCACGAAACACTGTTTACAGAGGGCCGGTCTCTTATCTCCTGTGAATTGACATAATTGCAACAACATTATGCTAGTTGGGCCTTTTTGGCAAAAATTCATGACAGTTACATAATTCATTACAGACTATTCTAACCTACTGAAATCTATGCATATTTTTAGGCATAGCTTGTACAGTCGCACTGATGTCTGCTTGTGAATTCCCTTGAGACACGCCCTTAGGTTCCCCCTGGATATGCTTCTGTCACTATGTCACTTTGAGAGTCACTGCTGCAATTCTTCCACCTATAGAGTTCTCATAGAAGTCAGCACAGGGTTTAGATTCACATGGGTAATAGGGCTGGATGTTGGTCAAAGCGTAGTAGGTTCTGAGCTCTTCTAATAGTCCTCTGCACATGCTTCCAATTACCAAGTACTGTGGGCCTGAGCCTTAACTGATGTGAACCCCTGGAGTTAGAGGTTTTTATGCACCTGCTAAGATTTCTACTTTATAATGAGTTATACCATTTAAAGCTTTCAAAAGTTGTTTATCTAGATATTAAAAAAAATCTGAACTATAAACTCTGGATAGTGTTAGATTTTACAGGGAATAAAAATTCTGCATTCTTTTGTGAGAATGGGGAGCTCTCTTTCCACTTCTTCTCCCATTAGCTTTCCACCAGTCTGATTTTTCTAGAAGGCTGGGAGTTCTTCCTGAGAAAATTTGACCTGCAGTTGAGACAGTAACCTGCAGTCAGATTTGAGATGTTTGAACTGCCTTCTTCTGCACATTGTCATTGAGATATAGTATGCCTGTCCTGGGGAAGCACCCCCTCTCTCACATAAGGGCATGGTAGATGTACATGACTCTGCTTGCTCACTATTTTGGCTCTGTTTCAAGACTGTGCTGGAGCAACAAGAGGAGTAAGGAAAGATTAAGTGTACAGCTTGCTACCACCTCCTGCCTGCTGAACTGAGGAGAGAGACAGATCAAGGAAGCAGAATAGCAGGAGTAAAAGCATAAAAATGAGAGGCTGCTGTGTGGTGCAGAGGGCTTATCACTGTGGCTACTGTGATAGACACTTAACAGTTTTGTTGCTGTTTGATGCAATTACTAATGATGCAATCAGGTATAGGGTATTTTCTATGCCTTACCTTTTTTTTTCTTCACCTTCAGTTTTGCTGTTCATAGGGAATTATCCATTTCTCAAAAAGGTGTAGCTTCAATTTCAAAAACGCATCTGTCTCTATTCAAATGATGAAAAGCTAGAAGGGTTCCTAAGGAGGCTCAACTAATAAAATTATTTTAAAATTGCATGTGCTTATGGGTTTTGCTGTTATGTCTCCCTAGTATGCCGATATATTGACAACTGCACTTCACTGAGAGTTAGGCTACATTAATCTGTGACTGCTTCTTTTTACCTTCAACTGCATATTGTTCTCCAAAGGAATTCCACACAGTTATGGCCAGTGTAGAGACAAGACTAATCAGCAGTGCTTTGCTCAGATGCATTAAATTGTTTTGCTATAAGGAAAGAATTTAATTAGTTCACATCGAAGTTACACCAACTTCAGTGACAGGTAGAATTGGTGTGTAGCAGTATGAGCTGAATCAATGTGAACTGACATAAAACTCCGGAAAACAGGCTTTCAATGGACTGCTTAACACAGCTCAGAAAAGGAAATCCCACCACGGTATATCTCACAAAGTTGCTACAAAGGAAATGAATGAATGAAAACTGCATGATTAAATGCTTTCATCTGGAAATTTTGTTGCAATATTCAGAAACTCTACAAATTCTTCTAATTTATCATACTCTTTGTTTATTACTAATAAATTAATGTGCTGATGGAAGGAATTCATTACCCTTTCTACACACTTCACTAGTTGCAGGTCATTTATTAATCTGTGTTATCTGGGAAGACTAAAACCAGCTGTAATTACATTGTTAAACATTGATTAATAAGCAGCCCACATCACTAATATACGCAAGAAGCAAGATAAAAAGTCTTTTTAAAGATTTAGAGTAAAATTTGAACATTCCTTTGGGAATAAGGAAATCTGGTTCTTCATAAATATTCATTTTTGTAAAATTCCATTTGCTTGTACAGCTGTATTTTTGAACACCTTTTGGAAACAGATTAACAAGCAAATTCAATTACACTAGAGTAAACGAACTGCATATACAAAGTGGTATTAATGTACTAAGTGAAACATTTAGAATGAAACATTTTTTTAAATAGTCTTCAGCTAACCTTCTGTTGTTTTTTGGTTTTCGGGTTTTTTTTATCCTTATCAATCATGTAATTAGGCATACATTTGTTTCAAATCCGTTTATATTTCACAGATTTTAAAACAATATAGCAATTACAAGTGCATTATTGAAAACAGTGCAGAGTAGAACCTGCTTTTGTAAGTTTTCAATAAAATCAGTTTGATTGAAGTGACATAGATGAAATTATTGCTTGTCAGAAGCTTGGGTTATCATTAAGGGTAAATAAGCAGAATGTCTCTCGACTTGACAAAACTGGGGAACTGATTTTTTGATATAGCTTTATGGGAAATAAATCCAACTGAAAGAAGATGCTTTTAGAAAAGATGTTTTAAGACTATTCTCAATTAATCATAAATGACAAATCTCATTATAGCAGCACCATTGTTAAGGGTCTGTCAGTATTTCCATTACAAACCTGTATTTCAAAGATTTATAAATGGGCTATAGAAATTAACTCTGGGATGAAATTTGGTGTTCCCACTGTTCAATTTAGGATTATACTTTCCTCAGAAAACTTTACGAAAATCTGTTTTACCTTTTCGAGTTAGATGGATTCAAAAGGAACAGAAATGAGAAGTTTAGGACAACTTGTTTATTTATTTGTATAATTCTTAAAAAGGACAAAAATTAATATATTGGGAGAACTATAATTCAATAGCACAAAGGGTCTAACTTGCCTTTTTTTTTTCTTTCTGTCTCAAAGGATGACCCATTTGAGTGTGAGTTCAGCTTGTAACAGGGCTGCAATAGGGCTTCTGAAATTCTAATTGCTTTAGGTTATATCTTTCAATTTCATTATCAATCAGGGATTTGACAAATTTATGCTAGCCCTGAACATGTTTGGCCACTGGGATTGCATAGGGCTTTGAAGCAGAACTGATTCTGTAGGGTGCAAAAATAAGTATTGTTGGGAAGTCCAACCAGTGTAAAGGTCAGTAGTACTGATGTTCTTCAGTATTATGGCTCAGAAAGGTAGATAACCTGTCAGGCTTTTGAAGTCTCTGAAGAGATGGGGATAATGCTTTAAGGGCATTTTGAAGAGGATCAGAACCATGTTTTGAGATCTATAAGTACATTCTCTGTACTCAAGAATGTTAGAGGTGATGCATTAGTTCTTTGCTACTGTTTTCTACTTGCATGACAAGACTACCCACTATGTATGTCTCTGATATGACTAGGGATACTGATTTTAAATTAAAATAGGGCAGGTTCAGACTAGATATAAGGAAGAAATTTTTTATGATGAGGGTGCTGAAAAACTAAAACAAGTTGCTCAGAAAGGTGGTAACCCATCTCTAGAAACATTCAAGATCAGGTTGTGTGAGACTGAGCAACCTGATCTACTTGAAGATGTCCCTGCTTATTGCAGGGGAGTTGAACTAGATGACCTTTAAAGGTCTCTTCCAACCCAAACTCTTTTATGATGGAAATCACAATAAGGAGATTCCATTTTCTGGCATCTGGCAGTGTTTTTAAGCTACTTTGGCTAAGTCTATCTTGGTAAACCATATCTTGCCTGTTATCTCACACTGGTTCAGTAGAGTTTCTGTATCCCACTCCTCAGTTGTCTGGGCCACCAAATCTGGTAGCCGTATCCAGGTTCCCCATGAGGAGTTACATCTGCCCATGCCCATGAATCATTTAGGAAAGTGCTAGCTGCTCTGGCCATGTTCTGCTATAACAGTCCAAATATTCAGTGTTTGGCAACATTCCCCAATGCTCTTTTATTTACTAATGCAGACCTAGATTTTGAGGCCATTCAAACTGACAAGACACTTATAGTTTGGTTTGGTCTGAACTGAAACTGACAAGACACTTAGTTTGGTTTGGTCTGAACTGAAATCTGTAGTAAACATGGAGTTTGCCAGTACCAAATGAAAGAATCCAGATTAAAAGGGCCAGACCATACCATGTTACCTCTAGAACTGGTAGCCTTGAATGACCAGGCATATGCTGATAAGTGCACATCATGCACCTAACAAACTCCTGGTATATTAGGAAGCAAAGGCTGTGCTCCTGATGAGATATAGTAGTTGTCTGGCTATCCTGGATGTACTGTCATAAGAGAAGATACTCTTTTAATGACTACTGCTGAAAAATTTTGTTTTCTTAGAAGTAGCCTTGGAATATGCACATGCTAAAGATCACTGCCTGCTACCTAGAGAATCAACCTGCAAATGAACCTAGCAAACACCACAAACTGGTAACCCTGATAGTCTTTTCAGACTGAATAAAAGACTGGCATGTGTCATCTATGTGTACAACCATACATCCCATGTTTCTGTTAACCACATCCCTCACTTTCTTTTAGATATCGGACTTGGCTAGCTGATGAGAAATAGGACCCTAGAGCCAAAACTGAAGCTGAATTACCAAGAAACTAGATTTGAATAGGCAGTTAAAAACAAAACAAAAAAAAAACCAAACACACCAAAAAAACCTGCTCACAGAAGGAAGATATTCAAAATGGTGATTTTATTGATGAGATTATTATTGTGCAGAAAATTGCAAACCTGTTTTTTTTTGTAGAAAGAATATATGAAGAACAAAATGCGTGATCTCATGTTTTACTTTATTTAGATACAGCATTTATGATAGTTAAAATCTAGGCCGATAGCTTGATTAATTTGGACAGTTTATGCTTAAGTTATTGTGGGGAAATAGAAAAAACTTCTCTATTTTATTCAGGAACAAGTTACTTAGACTTCAGGTGGAAAGCAGTTATGTTGTGTAATTTTTTGACCATTCACTGTTTGTCTTTATGCAACATTGGCCATTCCAAGGACAGCAGAAGCTACCTAAAATATGATGCTATCATCTGAGAATATGAAAACCCATTAAAAGAGGGGTGAAACCAAACAAAATGGTAATAAGGGGAAGTGGGTTGAACAAATAGACCAATAAGTACTTAATGATATTTTCTTTAGAATATATTCTGTTCTTTTCCAGGCATTTATACAGTGGTATTTTATTAAACAATTAAACCTATTGAATATCTGTAAAGGTTAAAATTGGAGTATAAGCCTGTCTTAAGTATGCAGTGGGTTTCTTCTGCATTTTGGGGTGATACAACCAGAATTAAAGTGATCAAACAGTAATTTTTTGTAGACATTCACAGGTAAATGTATGCAATCTCGTGATTGCTGATGATTTTTGAGAATGGAAGATGTGGTACGTGAAAAATGTGAACGTTATTTGTGCAGATACTTACTGATTTTAAAAGTTACATATCTTTCAACATATATAAGTATTTCTAAAAAGAGTATCACTTCCCTTTATTCTATCTGTGTCTTTCATAGACTAGAATCAATACTGTGTGATTTAGAAATAGCTTTATAGCATGGGGAAGGTTCACACACATAATTACTGGCCTAAAAATTATTGATCCATCCAAACTTTAACAAAAGCAGTCAGTGATTCATTAGTCAAAACATATCTAAATGTTTGTGGACTATTGTTAACCAGTAGCCTAATCAATGAAAATGAAGAGGACTTACTGAGCAACATTCATTCTATGCATTGGAGCCACTTAATGTCTCACATACAAATGTTATCTAAAATGTCCTTTAGGTCTTTCTTTCACTGCAGAAATAATTTGAATATACTGCATTTGAATTACTCTTTTTGATTGGTGTAGCTTGATTGAAGATGTATGTTACATAGTGGTAATGTGAGTTATCAGGACTGGCCCAGTGCTTGGTGTATGTGGTAGGAAGTCTTTGGGGATGGAAACATAAGCAGACCCAAAATACTGATGGAGGAATTCCTTCTTTGTCGTAGACATACAGAGAAAATCACAATATTCCTGGCAGGCTTTTTTTGCTGCTCCTTCAGCTATCAACAGGTGACTCAGAGGGGAGTTGGAGGCGTGGCTTGCTCATTAGCAGGAGAGTGAGAAGGCTTTAAAAACATCTCTAGGGAGCGCAAGCGACCTGGAGCATGGCGAACAGGAGCGGGCAAACAGTGGCGTGGCACGTCAGTGAGGGCGTGGCATGGCAGTTTGTATGGCAGTTCGCACAGGCAGGGCGAACAGGCAGAGCATAAGCCTAGGTATTTCTGTGGCTTTTTTTTTTCTTTGTTTGTTTGTTTGTTTCTCTTTTCTACCTTTCCCCACAGCTCAAGGCAGTCATGCCTCCCAAAAAAATGAAAGCTGTTGCTCCTGTTACCAGTAGAGGGGTGTCAATACAGAAAGAACCCTCTAAAAAGGATGCAGCCACTCAGGCCTCTGGCTGCATAGACTGTTTGAGCCTGGACCTACTACCAGAGGACAGTGTGAAAAGCACCTGCATATGATGTGAGCAGGTGAACGATTTGCTGTGTCTGGTGGCAGAGCTAAAGGAAGAGGTGGATAGGCTCAGAACCACAAGGGAGAGTGAAAGGGAAATTGACTGGTGGAGTCACACCCTTTCGACTCCTAAGGAAGCCCAGCAGGAGGTGGTGAAGCCCAGCCCCTCCTGCCATCAGGCTGACAGAACAGACCATAGGGATCGGGACGAATGGAAACAGGTGCCCGGTTGTAGAGGCAAAAACACCCCCTCTTGACCCCTTTCACCTGCCAAGGTGCCCTTAAAAAACAGGTATATGGCCCTGGACTCGGACAGTCTGTTGGAGGACAGTCAGGAGGAGGATGTGTCTACAAGGTCTTCTGGTTACCCCAAGTCTACCGGACGGGTTACAAGTAAGAGGAAAAAGAGAAGGGTTGTTGTAATCGGTGACTCCCTTCTACGGGGAACTGAGGGTCCTCTATGTCGGCCAGACCCGTCCCACAGGGAAGTTTGCTGCCTTCCCGGGGCCAGGGTGAGGGATATTACCAAAAGACTTCCTAAGCTTATCCAACCCTCAGACTATTACCCACTATTGGTTGTCCAGGTTGGAAGTGATGACATTAATAAAAGAAGTACCAGAGTAATTAAAAAAGATTTCAAGGCACTAACCCAATCTCTTCATGGGACAGGAGCACAGGTAGTAATTGCCTCAGTTCCTGTGCTAGCCGGGATGAATGAGGAGAGGTTTAGGAAAGCCCAGCTTACCAATAGGTGACTTATGGGATGGTGCCGTCGTCAAAATTTTGGGTTTTTTGATCATGGGGCAAACTCCGTGTTGCCCAGTCTCGTCAAAGCAGATGGGCTTCATTTATCTAGGAAGGGCAAAAGAGCTGTAGCCCATAAGTTGGCAGGGTTGGTTAGGAGGGCTTTAAACTAGGTTTGAAGGGGGAAGGGACAGCAACTGGGCTCTCCAAAGATAAGCCTAAGGGCGTAGAGCCCGAGTTGAGAATGAAATCAATGGCCCAGCTGAAGTGCATGTACACCAATGCACGCAGTATGGGAAACAAACAAGAGGAGCTGGAAGCCATAGTGCAGCAGGAAAACTATGACATACTAGCTGTCACAGAAACGTGGTGGGATGACTCACATGACTGGAATGCTGCTATGGGGGGCTACAAGCTCTTCAGAAAGGACAGGCAGGGAAGGAGAGGTGGAGGGGTGGCTTTATATGTTAGAGAGTCTCTTGACTCTGTTGAAGTTGAGGTCAGCAGTGACAAGGTTGAGTGCATGTGGGCCAGAATCAGGGGCAAGGCCAACAAGGCTGACACTCTTGTGGGAGTCTGTTACAGACTACCCAAGCAGGATGATGAAGGAGATGAATTATTCTGCAAGCAGCTGGCGGATGTCTCAAAATCTCCAGCCCTTGTTCTTGTGGGTGACTTTAACCTGACAGATATCTGCTGGGAGCTTCATACTGCAGAGAAGAGGCAGTCAAGGAGGTTCCCGGAGTGTATAGAGGACAATTTCCTTCATCAACTGGTAAATGAGCCTACCAGGGGGTAAGGCCCCGCTAGACCTACTGTTTACAAACAGAGAGGGGCTGGTAGATGATGTAGTGGTTGGAGGCCGTCTGGGGCATAGTGACCATGAAATAATAGAATTTTCAATCCTCAGGCATGTAAGGACAGACAGCATTAAAACCTCTACTTTGGACTTCCGGAGAGCAGATTTTAGCCTATTCAAAAAACCGATTCAGAGCATACCCTGGGAAACAACCCTTAAAGGCAAGGGGGTCCAGGAGGGATGGACATGTTTTAAAAAGGAAATTTTGAGTGCACAGCAACAGGCTATACCAGTGTGCCGAAAGGCCAGCCGGAGGGGAAGACAGCCAGCTTGGTTAAATAGGGAGATTCTGCAAGAAATCAGGGATAAAAAGAAAGAGTACAGACTATGGACAAAAGGGATGGCTACTTACGAAGAATTTACAGATAGAGCTAGGTCATGCAGGAAAAAAATTAGGGAAAGAAAAGTGGAATTTGAAGTAAATTTGCTATTCAGATAGGGATAACAAAATGTCCTTTTATAAATACATTAATAACAAAAGGAGGGGCAAGGAAAACCTCCATTCTCTGTTGGACTTGGAGGGAAATATAGTTAAGGAAGATGAGGAGAAGGCTGAGGTACTTAACACCTACTTTGCCTCAGTTTTCACCAGTAAGACAGGTGGCCCTCAAGACAACTGGCCTCTGGAGCTGGTAGACAGGGAGAGGGAGCTGAATAGCCCTCCTGTATCCCAGGAGGAAATAGTTACTGACTTACTGAGCCAGCTGGATCCTAACAAGTCTATGGGACCAGATGGGATCCATCCCAGGGTGATGAAGGAGCTGGCAGAAGAGCTTGCCAAACCACTCTCCATCATCTTCCAACAGTCCTGGGTCTCTGGGGAGGTCCCAGATGACTGGAGGTTGGCCAATGTCACCCCAATCCACAAAAAGGGCTGCAAAGCTGACCCTGTCAACTACAGGCCTGTCAGCCTGACCTCCGTGCCTGGCAGGGTTATGGAGCAGTTCATCCTGAGTGCAATCACACAGCACCTTCAGGGTGGACAAGGGATTAGACCCAGCCAGCATGGGTTTAGGAGGGGCAGGTCCTGTCTGACCAACCTGACCTCTTTTTACGATCAGGTGACCCACCTGGTGGATGAGGGGAAGGCTGTGGATTTGGTCTATCTGGATTTCAGCAAGGCCTTTGACACTGTCTCCCATAATATACTCCTGGAAAAGCTGGTAGCCCATGGCTTGGACAAGTGTACCCTCTCCTGGATTAAGAGCTGGCTGGAGGGTCGGGCCCAGAGAGTGCTGGTGAATGGAGCTGCATCCAGCTGGCAGCCAGTCACCAGTGGTGTTTCCCAAGGGTCTCTGTGGGGTCCAGTCCTGTTTAACATCCTTATTGATGATTTAGATGAGGGGATTGAGTCCATCATCAGCAAATTTGCTGATGACACCAAGTTGGGAGAAAGTGTCAACCTGCTGGAAGGCAGGAGGGCTCTGCAGAGGGATCTGGATAGACTTGAGAGATAGGCTGATTCCAATGGGATGAAGTTCAATAAGGCCAAGTGCCGGGTCCTGCACTTTGGCCACAACAACCCCCTGCAGCGCTACAGGCTGGGCACAGAGTGGCTGGAGAGCAGTCAGGCAGAAAGGGACCTTGGAGTACTAATTGACAGGAAGCTCAACATGAGCCAACAGTGTGCCCAGGTGGCCAAGAAGGCCAATGGGATCCTGGCCTGTATCAAAACTAGCGTGGCCAGCAGGACCAGGGAAGTGATCCTTCCCCTGTACTCTGTGTTGGTGAGGCCACACCTTGAGTACTGTGTTCACTTCTGGGCCCCTCAGTTCAGAAAGGATATTGAGGTGCTGGAGCGAGTCCAGAGAAGAGCAACAAGGCTGGTGAAGGGACTGGAGCACAAGTCCTATGGGGAGAGGCTGAGGGAGCTGGGGTTGTTTAGCATGGAGAAGAGGAGGCTCAGAGGTGACCTCACCACTGTCTATAACTACCTGAAGGGAAGTTCTAGCCAGGTGGGGGTTGGTCTCTTCTCCCAGGCACTCAGCAATAGGACAAGGGGGCACAGGCTCAAGCTCTGCCAGGGGAAATTTAAGTTGGATATCAGAAAAAAATTCTTTCCAGAGAGAGTAATCAGGCATTGGAATGGGCTGCCCAGAGAGGTGGTGGAGTCACCATCCCTAGAGATTTATTAACGCAGATTGGACGTGGCGCTGAGTGCTATGGTCTAGTAAATGGACTAGAGTTGGACCAAGGGTTGGACTCGATGATCTCCGAGGTCTTTTCCAACCCAATCGATTCTGTGATTCTGTGATTCTGTGATTCTGTGATTCTGTGATTCTGTGATTCTGTGATTCTGTGATCTTACTTTGTTGTGCTCAGCCTGGTTATATGTATAGCTGCTGATTTGTGTTTCTTTGATTTTATGTATATTATTACTCAGGTTCACTACCTCAAACTGAGGGCATCCATGAACATAGGTTAAAGGATTTCTTGCCTTTGTAAAGGACAAAAATTAGAAGCAGATATTGAATGAAAACAGCCCTTTAGGATAGCTTGTGATGATTGTAAAGCGTGATATCTACTTATGAGAATGTGTGGTATCAGCTGATTTTGATGCATAACTGGCAGGCTGTGCTTGACTTGCCACTCTTCTGCTGTATGCACATTTGTGCATGTCTGTGGGTGCAGTGCTGTACCACATAGACTGAAGGCAGCTTAGTGGAGAGAGAAGCTCTGATATGCCTTTGAGGAAAATACATGAGTTTCTCGAATTGTGCCTGCTGTTGCACATTTTGAACAGCATACAACATTTTGAACTCAAACAATGAATTTCATCTGCCAATTGATGTAACTGAAAATGTTATGGGTAAATTCTGCTGGTTTGATCATGTCACACTGTCTGTTTCTTTCTGCCAGTATCGTAGCCTGCCTTTTGTAACAGACCATTGGACCTAAGAACAAACATGGCTTTTGTGTCTTATGTTGGTATATTTGTAAGGAACTTGGTACTCTGCAGAATTTTCTGTGTCCTAAAGGCACCTAAGTGATTGTTATGCATAAAAATGAAGCTGTGGATTGTGCTGGATATTCCACAATTTTCATTTTCTCACATTTTCTGTAGGAAAGCTGAAAAGAAAAATGAATGTGTTTTTCTATTTGTAAGGTTTTGTTAGTGATGGAATTTTAGTTTCTTTCAAAAAGAAATGAGAAAAATGAAATCAGATTTTTTTTTCCCAAAGAAATACCATAGGTTGAAACTGGTTGTTTATCTGCTTATTCATTAATTTTGATAAAGAAACTTTGTTTCAGAAACTGTCTCCCCAACCAACTGTCATTATTTATTGAGAATTATTATGGGGAAATTACTGCATAAAGTATGGCAAAATAGCTAAAAAGTTGTATTAAAAAGTGAGGCAACATTATGAAATATAAATATAGCTTTTAGGTGTGGAAGAAAACATGCAAAAGCTATATCCACGCTAATAAATGAAACACGTATTGGCCTATTCTTTACTCCTGTTTGTGTCTCTGCTAAAAGAGGTACTGCTTCTGCAACTAGTCCCACTGCCTTGTTACCCACCTGACCTAGTGCTGACCACCCCAGGCAGCTCCATCTCTAAGTCTCTGCTTTCAGTTTCAAGCGTGGGTGGGATAGCCTATAGATGGTCACAGTTCCCTGTTTAGAGCCATGCCCTGGCTTTAGTTTCTTAGTAAAAATGTAACAAGGAAACTGGCTTTCTGCTAAGATTTTGGTAGCAGTTTAGTTTAACTGCTCATCTTTATGTTCAGTGACTAGAGAGCTTTTCTCATGTGGGAAAGCCTCACTACTGATGAGCAGAGCACAAGAAAAAGCTTTTGGCCTGAAACAGGAGTGGTTTGTTTTGAATGATTATTTTTAATAGGGTGTGAATCACCACCATGTCATCAAGAATATGGTAAAAAGGCATGAAGAAATTCTGTCAATATAATGCTATTTCCGTGGACTGTTTTTATGATTACAAATTGCATTTGAGGGAATAAGTTACAAATGTAATTTTTTACAAGTTAACATCAGGACTGAGACAAGTCATTAAAAATGTATAATATACAAAATTTTGTTTCCCCTGATAAATGTGAAGTTTTCTAGGCTCAACTCCCCTCATTAGTATGTGACAGTACTAGGAGATACTTTGATCCAGAAGGCTAGATATACATGCTGTATTCCATCAACGCATTTTAGTTTTAATAACAATCCAAGAGGTTCAGCATATTGCTTAATAAAAGATCAATGCAGTAATATGATTAACCACCCTGTGTGTTGCTTTCTTTCCATTTGTGAGAAAAGACAGTTCAGGAGCTGCACAGCAGTGAATAGCAAAATGACTAATTGACAGGCAAGATGAAGGTTTTCCTAAGGATTTTTTCTTCCTCCCCACCCTTAGGGCTTTCTTTGTTGGTAGAATGCTGTTAACTCTTTTGTTTAGGGTCTCTTACCTTTAAACAGGCTTGTGGAAGAGCTTTTCATATTTTTTAGCAGTAGATTTACTTGCTGAGTAAATATAGCTGATGAAAGGAAAGCTGGTGATCCATAAAAGACCAGGCTGCAGGGATCCTCATTAATCTTCCAATAGTTTTTGCTGTCATTCCTCTTTAAAGTTCCTTGCCTTGTAAAGTGTTCATGGAAAACGTAAGAACACTTTTGCCTTCCACTAAGAAGTGATTTCCAGCCACATCCCAACAAAAGCTCTCACTTCTTTTCATCTGGTTTTAACTTCAGCTCTGTCACTGGGCAGGGTTCTCAGCTATGAAAGGGGAAACACTGTTCAGCTAAGTTCTACAAAAGGAGAACGAAGATAAAAATCACAGAAAAATAATTTTCTGCTGAAGGTAATGTGACTACATCATTAAATGGATAAGCTAAGTGAGATAACATGATTAAATAAATAAAAAATAATATTAGAATATGGTCAAATTTAAATAAGAGACTGTCCTTTGGAAATCTTAATTTCTTTCACAGAAATAATGAAGCACATTCATGAAATTGAGAAAGTTAATATAATTGGCTGTGACAGATTATGGTAAGATCATGAGAATGTTAGGACAGAGGTCTGCAGTTTTGAAGGTATGTCATTTGGGATTGCTGAGCTAATGATTTCTTAGCAGGGCCTTCTGCTCTTGAGAATTGTTTAACTGACTCTTGTTCAGTTTGCAATTCCTATTAGCACTGTCCAGCATTTCAGTGCTTGCAGTAAGTCTGTACTCCAAGGAGTCACTGAATCATGGTTTGAGGTGGAAGGGACTTTAAAAATCATGTGGTTCCAAACATTCTTTCAAGAACAGGGGAACCATCCACTGGACCAGTTTGCTCAAAGTCCCATCCAACCTGGCCTGGAAAAATTCTGGGGATGGAGCATCCATAGCTTCTCTGGGCAACTTGTTACAGTTCCTCATGACTTTCACAGTAAAAAATTTCCTCTGAATATCAAATCTAAATCTACCCTCTTTCAATTTATAGCCATTCCCCCCTTTCCCATCACTATATGTCCTCATTTAAAAAGTCCCTTTCCAGCTTTTTTGTAGGTCTCTTTTACGTACTGAAAGGCTACTTTAAGGTATCTCTGGAGTCTTCTCCAGGCTGAATGACCCCAAAGCAGTTCTCTCAGTTGGTCTTCATAAGAGAGAGAGCTGCTTCAGCCCTCTGATCATCACTGTGGTCCTTCTCTGGACTTGCTCCAACATCTCCATGTCCTTCTTATGCTGGGGTCCTCAGAGGACACTGCACTCCAGGTAGAGTCTCACAAGAGCAGAGTAGAGGGGCAGAATTACCTTCCTCAACCTGCTGGCCACACTTATGTTGGTGCAGCCCACGATGCAACAAGCTTTGTGGACTACAAACGCATATTGTCGGCTCATGTCCTGCCTCTCATCACCTTCTATAGTCAATGTCAGGTCAGCAAAACAGTCTTAAGACCTATCAGAGGATTAGTTTGTGCTGTGAATCTTTCTCTGCTTATGGTAAAGGAAATTTAGATTATTGCCTAAAACTAGTCTTTATGGAAGTAGGCCAAGGTTGGGTGATATGAATCCCTGCTGGTGCATCTGCTCTTCTAGGAGATGCTAGACTTTCATTTTTTATTCTGTGACCTAGAGATTAGTTATCTATTTATACAATTGTCAATAATTAAAAAAAAAAATCAAAAAACCCCCAAACAAACATAAAAGCCCACAGCTTTACATAATGAACTTACATTTTTCTGGGGGAATGAAGATGTTAAGAGGAAAAGACTACTAAGTGTCCTGAAGGAAATATTTGTTCTTCTAGAACAAACTGAGTGTTAATTTATCTCTGAAATTTGATTTTCCTATCATTGAATTACCTATACAAACTATCCAACATTATCCCCAATGCTATAATAAACATAGCAAGATAATAATGTGTTGAATTCCTTCATAGGTGTATCTATCTTTGGCAACATAAAATAATGATGGTCTTTTCTATTATTTGGCCTCAAAGTGATCTGGAAACTAAAATTTCTCTTTTTCTATGGAAAAGAAATCAGATCAGTCAGAAGTAGCAATATATTTGGGTCTTTACAAGCAAGCTCTCAACAGTTACAAAAATGGCTCTCTGGCAGACTGGCTTATTCTGTGTATAGGTCAGCCTAAGACAGATGGCTAATCCCTGAGAAAGCCTTTAACAGTGAGTTACAGGACTGCCTGGGGCAAACCCTCTTCATGGAAATGAACTCACCTCTTCCTTCATTCCCAAATTCCTAATTTTTGGAAACACCTGTTCCTTAACCTGAGGCTTCTTAGCTCAAGAGAGTTATTTCAGTTCGTTCCTTTGTAGTCTTGGCTTTGTATATAGGTCTTTGCCTGCTGGGTAGTGATGGAGGGACCTTTCCATCAGGGAAGAAGGCATGACTCTCTGGTGAGGTTTGGGGCTGTTTGTGAAGAACAAAACACACAGGCTCTGATTGTAATTGAAATTTGCTCCCAATGTCAGCAGAATAAACAAGACCAGATACTAGCATTAACTGTTATTTGTAACATTTATTATTACTGTGGTGCAGGACCTCCATGGTAAGGAAATTATGATCCTAAGTGAAAGTCTGTGACTCAAAGACCCATAGCCTATAGACTACAGCCAAGAAACAGCAAGTAACTGGTATAACTTTAAAGGAATGAATGGGCTCAGAAAATCAAGCATGTTAACATAATCCAGTCACTAACAAGTGAGAAAAGACCTAACATAGTCTTGGTTTATATTATAAAAATTGCAGGTTCCGTGAGGCCTTTACATTTTTTCTTCTGGGTCTTT
This sequence comes from Pithys albifrons albifrons, assembly GCF_047495875.1. NCBI lineage: Eukaryota > Metazoa > Chordata > Aves > Passeriformes > Thamnophilidae > Pithys > Pithys albifrons. The sequence goes on from NC_092459.1 coordinate 37,797,363, forward strand.
GAGACAGAAGACAAAACAAAACAAAAACCTCCAAATAACAAAAAGTAACCCAACCCCACACAAAACAGAGGAAGAAAGTAATGGCCTTTCCTACAGTTTGTGCTGAGGTATAACAAATAGGACCTACAGAAAATTCATGCTAAGTGTTACATTCTGTGAACAAGACCAGTCCACTCTAGAAGAAGCTAGTTTTGAGCTGGGTGGTCATGAGGCACCCTGCATGACTTAGGTTGCAGGGCGCAATTGCTCTCTGAGGTGAAAGTCTTCAGCAAGTTAGCTGTAGCCTCATTTTCTCATGGTGGAAAACAAAGTACTATCTCTGCTGGTAAATTTTTAATTAATCAGTATGAGAAGTCCTATTTTTTTGTTTTAAAAATACACAAGTGGAAATAGGAAAAAATGGATGTAATAGGTCTTTTAGAGGTCTGTCTTCACAAAATGTTTTCAAGAGAACTAGTCAGTTCTAATATCACAGTTTCTGCTCTGTGCTCCATAGCTACTCTGGGATGTTGTGTGATTGATCCGGCCAGGTCCATCTCCTTCATTGCTTTTACAGTGTTTTGTAGGCTGAAACATCTGGGCTTTTATGCTTCTACTGCCATTGTAATTGCTCTCAGGACTGAAAGACAGAAGGGAACAGAGCAAGGAAAGGAAGGACAGCAACTAGGATCGGGGGGAAACAGAAATATGCTGAAGGAATGACAAAGGATAAAGATCTCTTTTTCTGTGTTTATAACTCTGTGGACAACTGGTCAGGTGTCCTCTGTGGGTACATCCTGCTGGTCATGAGTACTTAATGAAAGCATTATTTTGACAGTGATGATAGTAGTAATAGAAACAGTAATGGTATCTTTTTTTTTTCTCTTATACTGACTACTGAGACTATTTCAAAGGAACATATTTTCTTTTCAAAACTTTGCAAGTGAGTATACAAATGGAACATAATATCCCAGACTATTTCATTAAAAATTTATCTCCTTTTCAGTAATATTCATTTTATTTCATTGATTTTTCAATCTAGACCAATCTTCACATAGGTGCTCACCTTTATTAAAATTCCTCATCATGTGAACAAATATTTTTCCCCACTTTCATATGTCTTTTCTCAAATAGTAGGTGTATTGTTTTGTGAATTTTTGACCACTGTGAACAACTGAACTTAGCATTAGGGAAAATATTTAAGCTCAGATTTTTGCAATAGGAAAATAAACAATAAGGCATATTGGTCAGTGTTGCAGGCAGTTGGCTCAGCATTAGTAGCCAGAGAGCTGTGAAATGTTTTGAAGGTATCAGGGAAAAGTAGAGTTTTAAGATTTGAAGGAAAAGAGTGAGTTAGGATTGCAGATGTTTACAAAGATACCTTTCCAATTGTGAGTTTAAAAAAAAAAAAGGAGTGAGGAAAAAAGCATAAATACCTCACATAAAAATTACACAACTGTACTTAACAGAATAAAAATGGCTAAGATAAGGTATGAAAGGCTCTTCCTTGAATGTGAAAGAAGACAGTCAGGGTGTAAGAAAGAGTTAAAAACCAAGAGAAAGACACAGAGGGATGGGTTTAGTTGGTCAAAGTGACAAGCTATAAAAAAGATCTTTACAGAACTATTTTGAATGTATTGAAAGACAAAGATTAACTGTCTTAGGGCCTGTGAGAAGGATGTTATGCTAACTGAAATAACCGATAACAGGAACCATCTGAAATAGATAAAAAGGATAGAAAAGTCTTCAACCAAGAGATATTTCAAAAGAATTAGACACATTCTGGAAACAAAGATCCAGAGAAAAATCTAAAGAGGCCTAAAACTGTCTTATTAATCTTCATTAACTGTTAAGCAAGTCTAAATGACTGCCCATCTGAAATTGTTCATACAGGTTTCTGTGATGGCTAGCTGATAGATCTGATTAACAGACAGGTCTTTGCTTTTTTCAACAGAAAGGAAGAAATGGAGAAAGGCTTAGAGAGGAAGAACAAGATTCTATTTAGCCATATGGAGTCTGAGCTGATGACTAGATGTTATGAATGAGTGCACCATCATACCAGGTATCTTCAAGAATGTATGAGAGATGAAACACTGTTTTGATTTCTACACGAGAAGACAGATTTGGCCAAACTAGAACTATGATTTGTCATAGCAGATGAAGAATAAAATGAGTTTGCATCTGAAGAAAAAATTACCTGCAGAGAGAGAGCAGAGAAAGAAGAAGGTAATCTAGAACACAGTTTGTAGTTCCACCACATTGAGGCTTCTCCTTTGATGAATGCACTGAGAGGTCAGACAGTATAAGATAGAGAGGATCCAGGAAAGCATCACAGAAGCTAACTGAGACAAGAGTTAAGGAGAGGTCGGTAATATCAAACACACTGACAGATTAAGATGGAAGAGGATCTGGCAAAAAAGAGTCATTAGAAACTGTACTAAGAATAGTCTCATTGTACATGAGAGGAAATGTTTGGAAATAGTTTAGGTTAGAGAAAAAAAAGATTTTATAAACACTGATCAATTAACGCAAAAGCAGAAGAAAGTGAGATTGGTTTGTTTGGGTTTTTTCAGTGGAAAGGTTAATATTTTTGTCATTGGGAGAAGCACAACATGGAATTGAGAGCTTGTGGATAACAGGAAAGAATAAAAATGAACAACAGATTTATGGGATTGGAGTGTGCCTATGATTCAAAAGAGGAACAGAAGAAAAAGGCGAAGTAGTAGGAAGGCATGTATTTTACCAGATGATATTTTGTTAGGGTACTGGTTTAAAATTATGTATATATTTCCTTCAAACACAAATTACCTTAAAATAATCTACTGCATTGTAACAATTTTCATGTATGGTGCCATTGAATATTTTTGAGAAATTCTAGAAAACATTAAAAACCCCAAACAAACTAACTTTTACTTCCCACACATTATATATGTGTAACATATATATGTGTGTGTGTGTATATATATATGCATATAGATATAGATATATATAATATATATCACACATAACAAGTTATACTTAAGAAAAAGACTTATTGATAGCAAAATGCTTATACATTTCTTGGAGTGCTATAACTGCACTGAGAATGTATGTTACTGACATAGAGTATTTAGAAATATTAGATGTTTATAACATTTCTTGAAGTCATCTCTTTAAGTTTCATTCATAACTTCATTGAACTTAGATTTGCATATTAGAAAACAGTGAAACACAGCAATGGTTAAGGTGATTCTGCATAAACCAGACTTCCCCATGAGAAGCAATCTGCACATCTATATTTCTAGGCTGCGTTCTCAATCAATTTTGGAGCAAGGAAAGTATAGCAAAGTGCTCCTCAGGACTGGAAATGAATCCTGCCTCACCATCTGCTACTAATTTTGGAGCTGAAGACCCCATGCATTATTAAATCAATGAGTTTAAAAAGTTGTGTTAAACTGGCATTAACCCACAACAGTCAGAAATGTTAAAGTTGACTAGATTTGGGGCAGGATGTCACTGGTGAATAAAGTCTTAACTTTATATGTAACCTGACTTGAATTTCTTTGGGACAGAAGATGATATATTTTGTAAAGAATTGTTTCACACGGGTGTGGCTGAGTACTGAAGTGGTCTTCAAGAGTAATATATTGTAATCTGTCTTTGCTGTAATACCTTAGTACCATGAAGCAGTTAAACAATGGTAAGGGCAGTTAAAACCTGTTAAGGGTATGCTCTCAGCTGTGTCTGATATATGGTGCTATCTGATCTGTGTCCTCTTGTTGGCTTTAAAAGGCCATCCATTGCTTTGCAAAGGTCAAGTTTTTTGGTCCCGCAACTAAACTCTTCATCATTTTGTAAGCAGATCAACAGGCTGCAGAGACAACAGTGCAGGAGGTGACAATTTCAACTTCATTTGGTGAAGAGTTCCATAGCATGGCAACAGTCCAGAGCATTGCTTAGGATTGAATCCTTCATTCTAAAATTCTCTTACTTAGTAAAGATAGATGTATGCTTTCAGTCTGAGTACTTTCTAGGTTTACATTCTTTTTCTGCAGGATTTCCCAGAAGAAATACATCCAGAAAGCACTGGGCTTGCTGCACCTGAGCTGTACAGATGGCCTGCATGTGCACATAAAATCAGATGGATTGACCTGCCCATATGTAACCAATATGTCTCTGCTACTCCTCCAACTGAGCTGCCAGGCATCTGGAATTCTCAAAAAAAAATCTCCAAAATACTCAAATTCCACCTGGACACCATTTCCATGAGTAAAAAGAGGACATATAAGGAAAAACCTGGACATATGGTAGCCCTAGTAAAATCTGACTAGTTAACTTAGAAAACCGCCAAATAAAATAAATTGTGTATTTTGTATTCTCTGTCTGGTGCTGGAAATGTAGCATACCTTTCAATGTGATTTGAGGGTGATTTTTTTTAATTATTTTATCTCTTTTAGCATGGAAAATGCGGGGGCGGGCGGGGGGTGGGGGTGGGGAAGACACAGGGATGCTCTGTTACAATGCATTGGGTTTGCAGGCTTCTTCAATGTCTATATTTTCCATAACATGAAGTTACATTTTTCATGTTTCTCCCAAGGGTCATTATCACATGCAGTATGAATGTGTATGCATAATAATTTAAAATGGCTACAGTGGATCTGCAGCTCCTACTGCAGTTACAAAGCAAGCTCACTGAACACCTTTTCAACATCTTTATGTTTTAGATATATGAAACACAGTCACTGCTCTTGTTACTTTGCAGCATTAAGGTAATGACTGCTTTGAACATGGACACACTGTGTTGCAGTAATAGTACAGACTGCATATTATAAACCTGCAGTACTCAATGCAAAGTAAATATCCCAATGGCAACTAAGTACTGAGAGTGCACAGTAGTTGCTTTAAAACCACAACATATTGCCTAATTTAAATTATGTAAACTGATTATTCTACATTCCAGGCTAATTGCCTGCAAAATTTCATTATAAAGATAACAGCTGTTTTCTGGTGCATGTGTGCAAGGATTTTGGTTGTTTAGTTGTTTTTATTCATTTGTGGAAAGAAAAATATATCTCTAACAATTCTTTTTTTCAGTTTTCAGGAAAACATTTATCAGAAAATGTTTAACACAACAAGTTTAAGGTTATTGAGCCTTATAGCCTAACCTCCCATCTAGACCATCTCTATGTATAGACCCTTACCATCATGTTGCTATGAAGTATGTACCAGTACATCAATGCCTTTAGAGACATAGAGCTTCAAAGCATACTGACTCAATCTGGCTGTAATTTATATAAAAAAATGGACAATGTCTATTCTTATTTGCATAGAAAGAGCCACAGGCATCTTCAGATATATATCAAAAAATCTGTTTGACATCGATGGGAGTACATGATCCAGAACTCGCATATGGTCCACATTTCATGGAAAACAAACATTCTGGTCACACCTTTCTTAGAAGACAATCACACAAGATTATGCATTGTACTTCCTCTGACTGAAAAATGGAATAAATTTAATTATTGAGTACCTTTTTTATATTCTTTATTTTGGTCTGTATCTCTGTCCAGAAAGATTAGGTTGTGTTTTACTAAGCATTTAGAGAGGCTAATAACTAACATTTTTCATAGAAATAAACTTCTGATAAAGAACTAAATTTACCAGAGCAAATTATGACTGATGTCCTAAAAGTCTAGTTCTGTTACCTATATAGGCAAGGGTAAAAGTTGCTGCTTTACATGAATGCCATTAGCTGCAATAGCAGTAATGGTGATCTTGGTGTGTGAGCAAGACAAGTCTGGCAGTCGTGCCTTATATAGTAATTACATCCAATCAATGAATCACTGATTTCTGTGTCATCTCTCCAACTGCAGGCAGTGTCAGCTCCCTCCATAAAAGGCTAAGTGTATTTACACTGTAACTGCAGCCACTAGTCAGCCAGTGACTGCAGAGGGTTTTCTGGTAGACACTATTTTAGTGACTTTTCAAAAACACCTGCGTGACTCAGAAGTTTGAAAGTGGCTTAGACACTTAGGAAAGTCAATAGAAATTATGCACCTCAGGGCCAGATTTTTAAAGGCTACTATCTTCCATTGATTACAGGAATTAGGAACCTAAATACCTTTACAAATCTGGCACAAGAGGCTAAATCACATTTGAAAGTCAATAGGAATTAGACTCCTAAGTGCCTAAATCAAATGAAAAAAAGACGTGTTTTAGGAGTGAGAATCTTTATAATTGTATTCCCGCTAGTGTAACTGCAAATTATGGGTTCAATTATTCCACTTAGGCACAGCTAAGAAGGAAGAAAGTGGTATGAAGTTGCAATGCCCTGGAGGAAAACAACCATTCCTAAACTCTTCCAGGAGATGCAGCATACTGCTTCATGAATTTTAGGCTTGTGAGAGAAAGAATTCATGGGGTTTTTTAGGCTGTTTTCTTTAAACCATCAGGATAAGGACTAGTGGCTCTATCAGTCTTTATTACTATTAATAAACTGCTGTAATTTTTTAAAGAAATTACTGTTTGTTATTTCTTACAGTTCTGAAAACTGATATAATACTTTAAAAAAAAAAAACAAGACTCAAACAAAGTTTGTTTGAGTCTAAGAATTTGCAGTGTGGGAACCAAATCACATCATTATTGGAATGGTGATGAGTGTGCTCCAATGAGATAAATTAGGATTAATAAGTAACATTTTACTCAAGTTTTCATTGTGAACAAATGTGAACAAAATACTGCCATAAGTAAATAGAGGCAAATAATATATGAAAAAAGGGTATAGAGAAGTGAACAGAAATAAAAATAACAACAAAAAGGTGTAAATATTTTTCTAATGCTGTGAAAGACAAATAAATGTGTAACAGTGAAATGGAATTGCATTTTTTATACTTTTACCATAATTACATAGAAGAGTTAACCTACCACTACCAACAGGATAACGATTATATGCAAATGTCATTTATCTTTACATTAATCAAGGAGTTAACAGTGATAAAGATGATTCAAGAAAAAAGTTGGAATGAGAAGTGGGTAATTATTCAGAGAAAGGAGGAAAAATAAACAGGAAATATCATGTATTGCAAAAATTAATAAGGAGACTCCAAAATGTCTACTACATTAATTTCTAGTGTTATCCCATTTGGGAGGGGGGGGGAAGGAGGGGCGATTCTATTTCATCTTTGTATTACATCCAATAATCTAAGTATTTTTTAACTCCTCATTTGAAAGACTACTAATGGGAACTGAGGATAGCATATAAAGAAATATATGTAAAGGATGCCTCTAAAATCATATATTGTATAGCAAAAGTAAATTGGCAACTGTTATTCATCAAGTCTTGCCACGCACCACTTAGAGGCAACCAATCAAGATATCAAATAGCAAACATAAAGCAAAGGAAAGAACTATTGATTGTTTTTCACACCAAATATTGTTATATTGCTTTACTTTTTTATATACAATTATAGAGCTGCAGTATAAGGCTGGTGAAAATAAAGAATAGGGTAATTGACAGTTTTAATCCTATTAGCACAGAGGTTAATTCTGAAAATCTCAGATGGCCTGTAGAAGGAAACTTCTGGAGAAAAGAGAAAAATAAGAACATCAGAAGAGAGATTAAATGTATCCTATTATGTTCTTGTCTTAACACAAATTAGCTGCTGACACTCCTCTTATGGACAGATTCATGTGTGGCTAAAAGGTCTTTTCGTGAAATCCAATGTGAGGAAGACAAATGGAGAGGGAAAAAAAAAACAAAAAAGCAAAAGGAGTGTGGAGGAAATAAACAGAGAAGGGAGGAGGGCAACAATTTAAGAGTTATAAACATCAGAGCAGGGAAACAGGAGGGCACACTAAGCACAGTACCCCAAAGGCACTCATCATTCTTTGAAAATATTATCCAAGGACAGGTCAGCATTGCCTGCTGCTGATGTGATGCATGGAAACTTGACAGGACAAGGCAACAGTTATTGTGTCTGTATTGTCCCCTATTCCTCTACAGCTTCCTATTCCCAGTTCCAGGAATGACCAGGGCCAGCAGGAAGGTAATGAGATACTAGGGCATGACGAGGCCTCAAGCCTCACAGTTATAAAGAAAAAGGAGAATAAGATAACATCAAAAAGGGCTTCTTGAGGAGGTGGAAGACAGATTGCAGCTGGTGTACATGACATACATTTTTACCAGGGTTTGCCTCTTGCTGCAGGAAACATAGGGACACTTAGAACTGCTCCATGTCCATGAACATGTCCGTATGTGGACAATTTTCCATTAATTCACAGTGAAATGTGGAGCATGCTGCTCCACAGTCATATTTTACCAACTTGATAGTTGTGGAACCTATCAATTAGTGTCTAGATGGAGTGCAAAAGCAAGGAAACAGAGTAAAGGAATTATGTGTGCAAGGAATTGTTTCACAGTGCAATTAAGAGGCTTAGCACCTATATATTTGAGGCTGCTTGTGCAGGATTGTGGTGTACTCACATTGTCTAGAAAGCTGTATAAACCCAGAACCCAGTAAAGGGACCTGCACAGCCCAGAATCACATGTGCATGGAGGTCACCCTCCTACAAGGCTTGTCTGAGGGAGGAGGGGATCAAGGCATTCAAGGTGGCTCTCATCTTCTGGAAAACAGAAAGTGAAATGCTGTCAGTCAGACATCAGGCAGCATGGGCTCACACATACCCACTGACCATAGTCCAGATGGTCTCCTACGTTGCTGACACCATTCTTCCATACTTTAAGATGGATATTGCAGAACAATAGGATAGTCCAGCAGTTCAGCAAGATTCCTCTCTTTGGTGGCAATAGGAAATATAGTCACTCCAAAGAATTTACAGGTCCTATTGGCCTATGGTATTGAGAACAATGATGCCAGTTAGACAAAGCTTTGGTCTAAGCCTGGCAGTCCTTGTTTTTGCTTGAAGTTCTCCCACGCTTTATACAATAAATCCAAGCTCCCTTTATAGCAAGTGGAGGGAGAGGTACCTTCAAACAGTGATTTATTTAATTCTGTAAATGGCTTTCTCTTTGATGCTAGGGTGGATGAACCTAGGACCCTGTTAGAAGATTGTATAGGAGGAAGCAGTTTATATATAATGAGTGATATTGAAGGAAACAAAGTTTTTATTGTCTGACTTGGTGCTGATTCAGTATGAGGGTGGATAGCTTTCATAATGCCAGGTCTAGCTGTTGAACTGTAGTCATAAAAATAAGCTTTTTTAAATGTTTAGTATAAAGAAATATTTAGTACCTTACAGGCTCATTTTTGCAGAGTATAGAACAATAGACAATTTAAACTCTATTTGTATTGCTCTATTAATACAATAAAGCCACCCTCTGAGAATTTCCAGTATTGCAATACTTCCACAGCAAGGACTTAATTTCCTATACAAAATAAATCAGAAGGCATATAATTCTGCAACAGAGCCCTGTCAATACCAGTTAAAAATACAAGGGGATTTACGAGGTGCGGACCTTCTGATTCTGCTACGCAAGGTAACCAGAGGTTTGATTTAAAAGCAACAACCCTTGAAGTTTACTCCTTAAATTTTATAAAAACTTGCTGCTAATTATCAGGGCCATTACTGTCAACAAATCATGACTTAGAAAACTGAACCTGAGACTGTCTACTACCCTATTCATATATAGAAGATTTGTAGTTGCAATTCATATGCCATCAAATCCTTTCATCTGTAAAATGACAGGTGTGATTTACGTGTGTCACTTATCTATTAAGCTCACTGAAAGTCTAGAGCTGAATTCCTTTATATTTCTTCTAACAAGAAGACATTTCAAATAATTTTTTCTGATGTAATGAGCTATCCACATTAATTGAGAAAATATTACTTGTGGATTCCACTGTTGTAAATGGAAAAGTAATTAGGGTTTGAAAATCATATGGCTTCAGTCCTTGTCATTTTAAATACTTAATTGAGTGTTGATCTTGCAAATATTTGTGTATGAGTACCATGATTAACAATGCATCTACAGCTTTGTAGATTGGATCTTTTTGTGATATATTGTAGCATTTCTTTTGCAGATTATGGGATACATACAAAACAAGGTCAGCTTTTAAAATCAATTGCTTTCAGTTGCTGCTCATTAAGAGATCTCAAGGTATGAAAAGCCATGAAAGGACTTGTTTTCTTTCATAAGTCTATAAGAAGAGAATTTTAAGTTTTATTCCTAAAGCATATATTTTCCTTTATTCAGATTGTTCATGAAAGTTCTGTTAAGCACCTGAACTTACCAGTTATAAAACATACTTATGTTTCTGACTAATATTGAATTTCTAACTTTAAGAGCAACCATAAAATGCATGGGAAATTTTTTTTCCTTTGGGAATTTCAACATTTCCCTCCAACAGAATGAAGAGAATATCACTGAAGACTGAAATTGTTCCTTATAATTTTTCACCTATGTTGCTTACAATTATATTTTTCTTTCTATTATTATTTTGGTCTTCTATGTAAGGCAAAAAAGATTTCAAATGGTATGGTATAACTAATTAATCCTTTCTGTTAGTCTGTGGTACACAAGACTGCCATTGTATTCAGAATATGCTAATGTTTCTGTCAAGTTGCTTTAATCTCTTTCTCCCATATCATGACCTCTAAGTACTATAAGAAATAAATGATTTTTCTTGTTGCAATAAACAAGAATCATAAAAATTCTAATGGAGCACAAAGATTTTTCAGGTACACATTTATTCACTTAGTAAATCAAACTTTTCCATGGCTTTTTAAAATGAATATAAAGAAAATATTCCTCAATTATTAAGAAATACAAAAATATAACCTGTTCTTGACAGAAACTGAGTCCCTTTCCTCCTCATAGAATCATTGTACTAGTGTGGATGATTGGATTAGGGACTATAGCTAAGAGGTAATAATCACTAACATTAAAGGAAAACATCTCTTCCTTTTGCTCTTGAATGTGTGTTTATACACATAATTCCCTTTAGTACTAATTAAAACACATAATTATGTGGGCAAGACCTTCCCATGTGCCATCTAGTGAACTGTCTTAGACAGCAAGTTTCCAGTCTAGGGAGAATGTTATATGCAGAGGATAGCATGAGAAAAACAGGAAAACAAAATTAATAAACCTTAAAAGCAGCCCAGAATTCCTCCAAACCCAAAACCAAACCAAAAGAAAAACAACAACACTCTCCCCCTTGTCCCCCCGAAAGAAACCCAAAAACCAAAACCACTGAGATAAAATGTAATTGCACTATTAGAAAAGAAGCGAATGGGCTTTTTACTTAGTGTGTCACTAATTTCTGTTGTGTAGCTATATCTGAATTCTTGACAGCTTCACATCACTGACAGATACATGTCCATTTCTTTTCACTTCTGTCTCAGCAACTGCACCTAGCTGTGGCATTGATCAGATCCTTCTAGAGTCAGTTCAGTGTGCAAAGTTTGCAGAAAACTATCCCAAATAAGAAAGACAGAAAGGAAGAAAGAAAAGAAAAGGAGAAGAGCAGTAAAGAAGAGAGGAAGGAAAGAGAGAGAGAAAGAGAAAAAAAGAATGAGAAAAGGAAGGGCCTCTGAGAATATATTTTCCTTTGCTGACTAGAGAGAGATCCAAACAATTGACAAATAATAGATTACTAATTGGTAGACAGCTAAAAAAATAAAAGACTAATTTCAGTCCTAGTGGATTAGTGTTCAAAACACTTGCAAGATAAAACAAGTGAGCTTACATCCATTGTTTTGAGTGGCAATAGACCACTGATAATGGGCCACATAGCCCTGTAGAAAGATAAGACACAGGAACACTATTTGAATCCATCTCTGATTCAAAGTATCTTTGTCAGATGACAACATTGCACTTAGCTTCCTTATGTAAGAATCTTATTTCCTGTACTAGGGATCGTCTGCTACACCGTCTCTTCCCTTCCTGATAGTCCCCTCTCCCAAAACTCACATCTTTGGGACTTCTTATAGGATTTGGTGCACTCGGACACCTATCTCAAGCTGCCTCTTATCCCTATTTATGATCTATCCTTTCTCCTGATCTTAACTGAAGCACTAATTTGCTTCTATACTGTGGATTAAATTTTTTTCCTCTGGATTGCTCTGTCTCTGTTCCACCTTTTTCACCGGTGATGTAAAGCCATTCTCCATGCATTATGGCTAGAAAGCTTTTTCATTATAGCAGTTAATACACTTCCTTCAGAGACCTTCCAGTAGCAATGAGATTCACAGTTCGTATTGTTTCTAGTCCTTCTGCCAGGAACAGCTGTGGCTTCTTCACAAATGAGAGATATCTGATTTATCTTCCCAGGATTCTCAAATTCTGTAGCAAAGGAATAATTTTCCCCTTTAGCACTATATAATGTGTATATTTTCTCACACTGATTGGTGTTCTCCTTGATTCAACTGACTATTGTTTTCATCTCCAAATTGAAGTCAAAGCTTTAAAAAAATCTATGATCAGATTTCTATCTTAATCCTTAAATTTAATGCTATAACATTATGTTTATTTATGGTTAGTATGCAAAGATAGTTGAGTCATGTAGTATTTACAGAATCAATTTATTTAACATTTATTAAATCCGCATATTTTACTTTTTCACAAACTCATCCACTTGAGAGTTTCTTCCAAATTTGATTAAATTGTTGCTTAGGAAAAGTGCTTCAATTATTCTCCCTTTTTTTTTTTTTCCGAACTTCTTTGAGGAGTAACTGGAACTCAAAATAGTACTCTAAAGTGCACTGGTGTACTGCTAAGCACTGCAGCATAATTGCCTAGCTTGTTTAACATGACACTCCTAATAATGCAACCCAGATAGAATTTATGGTATTTGAAATATGTCATGTTGTTGACTCATTTAATTCATCATCTGCTAAAGTACTTAGATCTTTTTCTCTGCCTACAAAGGTACTGATTCTCATATTTTGCATGTTTGCATCTTGTATTTTCTTTTTATCAGGAATACTTTGTGTAATTTCATTGAATTATGTACTCTTTTTCAGGAATTATATCCTATTATCATTGTTATAGTTATTTTTTATTAGTGGTAGGAAAAATGTGTCCATAATCCCCGATCATGGTTATCAGGCTTCTGTGATACTATATACTGTTGAGGTAGACACAGGCTCAGCCATTTACATCTGTCTTGTACCATCACAATATTTTGATTACTTTTGGCCCCATATTTATCTACAAATGCAATTAACATATTCCCAACTTTAGTCTCCTAGTCATTAATGAAAATATTGAATGATGTTGAAGCCAGAATGGATTCCTGAGAGACCCAGCTTAATATCTTCTGCCAAGCTGATGTTGAGTCATTAATACTGGAGTGGAAGAATAATTCATCCTGACTAATTTTCTGGATGAGCCTTATTTTTCACTTTTACTGATTGCTAGTAAGAAGATAATTTTAAACTAATATTCCAGTTTTCATTAAAATCCTAACTGTAGAAATCATTGATTACCACTTTTCTCTTGAAATACAAGAAATTGCATGGCAATGTATGTTTTAAATTGTATACACTGACACCGCTATATGCACTGTAGACACAGAAGAGTCAAAGAGCAAGAATAAAGCATGGGAATAACACTTGTTCTTCCTTAATTTCTATTATGGATGTACAGAAAGATTTTTATGTCTGGGACCAGCTACTTACTATTCAAGATGGTATAGCTGCTACACACAACATTATTTGAAGTTTTCACTAATGCTGTGTCTATACTAGTGAATTATCTGTGCATGAGGACACTTTTGGGTGCTGAGGGCAACTGGCATGAAGCTGCTCAGATCTCTGCTAGCAAATTCTTTTAGCTCCAGAACAGGGTATGTACACTGTTTCTTGGAAATGGATTAGTCTGTACAAGCTCTACCTCTGGGCATGGTCTGGATTGTGATAGTTGGCAGGAGCCAAATTAGTGCCAAGGAACGTTTAAGCATTTATTCACACAGACAATTGTTTTCCAGCACCTGGAAACCTTCCCAGACATGACTGAATTTAATATGATAGATACAGTTTAAAGGTCTACACTGAATGTTCATGTGGCATGATGATCTATTTTAAATTCATATCCTACTATGTTGTTAATTATTTCTCTTAACTTCTCTGTCTATATATAGATGCATGTAGAACCTACTTGAAACTGTTCTCCAGCACAGCTTCCAGCATTAGTTTTACCTTGGAACTCAGTCCTCAAGGAAAGTCAGGTCATTCAGTGGCCAGTGACTACTTGCTTTTCAGCCCACTGTTAGAAGCATAAAAAACCCTGGTAAATAACCAATATTTTCTACTGAATCCAGAAAGTAATTACTTATCTCTTCCTCTGAAAAGATGGAGATTGCTGTTAGATTTTTTTTTAATACTTGCTATAGGTGGTTTAATGTTTAGTTGGTGAGGATTTCTTGTAATATGCAATTGCTGGATGAACAAATGTTTGAATCTTCTCAAAGGAAGTAAAGGGATAAGTTGTAGTTGCTTTTACCTTAAGGGAGACAATAATTTGGGGCTCTTTTCTCTATCCAGATTCCAATTATCATATGAACTTTAAAAACTAAATTTTTTTATTAAATTGGTTGAAATGATGAATGATTTCAGAAGTTATTTGTAAAACAGACAGCATAATGGTATAAACCTTACTACAGCAAGAAACCAGAATAAAATGATACATCTGGAATAGATATCAAAACTTCTGCTTATGTTCTTGTTATACTTTTATACATTTCAACAACATTCAGTTCATATGGTACAATAATTTCCAACTAATCAACCTTAAATTTCTCAGTTTTATGTGATCTGACACACAAATCTTGTTATATGATTCTTTTAATGTTTTTCAGGATGTTTTATATTATTATATCTTGACCAAGAAATATTTATTTGAAATGGCTCTAAGCCAGTAATATGCCTTCTGTTTAATAAAATGCACTATCAACAGTTTAAGAGGTGTCTGTGTTTAATGATGAATAAAACACTCAATGTTCCTTTCTATGGCCAAGTTACTGTCTAGCTTCAGGTGCTAAATAACAGAGAGTGAATTTTGTGGTCTCTGCTAAGCCTGAAAGTGGAAAAACCAGAGAAATTGCATGTGCAAGGGATTTCAGGGCAGGACATAGAAAATGTCTTAGTGTATAAATGAAGTAATAAGAGTAAAAGGTCTAAAGGATATTCAGGGTGATTGAGGTTATTGATTCACAGGATGATTAAACTCAGGTTATTGTAGTGTCTTGGAGCTCTTTGCCTTACCCTTTTCCCTGCAGATGCATTCCCCATGACTAGGACAGCTGGCTCCATGTGAGGCTGCTCCTGAATGGAATCATTTTACAGCTGCCCTTTTGCCTTATTATGCCAGTGAAGCTGTTCAAGAAATAGCTCTCAAGTTGGTCCACCCTTTCCAGCTGCAAGTGGCCACCTCAGCAAGAAGCAAGGCGAATAATAGCAAGAACTAGCTGCTTCAGTCAAACAAGTTTAATCTACTACTCATATATCAACTCCAAGATGGAGGGAAGTGAGAGTCAAGGTAAAATTTAAGGTGAAATGTTGAGCAGCTTTCCCTCTAGACTCAATATTTCTTGAATTTTAGGAGTGCAAAACACTTAGTCACAGGAAATTATTTTTTCAGTCTTCCCTGCTTACCTTTTTCAGTTAAAAATTTACAAAGTTCTAAATTCTGCTAGGCTTAGGGAGTAACCCCTTCATATCTCAAGCCTCTGCTATTACAGAAGTAATTCCTAAGGCAGTGGGACTTCTTCAGCTAGTAGTGAGTATTCATTTACACAATTCTTTCTGAGATAAGAATTTATATACATTTGTCTCACAGCATTAGGGGTTTTTATGGCAAGATTTTTGTAGCTGAGGTCTACAGAAGTGGCTTCTGTGAGAAAATGAGATGCTTCCCCTATGTTTGACAGTGCTGATGCCAGCTGGCTCCAAGACAGACAAGCTGCCAGCCAAGGCTGAGCCCATCAGTGATGGTGGTAGCACCAGTGGGATAACATATTTAAGAAGGGGGAAAAGTTACAGTGAAAAAGCAAATTACAGTAAAAGTGAAGAGTGAGAACATGTGAGAGAAATGGCTCTACAATCACTAGGGTCAGTGAAGAGGGAGAAGAAGGTACTCCAGAAACCTCAATTATTTATTTCAGGGTAATATATATAAATAATATATATTTCAGGGAAGAAGATTTTGGCTTGATTTAGACTTGATCCCTACACATGTATTGTGTATACTTTCTACACTGTGCACATATTTATCTCAACATTCAGCTTTTGAAACAAGCTGGGATTTTTATCAGTTAATGTGAAAAACACTAGTATAAGACCACTTTTCTAATTTATTTTTATTATACAATTCATTGAAAAAAGTTGCGGATTTTTTTGTGGTTTTTGTTGTTGCTTTGGTTTGGTTTGTTTGTTTTTTACTTATTATGCACAGAGATCCTAAGCAACTGGAATTTTTGCATTTGCCCATATAGAACGTGACACATTGTGAACACAAGATCCAGTCAGATCTGTAGTTTAAGGGTTTAAAAACTGGTACTCTACAGACTTGGGTTAAATATGAGGGGGGGGAGGGGAAGGGGGGGAGGGGAGGGGAAGGCACTCCTTAAAGAACTGACCAGTGTTTTTTCAGGTGGGAACTGTCCAGAGCATGTGGGACACACATTCAGCCAGCAGAAGGCAGGGGGTAAAAAAATGAAACACACGTCATTCCTTCTTCTCTTGAAGAGTGTTTCCTCCCCAAAGTCTGCTTCATCTGGGGGCCAGGGCAAAAAGCTGGGTGGTAATGGGAAGTATAACTGGGAAAACCATCTCTCTGTACCTTCCACTAAGTGAGAGGGAAAAGAAAGATATCTTGGAACGAGACAAAAGAAATGAGAGACACTCAGTGTCTGAGACATGAAATGTATGGGTAACTCTTTTCAGAGCAGGAAATAAAGACACATTTGAAGAGCTAGATTTGATAGGAGAGAAAGTGACAACTAGAGGAGTACCTGCACTTTAACTAAGTCCACTACTGACATCAGTCCTTCCAGCATAACATAATGGCCCTCACTGCCTACCTTATTTTTTGACTGGGATGTTTTCATAGCAAAGTCCAAATCGCCTAGGAGTTTTCTTTTCTCAACAGATTTCTTTGTAACTGATTGGAACTAAGGTGTTCTGACAAGAATTCTTTCTGAGGGACTTGTAGCTTGGCCAGGTGTCCTCTATTTTATGCCAGAGGAGAACCAATCTCTTCAAATCTTTCCAGACTTCATTTTGAAAGCTGTAGTTGCAGCATCTAAAAAGGAACTAGGATGAGGTTTGGTGCTCCTGGATATCTTTTCAGATTATGTGTAAACTGAAATCCATTTTCTGTCAAAAACTGGGATAAGGAGGATCCCACAATCTGCATCCTACTAATCCCTCTAGTGTTATCTTTCTGAACACTTATTTATCACAGGAACAGTAGGGAGCTCTGGCTCAATGTAAGATTTTATTGCACTTGAATGGACACTTAATCAGAGACTCATTTGTTATTTAATTTTATTATACTTAAAGATACTATCAATATAAATTTAGGGACTGAAGCTGCAAGTCTTTATTCATGCAAATAGCTCTATTGCACTCAGAAAGACTATTTCTGTGATTACAGAATGAGCTCTTAGGTTATTGGGAAGCTACACAGCTGTTAATCAGACAATGTAATTTTCATAATAGTTATTCAGAAAAGGGATCTATAGCCATGTCAAGAGGAAAAGAAAAATATTTGAACAGTAAGCATGTATGAGAAAAATTACAATCATATAATAAAAACATTTACTTTATTACAAATTATAAATGTTTGTCAATTGTCTTTATGTCAAGCTATCTTAGAATTTAGTTTTAGTTTTCAAATAAGAACTCCTATTTAGATTCCAACAGTCTACTTCTGTTTAATTATCTATAAAATGATTATAACCTTCTCTAAATTTCTTAATTTTGTTCAGGATACAGGAATTTCTTTTTAGGACTTGCCTCTTAGTAAAACTGGTTCTATGATAAAGAGTTACTCTGGCACCAGTGCCAGTCTTGGTATCTGGCATTACAGTGCCAGCCTTGGTAACTGGCATGATTACAGTAGCAGAGGCTCTGCTGGTGTAGACAGTACTCAGATATGTATAAATATAAATGTCTTTAGCACAGCAGCTGAACTGGTTAGTGGCATTTCAATAATTCTTTTTTTACATATCAAAAAAATTTTTTTACTGCACTTTACCCTTTTAATACAGAATCCATTCAAGGCTAGAATGCCTATTAATTTGATTAATTTTTAGCTGTGCCGAAGTTAGATACATGTACTTATCACCTGTGCTGGTAAACCACACAGGAGGTGGACCTTTTCACTGGCGCACACTCATTCATAGCGTCCACCTCTAAGTACAGATCCTGGCACATTATTTTTCCCATGTTAATGTTTCTTTCCCAGACAACATCCAGGTACTGGTGGGAGTCAGCCTAGGCCAGGTAGCATTCCAACATCAGTTTCGGTGCAGCTCCCCTGTTTTGGTAGACAGGATGTTGTAGTTCAATGGAGTACTCAAAGCTGTACCATGCTGGATGGGCTCAGACCAGGAAATAGTCCATGTCTTTTTTTTTGTTTTTACTGGTATACAGCCTCCTCATCCAGTCTCTCTCTCATCTCAACAGAGAGATATAGGTGTTGTCAGTAGGTGGTTCAGACTGACTTAATATCACTGTCTTAATTAGAAAGATTACATGACCCATTGACTTTAGAAGGATCCTTATTGATTAAGTTAGAGTAGATGTTTCTTTAGTCAAAGTCTGGTGAGCTAAATCCTAGGCTGAATCCCTGGTGGAGGCAGACCATGAAGGAAGAACAATTTCCAGATGAAATCTCAGTAGCAGCAAGCTAAAAGCTGTGGAATGAAGATGAAAAAAGTGCCAAAGAAGAATTAATGCTGCAATGTGCTGTAGAGAGACTGTAATGTTTTGAGGGAAGCTGTGAGGTATTTCAAATCTGAGAGGTAATAAATAGGCTCGGAGGAAATCAAAATAAGTAACTACACATGCCTAGATAATTGTATTTTATTAGGGCTCCCATTTATAGAGTAAGTGGGCTATTTAAAATACTATCTGGATATATTTTCATTAGGTTTTACCAGCAACTAATTTGCACTGTTTTTAGACATGAATAAGACTATGTGCTCAGTGAGGTATGGCTTTTAAAACAGTAAAATGAAACATATAATTTCAGTCTCTTGTCATTTTGCAGTGTTTGAAGTGAGCTGTTGTGTGGTTGTGAAAGCTGGATATGTTCATCTTTCCAATAGGATATTGAACTTGCTTCTTTCTTTTAAAAGCCCCAAATATCAGACTATTGAGGCACTGAATCCAATAGATCATACTTCATGTGCATTGCATTATCTCTAACATATGCATAGTTCTAACACCACACATCCTCATCCCGAGGACTCATAGCATATGTGACACCTGTTCTTTAGGCTATTCCCTTCTGTATTCATATTTCATACGTCAGAACTTAAAGGACAGACTTCTCAAATCACCTGACAACAATGAATGACTGGTAAGTAAGCACATAGCTTGTAATTCATGCAAAAGTGTTTTTGTGGTGACAGTAAATCTTTATGTGTCCTTCCTGAAGGAGCGTTGTTGACATGGAACCATCAAGATTTGTGGACAACTCTGTGTGCAGTGATTGACAAAGTGCTTGTGCTTCTATTAGTAAATGTAGCTCCTCAATGACTGCACAGGCATTATCAGAAATACATTAATTCTCTGACACATTGCTGTCCATTCTTAAAGCTATGACATGACTGACAGTTGTAGGATAGCAACAGAGTTGTTTTGTGCCTAAGAGTTCCTCATAAACATCACTCAACCCCAGCTTAAGGGTGGCAAAAAGTCATCTTGCACAATGTGGAAAGTGACCATAATGTCTTGGATTCACCATGGAACTAGCACACTTTGAGTAGGAGAGCAAAGATATAAAATATTTGCTATGCATGTATTTAACAAAGCAATGCAGTCTCCAACCTACTGTGAAGGCTGTGAACCCACAGCACACACTATTAGTCCAAGAGGCAACTTCTTCTGTAATACACTTTTCTGAAGCAATTTCTAGTCACAATTCTGTGTCTTCATGATATCTCAAAAGAATTTGGAGTCTTTTAAAAATGTTTTATAGTAAATTAAATTAATGAGAGAACCATAAATGTTCTACATAACCTGCCCATGTACTCAGGAAAAAAAAAAGCCAAATACTCAGTTGGAATGCCTGAATTGACTACTTTGAGATAGATATAGGAACTGATTGCTACATTTAACATGATTAGAAATTACTGGTTTGGGTTTTTTGCCTATGGTTGGAAGTTTAAACTGTGTGCAATTACAATAGAAACAACAAAAAGTTTTTAACAGTGACAGTGGCAGATTAATCAATGAAGTAACTGACTGGCAGACTACCTTCTCAATTTTGCAGTAGGTGGTGCTTGGCTGAATTTTCAAATCAAGGCATTTTTGGTTTGGTTTTGGTTTTTTGTTTTGTTTTTTTTTTTTAACTGTGAATCAGAAGTTACTGAGGTTTCATAGGCAAATAACATGTTTCTTGTATTTTGCAGTATATTAATATATATATTTATGTTTCTGCAAATACTTCATATTATCTGAGAATCATCTTTGAGAAGCCTGATTTAGCCTTGCTGACCACTAGCGATTTTCACACTAGAGTTATTAGCTACTGTCCTAGTTCAAAAACTAAATCATAGAAGATGCCTACCTTATGGCCAGACTGGATAATCTCAATGATTCTTTATGATATCATAATCTGTGAATATCAGTGTTGAGGACAGAAAGACTAAAATAAAGTTCAAGAGCATAATCAGAGAGCAGTTGTCAAGTAACCTTCTTTCCAAGAAAACTCTGTCCTAATTAATTATCCCTTTCTGTAAATGTTAACAATTTTTTTTACCCCTGAGCTAATGGATTCGATCCACGTGAAAGATAGATGAACAGCTATGAGAAGGATTTCTGAACATAAAAGACTCTCGAGAGATTGGAAAATGGATCAGTTGTAAAGCAAATTAATTTGGACAAGTGAACAAAAGATCCTGATAGTTATGTGGTACTGAAAATTAGATGGGCACTCTTTAGGGTGAAGGAGCTATCTTCATTCTTGAAGTCCCCATGCAGAATCAGTGGAAAGTAGGAGCCATGCTGTACACAGGAATAAAAATCAGCTCTTTTCTTTCTGTCTGCATCTCAAACTCAGCTTAATTCCTAAGGAATATTTTAAACACAATTACCTTTTTTCTCAGAAAAAATGGGGGCTTTTTAAGAATGCTGCTGTAAGAAGAATTTCACATAAATATTCTCAAAAAAATAGAGAGGCAAATAAATCTTTAGAAGAAATAATGAAATAAAAAATATTGTTAGTTTCATATTATTCTTGGCTTCAGGTCAGGGCTATAAGTGAAGGTGTGAATTACATCGTTGACAGATGAGAACCTAAAAGACAAATGTGGGTGGTTACAAGACCGAGTTCATGATGGTAAAAATAGTTTCATGACTAGTATCTTGAGTGCCTGTACAACAGTGGGTGGACAGACACACACCATTCCAGATCCACCATTACATCATGCAGATCAGTTAACTGTGTTTTCCATTTGTTTGGGTTTGAGATCTAGGCATTTCTTTCTGAAATATGAAGCCTCCTTCTGAAAATCTGTATATATGTTTATCAACTTCAAGCTGCAGAGTCTAAATTCTGCAGTCATTTGATGTTCTGAACACCCACTACAATTTATGTTTTTTAAAAGTTATTATATTTGATCCAGGTTTTTATATTTTGTGCCAGGACTGCAAGAAAATATTCCCATACATAAATACAAGAAAATTTACTAAGATAATAAAACATAGTAAAATGCATACGAATCTTTCTATAAATCATAGTACCTCACAGCCCTTTGTGAACACCAATTAAGACTTGTAGAGCATCTCACTTTACACATGTGGAGATGGACCATTGTGACTCATGGGTTGTAGTGCATTTAGCTGCAGCAGTTCAGTATACTCACTAGCAATACACAAGTGCATACAAACAGTGAATGCTGGTGACCATTGGATGGATGCCTCTGCTGCTGCCTGATGCTTGGGTGGAATGGCATTAACAGAAAACGTGGTACATGGGCAAGGGCTGGGGGACGCTGGAATAATCTCCAATGGGTTACCTTGTACAGAAAAAGGACTGTTCTTTACACTATCCAAGATACCCACCCCACTAAACTGTGTCCAAAGCTGTCAAAACAGAGAACTCTATCCCTTCCTCTGAACTGAGGGTGAAGTCCAGAAGATTATATGAAGATCATTTTCCTCTTTCTTAATCACACCATCTTCATGAAGGCAATACAAATTTCAGTCAATTTGGTCTGAAATAGACAAAAGTAGCATATTTTAATTAAACTTGAAGTCAGATTCTAAGACAGCTATGACCAGAGCAGCTAGTTCCACATATCAGGAGTTTCATCATAACACTCTGCAGCAAATGCATTGTCCAGTGCATAGGAACCACTGATTTTGAGCTCCAACACAATTTTTAATTTACTTGTTTAGGGATTTCTCTGCCACGTTTCTTTATTAGTGAACATTAAGAAATGGTGGGAACAAATATAAAGTCTTGTTTTTCTATGTGTTTTTCTTTTTAATTGGTTGCTTGAGTTTTTGTGTGGTTTTTATTTTGTTTTGTTTTGCTCTTTTTGTGTTTTTTTTTCCTGAAAAAGAAAACAATGTCTGAAACAGAAAGGTTCTCTAAAGATCATTCCATCATGATATATATTTGTACTGGTGTTATAACTTGTACATCTTCCCATATCTGCATGTACGAAGAAAACAGGTTCACCAAAGCAGTTAATTTCTAACTACTTACGTAGTGACATGGAATAAACAGCTATGAAAAAGACATTAAAACAAAAATGCTTTTAAAAAATGATGCTAAGTACTTGTACAAATCTAGAACTACCTAACTGAAGAAGCAGGAGAAAAACAAAATCTCAAAAGTAGTTTTGTATTAGACATCAGAAATTACATTCTTTAGAAAAAAGTAGCTGAGGTTTAAATCAAAACTATGTTTTATTTCAAGCCCTTTCTTTTTTTATTTCTGGTCATTTTATGACCATGTCTCCTAATTATATATTCTGTTTGCATATTGATTTAGGTGAAAAATAATTCTTGTCCTGAACTGCTGAGCAGCATTATTTTATTATGGAGAACAGATGGGTTCTTCAGTTTTCATTTCCTTCTTTCACAGAGACATTATGACCTAAGTTAACTAATATTTCTCAGGCAGTGTAGGATAATTTCAAGACAGTTACATAGATAGCACAGAAATAAAACACTGGATCTGGATCGTTCACATTTGCTGAAGTTCAGAACAATGTTGTGGGTGTGATGAGCACAGTTTGTGACTAGCAACAGTGATGAGCATTTCCAAAGGACAATTTATTTTCCATATCTTGGAGACCAAATTTAGGACAAGATGTGTCATAAGATTACCTCCTCATCTCAACCTACTTCTTATCATTTATTGTAGGAAGAACATACAGAAATATCCTAGAGTAGCCTGACTTTCTCAAAAGCTAATGTTAGGTAAGAAAATAGAATCGTTTGGACAAAATATGCATTTTTACAGTGATCTTAATGGTGCATTACAGAACTGTAGAATGTAAAGGTTTTATCCAGGAGGAGGAAAAGCTCAAATCAAAAATGGAAATGCACTTGGAAATGGCAAGTTAAACTTAAACAGATTTTTGAAGGAAGATAACAATGCTTTGAGTCAGTACATTAGCATAAGAGGAATTGATCAATTAGCTATCAGTCTGGAAAGCTACTAAGAAAAAAAAAAGGCAAATCACTGAGAGCACCAGAAGTATCGTTGTCCTTTATACTTTTTACTCTCTCATGAAGGAGAACTATGGGGTATACTAACAATTGCCACCAATCATATAAGGATCGAAATTGAAGTTACAATAGGAAAAAAAAATGTTAGATTCTTTTAAGATGAACTAGAGTTTGAATTGACTTTACCTTTAGGGAATTAGCTGGAATAATTTCAGACTAGTTAATAGTTATCTTCAGGAAAGGAAGGACAACTGAACCATCAGAGAACTGGGAAAAGATGTGGTTCCTAATCTCAGGTGGTAAAACAAAATGCATATACTACATTTCAGGCTTTGGAATAAAAATCAACGAATCTATTTGTTAGCATTTAGAAGATAACAAGGCAGCAAGTAATAGCCAACATAAATCAAGTTATATCAATCCAATTTCCAACTATTCCTTGGGGAAGAGAAAAAAGTGAAATATGTAGATTACCTTGGTTGTTCTAAGGTTTCGAATACAGTTTTAGGTGACATCATCATCAAAATAGCTTAAATATGGTATAGATAAAACTATTTTAAAGTAGATGGACAGAGCACCAGAAAAGAAAGTATAGATGTGTGCTGTTTGCTATGAAAAATTTAATGAAAATAGTTTGCATAGATATTTGTTTAGAGTTTGACTCTACTTCTTTTTAACATTAATTGAGAGTACATTTATTTAATGGCAACAAGCTGGAAAAGTTACAAGTAACTTGGAGGGCAGGAATGTAACTCAAAATGACCAAGACAAGCTGCATACATTCTTGAGCAAGAGGAGAAAATGTTAAGAAAGAGAGGGAGGTATTACATTTAGTTTGAATAATCTACACCTACAACATGTGGAATGGTTGTGTAGATAGTTCTGCAGAATACAGTGTAGGAGACAAATGAATTCTTTAACTGATCATCAGTCAACATAGTTGCAAACCTCAGCATTTTTGTTGCGATAAAGAAAAAGAAAAGTTATATATATAAAGTAAAATAATCCTTCTACTGCCCACAAATGGTCTTAATTAGGCACAATCCAGACAACTGTGTGAGTGACCAGTTTTGAAAAGATGATACAAAAAGGAGTGAATCACAAGTCTTGATATGAGTGGAGAAAATACAACAGATAAATATGTAATAAAACTGCCCAGGGAAATCTCTTACTGTCTGTACCCACAGGGGTTAAGAGGTCAAGAATTGATTTAAGTAGCAGAAGAAATTTAGCTAATGTATCTCCAAGGATGGAAAATCCACAACCTCATCTCTGGGAATCCAGTTCTCATGTTTGACCATCTTTACAGTAAAAATATTTTGTGGTTTCTTTCTTTAAGTGGCATTTCCTGTATTGTAGTTTGTGCACTTTGACCTTCCTCCAGATTTTTAAGGTCCTTTCAACTGATATTTAAGTCAATATTTTGCTCTAGAAATTATAATACTTTTGGAGGAAGTGCAGCATCTCTAACTTCTGAGATACTGCAGGAAAGAAACCAAGGACAGAAGGTAGACAGATCTTTATGACTTTGTAATAAATGTGAATAAGAAATCCTATTCCTTAGTAAAATGAAAACCATTATATGATATTTTAGTCCCATCTTTTTATTTAAAGTAATTGAGAATTCAATAGAGTTTCACTGGTTACTAAATTTATACTTTAATATTTCTTTGATTTGTGTGTATGAAAACTTTATAATATCACCAATTCAAAGTATAATAAGGGAGGCTATTATTTTGTACATGATGAAATAAGCTTTATCTTATTGTCAAATGAAGACTCTTGAAATGTGCATTATTTACCCCTTGACAATAATGTTTATATTTTCTTCTTCTTAAATAACATTCAACCATTAAGGAGAGATGCTTTTTAGATTGAAGTAAATGGTGAGCATATGCACAAATGCTAATTCCTGTTATCATTCCCATTCTTCTGTTAAAATGAATCAATACTTTAAAAGTGCAAGACTTAATATGTATGATACTTTTCATCTGATTAAAAATCACATAAATACTGAAATTTGTTTGTGATAAATTAATGGTTTTTAAAATTTATGAATTTAGAATATATTGATTGCCTTAATTTTTTTAAATACTAAAAAGTTTATATTTTTGTTATGGTGTAGTAGGATAAAAAAATATCAATGTACACATTTTCGTTGCCAAAGAGCACCTGATTTGAATCAAACTGAGACAGAAATATTGAATATCTGAATTTTCAAGATGCTCCCAAGCTAAGTGATAAATTAATGTAAGTTAAGTTTTCGGCCAAGACCACATGACTGAGTTATCTTCCTTATAAATTGCAAACAATTAACAAGTCTTTTTTACACTTCTTTTAGTAACTGTTCCTCAGATTGCAAAACTTCAGATGTACCTCTTTTAATTAAAAACTAGATTCCCAGCTTTTTCTTTTTAAAAACCTGTTTAATAAACAGAAGGAATTGATTCTTAGAGGTAACATGGCAATAAATTCCTTATTGAGTTGCTTACATTTTTCTTTCCAATTAAACCACCTTGAACAAACTGCAAGCATATTCTTAACGTGGGTTGTTAATTCAGATTGCAAATAATTTCCACACTTCTTGTCTTTTCCTCATACTTCTACCTACTTCATAAAAATTTCCATTAATTTATGTATATTTTTGTGTTTTACATTTATTGGGCTAAATGATGGGGTTTGTCATAACTAGTTGTAACACTTTGCCTATTTGAACTTAATTTTTTTTTTCCTCTGGGAAGAGGGAGCAGTCAGGCAACATTTGGTGCCTCAGACTTTTGCTAGATCTAGTCCTGTATGAATGCTAATGATTAAGAAACAGTACACTATCCTGCATAGAGAAGGTCTTCAGAATGCTTAAGTTGAAAAGAGATTTAGACAAATTTAAGTATTTTCTCTACTGCTTTTTTTTATAGAAGACCTTTGCCTCACTTGGGTATATCGCCATGTACTTAAAATCTTGATGTTTAAGGTGTGAGTGATAGATTTACTCTTATCTTTCAAGTATGAAGTTACTAGCATTAGAGATTCTCAAAAGAGGAAAAAGAATAAAATTTATAGAACATTTGTACCTGAAATTAGATCTGTTCATCTAATGCAACCTTGAATAATTCATTTTGCAGGAAATGGTAAAATTCATCAGGGAATCTGATCTACAATGAAGAACTCAATTACCTTGACATGACATTACATGCAGCTCCAGTTGCTATAGTAAGGCTATGGAAAGAAAAAGTGTGTAACTACCCACTTGCCTGTTTTGGAGGAAGGACTGAATTTTGAACTTTGCCTTCAAGATGGTGGTTACATGTCTGGACAACTGATGTGTACATCTAAGTAATAAAGTTTTCAGATGATTTCATCCCATTTGACTTCTGCATACTACTACAGTAGAGACAACTTCTCTGATGAGAAAACTGACACCTCTTATCACTAGTGGGCGTCTAACTCAGAAGCAGAAACAGATGGAGCAGGGAAATCACAGCATCTGTCACATAGACAGCTATGAAATGCATAAACAGTTTCTGTGAAGGTGAAAATTGGCAGATTAGTCTTCTGGTTGTAGTATAAAACCATGAGGTCTGGGCTACAAAAACTAGCTCCTGGAGGGATCATTCTCACAGGTAAAAGTCACCAGTTTTCTCACTTACACACACACTCATCCAGCTCTAGGCTGGGGCTAAGTATAAGACAGCCAATTAGCTGTGGCAAGAGTAGAAAGCTGTTGGGGAGGTGGATGGGTAATGCTGGAAAGTCTCAAGAACAGCAGAGTGAGATGGTCTGGTGTGCTGGAAGATGGATACTGTTCAGGAGGTGCTTTTTTGAAATTATCCACACTGAAGGTTTTTGATTATGCTACTGTTAATGTAATTTCTATGTTTTTTCCAGAAGCAAGAGATGTTGAGTAGGGAACGGACACTATAGTCTTCATATCACAGTGGACCACAGGGCTGGAAAAAAATGATACCCACATCTGGTTTGAAGTGCATAAACATTCTGCCAAGATCTGTGGACAAGATACCTGTCAACGAGATATGAGAATTTGTAAAATTCTGTTCCTTGTACATACTATTTCAGGAGCTGACTCAACTAGTGTCCTTCTCACAGAGAGCTAGTTTGCTGAAACCAGTGCGGTTTTTGTCATGACAGAATGTGCACACAATGTGCATTTCTACAGCCAACTGTCATGTTGTGAGGTAATGAGTGTGGTATAATGAAAATCATAAGTATTTAATTGTCCTTTGTCTCTCCATCTCACAATTAAAAAATGGCTTTCTGCTGTGTGTATAGCAGCATAAAGCTTGGACTCGGTCAGTTTTCTGCTCATTTGGTACACTGCAACAAAACAGAAAACTAAAACCAACAACAACAAGAATAAATAGAAAAGGGAAAGTACTTCAAAAGGAAAAGTCAAGGAGAGCTTGGTGAGTTTTCTGTCCTCTGCTTTAAACCTTTGGAATAATTGAAACTGTAATACTTAACAAAAATTCATGGCAATAAAGTAAGGACATCAAATATCTGACAGTTTGTACCAGACACCCCAGTTATTCTACATGGAATTTTCTTCATGGAATTATCTGAGGCATTAACTCAATGTAAAATGGGAAATTTGAATTACTGGACTCACAAGATTTACATAATGTCAGGTTTCTGCAATAGAGTTTACACTTACAGCTGATTGGCATCCAATCTTACATTCTATCAATGGCTATCATGTCTTACTTTAAGTAATATTTCTCGTGTTGTTATTTCTGTAAATTCTGACTAAAGGGAGTTATACACCAGTGAAATAACTCAAAACAGGGAATCTCAAGACAGAAGACTGAAGATAAATCCTTAAGGCAACAGTGTGCAAATGAAGGACTATTGTGCGAGAGATTACCTTGCCTCAGAACTGAATTCCCTTGAACTGGAAATTAAGTAAAATGTCTTGTTTTAAGGCAGATTTATTTTAGCTCTACAGTCTCCATTATGTGACTGGAACTGTTTCTTTAAATTATTGGGGATTTCTCCATAGCTTCCTATTCATATACTTATGCCCTTACTTTACAAATTATATTTTTCTTTCCAAAGATAGCCTGTTATTTAATTAGTAATTTTGTATCCACTTCTAAAATGTCAGTCTGAAGTTGCCTAAAAGGTAATTCTCTGTTAGCATTTAACTGTTTCCTTAACAAAATATGTTATCAATATTCACTGTGAATGTTATATCTGCATTAATGACTATGTGAATATCATGTGATTTTGCTTTGAGCAAATTATCCTTTTATTCAAAGTACATATTTTCTGCTCATTCCTTCTTCAATTACAAATTAATGCAATACAGAGGTGAAGCCTACATTATATGGTAGCAGGATTATGGTTTTTTTAGATGACCTTTCTAGAATGAAAGATCATTAAATTTAAGTAAGGCTTATTGTCCTTTACTGTATTTTGATAATTAACTGTTGATGAAAAATTGTGCGAAACCTCAACCTTCTGAAAATATTGACTGCTGAGAGAGCTGATATAGTTTACTTGGAACAATTATCCTCTGCTGTAAGTCTGCCAGAATCTGAAATAATTAAGTAGAAATATAATATCTTCACTAAAAGATGAACTATAATTGAATAAAGATCAGTTAGGAGATGCTACAAATATTGATACAGCTTTACATTTAAACTTGACAATTCTTTCCCTGATATCCGAAAATTATAAAATCTGCCTAAGACTACTCAGAGCACTAATCACATTTTAAAACTGTGGTCTGAGCATTGTGGATTGAAGTTGTCTTTCAGCAATCCATACCCAATGATGTTTGCTTTACATGTGATAAAATCAGTTAGTGTAACTTGCAATACATTAAGTGGGAATATGGCATGTTAAATCCAGCTGAAGGATAGTTAAGAGAGGGCTCTTTCTGTTACTAGACTGCATAATCTTTCTTCTGGTCCAGTATGTCATCTGATTTGACACTTAAGTGCTGGAGTTCACGTAAAGCACTCTGTCCTGGTTTTGGCTGAAGTAGAGTTGTTTTTTTTCCCTATTAGCTAGTGATGTGCAATATTTGGATTTAGTATGAGAATAATATTGATAACACACTGATGTTTTAGTTGTTGCTAAGTAGTACTTACTTTAAATCAAGGACTTTTCAGTTTTCCATGCCTTGCATTGGGGGGCTGCACAAAAGCTGTGAGGGAGTATGGCCTGGACAGCTGACCTGAACTGGCTAAAGGATTATTCCATACCATAGAACATCCTCCTAAGTATGTAAACACGGAGGAGCTGGCTAGGATGGGCCAATTGCTGCTTGGGGTTGGGCTGGGTATCAGTCAGGGGGTGGTGAGCAATTGTGATGTACATCATTTGTCTGACTTGAGCTTTATTATTGTTATTACTATTATTGTGGTTCTTTAATTAGTGTCATGTATTTTACTTTTTTTTCACTATTTAAACTCTTCTCATCTCAACACAAAAGTTTAACTTTTTTTTTTTTCTGATTCTCCTCTCTGCCAGGGGTGGAAATGAGAAAGTGTGAGTAAGTGGCTGCATGGTGTGTAATTGCTGGCTGGTGTTAAGCCACAACACACTGTCATTACCTAAAGATTCTGGTGCTTTCACATCCATCTTTAGAACTTCCATATTGGTTCTTAGGTCTATTTCTCTTTTTGTAACATCACAGCATGCTTAAGAGTGGCAGAACATGGAAAAATTTTCCAAGCAAGGAAGGACGATAATATGAAGCCAGATATCTCAAATAGAATTTGACTCTATGAGTCATTTGACAGATTGAAAACAAAATTCTAAAAAAAGCAAAGTCTATAATTTTTCACCACAGTCCCCTCCTCAGAAACATAGAATGATTGAGGTAGGAAAGGACATTTGAAGGATGCTGGAGTTCATATTTCCTGGACCAAGGAATCCTTTTCTAACCCATTCAATTAGCTGCCTAAACTCATGGTGCCTCCCCACTTAATCTGAAATTTCTGACATCTGTTTTTTTGTTTTGTTTTTTTTTTTTTTAACAGATTGAATGCTTCATTCCTGTAAAAGTGCACTTATAATTGTCTATGCCTCACTGGGACTAGAGAGTAAAAAGGGTGGTGAAGATATGCTACCAGAGCATATTTGAGAAGACCAGGGCCTTGGGACAATTTTTATGAAAATGATTGTCATCCTCTGTACAATATGCTGGAAAGAGAATTGCAATATTTAAGATACATGTTGCGGGAAAATGCTGAAATGGACCTCGGAGGATGACAGCGCCGGCAGGCAGCGCAGACCTGACCAGCTGCATATATGACTTTAGTTAGGGGAGTTCGAAAGTTATGCATTTCCTCTGTATTGGTTTTGGTTCAGAAAGCTTTGTGTATCACCCCCACCCTTCATGCATGGTTGTATCCCCCCCTCCTCTGTCTTCCCCGGAGGCATTGTTTACCAGTGACTTATCATGCCAATCAGGCATGGACATTGTCTCTCCCTGGTCTGGGCTGACCCTGTCCAGGGGTGTTCCCCCCACCTTGCACTGCCAACGTGGCAGCAGTCGTAACTTGCTGGGGCTTGCCCCCGCCAGTCCAGGACGAGCCCGGGCTTATCCCCACCGGTCGGCGCCAGGGTGGCATCATCCT
Source organism: Pithys albifrons albifrons (assembly GCF_047495875.1). NCBI lineage: Eukaryota > Metazoa > Chordata > Aves > Passeriformes > Thamnophilidae > Pithys > Pithys albifrons. The sequence goes on from NC_092459.1 coordinate 37,828,802, forward strand.
CAAGACCACTCTGCCTCATGAAGCTGGTGTAGCCTGTGGCCGCACAGCCACCACTCCTGTTGGTCTCTGCTCTTGTCCTAACCCCATTGGTTAGTTCACCCGTCTATCCCCAATCCCTGGTTTTCTATTGGGTCTGGTCCCTCTGTTTTCCTATTAGCTAGTCAGGACCTAAAGTCCTCCCTTCCACTCAAACCCTTACCCAATCCAGTCCCAGTTACAGTACATTCCCTTCAGAATCTTATAAAAGTCATGTGATTGCATAATAAATAAGTTCTAGCCACACGTCCCCTGGAGTGAACAGACGCCTCTCTTTCATGCTCCCCGGCTCTGGAGGACTTGTGGGGACTCTCTCCTTCCCTCCAAATGTTGCATAATATGTTCTTTCTTTTTTTGCTGCCAAATTTACAGTAGTTGAAACATCTACCTTGTCAGAAACCAAATAAAAATTATTGGCCACCTTCTCATGTTTTCATTCGTTTGGTAAGTATTCAAATTTACATTAGAAATATCACTTCTCCTTATTTCCCTGTTCTATCCTGATTTGAGATTTTCTACAAGTTGGAGAATTTAGATGGGCTGCATACATTTTCCCAGTTGAATGACAGGAAGCAGAGTACAGTGAATAGCACTCATCCATTTCATTGTCAATATGTCTGTTTGTCTCAGAATGATTTGAAAATGAAACAGAATTTCAAAAGATGAAAAGTTCCACTTTTAATGGGAGGGAGCAAATGTAAAACTTCTGTAATTAGTTAATTCTATGTTCTGTAAACCTGCTCCACTAAAAAAAAAACAAACAAAAAACCCAAGGAAAATATTTTCTTATTGTTTTTAATTAAAACTTCTAGTTTTATAATTGAACAAACAAAAGAGACTATAATTGTGTCTATGTGGAAGCTAAAATGCTGTACCAGGAAATGGCCACTCTCAGCCTGGCTAATTCTCATACTCTTTCCCAGAACATCGATTACTGGACATAACTTGAGACAGCTTTCTGAGTAATATACCCTTTTTATTTGACCAGCATAGCAATTATTGCATTCCTATTTATTTTCTGCTAAGAATATGAGATTTTTGCACACACCTAGAATGCAAGGCTATTTGCTGAAGGAAATTATACTATTGCAAATGCACTTAGGATGATGATAAAGGTATTTTAAGCTGATGATACTTTGCACATATAGCTCTTGCCAACAGATCAGAAATTAACAGAAAGAAGGAAAGCCAGTTTTTAAACTTCACCCTCACGCAAGTGAGCCATTACTCTCATGAATGGTCACTGAGTTTTCACTCTTGATACATCAGAGATTTGCTGGTGAAAAGTCATTATTTTGTCATCAGAAGACAGGGACACCAGGTAAACTTAAGCTATAAGCATATCCTCAGTGTGAGATTCATCATATGCCAATACATGGAAATCCTCATACAATCTTACCTCAGTTCAGAATTATTCTCAGATGGCATTTAGCCACAATGAACATAGTTTGTTTGACGTACTTGAGCCATTAAGGATCATATTCTAATTCCAGCTGAGTATTTCTGTGAATCTCTAAACATATGGCTTTGTGGTTGTGTTAGAAATTTTCAAGAAATGTGGAGGTGTGTATTTGAAGTTGGAAGCTGACCCATAACACTGTGTAGTACAGTAAAAAGGGTTCTATTTTTTAATGTAATGGTGCATACAGATGAACAGTTTTATCTTTTTGTACTGGTTAACTGATTAGAAAATGTGTTTCAGAACCATTTTCTCAGCCAGATATCTGGCTTTTCTCCATTTAGATACTCTCTTAATGACATTTGATATTTGTGGAACATGATGTAGCACTCATATTTTCATTTTGGAGGGTGGGAGGGTGAGGGGGGAGAAACACAGTTTAGTACTACAAATGTATTTTTTTTTCACTAAATACTTCTCAGGAATTGTGATCTTACATGGCTCTGAAAGAGACATTTTGTGCTGGGGTGAAGGTCAAGAGAAGAATGCAGGTTAGCAGGGGGAAATAAAGAGGGAGAAGATATTTCTGGGTAAGTGGAGGGAGCAGTGCCTGCTAAGCATAAAAGATCTATGGAAATCAAGTTCTGATTGTAGGATATCTGTGGAAGAATTAGCTCCCATCTTTCCTTTACTCCTCGCAGGAGAAACTCAAGAGCTTTGCTGATAATGGCTTCTGCAGCATTTAACTTAAGTAACTGTCCCTAGGCTCACTCCTTCTTCAAGCTGACAGCCTCTCAACCTGCTTAGTTCCAACCATGCTGCATTCATGAGGAGACACTCCTGGGGCTTTGTAACCTGCTATGTAAGCTCTGTTCCTATTCCTGCTGTTCTCAGGGCCTCACTGCTTCCCTCTGTGTTCCTACATTTCCCTCCAAGCAATGCAGTAGAAAAAGCTTTTGACTAATTTCGCTAAAGCTATTGAAATAACATACAGAAATGCAAATAAAAGTAGGAAAATCACTTTTGTGATTTGTGAAAGTGGTTCTCCTCCCTTAAAGAGAGTATGCTATTTTTATTAATAGATTTAGCATATTTTTTCTAGAAACAATGATGATATTCAAATAGAAAAAGAATATTTTTACCTAAATGTACTGAAAAAAAAAGGAATTTATTAATAAGCAGCCACCCATTGGGTGCTTTAAACTAGCAGTTAGTCCAGTCTCAGAGAAGGTCATCTTACAGTTCCCACAACAGCTACGTAGCTTCTGCTTTTTCCTGTAAACAGCTTAGTACCCCTTATATTGCTTTGTTATGGCAGAACTTCTTCCTGTGTGCTAAAAAGGACCCTTTTAACTTCATGAATCATTCACATTTCAGAGTAATAATTAATGTAAATCAGTTCATAATCTTCTGTGCTTGCACAAAGTCAGAAAGGTATATTTAATTTTTCCTGTGATCTCTCCAGTTCTGCCCTTGCAGAGCTCAGTCTTACAGCACATCCTGTTCACTTGGACCTTCTTGCTGTTTCACTTGGACCTTCTTGTTGTTTCTTGGCCTTTAACATTCAAATAATTTCCCCCAAGCTTTCCCCTTTTAGGCTGATTCCTTTACCCTAGGAATGCCCTGTCTTTTGGTTGTAAGCTCACTTAACATGCTGATTATAGCTATTGTCTCAAATTTCTTTTTGCCAAGTTGACCTGGACTACTTCAAAACCAGTTCCCATGATTCTCATGCACTGATGCTGCTGTCTGAAATGCCTCTTACAGCATCATGCAACTCATACTCCTTCTTTCTCCTTGTCCTCCCTCTTGGTTTTCAACATTCTTGCTTAATCTTTCCTGGATGTCCTTTTCCTGTTTTTAACTCATTTGTCTTTTGGCTGAATGTCTCTAAGCATTTCTTTATTATTTGTTTCTCTGGACTACTTTCTTCATCAGTCGTTACATTCTTCAAACATCCTACACATTGCCAGCTTGGGGTTTTTTTTGTGGGGGGGCAGAGGGCAGGGTGATCTCAAGTAATGATAATGTTAAGAAAAGAACTTCCCATTTTTATTCCAAAGATTTGTAGTTCAAATTTTTGGCTTCTTCTGTGTCATCTGCTGTTCAAGATTGCATAGATTTAATCGTATGGATTTAACTTCAAAATCTATGTTCTTCTGCTTTAGCAAGTTTCCTGTTCTTATTGACGTCAACACAATCTCTCTGCAGCTGGTTGCCTACAACAAAAGGACTGTTTGGTCTCCTGTCTCTCTCTTAACCATGATCCATGCTCGTAAGTTTTGCCAGCCAAACTATCACAATTAAAATATGTGTAAAAAATTCCTCACTTCACAAAACCATACAGTCTAGACCTCCATAAAATAAAACAAATACAATAGCTGAAGCAACTATGACTTTTTTTGAAGCAAAGTTCTGGTGTGTGTTGGCTGGAAGTGCTTGCCAGAATAATTCTAGTGTTACATATTTAAGTCTAATACTTTGTTCTATATTCACTCAGTCATTTCAGGGATTCTTTTTTTTTTTCTACAATTGAACTAGCACTGAAATAAAAATCAATCTTGGTAGTAATTATTGTGAACCAGATTTACTACATATAGTAGTACATAAAGCTGCACTGTGTTGAGGGTTTGTTAGTTTCATTTATCAGAAGTAATACAAAACATTCCCTCCACCATGAAAAAAACCCAAACAAAAGCCCCACCACTGTTACTTCTTGAATATTTTCTGAGACTAGAATAAGCAATACCCAGTGAAAAACTTCTGGTGAAAAGAAAATTCCCAACTATTGCATTATGACATAAAAGTCAGGTTCAGAGAAACTTTCTCAAACTAGAGAAATATCTAAATTCAGGTAATGCTTCTATATCTGCAAATTCTATTTACAGACTAGACTTCTGATCTTTGAACTAGGTTTTTATACTACTTCATAGGTTTACTTTTGAGGTAAGGTAGCCTAATGGCTGATGCTTTGCAATGGGAGGCAAGGCCTATGACTATACTAATAAATTAACAGACCCAGGCACTTCAGTGTTATCTTGTGAACATTAGTTCTGCTTAAAAGCATGACATGAACCTTGGCTCAGTTTCTGCTACACACCAACAAACATTGGTAATGCTTGAGCACTGTTCAGGAAATAGCATGGTCCATAGATCTTTCCAAAGAGGTCATATAGACTGGCTGATAAGACAGCTTTGCTGTGACTATGTGCTCTGTTCCATGCCACTCATACTTAGAGACAAGAAATAGACCTTAGACATTTCATTAACTAACACAGTTGCCACAGAATTTCTAACTTTGATATTCTAGTTTGCCCTCTTAGGTGACTTTGCATGGAACAATTTGCTTGTTTAACCCTCCTTTTGGTTCCCTAATGCTCTTAAGTAATACCAACACATTGAGACCTCCTGACTGCAATCCAGAGGAAAAAATTAAAACATGGATTAATTTTACCTCATAATTTTTGAATCTAGGAAACTTTTTGCTTCATGGTGCCAAAGGAAAAAATTTTTATGCTACTTACTTTAACGTTTTATTTCAAAATTGTATTTAAAATTCTCTCTTCTCCAGTGTTTTTTTGTTTATTTTAATAGGTGAGAGTTGACAGCTCTGGGTTTAGGTTAGAAATGGAAAAGAGGAGTATTTGATAAAAAGCCGTGAAGGCAGGGAGATCAGCTTCTGGGTTCCATTATCTGTTTTTGTATTTTTGACATTTTTGTTGTCAGTATTTCCATGACTAAAGAAAAGCTTTTCACAGGAGTGAAAAAATTTGTGACAATGCTTCCACTGTAATTCACATGTTAAAAATTTTACAGCTTCATACGCTAGTGGTATTTAGGAGAAGAACCTTTCTCCCAAATAAATGGCAAAATGCTTTGCTTCTGAAGTGAGATCATCTTAAGAACTACACAGCCACTGGGAATTCAAAAGAGTCACAGATGTAGCATTTTGGTGACGTAAAAGTTCCCTAATTAGAGAAACAAACTTAGATGCATGCACCCAACAGCCTTCCCTTTGCTCTCTTCTGGAGAAGACATATAAAAGAAAATGCCTAATCTCTATTAACTCATGTGAATCTGTCCATGAAAAAAATGCAAACCCATGCTAAGCCTCATCGGATGACTGAGGCACAAGATTAGAGAGGGAAGAACAGTATCTTATTAATCAGTATAAAGAATTGCATGGAAAACAACGTGGTATGTACAAATATCCTTTACTGAAAAGGTTCATTAAACTTGATGTATACAAAACCTGATGTATTCTATACTCATCCTTTAAAAAAAATATAAGTAATTTCATGACTGTCTGAATTTCTGTTAACTAATTATGTCCCAAGAATTATGTAGGTAGAACATAAGAATTCCTTAAACTGAAAACTTGAGAGCCCAGGTATGTTTTCAACTGGCCTTTCCAATGGAAGGACACTTCAGGGACATGCTCCATTGTGCCTAACTTTGTGTCTCTTTCCAACAACTTTTTACTGAAAAGTCTAGCTGTCAGTTGACTATTGTAATATCAATTACAGTGTCAACTGAGTTTGGTCAAGGACTAGAGGTCTCAGAGACAGTATGTACAGCCAAAATTAAGAAGCAAAAAGGAGAAAAATCTATGTTGGGGACGGAGCAAAAGGTGGATAAATTCAGGTTTTGAGGAGAAAAACCCAACTTGACCTGATTTTATTGACTGCTGAAGCAGTAGATGACAACCAGAATGCTACAACTTTCTGACTTATAGTATCTAAGCTTTAAATCTACATAATCATACTTGTAGAAATGTAATATCCTTGTACCTTATTCTCACTCTCTCTTTTGTAGTGCACATAGTCTATTAAGAGTTTGTTAACTTACTTAAATTTATCATTTGTATTGAGGCATATTTTAAGGCTCAAACCTTAACTTTAGATTCCATAAAAATACTTTTTTTTCTTTAACCATTAGAGTCTTCCTTTATTTCTGGACTTATAAATTTTTGTATTCAAATTATTTTTTTTAAAATATGCTTAATGTAAATATGTACAGGAAATTCTAACAATATATATTTTGTTGGTTTTGTTTTGCTAGTTTTCAGGAAATGGCAAACTGTTCATTTTTAATTCCTGTAAATGTTTAATCCTAATGTATGTATGGCCAAACTTTGCGAACGAAGATTTGGGAAGGGCTGTCCCCACGTGGGTGTGCCCTTCCAGCCTGCGCAGTGGATTTTAGGTGAGGCTCAGCGTGCGCAGAACTGGCCCCACCGTTTAAGTCCTGAGGTTCATCTGCCACGGCCGAGCAAGCTTGGACGGTGCCAGTGAAGTCCTCAGGACTAGAACCTACAGCACCCGGCATTTCCCAGGAGGTCTCCCATCCAAGTACTAATCCGGGGCTGACCCTGCTTAGCATTTATTAAATGCCTCCCTGACATCCGATCCCGTCAGATCTCAAAAGCTAAGCAGGGTCAGCCCCGGATTAGTACTTGGATGGGAGACCTCCTGGGAAATGCCGGGTGCTGTAGGTTCTAGTCCTGAGGACTTCACTGGCACCGTCCAAGCTCGCTCGGCCGTGGCAGATGAACCTCAGGACTTAAACGGTGGGGCCAGTTCTGCGCACGCTGAGCCTCACCTAAAATCCACTGCGCAGGCTGGAAGGGCACACCCATGTGGGGACAGCCCTTCCCAAATCTTCGTTTGCGAAGCTGAGACACACACACACACACACACACACACACACACACACACACACACACACACATTTAATCCTAATAAGTTATTAATATTGCCACAGAAAAGTATTGTGCTGGAGAAATCTATTGGTTTCTGGTAGCAATAGAAAAATAGAGGGCACATCTAACTCCAGTTATTAGGATATTTCTTTGTGCAGTAGTAGTGGGAACCTTAAGAAACTTTCATTTCCTCCCCAAGACTTAAATGATTAAGCCTATGTCAATCTGGAAAATGTTTGTCCTATCTTTTTTTAAAAAGATGGCCAGTAATGGAGACTTAATAATATCATCAGTCAGTCTGTTTTGTTATTAATATCATGAGAATTTTTTTTACACTACTTATCACTTGGCATTTTTCTGGCTGCATAACTTCTGGTCCTTTTGACTGAAGGCAGAAGACAAATTTTCCTTTCTTTTTGCAGTGGTCTTTATTTGTATACACACATACATGCAAGTATTCTAACACTTTTTAAAATAAATATAAGTGTGTATAAATATGCATGTATGCTCCCCTTCTCCCTTCTTCATACACTTCATAAGCCTTCCTCTTGGCTTAAGATAAGCCAGGTCATTCAATATTTCCTTTCAAAGTAGTCCTGATTTTTAGATTTATGATTGGTTTTGTCTCCTGTCCAATATTTTGCTTGAAATAAATGCCCAATACTCTGTTCAGTATTCTATTTTGTGTCTTGCCAACTCCAAGCAGGACTGTTTTGTACTTTTACTTGCTCATCATATTCTCATGTGATGTCTGCATTTTTTTTGAAACAGGTTGATACTTTTGGCACATGTTCAGGTTAGGATCCCATATAACCTTCCATTTTTTATATATAATCTGTTCTGGTTTTATTATTAACTATTATTAACTATTACTAACTATTCTATTACTAACAATTTTTTTATTATTCTTTATTTGTGTAGCTGATTACCAATGTCCCATTTGCTGTCTTTTGAACCTGTTCCTAGAGTTCCTCACTAATTGGTCCTTATTTTTTCCTCTATTTTTCATGAACGTTTTGAATTCTAATCTTGCCCTTCAAAGCGCTATCAGCTTTAGGTCACCTGAACATATGATAAAATATTGAGGAAATTATTGAAAGGCATTAGGCTGAAGAGAAAACTTGCACAACTTCACTCAATTTATTTTTCTGTTTCAAAGTGAATTCATAGCTGCTCTTTGAACAGGTTAACCTGGAAATTTTGGTACAAATTTTAATTTAATTCTACATAGTGCATGAGCCCCTGTTTTGCTAACAAGACTATAACATGGAGAGCACAAAATCAAAATGTCTACTGCTTCTCTCTTGCTATGAAGGAGCTTCTGGCAGCTTTTCAATTTCTTCCAGCACCCTGTGCCAGTGGTCTCGCACACTTGCATATGTCTCACTTTTCTCAGCAGTCTCTAATCTCTCTTTTCTGTATCCTAGGACATGATCCTTCCTCCCGGCTACTCAAATCAACTGTCCCAGGTGCCAGTTAATTGTTGATCTTTTCTCATTAAGCACCTCAGCCCACTCAGAGTTATGTCTTGACCATTGCCAGGTTATGGGTGGGCCAGTGGCAGGAGTCATCCAAAGTGATAGAACAGCAGTGAATTGTACATTGCAAGGCAGAAAATGCTTAATTCCTTGTCCTTCACTTTAAGAAAAGAGGAAAGATCTTAAAAATGTATGTCTCACAGGCTACATAACATATTAATATAGCCTGAGCAGCATAAGTAAGTTCTCAAGAATATAAGGATACATTAAGAAAGCATTTTTAAATAATGGTGGATGCAGTAATATTTACCTGACTGTTCATGCACCCTTTAATGAGAAGTAAACTTCCCTGTTTCTGTTCAGCAGATTGAAGTCTTAGCTTTGAAGCCCAGTGATGGCATGTTGCTATTGGCATTTACTATTTGGACGCTGTTCATGGAATGAGGACAAAAAGTGGAATTTAAACCTCTTTGGCTTGCAAACTAAGGATTCAAAGTGTGGAAAAGAGCAGGTGAAATTATAAAAAGACATTAGAGAAAAAAAAAGAAGCAGAGCTCTAAAACAGCAATAGACAGAGGAGTTGCATTTTTTTTTTTCCAGAGAGTAACAAATGTGACAAGAAAACACTTGTACAATTAAATAAAAGTCTGTCTGTGATCACTATGCAGCTCTCTACTGACGTCAGTGGGTGTTGTGGCCCCTGCACTGCAGCCAGTACATAGTCCTGAATTTATACCTCCTGCCACAAACAATCATATTTTGACACTACCAAAGCCAGAAAGCATGTGAAACTTGTAAGCCAGTAAGATAACAGAACCAGAGAAACTGACTTTTTAGTTAAGACGATTTAAAACAGATGACCATTCTCCTTACCTGCTGCTTTTAGAGACTGTGAGGTCAGCCTAGGTCATGTTCTCAGGCTGCGGCTCCGAGTGTTTTTTGACTGAAGCTGAAATTCTCGCATGGACATTTAACTCCAGAAGGGGGAGCTTCAGCAGGCATAATTACAGTAAAGTCAACTTGCAATGAAATATTTAAATAGAAGTTTTCTTATAAATAGATTTGATACTTTTGGTCAAAGTGACAGCAGAATTTTGCAACAGAATACCCATGATCAGAACAGGGGTAAATGCTCTAACTTTTTTTTTCTTTTTTTTTTTCACAAAGCTCTATTGCTATTAATTATTATTTTTCTTCAAATAAAAAGCAATGACTAATAAACGTAACATTAAATCTTATTGAAAACAAATACCTTTAAAGTTAGGCACACTTTTATGTAAATTATATCTAAAACTGTAACTTCTTACTTTGCTCTAATCGCTTTCAGTGTGTCATCTGAAAACAAAGAACAAACTGACTGCTTTCCATTCATGCTAGGTAAGGAAAAATACACACCTTTTTGTTTATAGATAGCTTAAATAATGAATAGGAACTACAAGTTTAGATAGCTGCTAGGACATTTTATTAATTTGAGTTTCTTGGTAGGCCAGTATAAATGCACGGTTGTTAGGAATAAGCTTACAATACACCTGCAGGTGTATTTACATGCTTTTATGTGCACAAGTGCATTAAATCTGAAAGAAAACAGAAAATAGTTTAAAAAAAGAAGAGGGCAAAGCTACATTTATAATTAAGCTCTTGGTGAAATTCAGTAACAGGTTTTTGAGGGCAAAGTGCTGATTAAGAATGCAAGAGTCAGGAAAACAAATAGTGAATCACTCATGCCAAGACCAAAACATTTTGAGTTCCTATGTCTTTGCCTTAGGGTACAGATTGGCCTATAGCTTTCAGAATAACAGGGCAACTCAACAGCACAGAATTCTGCTTTTAGATATTTTGCACAAATCCTCCAACTTCCTTGGAGAGCTTCAAAATCTGCCAATCAGTACTGGCAGAATTATCTCACTCTGAAGCAATGACACCAATGCAGTATGTTCTGGATATGCATCTCTTAGTTTGGGTATTGGAGTACATTAAGTGTTTACTACTCAAGTTAAAAGAATTTTGAAAACTATGTCCTGGAGACCTTTAGAAACAGAAAGTCCAGACACTGATTAAGTCCAAGATCATAGCAATTTAATAGTTAGCATTTTGGTTACCAAATATAGTTGAGTATTTTACAGGGTTGACCAACTAGCCTTCAGCTCTTTCCCCCCCCCAACTAAATAAATGGTTGTCCATAAAGTGTGTTTAGGAGAAGATTATAGTATCAGACACACTGTGGCCTCGTTCAAGGTTTTCAGTCTTTTAAACTTGAGATGGAGTGAAATTCCCGGAAAGTATTAGTTTACAAACTCAGGCACTGATACAATTTCCAGGATATACAATGGTTTAATTTACAACTTTTTCAACAATTTCATTTTATAGGTCTTGAAAACTGGCAATAAGTCAAAGAGTGGCACTTTCCAAGGTATCACATCAAATTGTGTCAGATCATTTTGGGATATACTATGAAAAAATAGAAAATTGTAACTATATAAAATATAATTTAATGAAGAAAGCATGGCTTGAGGGACAAAAAACCCTATTTTATAAACTAGGTAGGGTGCAGTTACATACTTTAGAAAAGATAATTCTACTCAAAGGGAAACATAAAATTGTTTTCTATTTAGATCTATTCTCATTGTACCTACACATTATGTATCCAACATAAAGGTCATTAAAGTTGGTGTTCTTTTTTCTGTTGGTTTGAATTGACTTTAAACCACATTCTCCTTTGCACTTCCAGAGTATAACTACATCTGCATTTTATTTGCTGCTATGATATAAAACATATCCTTAACTTTTTTCTTCTTTTCCAGATTTGTCATATTTTTGCAAAATGAATTTAAGCCTCTGGAAAGTAAAATTTTTTTCCCTGAGTCTTTTTTTTATGGGCTGCTTAGAGATATATTCATTGTCCCTTAGGGTTTACAGTTTGCACATTTTATATTCACCTGCATATTAAAAGGTCATTAATATTATCTATTTGCTCCAAGTGAAACCAGTAGCATATGTTTGGCTTTCCGAAAGCCATCCATGTAGAAGCTGTGACTTGCCCTGCTAGTTTGTTCTCTTAGTGCAACATGGACATTGTTAAAATGTGCCTACCTTCCATGCCTCTTTCTGTAATTTCATAAGGTAGTTAAAGAGGTACTCTACAGCTTTTAGAAAAAAAAAATTCTGGGAATAGAGGATCACAAATCAAATGAGTAATCCAAAAATCAACTTAACAAGCATGACTCAGGTACACTTCACAATTTCAGAGTTCTTCAGATTCTGTATAGTAAATCCCCATGTTTCATTCACTAACTGCACCAGTGCTTAAAGCAGTGTACCCATATCAGAATTTTCTCAATGATCCCCTATAAAATGTGTTAATTTTGACAGAGTTGTGCCTCTTTTTAAATGTGTGATAATTCTGAAAATCCAAATTAAGTATTTTGCTTATCTGAGCAAGTTCATGGAAATATAAGTTCAAAGAGGAAAAAAGGATCACACTAGTTTAAGCAGTTAAAATCCACCAAGTTCAGTGTGATTCAGAACTCAAACTTACACGTGTGTGTGTTCTTTCCCTAGTATTTATATTATCACAAAACATCACATTTATTGGCAATGTGAAGCAAATGTGCCTATTCTTTTAATTGATTACTTTGGAAAATCATTTATGAAAATAGCCAAAAGTATTAACATCCACCTCAAATGCCACTGTATTTTCCAGTCACTGAAGTATTCCATCAACAATTACACACTGTAAAATTGAAAATAAAATTGAAAAGAAAGGATGGCTTTTGGAAGAAGGAGGGCAGAAATGTTTATTAGGCTTAGAATCTACATTTGACTGCTTTTTATGTCCAAGACTATGAAATTATTCTATGATCCATGTACCAGAAGCATGTGACAAATATACTTTCATTGATCTTAAAATCATACCAAAAATCAGTAATCATTGGGTGTCCTTCCAAACACTTTTTTTAAAATCAAAAAATTGATATTTTAAGCATGTCTCACACATGCACACATGTGCATGCACACACACACTCTCCTCTCTCCCTGCCTCTCTCTCAGTAATTTCCCCATAATTTTTATTCTGTGGAATCTTTTAGGTAAATTTTGTAACTACTGATGAAAAATGAGGAAATACAAACCATCTTTTTTAACGCCAAAAATTATTAGGTTTTCAAATTACTCTTATCTACTTTATTTTTTGCACTGTGATGAAGTTAAATGAAGTATTTCATAAATATTAATGAAATACACTTTTTCCCAGAATCCATATTTTTGGAAACTTAATAAAAATCACAAACCTCTTGCTTTGTCCACACTCTTGCCAGTCAAACATTCACAGTTTATGGTGACAAGAGCCAGCTTAGCACCTGAAAAACTTATCTTGAAGCATCATTGTACTCTATCAGCCCATGTGAGGTCAGAAATCCAAGAATAATCCTGTGTTCAGTTCATTTGCCTGATTCAGTCATACAGCATTGCCAGACTGAAACATTTTTAGTGTAGCCAATTGTCCTGTCTGAACCTAGGAATTTTTAGCTCAGTTGATTAGAGCATGGTGCGAATAACACCAAGGTCACGGATTCGATCCCCAGAGGGCCATTCGTTTAAGAGCTGGACTCGATGATCCTTGCGGGTCCCTTCCAACTCAGAATATTCTGTGACATTGTGAATAATAAGCTTTGAACTGCACTAAGGTATACCCTGTTCTCAAAGGCTGTGTAGATTGAGCATACATACAAAATCATGAACATGATGCCAGTATTTTCCCATGAGAAAGACTGATCCTTCGCTCAAATACAGAGGCACTTGATGAAACAGTGAAAATAGGGAGACCTGTAGGGTTTAAGGTTTTTGATGGTGAGCAACTGGCTAGGAATGAATATCCGCATGTGAGATCTTACCTTTCATAATTAATCTAAAATGGCTATCTAAAATCACCTTAATATCCTTAAAAGCATAGTAGTCTTGTATCATGAGCATTTAGACAAGGATTTCATAAAAAAATCTTTAAAAAGCCCACTGAAAGCATGCAAAGCTACTCATTATTATAAGTTTGCTAATGAACACCTCCCACTACTACCTATCTAGTCCTTTGTATTACGTTTACCCAAGACAATTCAAGTAAACTTCACTCAAAGCTTATTGGACAACCTCTTCTACAGAAAATAGATTGAAATAAAAGCAACAGAAGTTTTTCAAAATATGACAAAATTTTCCTTGCCAACATATCCTACATTTCAAAACCTTACATCAATTGCCTTAAATTGAACAAAAATATTTCTACTGCCTGAAAAGTGCTCATAAAGGCTTTGAAATGAAAACTGTTTTCAGGATGGATATTTTGGGTTAAAAGGCAAAAAGCTAGCTAATAAATAACAGAAAGCAGAAAGCTGGGTAACAGTTGAACATCAAGGTCTTAGACTTGAAGGCAGTGGAAAGTGAACATACTAAGCTATGACATGAAAATATCAGTCTTTCACAGCCACTTTACATTTTCTTTGCATGCTTGCAAAATAATTGGCTTATTACAGGACAACAGCGAGTTGAACATACATTAAATAAACACATGGGAAATAGCCCTGAAAATTTTTGGACCTACATATATATACATATATATATACACATGAATATATATATACATGTATATATATATATGTATGTATGTATGTATATGTATGTATATATATATGTATGTATATATAGATACATGTATATATATGTAGATATGTGTATATATGTAGATATGCATATATGTATATATGCATATACATTGCATATACTTATACATATATGCACATACACATATACATACACATACACATACATATTCTTTTTTTTGCCAAAACAGTTAAAAGTGCTTTAGAGAAGGACTTAATTTTCAATGGTTTAGAAACATTTAGTACAGACAACATACACTTCAATATTGCTAGAGCAGAACATTTTTGATCTTTGCATTGAGAAATAAAATGCTAAACTAACATGATGTAAAAAACCCTATATTGCAACTAAATGCTAGTTTTATGAAAACAAATTTATAATGAATTCAAATAACATGATAAAAGCAAGTACTGCAGATTCATAATTGCATAAAATCCACGAGTTTTTTATGTATATCTTTGCCATAAAATTTGGATTTATCAGACACTTTACATGCTAACAAACATGTGCACCTGCACACAGTTGGATGTATGATTTCTTTGATTGATATTTCTTAATTTTGTAAAGGATTGTGTATAGTGTATGATTGGTAAGTGTGAAATTGTACTCTGAATAAAGTTACACTGATGATGATAAATGACAAGGGAGGAGAGGGGAGGGGAGGGGAGGGGAGGGGAGGGGAGGGGAGGGGAGGGGAGGGGAGGGGAGGGGAGAGGAGAGGAGAGGAGAGGAGAGGAGAGGAGAGGAGAGGAGAGGAGAGGAGAGGAGAGGAGAGGAGAGGAGAGGAGAGGAGAGGAGAGGAGAGGAGAGGAGAGGAGAGGAGAGGAGAGGAGAGGAGAGGAGAGGAGAGGAGAGGAGAGGAGAGGAGAGGAGAGGAGAGGAGAGGAGAGGAGAGGAGAGGAGAGGAGAGGAGAGGAGAGGAGAGGAGAGGAGAGGAGAGGAGAGGAGAGGAGAGGAGAGGAGAGGAGAGGAGAGGAGAGGAGAGGGAATGAAAAACGTCTTAGTTCTGCTGGTTGACAAGAAATTCTCTTGAACATGCTTAGTTATTGCTGATCTCCACTGGAAGTACAACAGTTACAGTAATGTTACTCAATCCCATAAGAGCCAAAAGTATCAATTTACTGTTTCTGCAGCTGCAGGGTATTAAGTGCTGACTGCACCCAGTTCTGTGATCATTGCACTGTGTTTAGCCATACACCAAGTCAAGTGTTATATCTACTACTGACAAAAGACCTCTTTTTCCCCTAGGTTGCTGGAGGCTGATGAGTACACATCCTCCGCTTTCCTATCTGCCTATCAATCACAGATGCCTATTATTGAACATTTCTTGTCCCTTTTACACTTCTCTCACACACGGCTAAACACAGTCACAATGTGAAAGGAAATTTCCTGTTGGGAAGCCTTGTTAAGTTTCCCTATGGTTGTGTTTTTCTAAATGTTCTTTCCTCTGAAACCTTCCAAATTTTGATCAGCAATGAGGGTAAAGGAAAATGCTTAGGTAGAAATGCTGAGCTCTAAATGGTCATTAATGAATAATGGAGGAAGGGATTGATATCCATTCTTAACCATTCTGTCTGACTGAGAAATTGCTGAAGAGTTATTCTGAGGTTTAGGTTTCTTTTTCCTTCATTATAAACTGCTGGAAGGGCTAAAAACCATCCTTTCAGTTATTAGCAACAATTAAGGTTGTTCATTTGATACCCAATTACTTTGATATTCAGGAAACCCTATTCATCGTGGGCAGTTCAGTGTGAAAAACTGAAAGTAGAGATCATTGTTATCCAGTTCTTTTTCAGACTTTGTAACACCATGTGAATATACTTGCAGCAGGCTCACTATCGACAGCTGGATTTCTTCTGTGTTCCTGAATGTATTGATAGTGAAGCATACAGTCAATTGTATGCAGCTCACTTTTTTCAGTCAAATATTTGCTGTATATGATTTCATCAATTCCCATGATCCTTCCCTATAAGACTTTCTGGGAAACAGCATGGAGAATAGTGGGGCACTTCTGTGGCTTGCTGTTTGCATGCCATCAGACTAGTCAAACAACAGTGTAATTTGACCATATTGAAATTATTATACAAGACTCACTTGGTATACAATTTAATTTACTCTTTAAAAAAGCCTAGTCTATGGACATGTCATGCATTTATTTTCCACTTAATTTTCTGTTGTGTTGTAAACTATGTGGTTTAATCTGTAAAAGTATAAAAGCAATTTTTAGAACAGAAACACAGCAAGAATTACTCACAAAGAGAATTCCTGTGAATCTCTTTATTTAGGTGTTCTCATTCATGTTTTATGGTACTGATGGAAGGTATTTGTCTAAATGAAGAAATATGTTCTAGTAGGAGAAAGGAATTGAAATGGGTGGCATCTATATTTTCCAGTTTGGTGAATCTACATCAAGTTCTTAAACCTTTGCGGGAGTATTCATATCACAAAATCATCAGTGCATATAGAAGCTGCTGCAACTGTCAGTATTTGTGGCACCTGTATCACAGATCACAGATGATAAAGGAGCAGTTAATCATAGCCATCAGCCAGATGCATGAACTATATTTGCACTGTTCAAAATGACCATTTTGAACAAATTTGTTGGTAGAAAAGAAATTTTATGGGGGAAAGATGGGCTTGGAAGACTGTAGATAAGTGAAATAATGGCAAGATTTTGTCAGAAGTGAAGATGATAGGGTCATACTGTGCTATCAAAAGAATAATCTCTCTGCAAGACAAGCCAAGATAAAATATATTTGTCCTGTAGTGCTGCATAACAGTGTCAATGACATGTAATGTCATGAAGATGAGTCAACATATGGAAAAA
The DNA here is from genome assembly GCF_047495875.1 of Pithys albifrons albifrons. Classification (NCBI taxonomy): domain Eukaryota; kingdom Metazoa; phylum Chordata; class Aves; order Passeriformes; family Thamnophilidae; genus Pithys; species Pithys albifrons. Next base: position 37,845,889 of record NC_092459.1, read on the forward strand.
TGGAAATAATATGTTATAGCTACCTGACTGCACTAAACTAAGCAGCTCAGAATTTAAGGAAAGGGTTGGCAAAATTTAAATGTAAATTAGTATTTTACTTATGAATTATTTCTTTGGTTTAGCTAAAACTACATTGGTTTATGCTTTTGTGTGGTATGTGTATATGAGAAATTTTGGCTGTCATATGACCTTGGGTATTCAGATGGAATAGTCATAAAGTACAGTTCTGGCAAAAGTTTGTGCAAAGGTTTATTTAGAGGCCTGGATGAAGAAGAAAATGCTATGGTAGACAGAGGTGTTTTGGATGGTAAGATCACAGCTCCATTTCTCATTGTCTCATAGACAAGCTCTTCACAGAATGGGTGTTGTAGGGAACAGGAGCAGAACTTGCACAGGCCAAAGGAAACACAGGATCACCTGAGACAAAATGAAGGGAAAGCCATACATACAACTTTGATGACCACAGACTTTGTCCTAGCTATGTCTTGAAAAGTATATCTTACCAATAGTTCTGTAGGATAAAGAAAGGCATAGAAATTGGATTGGGAGAAATAGACAAGTAAAAATTTGATGTCACCTGAGGGGGGCTGGTGTGATAAGTTAGAGTATCAGACACAGAGAATTCAGTGGCATGGAAGGTTTAGAAAAATTGGGGGATTTTTGGGGTTGCTTTCTTCTGGATCTCTGTATATTATAACAGAAAAACTGGCTCAATAGGCTGATGTCCTATGTAACAAGTTTTATGTTCCAGTATTCCTAGTTTCATCAATCAGGACTTCATAAATTGGATGACCAGTCAGGCAAGGCAAGAAGATTTTCCTCAGGCAGAATTTAGGAAATAATGTCTCATAGTTTCCTTTGAATAACGCGAAATGATGTCCCCCATTCCTGAATGAGGAAGATCTCATGGGGAGACCTTTGCAACCTTGTAGGAGTCTCTGTTAAGTGAACTTGATTCATCTGTGTGTGACATTGGATTTCTAGTTATTTGAAACGCTTCGTGGGGCCAGGGCCCATTCTCAACAGTGTTGGCTCAGATTTCCCTAGGAAAAGAAGAGAAGAAAGGACCACTTGACTCAATGACTATGTCTGCATATTTGTTAATGGAACAGCCATTTATTACTTAGTGCCAGAACACCATCTCTGTCACTCAATTTCAATCACTTACAGAGCTGAATAGCCAGAATTTTCCATAGCAATCCTTTGGCTGATGCAATATATCACTCTCCCAGGCAGTGTTTTGGCACGGAATGGCAGTTAGGACAGCCCACTAATTGTTCCTAGTAGGGAGTTTGGAAGCAGCTCCAGTATTTTGGAGGGCAGGAAAATTTAACAGTATGGATGTGAGACATTTCACATCAGCTGATATCAGTGCTAAAGAGTTCCTGGCCTTATCTGAGTTTTTACCCTGTCACATAATCTCTCTAAATTCACTACACATTTGTTTTCTTTTTTTTTCAGAACTAATGAAAGTCCCCAGCAAAATGCCATCAACAAATAAAATAAAGCCTGATTAAGTGATGCAGGATTTTTCAAATTAACATTGTCTTGTGACTTTTGCTTCAGCTGTCTTTTCACTGCTCTCCTAAGAGGGAAATAAAATAAGACTCTTCTTGGCCACACTTTTGAAAATGTTATTCTCTAGGAAGGGATGATCAGAACAGAGCTGATCAAACCAGCACTTCTGGTTTCTCTCAGCTTGTAACTGCAGTGATGCTTATTTTAAAGTGCGCTTCCCATCGCTTCCCTCTTACAAAATTTAGAATATCTGAGCCCTGTACTGAAATGCATTTTACATCAGATACACCATCTAAACAATATCTGGAGCAGAGAGATCTTAGCGCTTCCAGTCCTAATTAACCTGTGGGTTTTCTCTTGTGGTATGATTCTAGTCTATTAAATCTTGCATTTCTCATTGCAAACTAGCACAAATTCAAGAGGGGACATAGAAAATGCTTTTCTCTTCCAGCAAATTTTATCCCAGCAGCCAGGGAAAGCTTCTGGGAGGTGGATCCAGCAGATCTGAATTCTCTCCATCTGAAGTAAGAACTGAATCCAGTTCATTCTCCAAGTCCTTAATAATAAAAGGGTTATAACAACCACATTTTTTAGTGATGTGTTAGAAAAATGTGGATTTTCAGAAGCCTCAGGCTTTTATGAAGAAATTCTTCATTTCTGGATTCCAGTGGGAGGGAGGCAGGAGAGATGGACTGTATCTCATATGCCTATACTGTGGAATTCCAGAGATTTAACAACTTCAATATCAATGATAGATATATGGCAACTTTAGATGGCAACAGTTACAGAGATGTTTAAGAAAAGGGAGATGGGGGGAACATTTGTGAAATAAACTTGAAGTTAGATAAACTAAAATCCACTTTCGCCCAGTTATTAAATGCCTATGAGCCTTTTATTTATGATAGTAAATTCATGTCAGAGCACAGGCACAGACACTGAAAAAATGATCATCCATATTGTTAAAATGCTACTACAGTCTCTGGCACAATATCACTAGTATGCTTGAAAATAATTCTCAGGCATGCATTGGAAATTAGCACAGAGTGGGAATCATTCCCAATAGGCAGTTTGAATGTTGTTAGCTTGTTTTTGATGGCAAGAGAGCTTAACAGTAAGGATATGCCAATTGGCTTCAGTGTCAAAGAAAGCCCTAGGCTCTGTTTAGCTTGCTAGTGTGGATATAGTCCTATTGGTTCTAACATCTAAATCTAACCTGAACCTTTTTGTATTTTGTTGAGAAGGGGGAAGCTGTTTTGGGATGTGCCCCTTGTGATTTTGAATTGATCTTGCAAACACTTATTCATATAAGTTATTGTAACTCAAGCAGTTCCAGTGATCTTAAAAATCTACATATGAAATCAGAACAAGCATTTGTGAGTGAAGTTTTGTAGAATCAGCATGTGATGGGACAGGTGCAAAACAATAACTTAGAATTTGATTCCTTTGTGACAGTGCATTATGCTTCCAGGAAAACTGAAATCCTAAACACCACAGCTATCTGTCTCACCTTTGAGTTGTTTGCCAATGTATCAGTTCATTCAATGGCCTTTCCCCAAACCAGTAGACATATGGGCTTCACTTTATTTCTATCCCCTTATATAAGGATGGGGTTAAAAACTAGTCCCACAAAAATGCTACCTTTGCAAGAATAAGTACATTATTTTTCACTGTGGGGTAGTTATATGATCAGTATGGTTTCTTCTTTTCATCATTTTGTGATGAATTTGAATGAAATCTCACATTGTTGTCTATTCTCCTATCAAGGATTTTCTTCCTTGGAGAAAAAGCAACATTATGTACTATGTTATCTTTAATATTAAAAACTAGAAAACAAACTGTTATTAATTATTTAGAAGTTATTGGCTGTGATTATTATGCTAAATGACAATTATGGTTATTGTTTACAAGAAGCTCCGGTGAGGAAATAGGAGATCAAATTCCCCATGTAGTTTGAGCTGCACAAACATAAAGGAAAAACATAGACTCTGAAACCAATTTTGGAAAGAAACAAGCAATAATGGCCAATTTTAAGAACTAAAGGGCTAAGAAATAAGATCACTTGGACAGTTCCCTCTCTTCTACTGACCATACCCAGGGATATCTACCACAGCTCTTTGCATATCCCACGCTTTCCACACATTCCACCACCTCTATCCCTTACCTAGATGTATGACCCATTTTACACCTCTCTTCTTTTCATCTTCTTTTGCCATTTCTGGTACAATCCCAAAAGAGATCACAGCCATTGTCACACATGGTTTCTACAACTAGTTCTCACAGAGTCCTAAGGATAGTTCTGCCATCCATCTCAACAGACACAAGGACAGGGGACTTAATTTCTTCAATTTGTGGAAATATTGTTTCATAGAAATCTTGTCTGGAAGGAGTCTCTAGAAGTTGTCCAGACCAGAATTCCCACTTTAAGTGGAACTATACTACCACTGGGTTATGCGTTTTGGGGTTATTTATGCCAAGTACTGAAAAAAAATCATGGACATAGTTCCCCTTTACACCCTGCTGGGCAACATGTACCAGCACTGGACTACCTTTCTGGAGAAGTTTTCCTCCTCTCTACAGTCAATGTCCCCAGACACAGTTTATAGCCTTCTTAATTCTTCTGCCACTACTGCAAAGATTTTGGCATGGTCATCTAAATAACTGACATTCAAGCTGCTGTAAGCTGCTGCTCAGTTGGTTTTGATCTGTAACTCCTCACTAGAATAATAAATCATAGAACCATAGAATCATAGAATCGTTAAGGTTGGAAAAGGCTTCTAAAATAATGGAGTCCAACCATTAACCCAGCACCACGATGTTCTTCACTAACCATATTACTAAGTAACACATCCATATACCTTTTAAATATTTCCAGGGATGAAGATTCCACAACTTTTCTGGGCAGCCTATTCAAATGGTTGACAATCCTTTCAGTGATTTTTTTTTTCCTAATATCTAATCTAAACCTACTCTGGTGCAACTTGAGGCCATTTCCTCTCATCCTGTCACTTCTTACCTGGGAGAAGAGACTGACTCCCACCTGGCTACAACCTCCTTTCAGGTACTTGTAGAGAGTCATAAGGTCTCCCCTGAGCCTTGCTTTCTTCAGGCTGAGCAATCCCAGCTCCCTCAGCTGCTCCTTATAAGGCTTGTGCTCCAGACCCTTCACTTGCTTTGTTGCCCTACTCTGGACAGGCTCCAGCACCATGCTGAGTTGAAAGGGATCCATTAAGAAACATCGAGTCCAACCCTGAGCCCTGCACAGGACCATTCCCAAGAGTCAAACCACGTTCATGAGAACATTATCCAAAGATTGCTTGAACTCTGTCAGGCTTGGTGCTGTGATCACTTCCCTGGGGAGCCTGTTCCAGTGCCCAAACACCCTCTGGGTGAAGAACCTTTTCATAATATCCCCACTGAACCTTCCTTGACACAACTTCAGGCCATTCCCTTGGATCCTGTCACTGGTCACCACAGAGAAGAGATCAGTGTCTGCCCCTCCTCTTCCCCTAATGAGAAAATTGTAGACTGCAAAGAGGTCTCCCCTTAGTCTCCTCTTCTCCAGGCTGAACAGATCAAATGACCTCAGCAACTTCCCATAGGCCTTTCCTTCAAGACCCTTCACCATCTTTGTTGCCCTCCTTTGGACACTCTCAAATGGCTTAATACCTTTCCTATATTGTGGTACCCAAAACTGCACACGATATTCAAGGTGAGGCTGCACCAGTGCAGAGCAGAGCAGGACAATCCACTTCCCTGACCTGCTGGCAATGCTATGCCCAGTGCCCCCCAGGACACAGTGGTCCCTCCTGGCTGCTAGGGCACTGCTGACTGATGTTCAACTTGCCAATGACCAGGACTCCCAGAGGGGTGGCACTGTGGCACTGCTTTCCACCATCTCATTCCCCTAGACTGTATGTACATCTGGAATTGACCCATCCCAGGTGCAGAATTTGGCACTTTACCTTGTTGAACTTCATATGGTTGGTGATTGTCCATTCTTCTAATTTGTTGAGGTCTCTCTGCAGGGCCTCCCTGCCTTTGAGGGAGTCAGCAGCTCCTCCCAGTTTTGTATGATCTGCAGGCTTGCTCAGTAGCCATTCCAGTCCTGCATCCATGTCATTTGTGAAGATGTTGAAGAGAACAGGGCATAAGATCCAGCCCTGCAGAAGTCCACTAGTGACATGTTACCAGTCTAATGTCACTCCATTCACTATTATCCTTCTTGCACTGAGGGACTCAAAACAGCACAGGATTTGAGGTGCAGCCTCATCACTGTCAAGTACGGAGAGACAACTGCCCTAGTTCTGCTGATCACATTATTTTTTTATATAAACCAGGATACCATATGGCCTGGACAAGTGTACCCTCTCCTGGATTAGGATCTTGCTGGAGGGTCGGGCCCAGAGAGTGCTGGTGAATGGAGCTGCATCCAGCTGGTGGCCGGTCACCAGTGGTGTTCCCCAGGGGTCTGTGTTGGGTCCAGTCCGTTAACATCTTTACTGATGATTTAGATGAGGGGATTGAGTCCATCATCAGCAAATTTGCTGATGACATCAAGTTGGGAGGGAGTGTCGACCTGCTGGAAGACAGGAGGGCTCTGCAGAGGGATCTGGATAGACTTGAGAGATGGGCTGATTCCAATGGGATGAAGTTCAATAAGGTCAAGTGCCGGGTCCTGCACTTTGGCCACAACAACCCCCTGCAGTGCTACAGGCTGGGCACAGAGTGCCTGGAAAGCAGCCAGGTGGAAAGGGACCTTGGGGTACTAATTGACAGGAAGCTCAACATGAGCCAACAGTGTGCCCAGGTGGCCAAGAAGGCCAATGGGATCCTGTCCTATATCAAAACTAGTGTGGCCAGCAGGACCAGGGAAGTGATCCTTCCCCTGTACTCTGCGTTGGTGAGGCCACACCTTGAGTACTGTGTTCAGTTCTGGGCCCCTCAGTTCAGAAAGGATATTGAGGTGCTGGAGCAAGTCCAGAGAAGAGCAACAAGGCTGGTGAAGGGACTGGAGCACAAGTCCTATGGGGAGAGGCTGAGGGAGTTGGGGTTGTTTAGCCTGGAGAAGAGGAGGCTCAGAGGTGACCTCACCACTGTCTAGAACTACCTGAAGGGAAGTTCTAGCCAGGTGGGGGCTGGTCTCTTCTCCCAGGCACTCAGCAATAGGACAAGGGGGCACAGGCTTAAGCTCTGCCAGGGGAAATTTAAGTTGGATATCAGAAAAAAATTCTTTCCAGAGAGAGTAATCAGGCATTGGAATGGGCTGCCCAGAGAGGTGGTGGATTCACCATCCCTAGAGATTTTTAAACGCAGATTGGACGTGGCGCTGGGTGCCATGATCTGTTAAATGGACTAGAGTTGGACCAAGGGTTGGCCTTGATGATCTTGGAGGTCTTTTCCAGCCCAATCGATTCTATGATTCTATGATTCTTGGCCATCTGGGCATACTACTGATGCATGTCCAGGCAGCTGTTGACCAACATACCCAGATCTTTTTCCACCAAGCAGCATTGCAGACACCCTTCCCCAAACCTGTAGAGATGCATGGAGTTGTTGTGACAGTAGTGCAGAACCTGGTCCTTCACCTAACTGAACGTCATAGAATTGGCCTTAACCCATCTATCCAGCCTGTCCAGATCCCTCTGCAGATCAGCATTCCTGCCCAGCTTGGTGTCATCTTCCAACCGCCTGAGGATGAAGTTGATTGATCCCCAACAATAAATGTATTAAACAGGACTGGCCCCACTTCTGAGTCCTGAGGTACCTTAGTAGTGACTGGCCAACAACTGGATGTAACTGTTCACCAGCAGTCTCTGGACTCAGCCATCCACCCAGTTTTCTATCCAGCAAACAGTGAGTCTATCCAAACCATAAGCAGCCAGTTGATGAAGCGTAAGTCCCTCACTCACTCTTAGAGGTGATGTGTGAATAGCTTAACAGTCGCCACTTGGCAATTCCCATATCTTTCATGATCTGGGAGGCCCTGAACTGATGTTTTCAACTCCTCTACCGTCTCACTTTGTTCTCTTTGCTCTCCTTCACGTTTTTTTTATTTTTTTATCCTTGTTTACTGAAGTTTACAGTGGATTACATGAGATTGTCTTCTTTGTCTCCTTTACATGTAATTCCTAAGGCTGTTGCCTTCACTCCCATAAGTAGCATCAGTTCAGATTTCTTGTTGTTGATATCTGATGATGTGATATCTTCTCTGATGTCTCCTCTGCTTGCAAGTTTCTCAGTTCATCACCAGAAAAGAACATCAGCTTTGTGGTCATTTGGGACATCTGTTATTCTTGTGTTGCTGATGTCCTCTTGTATGACTGTCATCTGTCTTCACTGCCAGGATGCATTACAGTGCTCTGTAGCTGGACTTTTTAGTGTCTTTCAGTTGATGAGGGATTTCTTCTTATTTGTTGTGGGTCTTGATTAATTCTTCTCCTCCCAGGCTTTCTTGCCTCAGCAAAGTTGTTCCATGTGTCTCTTCCATCTGCACCAGCTCTTTGACTTTCTTTCCCACTTTTCAGTGGAATGAATGGCATAATTGCCTGATTTGTTTTCTCACATGATCTCTGTAGCATATTGAATTTTGTTAAAAGCTTGTGATTGTGCAAAAAGTTCTGTTTTCCTTACACTGCTGGTTTTGCATGAGATACATTTAATTTTTTTTCCTAGTAGCTGATTTAGTGCTATCTTTTGAGATTTAGTATGAGAATAATGTTGATAACACAAAAAATTTTTTTGTTGCTGCTATAAAGTGCATGCCTTAAGTCAAGGTCTTTCGAGTTTCCCATGCTCTGCCAACAAGCTGGTGCACAGAAGCTGAGAGAGAGCATGACCAGGACAGCTGACTTGAACTGGACAGAACATTCCTACCATATGACATCATGATCAGCAAATAAAGGTGGGGGAAGAAGAAAGAAGCAGGAGGACATTTGGAGTGATTGTGTTTGTCTTCCCAAGTAACCGTTAGATGTGATGGATCTCTGCTTTCCTGGAAATGGCTGAACACTTTCCTATCCATAAGAATTGGTGAATTAATTCTTTGTTCTGTGTTCTTTCTGCATGCAGCTTTTGCTTTACCTGTTAAACTGTCTTTATCTTAACCCACAAGTTTTCTCCCTTTTACTCTGATTATTTTCCCTATTCCAGTGGGGAGGGGAGGGTATGGGGAAAGTGAGTGAGTTGGCAACTCAAGCAGTTGCTATCTGGGTTTGAACCACAACACCCTGCTTACCTCACTCTGGGTCAGGTGAAATTGAATGTGGCAGGGAGGGATGTGATTCCCTAGTGGAGAAGAGGCCTGTGGTCAGCTCAGGGAGATTCTAAAGTGAAAAGAGAAAAAAACCCGAAATTATTAAAAATGTAGCCAAGCGTCAGCTGATTTCTAAGATAACCAAAGATTAAAGAAAAAACAACAACAAAAAGAATCCAACTAATAGAAGAATATAAAGCCAAGTCATACAACTGATCGTAGAAAGCAGTTTTGCAGAAAGGGATCTGGAGATCTTGGTCAATGGCAAGTTGAATGTGAGTCAGCAGTGCCCTTGCAGCCAGGAAGGGCAATAATGTCCTGGGGGGCATTGGGCATAGCATTGCCAGCAGGTCAGGGAAGTGGATTGTCCTGCTCTGCTCTGCACTGGTGCAGCCTCACCTTGAATATTGTGTGCAGTTTTGGGTACCACAATATAGGAAAGGTATTAAGCCATTTGAGAGTGTCCAAAGGAGGGCAACAAAGATGGTGAAGGGTCTTGAGGGAAAGGCCTATGGGAAGTTGCTGAGGTCATTTGATCTGTTCAGCCTGGAGAAGAGGAGACTGAGGGGAGACCTCATTGCAGTCTACAATTTTCTCATTAGGGGAAGAGGAGGGGCAGGCACTGATCTCTTCTCTGTGGTGACCAGTGACAGGATCCAAGGGAATGGCCTGAAGTTGTGTCAAGGAAGGTTCAGTGGGGATATTATGAAAAGGTTCTTCACCAATGTTCCAATTCCATTTTCTGCTCTGACTGCGACCAGCAGTCAGCCATCTTCAACATTGCCATGTTTCTTTTCTTGAAATAATGTCCTCTTTTTTCTGTGGTAATTCTGTCCTCTTCCAAGTCTCAGTTGCCACGTCCTGCAGAGAATGCTTCTTCATTCCTTATTCTCCTCTCTGTGTGTGTTCTATGTATCTGTCTGTGGTCCTTCCTTCTTCATCATCAAAAGGTGGTTAATCTTATCCATACTAATTCAATCACAATACACTAATCTCCCCCTTCCCGGCAGAGCAGTTTCTTTATGTCTAAAGCAAGATTCTGATGTGTTTCTCCAGTATTACCTTTCATTATCTAGTCACCTCATCTACCACAACAAATCTAAAATGATATTTAAAGGAAAATTGAAAGTGCTTTTATTCTTTCTTCCTAAGTGTCTGTGCTGGGGCAAGTGCCTGTGGATGTCATTCAACATACCTCTCTCAGATAACCTATGTAGGTCTTCAGGTATAGTGTGTCTTCCTCTCATACACTATCTTAAATACAGAGCTTTACCATTGATCTCTACCACCTCTAATATAATTTGTTTGGATGGTATTTGGCTGATTTCAATCACCTATGTGCAGGCGTCTGCATCTGTGTTCTTTTTTTGGATTCCTTCTTATTCAGTGTAGAAAAATAGTTATCATATAGTGGAATTTTTGCTTAAATAGACATCCAATCAAAATTTCTTTACATATTTTCCCCAAAAGTTCCTGTATCCTGAAAGACTAGCTCATATGTAAATATTCATGCTGCAGAAGTCTAAAATTAGCTGAAATCAATCTTGTCTCCTTTTCCCTTTCTGTCTTTAGCATTCTAATTTCTTTCCTTTAGATTTTACCAAAGGCGAACTTTCCCCGCTTGGAGTCCACTTGAAAATAGCAGTCCAGGTTCATTTTCCCAGGATGTAACCTTGACTACATCATTCATACTTGTGCATAACTTCACTAACTACACCTTTCATCTGAAATCAAGTTTGTGCTACTTCTTTTGCTTAGAGTTTTTCATCTTTCATTTACTGTTCAGACTGACAGGGACATACAGCCATGGCTGTAACTCCATATTGTTTGTTTAAAGACATTTCTGAACAAACATATGTATAGTTTCTCCCGGGCCATTCTGTATATTTGTGGAAATATTCCCATATACATCTGTCATGCTGTAGAAATTAGATTTTTACAAAACCCCACCAAGTATCTTTCCTGTGATACTTACAAGAAGCTTGTGAATTGCTTGGCTTCTGACTTGCTGAGGCCCCTGATATGGATGTTCAACCACAATTCTATTTCTTTCTCTTCTTAGTTTCACTGCTATAAAAATAACATTTTTACACAAGAACTACTTACAACTTGTTTTTGCACATTACCTAGCATAAAGTCATGTCAGACTGAAATAAATCTTCTAAATGCTAGGAAATTTTAAAGAAATAATAATAAAATATGAGATATTTTTGTAACTGAAGATTTGGTACTTAAGTTATCTCTAAATCTTAAGTGAACAGAATATACCCTTTCTTTGGTACTTTGAAAATTCACTAAGAATATAATTTTTATGGCACTTCATCAGAAGAAAAGAATATTATTGTTCAGCAAATATAGCTTAATATGATACTCAATTCTTGTATGATAAGGACAAGCCTCAGTTTCAGACTGAATTTTGCACCTGTCCCTGTTGGGAATGGCAAGCTATTTACAGTAATTCAGGAGCATTCCTACCAGATAACTCAGGAGTTACAAGACTGGATTATGTGTTATATTGTGGGTCACAGACACACAAGCAAATTCACCCTCCAAAATTATTTTTTTTTCTATCAGCTCTAATGTTCTCATTTTGCATACTTTGACTTTTATATATTTGCTTAATTTATGTAAGTTTTTTATGTTTTTTAGAGGTAGACAACAGTATTGTTTCGTATTTGTTTCTCATATACGTAGGCTCTGCATTAAGTTATTTAAGTATAGTCAAAGCTGAATTTTAAGAAACAAAGTCAGATTAGTGGTACTGTGTAATTTCAGGTAAGTAAGGAAGATATCCTGCTGTTGATATTTATTGTGCATTCAATACTTTTAATGATCTGTTTTGTTTGTTTTCTTTTTTTCTTTAATCTGTATAATGAATAATTCCTTGCCTGGTAGATATTACTAAATAAAAGGTGATGCATACAATGTTGTTACTTATAACATCAATGCTCAGGAGGACATTTATCTTAACCTAGTATTTGCCTTTGCTGTTTATTTATATAATCTTCAGACATATACAGAAGCAATAAACTTTCCCATCAAGTTTGTACAACCTAGGATGCAGAAAACTGTCACTGTATTTCATTAATTTCAGATCCACCTCATAGAGTTGAGACACAAATTTTCAGTAACTGAGTGCAGCAGAAAGAACGTCACAAATTAGCCTAGAGAGCCAGTGCACATTTTTAACATGTATTTATTTCCATAAATGTAAGTGCTAAGCAGCTGATTTCATTAAAATTATGGCATATTGCATTTAGGATCTCTATTTGCATATTTTTTGCAAGCTGAAGTATTAGTCTGTGAAGTGCCATTTTAGGCAATTTTTGCAGAGTGACAGATACAGATTTTTGTTAGGATCACAGCAAGCTGGTGGCAAAGATTTCAACTACCGGGAACAAGCCCCATTAAATCTACCTAAAAATGCATTAAATTACTGTCATGATTGTGGAGGCATGAACTCCATGAGGAAAAAAAAAAAGATATTCAAGGTTATGTCCCCGTGAGTTATAGTTCTTCGTGAAAGCAAACAAACAAACCCTAAACCTTTCAAAAGACCCTCCAAAGTTCACCACTATTCATCTTACATGGGTAAAATGAATAGGAAGCATTTGTCTTGCTTTGATTTAATTGCATGTTTATAGAGAAATATCTTAGTAAGATGAAAAAAAAGAAAACAATCACCTGAAATACTAGTGAGATTGTGGTATGCTCTACTTTCTAAACTCATAAACCCCCGCTTTTCAGTCAATTATATGACTTTTTATTCTTTGCCACATTCATACATTCTCATTAGTCTCATGATCCAGGTTCACAGTTCTGTCTCAAGGGAGACCTTCAGTCATGTTTTCTCTGCCCTCTGTTTCCAAATGGGGAAATGAACATAATTGATAGCTGTGCTGGGTTTCTTTTGAAGCTCTTGAGTATAAAACTGAGTGGGAAAAAAAGAACACAAAAATGTAGTTTATATGTTTATGGGGGGAAGGAGACTGCAAAAGGAGAAAGGAAGAGGGAAAGCTGGAAGATGAAGGAGAAACTGGAAGAAAATCATGAGGGAGATGCAGCTAAAGATAAAAATAAAATAGAGTATCGGATTGCAAGAACAGAGGTACAGAAGCATGATGAGTTCCAAAAGTCACTTCCTCCAGAGATCTTGTGTCACAGATGCTGCTACTGCTGAAGAATAGGATTTAGACATCCATCAAAAGCCTGCTGTTGTCCTGGTGGGAAATGCTTCAACATATTGTTCATCTAAACCAAAGTTACTATATAAATTATTAGAAGTTTGGGAAAATTGAGACCCATGAAGGATTGTCTTTATTCTCTTGCTCACTCAGCTGTCTGCCTCTCTCTTCTCTCTCTTTCTCTCTACACATGTAGAAAACATACAATTATAAACAATACATATACACTACAGATAGTGAGTATATATGTATATATGAATAGTTATAGATAGGTTTAAGAACATTGTGTGTGTGTGTGTGTGTGTGTGTGTTTGTGTATTTATGTATATATGTATATTTGTATAAAATGTAGGTGTGGTCTTATACCTGACTAAAGTCAAAAAAATCTTATTTAGGGGTGGACTGAGTTCCATCATCACATTGCACACAATAACTTCATGCATGTGTGCACACAGAAGCACATTGTACATTCACAGTTTTAGTGTTCAAATATAAAGTATAGATCAATGTTATAATTTGTTGAAGATGTCTTTCAGAATTGAAAACATTTGCAGAAGGTAAAAAAATTAAGTTACCTTGAAAGGGTTGGAATTCAAGCTGTATCCATAACCAGTGTCAATAACCAGAATAGCTATTCAACAGCATTTTTAAAATAATTTGGATGTTAAATCAGTTTTCATCTTTTTTTTCCCCTTTCTAATGGAAAACAGAATTATTAGACAGGCTTTGGACAGAATTCCTGGAGAACACAACATATCTGAGGTTCTTTCATCTTCATTTTGGAAAAACTCTGGCCTGGACACAACTGAGAAATATAAGGTTCTTCTTGTTTGTAAAATAGTCCTTCTATATTAACTGCTGGTCATGGCATGAAAAAACAGGAGTCAAAGCCTGCTTCTCACTTTAACATTACTGCTGTTGGACTCTGTTGAAACACATTAAGATCATTACATTTATGGCCATATTTTATGTCTGCCTTGACTGACATTTGAAGAATCTGATTCTGAACTGGATACAGCTCATAAAATATTTTCTTTCATATAGTGCTTAGTTGGGCAATCAAAATAATGAATTTACTTAGCTTAGTTTCTGGATTTGTATAGCTGCTGAAACAGTAGATGTTCATTCTTCCTCTCTTCTGTTTTATAATGCCATAAAAATTTTATGAGTTATTAATGAGGATCTAGACTTTTGACCTTTGATCAAAGCCTAGCTGTGATAGAGCCAGTTGGAGTCTGTTGAGGTGTAAGATCTATAGTCTGTATCATTAAGTAAAAACAATAAAAAGTACTGCTATTTATGCCTCTGTTCATAAAAATATGCTAAAAAAATTTCTATGCTGGCCTGACAAAAACTGATTACTTGTGGAGCTGCTACCATTGCTCCAGTCTAGTTCAAAGAAGGTTCTGTAATGTAGCAAAAAGAGATGCAGAGGAGAAACTGCTTCACTCTTTACAATATTCTTTCATTTTTCTCCACAAAACTGTGAGGGGTACTTAGCCTAGACCCATAATTTTCCATAGACCCATAAACTAAGTCCTGTTTTATGACAAGACTGCTGACAAGAACCTCATGAAGTTTAACAAAGGAAAGTGAAAATCCTGCCACTGGGGAAGAATAACCCCATGCAGCAACTACATGCTGGGAGCTGATGCTGGGAGTTGACTGGCTGCAGAACAACTTTGAAGAAAATAAATGATCATCTGCCCAGGAAGTCCTGAGGAAGCCCTCCCTTCATGCCTCTTGCAGTGTGACTGTGACATTTGACAATGTAGAAAATATTACAGAATCACAGAATATTCTGAGTTGAGAGGAATCCACCAGGGTCATTGAGTACAACTCCTAAGTGAGGGGCCAGTACAGGGAATGAATCCACAACCTGGGCGTTATTAGGACCGTGCTCTAACTAACTGAGCTAATCTCAGGGTCACCCTTTCCTCACTTCTCTTACCCTCCCACCTGCAGGCAAGGCACTGCAGTGAGTAGTGTGTTTACCAGTGGCTTTCAGAGGTGAATGACAAGCTTAGCATCACAGCAAGAGGGTCACAGTCTTTTATTTATGCCTCAGTAGTATCAGAGGCCAACTGGCTGGAAGGGGAAACTGGCCATGATCAGAATAAAATCACTCTGACCAAGTTAGGGTTAACCCTTCTGCCAGGCAGTAAGCCACATCAGTCCCAAGTGCAACCCTCAATTTTCTACAGTGCTAGGTGAAAAAATGCAAATGCATATACATAGTGGTACAGAGAGAGAAATGTATTCCTCTATGAAGAAGCAAAAATAAATCATGTGCTGCACATTTATTAGTATGTCTAGAATTGTAAGCTCTTTTTCATCTTTAATTAAGGCAGAACAATTTTAACAGACTATCATAACAGTTTGTAAAAGGTGCCTTCTGACATTCCACTACTACAGCTTTGTGAGGAAACTATCCAAGTGTTTGGAACTGGGATACCTAGAAATGACTTTTCTCTTGTCCTTATTAGGTAGCTGGAAGGAGATAACAGTATATAGTATAAATTTAATGTCACCCTGGCAGGAGGTGGCAGGTTAGGAATCCTGTCAGTCACTGATTTACTGCTTAACAGTAGGGAAAGGCTTTAGAACAAACCCTACAGGAGCATTATGAGCACTTTTATATTGTTGAGATGTCAGAACACAACACAAGGTAGCCACTAAGCTTAAAAGTGATTCATGAAAAAAGACCACCTGGAGATTATCTTATTTTCATCATTTTAAAAGGACATAAAAAGATCATTTTTGTCATATCTTTTTCCTGGTCAGTACACAAATCCACAGAGGGGCAACTTATTCATAAAAAGGCCATTGATGTCATGAAGTTGTTCTAATTTCTAACAGTGCATGTCATTTGTTGCTGTTACTTAGAATGATCTATGGTATATTTTGCTAAGTTACTGTCTCTCCACTCTCAGAAAATTTTTAATTTCCATATTCAGAAATCTGGATTTTCCCCAAACTGCAGGAAGTATTCAGAATCTGTAAAATATTTTAATGTCAAGAGATGGAGACTTGTTAAGGAGAGTGTTGTGAAAGATTGTGACATTTTACACTAATTTTCCATCAGTGATTATGGCTCCAGAAAACTGTAATTTAAAATATTTTAAAATCTAATACCAATTATATTAAATACTAGCACCTTTTACATAGAATCAGCAATAAAAATAATCTTTGTAAAGACTAAAAAGCTAGTAATAGAAGATATAAATTGACAATTTCAATGTGACTGAATTAATAGAAAAAAATCTTCAAAACCCCCAAAAAGCTGTGTTTCATGTCAAGGCCAAGACTTAAACATAAAACCAACATAAACCAAAGCAGGATTTAATTTTTAGCCATAATAGTTGTCCTAGTTCAGCAGGAGGGACCAGCTAACCCTGTGTGGTGGTGATCAAAGCTGTGTATTCTACCCCCTCTATTCATTCCCCAAGGTCAATGGGCCATTAGCAGCAGCTGCCCAGGGAGCCATTATCACTTCACACCCAGCCTGAGGGGGGCGGAGCTGCTAATGGGCCATCAACAGCTCAACACCCCCTGGCTCCCAGAGTTAATCACCCATTGTGTGAGTCCCCGCCCAGGGGGAGGGACTGAGTGCTCCCTGAGGGTACATAAGTGGTGGGTAAGAAGACCTCGGGAACCTCTTGTCGGATCCAGAGCAGCAGCAGGACCTTGATAGGAGGAGATCCCTGCTCTCGCCCAGACCACAGCCCTCGCCTGCACCAACAGGTTTTTCTTTTCCTTTTGCTCTGGACTTGGGGGAACCACAGGGGTCTCAGCACAAGGGCAAACAAACCCCCTTGGGTTTGTGCCCCAGTACACTGGGTTATACTGCTGGGGTTTTGTGAGTTGAAAGCAATTTCCCTTGTGTGTCAGTGTTGTTATTGTAATATTATTATTAAATTTTAGGTCTGACTTATAATCTCTCTCGTGGTGAGTTCATTTCCCCTGCTGGTTTACCTTTAAACCAGCACAATAGTACCTTGTGCAGAGTTGTACTTAAATGTGGTCCAAATGCAATATAGACTGCTTACCTGTTTTCCTTCCTGTGGATTGTTTGGGCTTTTTTGTTTCTGTACTGTTAACTGAAAAGTGCAGCTTCATTTTGCAGCCACATTGTGCAGCACTGCATTCAGATGGAAGTGGCTCAGATTAGCTGTGAAAATATTCTGCAAATATGTACCATGGACAGTTAAACAGAAACCATTTTCAGAATCTAAAATACTTAGGCTGAATGAAACACCATTTAAATTTATGATTTCCGTGGAAAAATGTCCTTGGGTTGCACATGGTATCAAACAAGGCCTGCCTCAATCTTCCCAGCAACATACATCAAACAGAGTTTTCCAATGCCAGGAAGAAGGTGGAAGGTGATGGAGGCTGCTTAGAGCCACAGAATCAGAGAATTTGCAGAGCTGGAAGGGATCCATAAGGATCATCAAGTCCAACCCTGAGCCCTGCACAAGACCAACCCCAAGGGTCATACCATGGGCCTGAGAGCATAGTCTAAAAGTTTCTTGAACTCTCTCAGGCTTGGTGTTGTGACCACTTCCCTGGGGAGTCTGTTCCAGTGCCCAAACACCCTCTGAGTGAAGAACCTTTTCCTAATATCCACACTAGACGTTTCTCGACACAATTTCAGGCCATTCACTTGGGTTCTGTCACTGGTCACCACAGAAAAGAGAAGAGATCAGTGCCTGTGCCTCCTCTTTGCCCAATGAGGAAGTTGTAGCTTCAATGAGGTTTCTCCTCAATCTCCTCTTCTCCAGGCTGAACATACCAAGAGACCTCAGCTGCTCCTTCTGCAAGGTTCCCCTTAAGGTTCTTCACTCTCTTTGTTGCCTTCCATTGAACACTTGCTAATAGCTTAACATCTTTCCTATATTGTGGTACCCAAAACTGCACACAATATTCAAGGTGAGACAGCTCCACTGCTGAGCAGAGCAGGACAATCCCCTGCCTCGACCAGCTGGTGATGCTTTGCCTTATGCCTCCCAGGACATGGTTGTCCCTACTGGCTGCCAGGGCACTGCTGACTCACATTCAACCTGTCATCGATCAGGACCCACAGGGGTCTTTCTGTGGTACTGCTTTCCAGCATCTCATTCCCAGTCTGTATGTATATCCAGGGTTGCCTAATATCTGCCACTTCCCCTTGTTGAACTTCAGATGGTTGATGATTGTCCAGTCTTCTAATTTGTTGAGGTCTCTCTTGCAGGGCCTCCCTGCCTTTGAGGGAGTCAACAGCTCCTCACAGTTTTGTGTCATCTGCAGACTTGTTTAGAATCCCTTCCAGTTCTGCATCCATGTCATTTATGAAGATGTTGAAGAGCACAGGGGCCAAGATGGAACCCCATTAGTGACAGGTCACCAGTTGGATATCACCTCACTCACTATAACCTGCTGTGTTCAACCTATGTTCAACTCAACTATGTTCAACCTGTGTTCAACTCAACATGTGGTTGCTCACTTACCACAGGTTGTGTTTATCCACATGTGTGTTGGACAGAAGCATCCTGTGAAAGACAATATCAAAAGCTTTATTGAAATCCAAAAAGTTTGCATCAACTGTAACTGATTCCCTTGATGAAGGCTTCCCTTGGAGGGTTGACTTGTCATACAAGGAAATCAAGTTGGATAAGCAGGACTTTCCTCTCATGAAGCTGTGCCAGCTGTGAGCGATGACAATGTTGTCTTTGAGGTGTGTTTCAATACTTCCCAGAATAATCTTCTCCATAACTTTACCAGGCACTGCAGGGAGACTGACAGGCCTGTAGTTTCCAGAGTCCTTCTTCTTGCCCTTTTTGAAAACTGGGACAATATTTGCCATTTTCCAGTCAGCTGAGACCTCTCTGGATTCCCAAAACTACACAAAAATCATTGAGAGAGGTTTTGCAACATCAGACAGCTCTTTGAGGATTCTTAGATGAACCCCATCAGGCTCCATTGATTTGTAGGGATTCAGCTGGACCACCAGATCCCTCACAACTTCAGGGTCGACTGGGATTTGATCATTCTCGCAGTCATGGTCCTCCCCTTGGTTCCTCATCTGTGTTGAAGATAGAGGCAAAGAAAGTATTAAACACCTCTGCCTTGTCTCTGTCCTTGTTTGGGAGGTGACCACCATCATCCTGTAATGGGCCAATGATATTTCTATGCTGCCTATTGACATTAATATATTTGAAAAAACTCTTTTTTTATTGCCCACAACATTTCTGGCAGCTTTAGCTCCAGCTGAGCTTTGGCCACAAAAATGTTTTCCCTACAGTGGCAAGCTGTATCTCTGTGTTTTACCCATGCCACTTGACCTTGTTTCTGCTGGGCATACACCTTCCTTTTTTGTCTTATATCCAAGAGAAGACCCCTGCTCAGCCAAGCTGGCCTGCCTTGCCTGCTTGCCTTCTGATATTTGTAAATTGCCTGCAAATTTATCACAATGCTAGTACACATCAAAATGATCAGACTTGTCTTCTAAAGACTAAACAATTCTTCTATAAAGACAGTCTTCAAGAGTCAATGTTGTTCATACTCAAGAAGAGAACATTGTGTGGAGACTGCTGAGCAGCCTTCCGTTACCTAAAAGCACAAGAAATCTGAAGATAGGCTTTTTAAAGTGGCATGCAGTGTTAGAACAAGGGGCAATGGTTTTAAACTGAAAAAGTGTTTTATTAGATATTAGGAGGAAATTCTTGACTGTGAGAGCAGTAAGAGATTAGCACAACTTTCTCAGAAAGGCTGTAGATCACCCATCTCTGGAAGTGTTCAAGGCCAGGTTGGATGGGACTTTGAGCAGCCTAGTGTAGTGGAACATGTTTATGCCCATGGCATGGATGTTGGAAATAAGTTATCTTTAAGGTCCCTTCCAACCCAAACCCTTCTATGAATTCTTAAATCTCCTGAAAAAGAAGACTTATATCCTTTACACATTATGAAAACAAACTTGTAAGTTATAATTTTGTGGCATATATGATTACTTAATGTTCACCTATGTTATGACTCTACACAGAATTTTCTCTAGCATTCTGATGTTCTTGAGTGAGTTCAACAATATGGGTTTGTATAAAGACATTTTTTTATTACAGCATACAGATTTGATATCTGGAACTTTTGATATCAGGTCTCTTCTTACCATTCAGCTACTAATTCACTACAATCTAATTATCTCTTTATTACTTTTTACTTAGTTTTGTTTTTTTCTTGTGAGGAAAAAAAATGGAATTCTGTAAGTGTGTAATGGTTTTGTAACAGAGTAGGCAACTTTACAGTCCTCAAATAATTTTTGTTTATTTTATACATACCATGCATGGGTTTTTCAGTAAGAATTATTTGTGTAACTAATGTAAATGTCTTGCAGAAGTGTATACACAATAATTCTATAAACCAAGACTTTTTTCTCTTAATGATACCGGTCATTACATATTGTCTGACTAAACCTAACATATGAAAATATACATTTGACTCCTATACATAGACATTTTTTTCCTTCTAGTGAAGATTGAATTTTTTTCATTACTTTTATTTTCAGCCCAAGAAGTAAGAAAGTATTTTTTAGAAATGGTAATTAAGAAAGTATAAGGAGATTATGTGTAAAGAATTTGTTGTACATCATTTCTTTAAATATATTGTTGTAATGTTTTGTAAGGTATTCATAAAACATTGATAACACAGTACTTATTTTTATGGGCATAAATATATCCTTTTTTGTCATATAATTCTCTTTGTAATATATTTCTGTTGTAAGAGCAATTTACTGGTTTTAAGATAACTATAAAACATCATAACAAGTATTAAATTAAAATAGAACATTAAAGACATCTGTTGTCGTATTTCTCTGAAAAGAAGTCAGAGTCAACAGCATAACTGAAAACTAATCTGTTCAACCACTCATATTTATCATTAAGTTAATTATTCAAATTGATAGATGTATTTATGTACACTGCTTTCAAATTTTTAATAAAGGAAATTATTTTAAAGAAGTAGGAGAAAAACAACAGAAAATGGTGTGTAAAGCATGTAAAGTAGCAAAAGGAGGAAACAGCTCTCTGTCACAGCTGAACAAAGGTTCAAAAATGGTACTGGAGACTTCACAGGGCTTGTCCAGGCTTCATGTATCCTCAATACTTATCCTGTGAGATTGTTGTGTGAAAGCTAAAATAATTCTGTTATCTATATATATTTCCATTTGCTATTCATATCAGAATATATTTTATTCCATAGAATCAGATAGCATTTCCTTGGAATTCTTTCAATTTTAAATCAGACCTAATGAATATAAAAGAAGAGGAACCAATGAATATTAGTAGAACTCTCTGTAATAAGACAATTGGATGGAATCAGGCACATTGAGAGATTAGGGATTAGAGAAACTCAAATTCAAAACTACTCGTCTCATCATGCCTCTTTCAATGTTCCAGTTTTGTTCCTGTTCCTTACAGTGTTCTTTATATATGCTGTTGATGCCTGCTGAGAATTTTCAGTTTTATGTAAAAGAGAAAAGAGAAGAGACAAAAGGCAGCTCTTGGGAAGCCAGAAAAGCCTTTGGAACAGGGAAGGCGAGAAGGACTGACAGTGAGAAAAAGACTGAAGATTTCATCCGATTTACTGTAAGAAAAAACTTGTGATTGTTACCTATGATATGAAGCAATTCCTTCCTCTTCCTTCTCTCAGCTTCAGAAAGTCAGCCTAGCCTGTTCATACCACTATGTATATGAGCTTAACAGGGAAATATTTCTTGTTCCAAATAGGTTTATGATTATTCCTCATGAACACTATGGGACCCACTAACCTTCAGGATCACCTTGTAGATATTTGAACAAAGAAAAGAGGAAAAAGTAACTGTCTTGCAGAGACACATAAATATATTGCTGAATACGGCCACTCACAAGTCTCCAGCTGTTTTTAAAAGAGTTATCTATTTATTTAAATGAAGTCATCATTGTAGAATAGTGTCCTGGCCAGTTCCAGATGTATTTCTTTTTGACAGAGAAGTCATTCCAAATGTGTTGCATTTTTAGATGGCAGCCGTATGAAATCACAGGTTAGCAAATATCAGGAAGTCTTTATTTATCTATGGGGAAGCAGAATACTGAGAAAAACAGTTCTTCCTAGAAGTCACAGTATATCTTTTGCACAGCTAAACCTGAAGCCACTCCTGGAGTAGTGCTTTATTAACACAGAGGCAACCTCTCTATTTTACCTCGTCTGAAAATCTGATTTACAATTCTTTGGTTGTATTACAGTTACTTTCCTAAATTAGGATACCTAGGAAAGACTGAAGACTATTGTAGCAGATTCTGATTAAGAGAAAAAAAAATGCTGTTCTAGATTTGTGTTGATAGACAAATGCCAGGAAAGAAGGACAGCTGTGTTCATTAGCAACGTGAGGACCACTAGGCAGCTGTAAAATAAAAAGGTGTTGTGTAGTGATTGGTAATCTCAGCTAACAAATTTTGTTAGCTGTTATCCTTGAGGCAATTACTGTATTACATATTTCAATATGTAGTACTGAATTTCAGGGAAAAGAGCTCAAAAATATTTTGCCTTGCCAACATCTTTTCTTGAAGATATTTAGATGGGAGAGAAAGATCATTTAAAAATATGTTCTAGGCTCATTAAGTCTTTTAAAGACAGATAGAGAGGAAACAAAACTTCAGAGACTGTTAGTGCTTTGGGGCCTACTTAACAGCGTGGTTCATAGTGAAAGACTAAATCAGTATCATTTTTTTTTTTAATGTGCCTTGCTTTGCAGGCATTTTTTCCCCCTCTCTTGAATTTTCTCTATCGTGTCAATAAATTGGTATTTTTTTTAAGGAAAACTAACACAGAGTAAAATACTAATTGAGCATGGAGCTCAACTAAGAGTGCTGAATGATTTGGGAAGCATATCTTATTTATAGATATACTTTACCAAGTACTTCAAATACGGAATAAAGTAGCACTTTAAATATTTGAAATGGGGTTTGAGAGGTACGTAGGAAATATGAACACCTACTTGTACAAAAAGGGATTGCTGGAGATTATACTCTTAGCATGCAAATCTCTTATGCAGACCTGAAAATATCGTTTTGGCACTCTGCAATATTGAAGTCATATATCTGCATTCTTCTGATATTTTTAAAACTGTAAAACAACATATTATTTTTGAGATAAAAAGTCAATGTGACAACAATTACATGCATCAGTCAAATGGTTCTTTGAGCATCTAAATGTCCCTTTCAGGTATTATCTTTTAACTGTGTTTCTAATGAAGATTATCTGGTTATGAAAAGGCAGGGTGAATTAAATATTTGTAAGGGACTATGACAGTCATGAAAGGGGAGTCGAAGGAACTGTTCCAGAAAATGTTAGTGATATGTAGTCTACTAAATCAGCAATGCTATTCCAGAGTAGTGCTGCTGGCAAACTTTCTAGAAAGCTTTTCTGTTATAACAAGCTGGTGTGATCCAGATATTTTCCAAATTTCTTCTTTCCATCACCTCTTCCTGATTTTAGTGGTGCCTGTGGCCATGCATTCTGTGCCTCTGTTTCTGCTAATGAGCTTGCCCTTCAGGCTGCTGTAGGCTCTGTCACCATACCTGCACAATCCTGACCCCACTCCCCCACTCCTCAGCGTTCATGATACGGTCTTATGGCTCCCTGTCGGAAGACTCCCATCTTTAGTGCAAGGTAGAGGTTATTGGGTCTTGCTAAGTTCAGGATTCAGAGAAACAGCTCGTTATTGCAAAAGGTAGTTCCTGCCAATTGCTGCTGAGCTCAGAGAAGGGGAATCTATGCCATTCAGTCCCTCAGGGAGAAGAACTGTTAACTTCCCTCAATACCAGTTTCTGGCAGTAATGACTGATTTCAGATCTCAGTGGGAGCTCTAAGGCAGGAGTGGCTGCCTTTCAGTGTGCTGAGGTACTTCTCTGATGAGTCTTCCTCTGATAAAGTTTTCTAGGTGGATTTTTCCTTCCTTGTCTTTATTTACAGTACCCAAGTAAAGATATGGCCAACTTCAGGAGACAAAAAAATTGTTGTAGGTGTAGGTAGGTAGAATACTTGTACGTCCTGCTGAGAACTGAGCAGTGGTCAAACTCTACAACATGATGTAGGCCGCAATGTGCAAGATAAACTAAGAATTACACTTGAAAACAGATCACCTCAGGAAAGAAAGCTGTGATATCCATGCTACCCTTCCTACTGCTACATAAAAGGTATAGTAGTGGTACTAAGAATCATCAAACACAGTGACTATAAGATGACTGCCAAGATTAAACTAAGGCATATCCTGGGTTTCATCAGCTATGTCTCAAATGAATTTTGTTTTATATATAAGATATATTTAGAATGACAAAAATTGTGTACTATAATGGGCTAAAGATTAAATTCCCCTTATGAAAAAAAGTTCCTGTCTACAAAAAAATACCTGCTGCTGATGACCAAATGTCAACAAGTGTTGATTTAGCAATTGCCGTAAGAGGGACTTCCACTAGAAAGCAGAAACTGTGGCTTGTCCAAGTCTGTCATCTGCACACCCTCTATGTTTGTGACTCTGCTGTGAACAATCACCCACAAATACTTGTATTAGCCTTGAGTCTTGGAGAAATAAGTAAATGACTAAGAAATATGAAGAACCCTAGTTATCAAGATAAATTCAAAGTAGTTAGAATACTTTCAATGCAGTAAACAGAATTTTTCAATGCAGTTATAAAAGCACATGATGTCACAAATTCCAGGACATTAAAACCAGCTTTGGCAAATGCAAATGTAAAGAAGCTGCACAGCACCATGTAGGTGTGAACACACTTGGAAAGACTATTTACTCTAGCTATTAGATTTATCACATTCTCTCACTCATTGACGTTCAAGAGAGGAAGCCTGAATGTGAAGAAACTACATAAACTATATTCAATTATTATTAGCATTTGAGATATATATGTGTGTGTGTGTGTGTGTGTGTGTAGGGTTTATTTTAGAACAATTTGATTGCAGTAGAAAGGAGATATGTAGCCATTTTTATTATTATCTGTAGAAATATAAAAATATAATAGCATAACAATAACACTTATGAAAATGTACAAGGAAAAGGAAGAAAAATAAAAGTATAAGAGTAGAAAGAGAGTGGAGAGGAAATATATCACCACCCATGATTCAGTGATGACTCTTGACTATTGTAATTTTGACATTCGTCTGTTGAAGTGATGGTCACAGTATTGATACCTTGGGAGTGAGAGAAGCTCAAAACACAAAGTTCATTGCTTAATACACACTCAGGCTTATGTAATAACGTGGATACCTCCCAAGTGGGGGAAGTTTTTACATTGTTGCAACACTGTGGATCATGGGCAATTCTCTGGAAAAAGGCCCCAGAAATGAGTATGGGTGCACTTCAGGAGTCCTTGATGGTTTATGACACCTTTTAAGATGTAACAGATACCTCTCACTTCAGTGTAGTTGAGCCAGTTATGACCCATCAGAAAGGAATATCCCAATATGTCCTCTGGAGGGGAGTTTTCACATCTAAGCCATTTTTGTAATGGAGGACATTGAACAATGCATGATAAAAAGCATTATTCCACCTTGCCGAATCCACTTCTTACAGGCCTCTTCCCATATCTGGCTCAAACCCCAGCTTGTAGCCTCTGGTGGTGGGTATTCAGACCCTTTGGTCCTGAGCTGTTACTTTGCACCCTGCTGCTTTTGCAAATAGCCAGTTTTTTGAGTGATTAACCATTAACATTTCAGACTCTCACAGTAGGGGACACCACCAGGACAGCTGACACCAAGCGACCAAAGAGATATTCTGTGGCATGTGGCATCATATTCAGCATACAAAGCTGAGTGAAGAAAAGGGAATGGGGGAGAAGTTTGGAGCAATGGTGTCTGTCTTCCCAAGTCACTGTTATGCATTATGCAGTCCTAGTCTCCTGAGGATGGCTGAAGACCTGCCTGCCCTTGGGTAGCAGTGAATTAATTCCTTGCTTTGATTTGCTTGTATGTGCAGCTTTTGCTTTACGTATTAAACTATATGTATCTCAACCCACAAGTTTTCTCACTTTTCCAGTTCCCTCCCTCTTCCTGCTGTGAGGGAGTAAGTGAGTGGCTGTCTGTGTGGTGCTTAGCTGCTGGCTGAGGTTAAACCATGATGACCATGTTCCAGTGTTCTTAACATTTAGCTGCCATTGTGACACCCTCTTCACTTGTGTATCAGTGCTATGAACTAAGTCAGGGAACAATCCAGGTCAGACAATTTCTTAATACATTTTATAGGATTTTTCAAACTGTACTGATGGCCTGATACAGATCATAATGTCACCACACTTTATGATGGCGTGAATGAGTGAGCACAAGCTACAGAAAAATGCATGGAGAAGACGAGTGGAAGCTAATATTGTTCTCATTAAACCATAGAATCATAGAATCATAGTTTATGTTGGAAGGGACCTTAAAGGTCATCTAGTCCAACTTCCTTGCAAAAAGCAGGGACATCTTCCATCAGATTAGGTTTCTAAAAGCCCTTAGTCCTATCTGACCTTCAGCATTTCCAGGGATAGTGTATCCACCACCTCTCTTTGTAACCTATTCCGGTGTTTCACCAGGCTCATTGTAAAACTTTCTTTCTTATAGGATCTCTTTAAGTATCAAAAGGGTACAAAAAGGTCCCTTTAGAGCCTTCTTTTCCTGTGCCTGAACAATCCCAACTCTCTCAGCCTTTCATCAGAGGAGAGGTGCTCCAGCCCTCTGATCATCTTCATGGCCCTTCTTTGCACCTAATTCAACAGGTCCATGTCATTCCTGCACTGAGGACTCCTGAACTGACAATTAAAGGCATTTGACAGGACCACCAGTTGAGCAGAGACAAAAGGAAACACTTTCACCAGTATAAATACTTTTTCTTATAGAGACTTAAGTGCAGTGTCTAACCTCTTGTGCTCTTGGGGCCATTTGTTGTAGATGCTGAGTGCCCTTATGGGAACTTCAAGTAGAGATCAAAATGGCAATGCTTTAGATTACTCTTAATCATTTAGCTGTGGGAAGGAGGAATTTTTTTTCACGTGCTGATTTCCTTCCCCAATGATAATTGCTGTAGTTAGGTGTAGCATTTATTTTGTTGCTGATCACTAATGGTTATTTTCAAAGCTATAAATTTATATTCTTATATCTAATCCTTGCCAGTAAAGGCTCTGTTGAATCTGAAACTTCTTCGTTTCTGTCAATGTGTTTGTTATTTGCATTCATTTTCTGGAAGTGGAACACTGAGAGCTCGGGAGAACTCACCTGACAAACATTATTTCCTAAGCTTCTACGCCTCTAATTGGGAAGAATACTACATTTGAAAGAACAGAAAATTAGGGCAGCAAAACAAACAATAATTTAAAAAAAATCTTTGAAAATATTGCTTTGCAAATTGTAAAATAATTCTGTTGATCAGAGAAAGAAAAAGGAATGTCTCAGTGAAAAGAAAAATAAAGGTTTTTTTCCCCGACATTTGAAAATACAATTAGGCTCATCTCTGCTTGGTTTGGGTGTTCATTAATACAATTAATACGCTTAATTCTGAAGCAAGCAAGCCTTTGTAATATAGAATTATGTGGTCTAGATCATGGAATAAACATCTGTGTCAAAGTGTAAAGCATTGTCAGATAATGCTGCTACATCTGGCTGTTTACTGTGCATGTTTGTACATCCTGTATATAAAGCAACTTACCATTATGAGTTATTTATTAGTAGTCATTTGCTACTGAAATTTGGTTTCTCCATTACAAAGTACAGGACATGAGATATGTGGGCCTTCCCTGGTCTCTTTATAATGTTTAAATGGACCAGCACCAGTACAGGCCTCATGTATTCTGTTTGGGGGAGAGTTAACTTAATGAAAGCACAGTGATGACCAGCTTAGAGCTGCATTCAGTTAACCTGTAGTGAAGCGAGAGAGAAGAACTTATTAAAACAACAAGATAAGAGATGTAAAGGTGGATGTACATCTATGTCAGTCATGCTTTCAGTGGTGACTGAACTGGATGTCGATCAACCTTCTGGAGCAGCCTGCAAAACAGAGGTACCAAAATGGTGTCCTAAACTCTCCTCCAAAGAAGGTGCACACTCTTATATGCTCTTTCAGGATCTTTGATCTGAATATTGAAAAGAATTATACCCTTTGTGTCTTAGGAAGCAGCTCTCTTTTAGGTAGTGATAATCTTCCCTCCACCCCAAACTTTTTTGTTTTTAAGCTGAAAAAGGCAGGCCTGTGTTTCTAGTGGGACTGAATATGCTCATGTTTATGAATAAAAGGATTATATGTTTAGCATTAAAAAGTATACATATGTTATATTTATATCTACCTTTGATTATATATGCTGCAATTCTAAAGCCTATATTGCATACATAAATTATTATGTAAACATGCATAAAATGCAGATGTATATTTAAACTTCAACACATACATTGTAATTTACATTGACATAGAAAAGAACTGTATGTGGACATTTCTCAGAAAATCAGATGTATATATCCTACTTTATAGAGCTTTTCCATAGAAAGGAAACAGCTTTATGCCAGAATCCTAAATCAAAAATATAGAGTGACTGTTAAAAAAGGGCACTGTATATGTTTGGTACATATATATACATACATATTCAGCCTCTCACATTAACGTTCGTGAGTGAATAAATATACCTATCTACAGGCATTTATGGGTATAAATATCTAGATATCTACATACCTATGCACCTATATATCTATATACCTCTACACTCATTCATCATAGGTTAGTGTAAAGGTGACAGGCTAACCAGTACTTTTAAAAAAAGTTTCAATAGAAATATATATGTCTATTGATATATATATGTGTGTATTATATGTGTAAACATATATAAACATATATACATATCTGTAAATATTAAATCATATTTAGTTGTCTATGTATGACTGTCTGGAAAGAATACTCAGAAAAAACAACCCAAACTTCATTTTTATTTCATTTTTTTTTCTGTTATTTTATTTTCTACTTCCCTTTCACCCACCTTTTTCTTTTTCAAAGAGAGGAAAGAATGTTGCATATTCCTCTTTTTTTGTTATTTTAAACATATAGTAGAACAAGAAGGTTTTTGCTTCCATTTGTAGGGTGTTTTTTGTGTGTTTGCCTCTTTTTATTTTTTTTAGTATTGAATGGATACAGCATCCTTGTATGGTTGAAAAATATCCTTTACAGTGCTTTTGTAAAGCTCAGCTTTCTCGCATCTACTTTTAATCTTTCTTCTTTTGTCAACATATCTCATGCTTAAACCTCAGATCACATTCATTAAAAATGAGATCAGAGTGAACAAATTATTCTGAAAATTGCCTTGGATTTTCAGGTAGTCCAATTTCCCCCACATCCTAAAAACTATAAAAGTTTTTTTGCAGGGCAGATGATGCAAGTGAGAGTTCACACTTGCAATCTAGTTTTACTCTATGTAAGACAATTAAATACCTTTTAGTAAAATATATTATTCTGGCTTTGTTTTATTTTTTTTCCCATAAAATTGTTGCAAAAGTGTGAAGTGAAATGGTTCCAAACATCATGAGTTAACAAAAATGAAATGGGCTTCAGATTTTCTTAGGGTAGGTTTTCAGAGCTTGTTTTTGGTTTTTGGTGGTTTTTTTTCTGAGTCTATTAATATTGTATTGTCTGTATACATTCATATGTTTCAGTGATCCTTGATGTAAGTTTGTTGTTTGCTGCTCTTCTGTAGGAAGATATTTACTGTTGGCAGTGTTTCTTGTTAATTTTTTCTATTCAATCAACTTAGCAAAAATGTGATTTTTGTAAGAGTTTTTTATAATAGCTCCTTATTAGCAGACTGTGCAACACAAAATAAAACTTTCTTGCAAAGATTTTGGTTAAGATATTTTCAGATTGATAGGCATCAGAAAAAAATTATGTTTTTCAATTATGTCTCTACTAATTCCTACTGTTACATTTTATTGCCTGCTTATAAAGATATTTTTATTTGTTTTGATTGTGCTTTGTTTTCAGTAGCTAGCAACGGTACTGAGATCCCATAGCAAACAACAGTTATTTTAACTTGTGCTTCTGTGTTGTAACAACTTAGGGTCAAAGATTCAAAATTGTGACAGTGGAACTATATTCCTGCTTATCTGGGGTCTTTTTTTTTTTTTTTGGTACAAAAATGTTGCATCATTCCCAGCTCTATTACAAGAGGTTAAAA
This sequence comes from Pithys albifrons albifrons, assembly GCF_047495875.1. Taxonomy (NCBI): domain Eukaryota; kingdom Metazoa; phylum Chordata; class Aves; order Passeriformes; family Thamnophilidae; genus Pithys; species Pithys albifrons. Next base: position 37,876,047 of record NC_092459.1, read on the forward strand.
CTCACTGAAATATTTTGTCACTTAAATGGAAAATAAAAACTGAGTGTGAGGGCAAAAGGCAGATATGTAGATAATTGTGCAGGTTGGGCTTTGCCTATTCCTCACATGTTCACACCACACTTCAAGATACCAGCCCTAAGCTGAGCAACCCTAAGATGCTGCAAAAGTGAATGTCCTTTTTTTTGAGATGTGGCAGTAAAATGTTGTTTCACACTGCTGGTGTAATCAGCAAAACCTTAAAAGTTTGATTCAGATTTGGGGCAAAATTTTACCTGTTAGTGTCACAAAATGTCTTCTTAAGACCTTATATGTAAAGATTTTCATATTTTACTTAATTGAGACTAGAAATTACAGATCTGCAAGTGATTTAAGACATAATTTTATTTTTTACATAAATTTGCTCACTCTATATTCATGAAGAATTCATAAAGGAATAATTTGCTATATGTCAAAGTTACTGGAAATCTTTGGCATTTTTTTTGTTTACTGACCATGAAAAAAAGTCTGTGGCAATTCACTTTTTTTTTGTTCCTTGTATTGTCTGCTTGAAGACAATAGATTGTCACTGATGATGGTCCAAACTATGTATTTTCCACACACAAGCACACACAAAAAGATCATGTATGTAGTATGAGGATCCATGTCAGCTTGAATCACAATTAATGGCCTACAATGGGAGAATAATTTATCTGACGGGCAGTCATTTGATTTGCTTTCTGCATATTCCAATCTCTGTGATATAAGTGGAGTCCTTGTTGCTTTAAGGGTTCCATGATACCTGTGTTGTGGCTTCCAGATGACTGGAAGATGGAGGAAAGATAATGGAAGAATCCATATTCAGATGCATTATGACCTGCTGTTATTGCTAAGTCCTATAGAGAGCTGAGCTCTCTTTCTGATAACTCAGTGATAATTCCAAAGTATCTTTGCTGGAAAGTCCATGCTTCTATCTTCCTCTGTTTAAGCTTCTTTCTCAAGTCTCCTGTTGCTTGCAGAGTTGTGTTGCCAAGGATTACATGCTTGGGAAAGGTTAGTAAGTGTTTTCTGTTCAAAAGTAAACTCATTGCTAATGGTGCACTCTTAGAGTGACATGGTCCTGAAGGATTTGGCCACAAATCGGTTTTTGCAGATTACCTCTTCTGTGCGAATAGGTGACAGTTTCTTATGGATGAGCTTATCAATATTTGGTTTTCTTTTCAGAACCTAGTATATGCTTCCTGCACATTATTCAAACAGCAATTATGCTGGCTTTTTCTATTCCATTGATCATAGGCACTTTTTAAGAAAAAACAAAAAAAAAACACTAAACCCCCAACTTTTTATCTAGTAGTTGCATTTGAACAATATTTAACCTATTTTCAAGATTTAAAATGCTTTAAATATATTTTAAAAACTCAAAATTCAGACTTGATTTTCCAAAGCACTTAGCTATATCCAATATTTGTGTGCTTAAAAAAAAAAAAAGTTGTCCTAAATGTCTTCTGTATTACTACCACTTACTGGTTCCAAAAATCAAGCCTCGCATTGTTAAGAAGCCTAGAAAATGAGAAAAGCAGGACCTATAAGTAACTAAGTAACTGTGAAAGGTACCCTTTGAATGTCTTCTCTGGAAGTGGGTTACCATGGACAAATCAAAGCTAGAGTAAACTTCAGGCATAGCAATCAAGTTCATTCTGTTCTTCTCCTCAGGAAACAATCTGTTCTTTGCCTGAAATTCCCTATAATATTCTATAAAATATTTTCTTTAGTAAGTAAAGAAAAAATCCTACAAACAGATAAATTAAAAAATGGGTCACTAAATATTCCAATTCATATGTCACAGGTCCCTAAAGTTCATCCATCTGTAATTAAATTGAATACTGGAAGTTCTATCTGACTGCAGCATAACTTATCATTTCAAGCCATGAATTCATGAAGGGCATTTTATATTGGGCTGTTTTGATTATTCTGTATAAACGCTGGCATCACTATCTCTAATATTAAAACATTTACTAAAATGTCATTTATCATTCAGCTCAACATTTTTTTAAAGCACTTGGATATTTTCTCTAGTGCATTTGATTTAAAGATGTTTATTCCTATGAGCCATTAACATAAGTCTTGGTTACTAATGGACTGGAAACTCTACTTCATCATCTTGTGCCTTACAAGAATATCAACCAGAATCTCTTTAAGTACATGTTAGGAAGATTTGTTAAAATCTTCCTGTCTCTGTATAATTTTAAAGATTTTTAAAAATATTATTTAATTTTATAACTTTATTTTTAAAATGATAAATTATGGGGATTTTGTTGTTCTTAGTAGTCTTAAAAAATCTGTGGGCTTACTGACACCTGTAACAATTATCTGGAGTCTTCTATTTTGAAGTTTGTATATCTATTCCCTGTATTTCATAATACTGTAATAATTTCATCCTTCTGCTTCTCCGGGGAGTCTGTTCTTGAACAGGCAGGGGTCACCAGTATCGAGGCCATGCTGATGAGAACGCAGCTGCGCTGGGCAGGGCACGTCTCCAGGATGGAGGATCACCGCCTTCCGAAGATTGTGCTCTATGGTGAACTCGCCACCGGCTGCTGTGAGAGGAGCCCTGAAGAAGAGATACAAGGATTCCCTGAAACAACACCTCAGCCTTGGCCATATTGACTGCCACCACTGGTCCACTCTGGCCTCCAATCGGGATTCATGGAGACACACCATTCACGACGCTGCTGTTTCCTTTGAGAATGTGCAGAGAGTCAGTCTTGAGGAGAAAAGACAATGCAGAAAGAACCATTCCTTGCCAATATCACCTAAAGAGACATTCCGCTGTGCCTTTTGTGACCGGACCTGCCTATCCCGTATCGGCCTTTTTAGCCACCAGCACGCTTGCAGCAAGCGTGGGTAGTGCTCAAATCTTCGTTCGCGAAGCCTAGCCATGATGATAATGATGAATAATTTCACAATAAAATAAGTTGTCTAATAACTATTTAAGTGGAAAAAATCTCTTTCCACATGAATCATAATAGTTTTAACCAATGTTGTGCCTTTATTTAATTATGGAACTGTTTTTTGTTAACTTTCTACCTAGCCCTTTATAAAGATCTCCTTATTTTCAATCAAACTCTTTGGTTTCTTCTTTATTCTTGTTTTTCCAGCTGTAACAATTTCTCCACCATAACTCTGTTCAGCCCTAGGAAATTATTCTCTTTGAACCACCACAAATATTTTGGTAGAGGATTTTCTCTGTCTAACCATGAAATACCAGTTTTAAATGCAATGACTGAATTAATATGTACTAATAACATGAAAACCTAAGTACACTCACTAGCTTTTGGACAAAGTGTACGACACCTTCTCTTTCAGAATATCATCATCTATAAATTTTAGCTGCTTCAGTGTTGTATTACTAGCCTGTGTACCATTTCAGAATATTTTTTACATCATTCTCACAGATCTTATTTTGTTTCCTACATCCAAGACTACTTCTGCTCCAGACACAATACTTGCAATTCTCTTCTCTGTTCTCTTTATTTACAACAAGCATTGACTGAATGCCCTTCTGAATCCTGTGATCCTTTTAACCCTCTTATCAGTATGTCATTCTTAAAAAATGCTAAAAGAGATTTCAACCTTTTAACTATGGAAAATATTCCACCAGTTTTCAGTTATGACAGTTATGGCAATTTACTTATCATTAATTGAGGTTTCTGCTGCTTATGCTTTTCTTTGTCTCTAAGCAGAAATGAAAATTTCAGCTAGGGTTAATAATGTAACTTCCTTCCTCTCTCTATCTCAGTTATTCTTGCAGCTAACCTCCAGCTATGAATATTGGCTCCAGTAACTGAAGCCATTTCTTTTATGTGGTCTTTTCCTATCTGGAACATAGACCCACTTTCAAGAAAATCAAAATCTTCAGCTCTCCAGCATTAACACAATAGGGTGAAAGGACAGACAGACCCTTTAGAGTGCAATTTGTCCCATCCTAGATATGATACATGGGACAAGGAGATAAACGACATTTCTAATTTCTATTAGATGCAAACATATTTCAAACCATGAAGTGTACACTGGTTATCTTATTTCTAAATTATTAAATTTGGACATTTTGAATCTCAGATTTGAAGATGAACTTTGCTCTTTTTCTCAGCTTACTCCTGTGAATTTTGCCTGAACAACACAGTTATCAAAAGTTATGAACAACTGAGACTTTGTGAACTGCTATTTGTGTCTTTAGAATATAAACATTTTTTAATTTATTTTTTCAAGGATGATTTTTGTTTGTTTGAAAAGGACAAATTTCCAGGATAACAGACTTTCTTCGCTCAGCAGCTCTTAATTTTAATTGAGCAAAATAATTGCATGATCTAATATTATATATATATATAATATTTATAATTTTAATAATAGTATTCTTTAACAGCCAACAATATTCATAATCAAACAATAGATAAGATGAAAATCTATTTTTCTTCTGTAATTCTTAGAAACAGTATTTGCATGAATTTTATGTTGCAAATCCAGTTCCAGTTTAGGTAAGGAAACAAACACAGAAAACACTGAAATTATGCTAATAAAATCAGTTTTCTGAAGATTGGGAATGAAAAGTTAAGTTTAGAGGTAGGATACATACCTCCTGGAAATTACAGCCCAGAAGGGGCTTATTTTTAAGAGCTTTTCCCTACAGTTTTCAGGTTTCAACACTGGATATGGGTATGCTTCTGAACTCAGAGTATCATGCTTTCATAAATATATGCATGTTCAGTTTTAGATTATTGGTTGTATACTTATTTATATACATGTGTGTGTTTTAACTTGCAAGATTTATAGTATATAAATTTTATCCATTGGCTACTGGCAGCTTTACCCAAGTTGTTATGTCCATTATGATTTTGTAGAATTGAAAACTCTATTAAGCTTAAAACATGTATTGAGATAAAAAAGTTTAAAATGTAGTGTCAAATCTGAGGAATTTATAAAAAAAAACCTGCTGGGAATTTGACACAAAGTCTTAATGAATCCAGCAGCAATTGTCACAGTATCTTGCACTTATGGGTTTGGGTATATTGTATTTCTATACCATACCATTCTTTCAAGTATCGACTAACCTGGCTTCACAAAGGCACTTTTATAGATACAACACGATTTGATATGCATATTTTCAGTCAGGAGTGCTAGGTTCAGTATTACACACAACTCTGTTCTGTTCCTGTTCATTGTTCATGCCTTTAGCTATTCCTTATATTCACCTGAAGAACAACTTGTGTGGGCATGCACTAGGCTGAGGAACCGATCCTGTTGGAAAAAGTTGTCTTTTCTTTTGATGTGTTCCTTCTTAAATGCGTCAGTTACCCATTTTAATTTATCATTAGCCCTCACAAACATTTAGGTCTAGTATTGAGACAGAAATTAGTGTGAGATAGAAAATGGATTATGAATTGTTGAAATTGTTTTCAGCAGTGTTATTAGGGAAAACTTAATATGGCCAGAGTGGATTATCAGGCCTATCAAAAAGCAAACAGGATGTTGTGATAGATGGTAGAGTGAAAGAGAGTGAAAGAGAGATGCTGGAGGAATGAATGGGAAAGGAGGAAAAGAAAACAAATGTACAAAAATTGTTGAATGAAAAGCTAGACATGACCCAACAATGTGGCTTGCAGCCCAGAAAGCCAGATGTATTCTGGGCTGCTTTATAAGAGGAGTAACCATCAGGTCAAGGGAGATAATCCTATCCCTCTGCTCTGGTGACACCCCACCCAGGGTCCAGCTCTGGTGTCCTCTGCACAGGAAAATTATGGACCTGTTAGAGTAGGTCCAGAGAAGGGTTGGAGCACCTCTCATATGAGGAAAGGTTGAGAGAGTTGGGGATGATCCTAAGATTCTGTCAGTGATGCTTATATAATGTTTTGAACACATGAAATATTTCTGCATAAAGATGTCTAGTCCCTCCATTCCTGTGTCTAAACTCAAACTACTAGACAGAATAGAGGTGCGAAGTCATAGCCCTGTCCCTTGCTTCCTTGACCAGACTTTAAAATAAAATAATACATAAAAAGAAATCCTTTTTCTTGTACATCACTGCAAGATGTGCAACCTCTGATTTCAGAAAGAACTTATGTTAAAAATTTATTAACAAAAAGAGAAAACAAAATCGTAATGATTTGGAAGGCAGAAATGTTTGAACCCCTCTTCATTGCTACAGTATTTGATTTGAACAATACTCTATGTGTGTGTACATATGCATTTGTGTGTAGCAGAAACATTTCACTATGTGATAGCAAGCAAAGTATTGTTAAAGTTTTGTGTTCTTCATAACTCGGTGTTCAGAGTATACAATTTATCCACGAGACACTCATTTCATCCTTGATCCTTGCATTTCTTTTCCTGAGGCTTCAAAGAATGTAAAAGCAAGAAAACTACTGAACTGCCAGGGGCTGTAATCATGTCAGTTTTTATAAGCAAAGTGAGGCTGGGGTTGTTCAGTGCTGGCTGGAAATACTTGGTGGAGAAAAGGGGCAGTAGAGGATGTTCATATAGTGTACTTAAAACTTTCAGCACTATTTAATGTTATTTCTGCCATATCTCACATCTTTAGAATTATAATTTTTATAGAATTACAGGGAAGCAATATTGAGGCAAGAATAATTTGTGGGATTTATTAATGGTAAATCCATGGCAAGATAAACATTATTTTCTTTCTTTCGTATGACTAATGCAATATATTACTTAATGATGGCATAACATATGAAGCCGCATTAAATGTGTTTGAGATTCAACTTAAATTCTTAGTACAAGTTTCAGTTTTGTACTAATTTAGGTACAGCTATAATTTCTCACCTTTCTATTGACTGTCTCTGGTAGGATGTATTATCCATTTCACATAAAGGGAAATCAAATTTGAGAGAAGTCACGTCAAATGGTCATTTTGCTAGTGGCAGACAGGAGTAGTAGGTAGACATGAAATGCCCTGGAAACCTTTCTTCAAGATCAAAAGAAATGTAGTCCTCCAGTCTGATGACCTTTCAGATGCATGCATGGCAGAGGCTTGTGAAGGCAAGTGCCTGGGAGACAGCTTGTGAAACGGCATGTGAATTTGCATGATTATTGACACAGACTCATTAGTATGTCCTGGATGCAGCTCAGGATATCCAAGGCAGCATAAAAACCTGCAGAAGGCTGCATGTTTGTTTTTTGTTTTTCTTTCCAGACTGGGCACCACAGTATCTTAAATAATAACAGGATCATAGCACTGGTTAGGACTGGGAAGCCATGAATTAGGCTAATTCCTGTCTATCTGGTTACCATCTCTCTCTGATACCTATCAGGGACATGTTATGGTATAGCCTGTTGCAGACAAGGGGTAATACTTTTAAACTAAAGGAAATTCAGACTAGATAGAAGGAAGAAATTTTTTACAAAGAGGATAGTGAAACACTGGAAAAGGTTGCCCAGAGAAGCAGCAGATTACCCATTTGCCAAAAAATCTTCAAGATTTTAAGAGATACCTGGAAGATACCATTTCAACAGTCTGCACAGAAAAACCTCTTGGTTTGCTTGGGGCATTTTTTGGCTTGTGAGTTGGGTATTTTTGCTTTTTGAGAGTTCATTGGTTTTAGTTTTGTTGTAGCTTTTTTTCATCTTTCAGAATTGTGAAGGCATTTCTACATTTTCTCTTTGATTTTGTTTGTCTTGTGCTACTGATCCACTTAGAAAAAGTAGTACAAGGGTTTATTGAAAAGCAAAACCTGTAGACAGTGAGTGCCACATTCCATTGCCCTAGTTCCTTAATGTGCTACCAGTTAAACTTTCTCTATGGAGATCAACCAAAGCCGCAAGAATCAGCAACTGGTATAACTACAGACAGTCTGTTTCTGATTGCATGAGATTGCATTTTTGGGCTGTGTAGAGAAAATGTGTGAAAGACAGTCCTGTCAGCATCAGAAATGTCTCTGCCTACCACAAATTACAGATTTACAGCCAGAGGAGCTCCTTTACACTTCAATATGAGACAGAAATCGTTGCTTCACGTTTTAGGAGTTATTGATCTTTGTTTGAATGCATGCAAAAAAAAAAAAAAAAAAGAAAAGGTCACAGCCTGAAAGATAGCCCCAAAGAAAAAGAAATAAGGAAATCCTTTAATATGAAGCATATTCACTGATTGTTAAATATAGTGTGCTAAATTTTAATAGTGATATAATTCCAGTGAATATACAGGGGCTTAAGCCTCCAATTATCATGGCTACTGTTGAAGTTTTCATTCATTTAGCTTTTACATATATCCTTTTTTATTGAAAGAAAATCAAAATTTTATACTTGTACCAAGATATGGTTTCAACTGGAAACACAGTAAAAAAAAAAAAAGAAGTAATTTACTTTCACCATATCTTTATCAGGTAGGCAGATATGCACCACTATTCCTATTTAGTAGATGAAAAAATACTGTCTGAGATACTAACATCACCTCACACATTATTTTTCTACAATCTGACTATAAACTCTGAATCTCAAATACAAATTTGTTCTCATAAATCCCAGATAATATTTTTTACTTTTTTTTTTATTTTTGGTTGGAGTATTTATTTTTTCTTTTTTATAAATGCTTCTATATTTCAAAGGTCTGTAGACTGCATGATTTGAACATGTGTAAAACACAGTTTTAAATGTATAATACAAATTTACACATTTAGAAGCAAATGTTGGTGACTGAAAACTGAGTGATTTATACTCTTACTGCTTCAAGAATACTGTGATAACCTGTTGGCATATAATGTTGTACTTATGTTAAATTAAAGCTCACATCTATACTAACAAATGAAATTGTGCCCAGGAATTTTCAGAGGCATCAGGACAAGATTGTCTGTATTAAAAAAAGCAAACAAAAAAATAAAGTGTTGCTAATTCTTTGCCCATGCCGTTTAGTAATCTCTTGGACAATTGCCAAGAGATGTGAAAATGTGAAAAAAAAAAGATGTAAAATAAAACTGTTCCTACTATGCAGTTTGCAAGCCTATGGACACTTTTATTCTCTTGGCATGGACAAGCCTATGGGCATTTTTATTCTCTTCTTTTTTTTTTTAATCTCTTCTTTCTGATCCAAAATTGTAAGGCAGAATTTTCAGTTTTTGAAGAAAACTGACAATTTAAGTGCAGGCAAAATGAGAAGTGACTTTAATTTCTAACACCAGAAAGCTATCTGATAATGACAAGGAACCAGATTTGTCAAATGAAAAGAGACAACTTATTGCACAATAATTTGTCAGGTTATTTAGGTCTACACTGAAAACAAATTGGCTGATGCAACATTTAAAAGTGTACAGGTGATTTCCAGCAATCTTGTGTGACATTTACAGAGCATTTGTTGATATATTTTGCTTTAAAATCTCAGTACTTATGCTAGCACACAGGCTATGCAGATTGTGGATCATCCATCAGTAAACTTTTTTTTTCATTGATCCTGCTTCCACCTAGGGAGACGCACTACATGACCTCAAAAATATTACATTTTCTTTAGCTCTTTGTGTGGGGGTTGATGGCTCCTTGTGCAAGAAATAGGTAAGGAGGTGAATTGATGTGGAAATTGCTCAAGAAACCTGTTGTGGCTAAAGAAATAAGTTTGAAAGAATGTGTGAGAACAACCACTGTTTGTCTTTCTCTCAGAGCTGTTTCCTTGCTACGCTAGATAAGACAAGCCAATCTTATCTGGGAAGATGGAAAGGAACTTTCCTTTTCTCATAGAAAGAGGGAAAGGGAACAGCTCAGAGTGCAGCACTGCACATGCCTAGGCCTTTGATATACAATGGCCAAGAAGCCCTGGGTGTATGTGTGTGTTCTTGGCACCCCAGCTGCACGTTCTTGCAGCTGCGTAGTGTTCCCAAAATAAATGTCCTTTATTGCTTAAAAGTCCATGGTTTAGCTCTCTGATTACCTATATGCACATTTAGAGCTTATATTCTGTTTCAGCAACCTACACATTATAAGTTTATCTTGATATAACCATGAGTTCTGTTTGGTAGATTGACTATTGTAAAAGGTAGCACATAAATGTGCATCAATATCAATAAACTAGCAAGAAGCAATCATGGCTTTTGAAAGGTAGTAAAGGTCTTAACACTGATCCAGCATCACAGAAACCAAACTTGAAATTGACAGTTTTCCATTTCCTCCTGTTATGCACTCATCTGTCAGGTGTGCTCAGCAGAGTCCTGGTATAAATGTTTCTTGTATTTTGTGGCATTGGCATTGAAGTGAATTTAGCTGGTTTTGCTTTGTATGTAAAAATCTTAACACAGATCCATGGGGAGCTATGCAGTCATAACCCGAGATGATTCATGATGCTTTAGGAAAATATGAAATATTAGCAGAGTTAATAAACAAAACTGTCTAAAGATAACTATTTAACATCCCAATCATTTATAGTGACTACCCAGTGATTTTTTTTTTTACATATTCCCTAGCTATCCATCCTAAGCTTTGACTAGAGACTGACAGATTAGTCAAGAAAATAGTAACAATATTTTGGTACTTGCAGCTACTGCCGCTTAAGGGTTTGGGGCTTGTATTTGTGAAGTAAAGGAACACTGGTAAATTCTGAAATTTATTCATTCTATGCAGAAAGACAGGGGTTTTTAGCTTAAATAAAACACACCAAAAAACCTACTGACATACGATTTTCCAAATTATTTTTCTTTTCTGTCTCTCTTCTTTTGACATTTCATATCTTGGCTAGAAAAAGGAACTAAAAACAATGCCTTTAAAATTTCTCAGCTCTTGGAAAGACAATTGTGCCCTGTGCTGGGCCCATTTTTCTCTAGCACTGAGATTTCAACTCAGATCACCAAAAATAACAGAAGTTTTATTTTCCAACATTACTGCTCTTTCCTTTGTTTGGTTTCATTTTACTTTGTCCTGAGGATGCAGGCTCAGACTTCAATATCAACTACAACACTCTCAACAACATTTGTTTATCTCAGCTTCTTTCCCCTAAAAGAGCAGTGAAGTCTTCAATGTTAAATATCATTTAAAAACTGTTATCAGAAAATGTTCTTAGAAACAGAAAGGACACAAGACCTTGGGATGAAAGATGACATCATAGGTCTAGACTTGAAAGGTCCCTCTCCGTTCACTCTCTGGTGTAGCACAGTAACAAAATCCTGTCAACTGCATTGACTGAATTCCATAAAAATAGGCATAAATCTATCAGGTTTATATTTTTTTAACTATTAAAAAAAACCCAATCCACCTCTTTTCTAAATATAGAAAAAGTCATAATTATCATAAAGTGAGCCTGAACAGTTTATGGCATGCCTTCAAGGTCACTCTCATTGTCTTTGCCCACACAAATATATGTGTCTATGTCTATGTCTACATCTGTACGTATACCTGAAAAAAGGAGTGATATTTTCTGCTAGAATGTGAGATTTAAGCAGGAATGGCAGCTATGCCTTCCTCTGGAACTTAAGCTACAGCAGGAGATACAGAATCCCTAATACTGTATAATAATAGTTATATTCCCCTAGCTCAAGCTGCTGAGGCAAGTGCTCTTGGATAACAGGGTCATGCCATCTGTTCTAAATGGTATCAGTAGCAGTTTAGAGAAATAAGTTTGTATGTTAGAAATGACCTTAAAGTGTTATAAACTGTTGGTGGTGTTTTTTGACTCCTACACAATCCCTAGTGACATGATGCTAGTAATATATAGCATTGTATTCTCAAGAACTGAATTGTAACTGCAGAAATGGAAGAGAAGAATTCAGTCAGGAAAGCCCTAATGAAAATTGATTGGAGAGACTGGAGGATAGAGATATAGAATATCCGTTCAGCAGGAAATCTAGCTGTAGTCATTTTTTCTCCCCCCTTTTTCATATAACTTATAGGCTAGAAACAAAGATAAACCCAGATCTCAGGATCCAGAGGAAAACTAATACTCTACTTAGTGTGCCAAATTTTCTGCTGGTATATCTTGATACATCTCAATTGACTTTAATAGAGCTTAGCCATTTTTCACTAGACAGGAATTTGGTCTATTGTAGTAGGAAATGTTCTCACCGAACTTGCTGTATGCTTTCATTTTTATTCTTTTCTTATTGCAATTGACATACCTTCATGAATGTCTAGGGAAAGATTTGAGATAAAGGGCTCTCAATGCTCTGATTAGTCTCATGAAACAGAGAAATTTCCTCTAAAATTGTTATGGATATTTTAAATACATTTAAATTAATATTCCTTGTTGGATGGTATTTTTAGTTTTTTAAGCAATGTAGCTCTGAGTGCTCTTAAATTATGCTCTTTCATTTGAAATCAATGACAAAGTTTATTCACTTGTCTCAGATGGAAGTCTGACAATATCTTTAATGTTTAGATGCATTGTTTGTGATTATATAGGTGATGTGGAATTATGCTGCACTTAGTTCTTCTGTAATAACCCCACACAATAGTAAAGCCCAGGATGAAATGACCAGACAAAAGCCAAAGAACTACAGAATATACTGTGCCAATGTTAAGATTACAGAACCATCCTGTAGAAATAGACTTCTTAACATGTATAACAGTTCTGTGTAATGTGTAAAAGCCATTTAGGGGGTTGAATTGATTTAAATTACTATAAAGTTATGCTTTTTTTTGATACCTACATGAAATGGTCTACTTTTTGGCTTTCATAAATTTTAAAGAGAAGAAATACTTAAACACACCAATAGGTAGAAGGACATATTTCCAAATAGGTGAGCAGTACACATATGAGAGAGACCTCTAGCAGTGGAGTGCTGATAAGGAGCCAAATATACTCCTGTAGGTGGGGTGAGCTGAATCAATAGGTTTGAACAAGAGAAGTAAATCAAAGTGAGGGCATCAGAGTTTTGAAAATATAAACCCCTCAATTTTCTGTTGCATTTTAAAAAAGGAGAAAAAAAAAAGGATGATTAGGTAATTATCCACTAAGTTTTATGTATTTGTTTGTGGAAATAGATCGTCTCTGGTGGTTCTTGATTTAGCTGACAAAATACTCAATAGATGAACCTTTGTTTTGTTTGTTTTCTATAAGCAGCACTGAGTTTTCAAATAAAGTAAGAAGATTTACGGAGTTTCTGATTCTTGCCAAGTCCAGATTGCATTTTGTTCTTAAGCATGATGTAAAACATCCAAAGATTTTTAAAGTAAACTGTTGAAAAAAAACTCAGCTCATTATTGCATCTACACAGTTTAGGCAATTCTCAGATAGTCAGCTTGAAGCTGAAATATTCTTAGATAGTTGAAAGCAAGGGTTTGAGATCATTGTTTTTGACACAAATGCTCTTCAATTATAATTTTATTGTCTTCACTGAATGAAGACCTTTTCCAGGTTTTTGGCTGGGAATAGTGGGGAACTTTTGCATAAATATAAAATCAACCTTCTTGGATGACTAGAAAAGTTTTGCCTCAGATGGTAAAAAAAAAGTATTTTGATCTTATTTGTAATTGGGCAAGCAAAAAGCTTAATCTTAAACTATGAACATCTTTAAAATTAGAAAATCAAAGCATATAAATAACTCTCAAAGCCTGTCACTTTGAGCAAAAGGAGGCAAAAAATATTGAGATTTGAGGGAACAGGAGTACATATATTTTGTTATTCAGAAACAAGAAAAAGGTGATTACTTTGTGCTGCTATATGGGAAAGTCAAGTTCATTGTGAAGGACAATAAAGGAAGTAGAAAAGGCTTTGAGCAAGTGTAAGACTGAAGACTAGAAGGAGAATTTATGCAGACAGAAGTGATCAAGATTAAAATAATGACACCTCTGTAGAACAGAATTTTGTAGTGGAAGAGAGAAAGAATTATTAGTGATTTAGCAGTAGACTTTGTCTTACCAGAAAACAATTATTAATGTGAAGGAACAGATTAGACGTTATTTATGGTCAGATTGGTATTTTTTTCATGTAAACAGAGTCAATTTTAGCATCTGAATCAAATTATAAGAGAACCTTATTTTGAAGAGTTAAATTTATTGAAGATATTGATTAAATTCAGGGATGTTTTGGAAAAGTACACAAACTAGATTTTTTTTTCCTGTAGTCATGCTATAATACCTAATGACAGCCAAGCATCATGGTAAGTGTCATGTTAGAAAAGCTGGAGATAAATGGATTTCTGCAGGAATGAACAAATTATTAGTTAGGCACAAGAGTATTGACAGAGTGTATCTACATTAATGTTCAAGCAGGAAGATGCTTTTTTAAGACATCCTACTCCTACCCCCTTTTCCTCAAGGTCTAGCATCTCCCATCCCCTCTCCACAGAATCACAGAATCAATCACATTGGAAAAGAATTCTGAGAATGAGTCCAACTTATGGCCTAACATCACAATAGCAAGTAGACCACGAAACTAGGTGCCATGCCCAATCTTTCCTTAAATGCCTCCAGGAAAGGTTATTCCACCATCTACCTGGGCAGCCCATTCCAATATCCAATCACCCTTTCTGTGAATAAATGCTTCCTAATGTCCAACCTAAACCTTCCCTGGTGCAGCTTAAGACCATGTCTTCTTGCCCTATCACTCATTGCCTCCTCATAGCAGAAGCACTCTAGTCCCTTCATCAGTCTCATTGCCCTTTGGTAGACCTGCTCCAGCACCTCATTGTCCTTCCTGAATTGAAAGGCCCAGAACTGGACACAGGACTTGAAGGGCATTCCCACCAGTGCCAAGTACAGGGGAAGAATCACTTCCCTGGTCCTGCTGGACACACTATTTCTGATACAGGACAGGATGCCACTGACCTTCTTGTCCACCTGGGCACACTGCTGGCTCACATTCAGCTGCTCTCAGCCAGGACCTCCAGATCCTTTTCTGCTGGGCCCTTTCCAGCCACTCTGTTCCAGGCCTGTAGCGCTGCATGGGGTTATTGTGGCCAAATTGTAGGATCTGGCACTTGGTCTTGTTAAGCCTCATGTAGTTGGTCTCAACCCTCATGTCCAGGACCCTCTGTCAGCCCTTTCTACGTTCCAGCTGATGGCCATTACGACTCAGTTTGGTGTCATCCGCAAATTTGCTAATTGTAGACTAAATCCCCTCATCCACATCATCAATAAAGATATTGAACAGTCCCTTCTCCCTTGATTCATACTGTGGAAGGGGCTCAGATCTTGCGGACTAGATTGCTCTTGGAGGTATTTAAATCAGAAGATGTACTCCAGGACCACATGTAATATTATCCAACTGCTAATTGAGTGCCTATGCCCTGGATCAGACTGAAGCTATGCCAAAGTAACTCCCCCTCATTATCAGCTGTTTCACTTCACAGATTCACTCCTGTTTGGCTGTACTACTTGTTAGTGTAGACCACACTCAACCATCAGCTTTATAATGCACCATATGCTCCTCTTTCACCACCCAGCAATGGATGACACCTGATTTATACAGATCAGAGCGAGAAGATTAAATCAGGATAAAGTCATTCACTTATAAATGTTTCATGTTAACAAAAATATTTACACTGAATCCTTGTAGTAACATAAAAATAATTTTAAACATGGTCTTGTATCTAGGGATATTTTCTACAAGCAGCAGAAGTAGATATTTTATACATCATAACAAACATCTATAGGTCTATGAACACATAAGTTTATATAAACAGAAGAAAATATTCAAGGTTCTGTAATATGGTACAAATGCCAAATTATAACAAAATTTAAAATTAATTAGATAGTTAGTAAAGTGCACTGAACAATTTTTTTTCTTTTCAACACAGCAGAAATACCGGCTGCGCAGTGCTGTGCATGATTTATTTATAGGCTGCTAATGAAGACATATCTAATCATCATAATTAATTGATATTTTTGTGCTTTGGGGCCTAAACACAGAAACTTTCATATGTTGGCTCTAACTGATCTTAGCTGTGAGGCAAAAATTCAGAAGAAAACTTGATTTTTCGTTGTTCAAGTTTGGTTTTCCATTGAACTTCTTAACTACTGTGAGGTGGTTATAATTTAGCCCTCAAAACATAGCATATGTTGAAATGCTATGAAAATGAGCTAGGAGAGGATGATTTCTAGGGATAGTCTTACATCCCAGCCATTTCATCTTTGCTGTGGGAATTTGTTTGTCAAGTCTAATATTAACCCTGTTTAATCAGCATCACATCAGTAAAAGAATCCAGGTTTTTTTGTAAATGTTTACACAATTTCCTGATATTTCTTATTGTTTAGTCTTCTAAACTCATTGTACAGCTCTATAAATGTGCTGTTCACTTCTATGTTTGTGTAATTGCCTATATTGCCCATCACTCTACTAGTGGTCAATAGACATATACTATGAGTTAAATGTCTGGATTTATTTTATTTAGATTTCATTGCCTTTTTTTAAATCTAAACTCCTATTAAATCTAAACTTCTATTAACTATAGTAATCTGTATTGGTACTACAAGTGGTATGTAACAGTCTTTATTTTCTCCAACTTCCAGAAATAGTCATTTTATTTCAATGTTTCTCAATATATATCTCACACCTGCATCACATTTCATGACTCTGAATTTTTAAGAATGACATTTTGCCAAGGATTTTTGATTGGCATGAGTTGTCTGTTTTCAAATGCTTGGTAACAATCTTGATAGCTGTAAACCACTTTGTCCTCTTTTGAGTGTTCATGAATATATTATCAGAAGTGGCACACAGTGCAAGGAATCTGCCAGAAACTCCCATGTAAGAATCCTGGAAACTGAACTGAAGACCTTTTCCTTCCAAAACATGGGCAATATCAATTGTATGAAAGAAGAATGTCCATTAGTTGTTAGTTTGAGGATCAGGAATTCTTATGAACCATTTCCAGGCCTCCAGATGAGGCAAAGGTCATGAAATGCTTCCCTTATTTCCAGTAAAGTGCTGGAACTCAAGCGAACAATACAAAGGTGTTCCAGTGCAGTGCTTAAATGGCATGCATGCCATTCCAGCCAGTGCACTTTAAGGGTATCATATGGAGCTGATTAGGTGCCCCTATGAATTGTCTATCTCTGCTTGAACTTAAACAACTGGTTTCCAATTACAAAAGAAGTAACTTTATTTCTTCTGTTCAAAAAGAAGCACTTTTAAACTTTTTTTAGGTGTGTCATCTGAGTTCAAAAATAAAATTAGTTGAACTATTAAGTAACAATATTACTCCATTCTTCAAGAGGAGAAATGAAAAAAAAAAGTGTGACAAAAAAACCCCAAAACCTCCAACACAACAACAGGGACACAGTTAAAAGTAGCAACACTTATATCATCCTTTCAGTTTCCAGACATGAGCTGGTAAGGCCATTAATACTACAGTTTATAACAGATGGCCGTTCTTGCTTGGACATACACATACATCATCAAATTTCCCTTTGAGTTTCACCTTCTTTAATTCCCACTGAAGTCAATAAGAGTTTCATCTGTGTAAAGGAGAGAAGAAATGGACCTGCAGGGATATTTTTCCTTTGTCTTAAGTGATGTATTGTTAAATGTAGGGATTAAAACAGAAAGGAAAAAATGTCATAGGTACAAGCTCCCAGAAATTTTTGTTTAAATCCTTGTGAGGTAAAAGTCAATTGATATTTAACTTTCTGAAGGCTAAAACCAAAAAGTTAGTTCTCTAATGAAACCAGGAGTGTGAAAATTGCTGATATATATTCTATATCTACAGTGTTTTGTTTGATGTTAAATTATGTGAGGATCCACAAGAAACTGGGGTCCATTTTCTATTTTCCTGTCTTTCAGCATGCAAAGACAGTCAAATTAAGTATGCCTGAAGAGGAGTTCGAGGAAATTATTAATTTTGAGAGTATTTTATTAAGTCTTCTGATCTTTGTTTTTTAAATCAAAACATTATCAGCAAAATAACACAAGAAAAACGTTACCAAAACCTGTGAAAGAGCTAAAAGTCTTTTACAATCTGAGTAATGATCTATACTTCCAGAGGACATAACTGTGGCTTTAAATGACCCGGAAAAATGTTTTTGATTTTTAACTATCTTAGAGACACAGGAAGAAATCCATTATTTTATGCATAGTTTACTTATCCACATCTTAAAGGCAAAAATAGTCCCCTCTGGAATTTGATATGCAATGATCAGGACTGTAAACCTATTCTGACTAATCAAGTTTATTCTGATTGATTGAGCTAATTGAAAAGCAGCACCAATATTCCCTGTAGGGGCATTTTTCTCTTATATTTGTATGATAATAAAAAAGGATGTTTTCAATGCTCAAAAAATAATTATCTTGGCTCTTCTTAGCCTACCAGAACAGATTGCATGTCTGAGTGATATTGGTCTAACAGGTAAGCAATGTGTTTCCAGAGTTTGACCATACTAAATTTAATCATTAAAGGTCTAAATTTATTTTTGGAATGGGTGTGTCATTCATAATGTCAATAAATGTGGTTTTTTTTCTTCTCTGAGTGGTGCTATCTATATCTACTTTGATTCTGTTGCATGACCACTAATTCTCAAGTAATTCTCAACCTGCTCATCAGGGCCCCCACTCATCTCTCACATTTAGTGATCTTACTTTATTTCCTTCACTCTCAGAGTTTGTTGAAAGGTCCAATAAAACTCTGCACTTCACTTATCTTTGTTATAGTGGTCATTGTGCTTAATGGCAGCTATGCATCCATTCCAAAGAAATAAGGAAAAAGCTTGAAATAGCCTTTCAGGAAGAATAAAAAAATAAAACCAAAAACAGACTGAAATATGCTTAACTCTAAAACTTGCGCAATAACTTCCTCAGAAACAACACAACATTGCCTTCTTATTTATAAGATCACAATAGTGAGATATATTCTTTTACAGAAAGAGGAAAAAAAAAGAACCAAAAAATGAAGTGGAGATTAGCTTTTCTTGGGTTACTTTAGGTGACTAATTCAGAGGTGAACTTCTGTGTTTTAAAGGCCGAGAAAAAAAACATCAGAACCTTTCAATTATTATCTAAGATGTATCTGACTGCATTTTTGATTTCAAGTCAGAGAGATTTTATAAGTAGTTTACCTCATGGAATATTTGTTACTGTGCCTTCTTGTGACAAGATGTAGGGTATAGAAAGACATTTAAAATGTTAAAAAGAAAAAGAAAAAGAAAAATATATCTACTCAATGTGTTAAATTTAACATTCAGAAACTACAGTAACTTAAAAGGAAGACAACTGACTCGTCACCTGTGCTGGTAAACCAGTTAATGGAAGGCAAATTTTTTCACCAAGGAGAAGATGAGTAATTGCTGTTGTAAAACTCCTATATAATTATTGAAAGGAAGAAGCCTGTATCTCCACATTGATAGACTTTCCATGACAATGTAACTGTCAGTACATTAAAGGTGTGTCATGCTTAGTGGCTTACTTCGTAAAGATAACAGCTAAGGCCAAAAGAACGACCAAAATATATGAAAATTTTCTGAGATCAGCAGTTACTATACAACCTTCTGGAATTCTTTATTCAGAAACTCTTTTTTTAAATTTTAGTTCATCTGAACCCTTAAATTTCCTTTTAAATTTTGAATTGTTTCCAGTCAAATGCACTGAAAGCAAAAACATAGATTGGAACTTTCATTCAACTCTGAATTTGTTTCATATGATTGGCCACAACAAATATTCTTAAGAAATATAAGAACAAATGCAGGCATTTGTACTAACTGAGGAGGAAAAATATAAACACACCACCATAATTTTTAATTGTAACAAAAGATAAGTAATTGTTTTCCAAATTATGTTCTGGATTATAATGTCACATATGAATCTTACCAAGATTTCTTTGCAAAAGATTCCCATAAAGATTCCCATTCTGTGTGCATGCAAACACTCACATCAGCAGTGTTCATTCAGCTATCTTGAAACTTGGGAAGTTTTGGAATCACAGAGACATGGACTAGGAAAAATTATTTGTCACGTAAGTGTTCTGAAACAGAGCATTAAGTGTGTAGCAAATAGTTGAGCTTTTCCTAATAGGTCACAAGTTGTCCCATTTCACAAAAACAAATATATAGAATTCATAGAATTACCACTATGAAAAGATATTCTAGCCAAAGCCTAGGTACTGTTCAGCATCAAAAAAGTATCATGATTGACAGAACCCTACTGTTTTGCAATCCCTAGAAATGTTTTTCTTTGTCTGTGTGTATCACAAGGAGATTTGAACCAAATAGTGGGATATTTTGAACACTAAAGAGAAAACAATTTCTGTTGTTTGATGGAAAGTGCAATTTTACAAGGATAGCCAGTGACTTGTCCCATCACTTCACTGCATGCACATCTAAAACACAATTGATTCTGACATATCTGTTTACCAACTAATTATTGGTGAAAGAAACCTATGAATAAAAATCAGAAGCTATTTGATGGTAGGCATATCACAATACCTTTCAAAGGAATATTATTTTGGTTCATGAAATAGTGTATTGACTTATTTCCTGATGATTATGATATAATGAGCAAGCATTGTCCCATCATAAGCCTTATTATTTTCTACTGCTTGTTAAACAGAAACTGTATTTGATCATGACCACCATTAGCTGGCATTTCTTATTAGTTATAATGATGAGCTATATTTAAGTGTGTTGCACACTTCTAGAGAATTTTGTTCTGACTGGAAGTATGCAGAGGGTAATAAAAGGTAGGTAGGTTTTTTTGTTTGTGTGTTTTTGTCTGTTGATGTGTTCTTGGTCGTTTGATCTAAAATATGTAGTCTACATTGTTTTCTTCATCTATAATGTAGTCATAAGGACAAAGCTAGGTTTTCTTCATCTATAATGTAGTCATAAGGACAAAGCTAGTAACATGAGAGGATTTATCTGCCTTCCACCATTCTTTATGTATTTCCTGCATCTTCTGTCATGTGCAGTCTTTCCAAAGATTAAAGAGGTGGCTTAGCAAGCTCCATCTATTTACCCTACATTACCACAGGTTCACTGTGTCATTTTGTTTTTGTTTTTTTCTTTTTCTTGTGAAAGAAAAAAACTCTGGGAAAGATATTTTGTATGATTTGCCCAAATTATAAAAAGCATATAAAAAGATAAGGAAAAAGCATTTCTGTGTAACCAAATATCACAACATCAAAACAGATTGATAGATGTCCAGTTATGGGCCCCTCACTGCAGAAAAGACATTGAGGCACTGGAGCATGTCCAAAGAGCAACAAAACTGGTAACGGTCCTATCAGAACCAGCTGAGGGAGCCAGGGTTGTTTAGCCTGGAGAAAAGAAAGCTCTGTGGGACCTTACTGTGCTCTACAACTGTGTGAAAGCAGATTGTAGCAAGGTGGGAGTCAGTCTCTTCTCCCAAGTAAAGAGTGATAGAACAAAAGGACAAAGCCTCAAGTTGTGCCAGGAAAGATTTAGATTGGATATTGGGATACATTTCTTCATTGCAAGAATTGTCAAGCACTGGAACAGGTTGACCAGGTAAGTGACTGAGTTATCATCCCTGAAGGTATGTAAAAGATGTGTAGATCTGGCACTTAGGGACATGGTTCATTTGTGGATTTGGCTATATTAATGGCTGGACTCAATGACCCTAAGCGTCTTCTCTAACCTAAAAGGTTCCATGATCATTTGTAATGTTTAGAGAGAGAGATAAAAGTGTAGAATCATCAGTTGTGCAAATTTTTACTTCATGTGACACTTCCATGTCCATACTTTTTTTTAGTAGCTCAAATGCAACTTGGCTGATCTATAAATTTCTTTCCTTTTCTTCCTGACAATGTTCTTCATGAAACTATTTCTTGATCATGATGAACAAAGACATTTTTCTGCTGAAACCTCAGTTTACATTCAACTCAAGTACCACTACATTTCTTCCTATTTATTTTCTATTTAATTGTGGTGAGAATTACCATTCTTTATTGATTTGTAAAATAATTTATCTTGATATATAAAGCCAAACATCCATGTTTCTTCTCCTCACATCTCACTTACATCAATATTTGCTATATTGAAACCAAAACTATCCAACACCTGCTACTTCAGAATGTTGCTAAAAGGACTCCATTATTTTGTTACATATTTCATTGCATTCACTGGCTATGTCTACTAGTTTTGGTCAAACATGATGTCTCTCCCTACTTTTCAGAACTTTCTTGATCTCTTCTTAGTCTGCTGAAACATCAGTTCTGGATTCAAAGTTTGATTAAAAGTGCTACCTCTGAAATTTAAATATTTGGTTAATTTTTAAACAGTATGATCCATAATTTCTTCTGCCATATACTCCATGCTTGAGAGAATCTTTTCATGTATAGCTGCCAAAGAACAACATTGTCTTCCTTCTGTTGTCTGAATGATCTCTCACTAACTTGATTGCTTCTATGATATTTTCTGTTTCCTTGTAACTCCCTCATTTAGCTGAATGCATCTACTTTCTCTTGTCCTACACACTGGTTGACAACTACTTGAAATAAGAAACTCCTTTTTGTTCACTCAATATGTTCTCATAATGCCTAATGCAATAGTGCTCAAGATCTGGAGACTTTGCTGGTCAGTGAGTAAAGCTAACAAGATGATGACTGGGTGGTGGAAACTGTATTGCTTGCACTTGGCATGAGAAAACTACTGAAAGATTAGTCACTTTAAACATTCCATATTTTGCATCACTGAAATCAGGCATCAGTGTACTATGAAGCTAGAGGAAGCTCACCAGTGCTAACATGCACTGTACCCTATCAGAAGCTTTTTCATTTGGCAAGGGATATAAAGCTATGATAATATGGACTGTCATTGAAACAGAAGAGGGATTTTTTTCTCTTTTTATTTTTCCATAGGACCTTTTAGCAAATCCATTCGATTATGACAAAGCTAAACATTCAGATATCCTTTCTGTGACCTTCAAAGAGGGCATTTGTCTCTCCTCTTGCATTGATCCAGAGATCAATTTTCAAAATCCTCTGAATGTTAAAATATTTCAGGTTCTTTTTCCAGGCAAAGAAGCTGTGACAGAAGGTAAAAAGGAGCACCCTAGGAAGGTAATTCAGATATGTGCAAAGAACCACTTCATCTTTCTGAAAAGCAGATAAGGTTCCTAGCAGGAGAGGACCACATACTCAACAAGCCTTATGGGCATATGCAAGATCTCATGCCACCAGAAAATGTCTTGATGAAGTGGAATGTGCTGTTAATTAAACTAACATCTTAATTAAAATACTTTCCTTCAAATATAAACCAGTCTATGTGAATACCACCTGGAATGTGTCTGTTATTTTTTTCAAACTATTTGTTTTTCACATTTTGAGTTGAAATTATAGTTAATTGTAGGTGGAATTTAAAAATGCAGATTCAATGAGTTGATTCTGATCATATTAGCTGTCACAGAGAATCCTGTAGGATCCTCCTTCAGAACTTCATGAGTTTTTCCAAAGCATGAGGTCTGAGAAATTCTCTTTTCTTTTTGTGAGAATCTCTAAAGCATTGTGTCATGTCTTCTGCTTTGGTAAGCTTTTGTATGATTTCTTTTTTCCACACAAAGCCACACTGGCTGCCAATCCATCAACAGATGTACCTCAGCTACATCTCTTCTGCATCCCTAAGTTTAGGTTATACATACCTTACCTTATGCACAGAAGTAAGATATCCAGCCTGTCAGAGGAGAACTTCACAAACGTCATCGTAATTGTTCTATGTGAAACTTCCAACAACAAGTGAATGTATTTCCATACATTGAAAGTTTAAAGGGTTGATTCAATGTTATATTGTTATGCTGGCATGCAGAATTTTTTTCTACATTTTTTAATGCTTTAGGGAAAAGGAATGGGAGGCAAGAGGGGGATTTGAAGATGTCAGTACAAACATAAAAACATTGAACAAATGGCTTTCATTTAGACTGTAAAAATCAAACTGGATAAATAATTCTTAAAAGTACACATTCAAATTCTTTTGGAGGAAGAGTAGTATAGAAATCCCTTCTCCCTAATGCATCAATACCCTTTCAAGTTTCATTTTTATTTATTACTGTGGCCATGAATGTATTGTGTATTCTCTCCTGCAACTCTTTCTTCCTTCCTACATACAAAGGAGGAAAAAAAAACACCAAAAAAGAAGACAAATAACTATAGCTTTCAGTGTCTTTCCCATTTAGGTTGTCCCAAGTCAAGCAAAAACCAGTTAACAACTTTTCCACTGCAATTTCTTTTTTTTTCCTAAACATTCACCTACTTTCACAAAGTTTGTGGAATCTTGCTGTCTTTGAGATACCTTTCTCTTAGAATTCATTTTACATTGACCAAGAATTGCTGTTGAAATATTGTGCTGTGTATATTTGCACATAAACATGAACATGAATACAGATGTAAGATTTGGTTACAGTAAGTAGATATATTTAGGAAAACAGACAAAAACTTTTTACTAAAATTAAAAAATAGTAATAACTTATTAATCATTAAATTTTAGAAGATAATGCTTTAAAATATTCATAGCACAGTATATATATATATCTATTATAGAAATGCATTTCATATAGCTACATTATACATTTATATATTTTTTTAAAACACATGTAAATATATCATATTTTATAAGAATCTCAAATTAGTTATATTTGGTCAACAGAAAATTAATCATATAAAGAAGCAGGGAGAATAGCACAGAAGCATGAGCAAAACAGCTATCAATACAAATATTAATAGAAAAAAAAATGAAAATATATTCAGGGAAACACCTCAGTGGCAATAGAATTGTTAACTTGCAGGCAAAAACATAATTAAGCGTAGAGGAAAAATCTAGTTCCATAAATAACTATCTATAGTTGTACACAATTGGCATGTCATTCATATTACACAAAGAGCAAAGAACAGAAATTAATAAGTCTTATAGAACTGAGTTCCTAATTACATCCTCACCCAAATAACTAAGCTTTGCAATCTCTTCTTCCTCTCTTTTCTGAAGTATGCTCATTAAAACTATCTGACATCATTAGAAAAACATTAATCTTCTGTCTGTTCTCTGTAAGAACAACGTGAAGCATATGAAGGAATAGAACAGACATAGCTCCTAGTTAATAAAATCATCTGAATAGAATGAGAAGTATCAAGAAAAATTATGCAATTTTTTGTTGTTTAAAAGAATTGTCCATTCTTTCCACATCAGAAGTAAATCAATCCTAGTATTGGATTGAACTAAAAGATGTGAATCTGGGAGTGATAACATGAGCATTTACAAACAGGGGACTGATTTGTTATATTCTTGATGGATGTAATAATAAAAGGGAAACAAAAATTGCTCCTGTCTTGCTAAAAATTGATTGATACTGTATTGTAGTAATTGGGAGTTATTCAAAATTATTATTTGTTAAGCTTTTTTAAGGCAGGATATTATGCTACATACCATACAGCAGTCCCAACGTCAGTTGAGTTTGTTTACCCATGTTGCCCAAACATGCTTAAAATAGCTAGATTAGATCTTGCAAATGCAGTGATATAGATGGATGTGAAATCTTTCAGGATGTATGCTAGCTTGGGAAGCAGCCCAAGTCAGAACAATACGTTTTTGCAATATATTTCTTTAGTTTAGTCAGATACCTATAATTACATATACTGAGGATGCGGTATAGCCATCCATATTTGTTTCTGATGACTTGTTCTACTTTCATTTTGGAAGCTGTATTATGGGGTCTTTTATCTTTGAGTTTTGAAACTCAGTATTTTCTTGACCCACTCGGTGCAGATGATGTCACCGCTTAACAATATTTTCTTTCTCTCACTTAACACAAGTACACAGTATTACCTAAAATCTTGGGGCAGACACTAAGAAATGGTACATGGCAAGAGCATACTCTCTAAGCCCTCAAAGACCAGATAGAAACTCTTCAGACTATTTCAGAAAATGTGTAGATATGGTGCTTAGGGACATGGTTTAGTGGTGGAGTTGGCAGTAATGGGTTAGTAATTGGACTTGTTGGTCTTAGAGGGCTTTTGCAACTTAAATTATTCTATGATTCCATGATAAGGGTTAAAGCAACAGACAGGCCTGGATTTGGGATATCAAATTGACTTTTGCATGTTTGTATATAACATGTTCTTCTGTGTAGCTGTGCATAGGACTTTGGTTTTCAGCACCATCAGTCCTTTCTTCTCACATATCCAAGAGCTAGACTAAGTCTCAAGGCTGACAGATGAGTCATGTCTTTTGTAGTTTATAACATGAGGTGTTTAAAACTATGTCCTCTAGCAAATGAGGTTGTATAACAGAGAAACAGAAAGGTAGCTTGGTGCCAGGGAAAAAAAGCAGTGACCAGCGAATGATGCATCATTGCCTTCTGCTTTAACCTGCAATGTTAGATGCAGCTTCATGGAAGAGCCATGCAACCCAGTGCCCAGTGTCTGGCCTCTTCAGTCAACTGATGTAGTTTTACAACATATCTCAACACAATAATAAACAGCAAATAGAACATATCAGTGAATCAGCATATTGCACACTGGACCAGTTCAATATATTGTGGAATTATTTTATAAAATGTGTGTGGAGGGCTGACCCTGGCTGGTTGTCAGGTGCTGACCAAAGCCACTCTATAGCTCCCCTTCAGAGCTGGGCAATAGACACAAAATACAATGAAAAGCTCAGGAACTGAGATTAACACAGGGATGAGATCACACAGCAACTACTATCACAGGCAAAACAGTCAACTTGAGGACATTCATTTAATTTATTACCAATGAAAACAGAGTAGTATAATGAGAAATAAAATCAAAATCTTAAAAGCACCTTTTCCTACCCCTCTCTTCTCTCTGGCCTCCACTTCACTACTTAATTCTCTACCTTCTCACCACCAGCAGCACAGGGGGACAGGAAATGAGGGCTGTGATCAGTTCATCACATGTTGTCTCTGTCTTTGCTTCCTCCTCAGGGGAAGACTCTTTACATTCATTCCCTGCTCCAGCATTGGTCCCTGCGATGGGGTTCAGTTCTTCAGGAACAGGCTGCTCCAGTGTGAGCACCCCAGGGGGTCTCAAGTCCTGGCAGCAAGCCTGCTACATCATGAACTCCTCTCTCCATGGGTCCAAGGGTCCTGCCGGCAGCCTCTTGGCTCCATGGCTTCCCACAAGGTCACAGCCTCCTTCATGTACATCTACTGGATTTGGTGTTGGGCTCTCCACAGACTGCAGGTGGATATCGGCTTCATTGTGGACCTTCATGAGCACCTGGAGCACCTCTTCCCCCTCCTTCACTGACCCCAATGTCTGCAGAGCTGTTTCTCTCGCATAATATTACTCCTCTCTCTGGCTGGTATTCTGCAGGATGTTCCCTCTGCTTCTTAAATCTGTTATTCCAAAGGTGCCACCGCCATCACTGATGGGCTCAAACTTGTCCAGTGGTGAGTCAGTCTTGAAGTCAGCTGGCGTTGGCTCTGTCAGACACAGGGGAAGCTCCTATCAGTTTCTCAGAGAAGAAACATCTATAAACCCTACCTTACCAAAACCTGGCTATGCAAACCTACATGTTTCAAAGAAATGAGAAAAGAAAATATAAAATAACCCCTAATGTTAATTAATATGTGTGGTTTGTAAATAATTAAATACAATTATTTGTTTCCAAGAAAACAAGAATTTAGTACACATTCAGTCTGTTAGTCATTTTTCCCAAGTCTGTAATTTTCCTACCTGTCTATAGGACATACAGGAAATTCTTACAGCCTTGCTTACAAGCATGTTCTTTCTATCATTTAAATCAAAGGAATAAAAAATTGAAGTTACTGAAATTATGCATTCTGAACATGTATGTCGCAGTCTTGGTCTCTTTCGGAAGGGACCAGACCAGCGACGGGGTTCGCAGACTGCCTGCTGGGCTGTCGTTCACGGCTATCCCTTGACCCAAGGTATGGTTTGCCTCGCGAGCTGAGAACAAACACCAAGAAGCCAAGAGTGGTCTGACCTGATCCGAAGATCTAGGCTGATCCAACTTTATTGGGGGAAACAGGGGTTTATATAACTTGGGATAGGGAAGGTTCTGGAAAAGGGGTGGAGCTGAGGCGGAGCATGCAAATCCACCTCAGCCCATAGGGTAGGCAAACTAGGGGGGAGTGAACTTGGGTGTGGACTTGTGACAGGCAGGGCCAGGGCCGCCCCCTAGAGAGAGCTGACCAATGGTAGCTGTCTCCTTGTTGCTAGGCGCCTGCCTGCCTGGGGGGAAGATTCTAGAACTGGGAGAGCAGTAGACATCTTTATTTTAATAAAAATGGGGGAAATAACTGATAACTGGGAAAAGTCCTTGTTGTTATGTCATTGTCCGGGTTCATGGGGGTCTTCCTGGACCTTCCACACGTCGAACTCTGTACGGCGATCCCTTGCCTTCCTCCATTCCTGCATGTCCATATATTCCCCATCTCCAGCACATTTATTTACTTGTACACTTGTTTTTTCATTTAGTTTTTTATTTTTAAGATGAATGAAGGACACACCAGCCATTCATTTTATTTGCATAAAATATTACAAAGGTAAGTAGAAAGTTTTTGTTTGATGTTTGATTTATGGTGGTTGAGGGTTGGGGGTTTTTTTCATTATTTTTTTCTATTTCTGGAAGTAGTGTACTGTAAACAAACAAGAATGTATTTATTTTCACATTTCCTCATACCAAGGGGCATGATGATGCATTGTTTTAGAGATGCATCTGTCATATTGAGCCACATAAAGTGACATGATACAAAGTGACATGTTGATGAACAGTGTTACACAAGGTACATATTTCAGTGTATTATTCAAGGCAGAATTCTAACAAGAGAAGTCCCAAATGTAAGAAGAATAGAGATCTCTGGATTCTAGTTTCTTTTTTTCTTCTTCTTTCTAGAAATTCTAAACATTGCCAGAAAAATATGTTCCTTAATATAATCATAGGATTATAAAATTATAAAAACATAGAATATCTGGAGTAGGATGGGACCCAAAATCATTGGAGTCCAACTCCTGGCCCTGCGCAGGACAGTCCCAAGAATAACACCATGTGTCTGAAGTGTTGTCCAAGGCTTGGGGCTTCCCTGGGGAGCCTGTTCCAGTGCCCAATCACTCTTTAAATGAAAATTCTTTTCCTAATACTTAACCTAAACCTCCCTTGACACAGCTTCCAACCTGTAGAAGTACTCTAGTACTAGTAGTACTCTATTTCCTAATGTCGAGTCAATCCTATGAGAAACAGTTTTTTTGGAGGAAATTTTAGTCTGGCTAGAAAAATACCCATTGTACCACCATAAAAAAGAAAGGTGTTTTTAAAAGTTATTGAATCTTGTTCTGGCTCTGCGTGATATCAAGTTGTGAATAATGTAGGCTGATAGAAAAGGTAAATTTATTTCATAAGAATATTGCAAAGAATTTTAGCTGACAGCTGTTGCTTATGAACATGTTTTTCTGTACAGCAGTTATAGCTGGTATTACTGTACTGTGTTAGACTTATATGTAGGAGTTTGTATACAGCAGGAGCACAATATTGTTTACTTAAACAGGAAGGTTTATTCACCTCAAAATTACTTGAACTGTGCTTATGTGCTGTAAGCAAGGCCATAGGCAAGTGTATACTAAGAGTGAAAAGATTAATTTTATAATGCAACTTTAGGAGGCAAAGTCTTTCCAGTGTTTATTTCTTTGCTATGTTTCATAGTTAAACAATACAGTTGCAAGATAGAAATTACAAAACATTCTAAGGGGTTACTGAAAGGGATTCAGAGAGAATATGAAAAAAATAGGAATAATGGAAAAACAAAGGAATTGTGTCATGAAAAGTTGCAGGAGCTGCAAAAGAGAATGCTCATACTCAATACTCATAGAATTTTAAAAGTAGAAAAAGGGCAGAGGACAAATTAGGATATCTCCATATTCACATGTTGTGTGTTTGGCCCCACATCTGAATCCACAAGTCATGTCTTCATTCACCTGTAACTCCTCAGGATTCAAAAAGTAGCCAGCTTTCCTGGATATTTTCAGATCTCTCCCAAGTGATGGAAATGAGTGGTAAAGAAAATTAAGCCACTGACAATTCAAAGATGCTGAAATTTGCCTGTGTATGATTACTAAGCCCTGATACTATGGTCAAATCCAAGTTTTGGTGCAGTCCCAGTGGAACCTCACCATTTACCTTCATTGGTTTCAAACTGAATTCAGTTCCATGCCTGGTTCAGATTAATATTATAGACCTTCTTGAAAACAAATGAGACCTCACAGAAAGCATTAAGATGGTTTTTAATGAGCACAGATTCTGGTATACAGTGATGACAAACAGCAAAAGGAAATTAAATCAGAAATTTGTTTAATTTTCTCCCTTCGTCATCATCTCTCATATCAATTCTAGAGCCTTGGGTGCTTTAGACAGGATGGTTTGGACTGTATTCTCAAAGCCAACAATGTAAAGAAAAAAACCCAAACAAACCTCACAAAACTCCTATGATCCTCCTTTTGTTTTCAGATGCAGTCCATGAGAGTGGAAATCCAGACCCATGGAATTTAATGGCAAAACTTTTACTGACTATACTGAGGACAAGATTTCACTGTTGTTTAAAAAAAAATGTTGTGCTTGCTTCAGACTACTGCATCAGTTTACTTTCTTTTCACTGATGCCTAAGGATTTTAGTGTATATTTCATAGATTTTTAGAATTATATGGGTTACATGGATTTTCCTGGGTTGCTCATATATTAAGTGGTATTAGAAGTTACTAAAACATTTTCTTATACATTTTTAAGCTCTCTGAAGGGCACAGTGTTTTGAAGAGCCACCTGCAAGATAGCTGGGAGACAAAACACAAGAAGAAGGCCTAGAGGTCCTGCTGCTTCTCCAAGGGGCAGTTTTGAAGTTTTCTATGGGTGGGGCACCAGGGGAAATGAGAATCATGGTTGGTTGGTCATAGATATCACATATGTTAATGTCTGGAGAGGTTATAAAAGCCATAACATCCCTGGTCAGGTGTGCACAGACCTTGGGTGTGCCCCTTGGAAGCTTTCAATAAAGGTATACCATCTGTCTTTCTCCATTAACATTGTTTCTGAGTGTCTATTTTCACAGGAATTTAGGCAACAGGCAACATCACATCCTTAAATAGTCACTCTATTTACTAACAGTACACTTTGCTCTGCTCCTTAAAAGAACCTTATTTAACAAGGTACCATTGTAAATGCTTAGGTTTAATTTATGCAGTTGCAGGTGTTACGAAGCAGTACAGAATTCGACTCATTCAATAAAAGGGAATGAAAGTAGTGTAATGGTGCTAGAGTTAAGGAATAGTTGATTACCAATAATTATGATGCCTGTGATGAGTACTTTGACTTTTACAGTTCCAGGCAATTTACATTCTTTAGATATATAGCAGGGAGAGAAATGAAACAAGAGCTTCAGCCTCTTTGGGGAATTAAAAAAAAAAAAGAATCAAACCTCTATTTCTCAAAAGAGCAACTAGATTGGCTGTATTTCAGACCCATCAACACTATCAACATTTAAAAGACAAGAGGGTGAGAGTAAAAATATTGTGATAAAACCACTCACAACTAATATCAGGAAAAATGAAATTTCAACTTTGCTGTCACTCTGCTGACTGAGTTGACGAGGTAAGCTGATGTAGGGCTTTTTTTAAGCTGTGATTGGCCTGCCAGCATGAATTTGTGTTGTCATGCTGAGGGCCCTTCTAATAGCCCAGAGGTAGCAGGTGGTTTCTGACTTACAGAGGCTTGCAACTATTTTATTATTTGTTGGCTCTTTTATCCCTGACAGATTCAAACACAAATAAATTCAATCAAGAACCTTTACCTTTCTGTGATTCCATTTGGTACCTGCAGCTAGCTGCAGTGCATTTCTGAAATAGCATGACAACAGTCTCAGTGATGTGACTAGAGGTAAACAAGATGTTTCATATCCTGAGTGGTGATGGCTGGGCATCTGAAACAAGGAAGAAAAGAAATGCAAGTTTCTTGTGGAGTTCACAAGTGGGGGAAACAGTGAACTTGAGGAGAGGCCTTAGCTAAATTTTCCTTGGAAATCAAGGATTGCAAAATAAAGTACTGTTTTTGAATGAAAGATGTATCCAATCAAAACTGTATCCAAAATAATTAAGTGCAGTTGGCAAGAATATAATGACTTGGTACAAAGTGGTTGCTTTGTAAGCATGCCCCTGAGTTTCCAGTCCTCACAATATGCAAGTTGAAAGTGGTTCCATCACTCTAATGTTGCTAAGAGACCACCAGTCCTATCAGTAGGGGAAAATTGACTGCTATGTGATCCAAAGGATTTTGTTAAATCTGAGTCAGTCTGTGAATGTCCGTGCCTCAGGCCTTTTAGTGAATGCTGCACATCTCTGAGCTTAGTCTGCCACAGGCTGTCCCAAAAATTGAGGTCTTCTGAAAAAGCAATTCTCTTTCAGAAGGCTGTCTGCTTTTATTTGACTCCAGTAACAGAAGCTCATTTTTATTAAATGCCTCCAGAATCAGTTGAATGTGAAGGTCTGTGACAAAATAAATCTTAAGATTTTCCCAAGATCTGTATTTTTTGTGTTGTAGAAGTAAATGCCTCTATGCAGGAAGAAAATATCAACTAGTAAATATAGTTACTGTGCATTTGTAAATTTTCTTTAAATTGTCCTCTTCAAAGAGATTTTTGAGAAGTCTGACAGTAGATGTGAAATCAAGGCAAAGTTATCCCTCATCCCATTTACTTGGAATATAGGGTAATATATATATATATATATATATATATATTACCCTATATTCCAAGTGTATATATATATACTTATAACACAAAAGTATATATTTCAAGAAGTGTCTACTTAGTCTAAGCGAGGCAATCACTCTTCCAGATGTGTCAGGGCCGAGGGATTTTTAAGGCATTTTCATGTTCTGGTAAAAGGCATTTTTGATTAAATGATTTTGATAACTTTTATCCAGGAAGCAGTATTCCAAATTCCTATTCAGTCATTTGATTATATTACTGAATTGCTCCTGTCTTCATTCAATTGAAATGAGTAGATAGATGGTACAACACTGACTCCACCTCACCTGACCCTGACCCTGTCTTCCCTTTTCTCCCCTTTATTCCTCTACAAAGAGCAGGAGTGATGTTAGGACATTCAGAAATTTCCATACATTCTCATACTGCAGTAAATCTTCACATTCCTCTCAAAGAAAAGCTCAGAAGATCAGGAGAGATGGAAGCAGAGCAAACCATCAGAAATAAAAAGATGTGTCAAAAGACAAAACCACTGAGCTTTCTCAGTGAGACGAAACACAAAACCTGTGTGAAAAAGTGAAAAATTTCCTGTCCAGGCACTGAGATTCAAGTGCAAAACTCCCAACAGTTGTTTTCCTCTCTTTCTCTGGAGTCTCCTCATACAAATGCTTATAGTCTCTTAAAATTAAGCTTATTCTGCTTCTTTGCTATTTCAAAACACCATGGAGTTTGTGATAGTCAACACCTCTTTAAGATTTAGTACCTTGAAAGTTTTTACTATGTTATTTTTCTATTTGCTGTAACTATTTTCCTTAGCTTGTGATAAAGGCTATCAAATTTTGTCTGTCTACAGAGCTTCACATTGTAATGTCCTGTCATTCAGTTTGTGAGTCAACACTTCCTTATGCTATCAAACCTTATTATATCAAAAATAAAGTTTCATACAGTTTTGAACTAAACAGTAGAAATCCCTGGACACACTTTAGGTTCCGTAAATTAAAAATTAAATATATTTTTTGTTTTCTGTGTCAATGGTCCAACATATCAGTTGTAATCACTGAAAGACTCCAGAAGACTCACCTGTGGTCCATATTGAGTGGTAATTACAGGTAAATGCAAGCATACAGTGGTACAAAATACATAAGTTCAGCCACTTTAAGCTCACTTTAGGATCCAGGGACAGATTATAGAGTAGAGGCTAAGCAGTTTTCTTTTTCACAGATAATTTCACAAAGTCTTAGGAATAGCAATGGTCCATTGTCTATAGTCAGTAAACTTTTTTCTTTAAATCAAAATATATCCCTGAGCAAGGAGGGGCATCAAAGGGTTGTAAAAGAGAAAATAACCCAGTTTTGTGCCCCTTCTTCTAGATAGAAGTTCCTTTTCCTCTTTAGCCATTTTTGAGTTGTTTCTCAAAACCTCAAACTAAACCAAACCAAACCAACAAAATCCAACCAAATAAACCATCGAAAATCTCACCCAAACAACTAACACTGCCAAAACTGGCCTATAAATTTAGTGAGCTGGTGCAGACTTGGATAACTTTGGCTCATTGACTCTGGGCTTCAGACTTGTATTAGCAAAAAGGAGGTGGTAAATCTGTAACTCACAGAAGTGGAATGCACATTAAATCTTCCCACCATTTCACAAGTATTCTAGATTTTAGCACAATAAATGTCATGGAAGGCCTAGAAATAAAGTGTTTAATGAATGAGTAATATCCTTGACTTCCGTAGTACCCTCTCTGTTTATCTCAAGTAAGAAGTCTAACTCAATTAAATTGTTTAATGTTTCCAAACACATCTTGGAAAATTGTATTTGTTTTCTTCTTTAAAATGAATACAGTTTGTATACCAGTCACTTCCAATAGGATAAGTTTGGAGAGCTATCCTCTATATATCTCCATAGAAAAGTGTACTTTAATGCCTGAGTCATGAAAGCAATTCTGAACATTTACCCTGTAACAAAATTAAATGGATTATTTTGCTGTTTGCTTTTTGGTTTTGTGTTTTTTGTTTGTTTTGGTTTTTTTTTTCCCTTTCTGAAAGTAAATATTTAGAATTGCAATCACAAATATTTACACTACAATGAGATGGAGAGACAATGTTTATAAGTAGACTGTATGATAAATGCTTCTAAATATAATCATGTCTTCAGAGAAACATTTTTTCCTAATTTCTTTGTAATAGAAAAAGTGACCACACCAATGTGTCAGGAACTTTGGTTGCTAAAGTACATTTCAGTTGATATAATAACATAAATTACATCACTGGAGGGAATTTGCACCTTCCTGAGGAAAGGCTGCCATGAAAATTTACTGGTGTTATGCTGCACAACTTCCAGGAAGATATATCTGTCAATCCGAATTCAGTGCTGCAGGTCCATTTCTAATTAGAAAGGTTGTCTAGCATATAGATTCTCCATCTGCTAATATATATATGTTACATGTTTTTCTATACTGCTCTATCTATAAAGCTTTCCAGAAGACAAAGTTTTATGTACATGTGCAGAAGATGAATCACCACTTTTTGCACCTGCAAAGACTCCATTTAACCTGTTTGCATACAAAAGTTAGTGCTTGCCTAACCAAACAGTATTTGTGGGTGTCCAAAGCTCTCTGCCTTTGGAACTTCCCAAACAAGTTTTCCATATTTGATATTATTAAATACTTAGAGTTGAAAAGGAAATTGCACTTCAAAATTCACTACTTAAGTTGAAAACACAGGTTTCAAGTTGTTCAGTAGAAAAGCCAGACACTATGAGTTAGGCAGTGTGTGCAATGCTTTAATTTCTCTAATAAGACAGCATAATGGCCCATTATTGTTTTTACATGCCACCTAACTGTGCTCTTCAAACAAATTTTCTGTCAAATTTTCTTTTAGCCTCCATATATTACATTTGTATTGATCCTGGGCCCTTCAAAACATAATGTTAGAGAAATGTTGAAGTGTTTCACTAAAAGTGTTCAGAGCCATTTACAGCCTTCCAGTAAACATCTTGTTATTCATCTCTCCATTAGAGGTATAACATGGTAGTTTATGAATATATATATATATATACACATATATATATATATAGTTTTAATTTTATATGCATACACATACATATACACATATATGTATATCAATATACATACATACAAACAATTTCATATAGGAATTGTGAAAATCTGCTTATTATTAGAAACTTGATATTATATATATAAAAAAGTTTATTAAAAATCGACAGAAAAGTTGATAGATCAACTAGACCAAAAGTAAGTTCTTCAACTGGTAGTTCTCATGCATTCTAGTGTTGGTTTCTTGCTCAGAGGAATCTCCTGATCTGTTTTCATTCATGGGTGCAACAAAGAACACACTTAGCTTGAGCACCTCTAAAAATTGTTTACATATTAATGTACTAATGCGTATGTACCCTGTGGACTTAGAGAAGGCCCTAAGTTAACACTGAAACAATTTACTGTGGGGGTGGTGAGGCACTGGAACAGGTTGCCCAAAGAAGTTGTGGATGCCTCATCTCTGGAAGTATTCAAGGCCAGGTTGTCTGGGGCTCTGAGCAATCTGGTCTAGTGAAAAGTATCTCTGTTCCCTAGGTTGGAACTAGATGATCTTTAAGGTTCCTTCCAACCCAAACCATTCTATGCTATGATGTGATATGATATGATAGGATACGATATTGTAGAGGGATGTGCATGTGGCACTTCTTACATGGGGGATGGTTTGAATATACAGGTTGTGGGGAACCTCAAGGGTTTTGTTGTTTAAACATCCTTATCATGAGTAAATATGTCAAGAAAGCTCTTTTATTAGCCCCTCCTTAGAACTTCTGAGATCTGCTCCACTGCTTTCATCAGTCTTCAAGGTCTTTTATTCTTCTGAAGTTAGAAAGTGCTTCTAATTTTCATGCAAAATTCATGCATGAACATTTTATAATTGTTTATTGTTATGCCCATGTTAACTTTGGCTCAGATATCACTTTCCTTTTCTCTGTCTGCTTTTATCCTGATGTGTTTATTGACATATTTCCTCCCAGTCTTTGAATTCCCAGTTTAAGAAAACCATAAGTTTGCAGTCCCTTCTAAAGAGTTATCTTTCCTCAGTTCCAAACTGACTTAAGTTTAACTTTAGCTTGAATGTGCTTCACTCCAGAACATGTGAACACAATTGTGTGTACTATTTTAAGAGCCTCATGATATTTCCCACATTGATATAGACATTTCTTTATTTCTTTACTGGAAATTATATCCTTGGCTAGTTTACTGATTCAAGGATTTTTTAAACACCAGAAAGGAATTACTTTTTTCCTTTTTGTGTTCAACATATGTAGCTTCAGACAGAATATGGGCTCAACACTTAAGTTGCTAGTGATCTTGGTGATGGAAAATAAGTAGAAGATGCTGTGTACTTCCTACTGAATATGTTAAACTATTTTAAAAGTGTTTTGGGACATCCATGACATTGTGAAACAAATGTGTGATATGTATTGCTAATTGTAACTACAAACAATAATGGTATAGACTGCTGAACCATTCAAATGTATAACTAATTGCAATATGTACACAGCTAGTAATGGGATGGAGCAGAGAGCTATGACAAGATTGTGCAGTTATATAAAATACTAGTTCCACGATTAGGAGCTTTTGAATCTTTTCAATTCATCATGAATGCAAATACAAATGCACAAGGCAGGCCAGTATTTTATGTTTGAAAGTTTTCAATCAGAAAGGGGAAACTGTTCCTTTTCTATTTTGCAACCAAAAACAAAAGAAAAAAAAAAAAGAAAATTAAGGGGGAGAGAAGTTCTGATGGTATTTCAGTTTCTATTCTTCACATTTTCCACATATCTTTTTGAAAACCCCAAGTAGAATAAAAAGGAGAAAATACTAGAGAACGAAATATTTTGACATTTTCCTCCGGTAGACTTTTATTAGAAAATTAGCTTGCATTTAATGATAAATTTTAATCTCCATTCATCTAGAAAAACCCAGACTATAATGAAGTAATTGATTCCCTTTTATTTTCTTAAACATCCATCTTCTCAGTTTTCCTCATCTAAAGATCTCTTAATTCCATAGGGTGTAAAGTCAGGTACAATTTCCTGTTTCTCTAAAAAACCCAAATCCACCCAGCCAACAAATAAATAAACAGAAAACACAAAGTGTTTCAGAACTTTGAAAGAGACTTCTGACCTCCAGGTTAATCTTTGATTTGTCTTATGGACGAGCCCACTCAGTGGGGCAGGTCCCATTTGTGCTGTGAACTGAAGAAACACAAACACAAACCTAGAGTTCTTGTTTGAGTAAATCAACTGTCTAACTGTTACCAAAAAAACATAAGGTACCTACATAAGGAGTGAGAAGGAAGGGAGGGGCACTGGAAGAAAAGAAAAGATAAGACACTTCTGCTCAGTGTGCAAGTGAGAGGGTTCACTGCTGAGGAGAATTTCCATAGGCAGCAAAAGGAATAGGTGAGAAAGAAAATGAAGAAGCACAGTCTAGTGATAGTTAGGAAGCTCTAAGAAGCAAGTATTATCATAGAACAGTGTACAAATGCATTTTCCAGAATATGTAGGAATGCCAAGCAAAGATGGGATCTGACATTTCAGGAGTAAACAAGAAAGACTGAACAGATGCTCATTCCAAAGAACCTGGGATTTTAAAATAAGTGATCTCTATTTGGTGTGATAGAAGCAGAATGAATAGAAAGATGCATATAGAGAACTGTCATTATCATAGCAATGAGCTATGAAAATAATATTTTGCTGAAGCACTTTGAAATATGGTTAGAACCTGAATGGAAGCTTTATTAGGAGCTGTATGTGAAAAGATATACCTTGTAGTGGAAAGTAGTTGTACCAAAAGTTTCCTGTACCTAGAATCTGACAATACAAAAAGAAGATGGAGTCAGCTACATTATGCAGTTTTGAGTCTCACATGATTAGGGCTTTCAGAGAGGAAGGGCAGGGTGATGATGTTGAGAGAAAAATGGAAAAGAGGAAAAGTAAAGAATTGGGGGAAAAAATGAAAACCACCAAAAGAAATAACTAAAAATATGCAAAACCCACCTTAATTTTTGTCACCTTCAGCTTGTGTTTTAAAAAGTCAGACCAGGAGTCAGGGAGCCAAGGCAAGATTTTAATATTGGGGTCACCATTTATTGGGGTAATGCAGATTAGGTTTGTGGTGGTCAGAGGAGGCAGAGACACTCAGGCTGCAGTGTGATCAGAAGGCTTCACCCAAGACAAAGGACTTTATTTTTAGTAACAGTTTCACTTTTATCCACTCCTGCATATAACATGCTAACATGCTATAGGTCAATAGTTCTCCTAACATACATGGAAAGATTCTACTGGTTACAAGGCATCCACATTCTATAGGTGGTTCTCTGGTCCTTAAGGATGCATTCATCAGACACCTCAGACCTTAAGAAATCCACACACACACTGTCACCCCCACATTTTAATCAATCAGGAGGGGCCAAATATTTGGACCAGATGTAGATCTGTGAATGTTGATCTGTCTAAAGGTGAAATATGACAGTGTTTGTGGACGGTTTTGTCCAGTGGTCTAGTAGAAATCAAAAGAAGAAAATCAAGTTGTGGTATCTGCAGGACACTGGAGAAGGGACAGAGGAGTATATGAAAATCTGAATTAGTTTTTCTGAGAGTTAACATAATATCCCATTGAATGAAATCTGTGGCTGTAAAAATTCCACATAGAGGGCAAAAGAATAATTCTAAAATATCTGGATCATGCAGTCAGATGAGCCCATTTATTTAGGCCTGGAAGAATGTTTTCATAAGACAAACATTGTTGAAGGAAAAGGATTGTACATCACACATGAAAAATTGCAGACATACAAAAATCCTGAATGATGAAAAAGAAAACACATATTGAAAAATCAATGGTATGAAAATATTTTTAAAGGCATAGTGAAAAAATAAACGCATTAAACTTATTTGAGTGGAGATGCAGCAAAAAGGAGTAATTATATATTGTAATAGGTATCTAATGCAGCTTTGGCACCTACATTTTTTTTAACAGTGATAGAATGAAATTGATACAACATACTCCTCCTGACTCTTCTCCAAAGAGAAAACAAGAAATAACACTATACAATGCTTTTCCTTCTAAAAAAATATATATCTGTTTTGATTTTTTTCCCTTCTGTGAGTTGAGGTTTGCATTAGATGACCTTCTGATTACTTTCCAACCTAACTCACTCTAAACCCTATCATAATGGCATTTTCATAAAATAATAGGAGCAAAGGGCATAACAGGAGCTATTTGACACATTCAAAAGAGAAATTACACATTTACTCACATAAAAAGAACTAGTTATCACCAAAAAAAAAAAAGACTGAAAGAAATGCATTTGATTCCCCTTCTCTTGATATTTTGATTTCAAAGTTCCATGAATTCCTGGTGATGGGCTTTACCAAAGTGCAAGTTTTGCCACAGTCTTACACAAGTGACTGAGCTCCATACAAGGTAAAGTAGATGAAATGCAATGTCCCATGGTTTGGAGCAGATCAAAGTAGGTGAGGCAGTTGTCCCTTCTGGCCTTTTGCTCTGTGAATCAGTGAATCATATTAATGTAGTTCAGAGTCTACTTTTTGGTAAGCTGTTCCTTCCTTACAACTGTTTTGTTTCCTCCACCCTGATCTAAAACAATTCTCTATGAAGTGACAGAATTCCCAAGGGAAATATCACAGCTTTATTATTTTATTTGATGACACTAACTTGGCCTTTAATTTTGGGACTACAAGTAAGTTTAGAAGCAAGTTTGACACAGCCAATGGAATGTGAAAGAAACATTTTTTGATACCCTTAAAATTATTTCATAATACCTACTAAAGGCACACACTAGCTAATTGTTTCTTGCAACAGACAATTGAAGATGTAAAGAAAAGACTACAGGGATGATTTTTCAAAAATTTTTATTGTCTTTGCTATTTTTTAAACAGTAAGAAGAAGATTAAAGATAAAATAGTAATGTCTCAGATGGTTAATCTTAAATATTCAAGTTCAGTGTTTCAAAGATGCCTATGGGATTCGAACTCCTGTTTCCTACTAATTTTGAAGCAAATGTTCAGGTAAGCCTCAATTTTTAGGGAAAGTCATGTCTTAATTAGTGCATCAAAATATCATCTCTCCTGAATAGGTTTGTCAAATATAGACAGTCTTTCTTGATTATTCTTTTTGGGTTTTTTTTCCTCCTTTGTCGCATAACAGCCTGCTAATGTGCTAAATACCTTCAGCATTGCCTTAGGTTCCTTGAGTATAGATAATAATAGAATTAACTATCTGATAATATTTTCTGATCTGTATTTAAATAATTTTCAAATGATGATACCTAAAGGAATTCGGTTTTGTACAAAATAACCAAAACCAGCTCTAGCTGTTAGCAAGCTGCTCTTTAGAATAAGACTATCAGGCAGTTAAATGCCATCCTGAAACCCAATTTCATCAGATGTCGGAAGCTCAGTAGGGTCAGCTCTGGTTAGTATTTGGATGGGAGACCTCCTGGGAATACCGGGGTCTGTAGGTTCTAGTCCTGAGGACTTCACTTCGTCCAAGCTTGCTCCGCTGTGGCTGATGAACTTCAGGAGCTAAACAGTGGGGCCAGTTCTGCGCACGCTGAGCCTCACCTAAAAAATCCACTGCGCAGGCTGGAAGGACACACCCACATGGGGAGAACCCTTCCCAAATCTGCGTTCTGAAAGCCTAGCCATGATGATTAGGGAATTCTGAATGTAAGACTATTAACTGAATGATCCTTGATCCCTGGCATGAGCTGCCATCCACAGCCCAGTCATTCCCTGCTGTTCCCTGCTCTTCTCCCTACGGGAACTACAGTCTTAAGAAGATTACACTACACAAATAACAATCAGCTTGGATAGAGGACAAACCAGGAGAGAGTCCATTAAACCTTTCACATCATTACAAGCCTCATTATTTTGCAGATGAGTAACATAAAGTAGAACATATGCATGAGGCCTCTTAGTGACTCTCTGGATACCGGGGATTTCGACTATCTGAACCTGGTTGGTTGCTGGTAAATGAATAAATAACCTTGAGACAATCCTTCTGTTTTGCTGGAAAGGTGCCCTGCTTAAATACCAGATAATAAAAAAAGTCCAGATTTCCTTTATCATCTTTTTGGTTCTCTGTTTTCTATGTACTATCCTGTAATTGCTGTGGTCACTGCTTTTTGTCATCTGCTCATGTCAGAGGTTGAAACTTGTGTTTGAATAGAATCTTATTAAGCTGGTCAAGGGAAGGAAATGACAAAAAATAGTAAGTAGTCTTTGCACAGTATCTGATTTAAGGCACAGGCCGCCACTGAAAATGTTATTTTTCAAGGGGACTTGGAGTTCTGAAGTTATCAATTTCCATGGCTGTATGTCATAACA
Organism: Pithys albifrons albifrons; assembly: GCF_047495875.1. Lineage (NCBI taxonomy): Eukaryota > Metazoa > Chordata > Aves > Passeriformes > Thamnophilidae > Pithys > Pithys albifrons. The sequence continues at coordinate 37,918,024 of NC_092459.1, forward strand.
AGTGAATAAAAAGTGATTTATTCAAAATTTAACTGGCTGGTTTATCTTTGTAATGTGCTCCTACAAAAGCTATTTTTTATTTTCTGTGCTGGGTGACTGTTGATCATATTTCATTTATTCATATTTAATATTAATTTTCATGTGATTTTTTCCAATATTATTTTCGTCTAATGTCAAAATGATGACTTGTTTATTTGATTTTTCAGCTATTGCAATAATAGCAGAGCGCTCTAATTTTAGATCAGAACACCAGTACACAGGCCTTTTAGAGGTCTCATTTAATGATAAGGTGCATAAGTGCAACTAATAGCTTGCTTAGACAATTCTAGCTGAGTACTAGAATTCCTTCTAAAAAAGAAAGGAAGATTGACAAAATAATAAATATTAATCTATTTGAACCTCCAAGAATAACCTTTAAGCTCAGATTTAGATCTATCTTGGTGTTTTAGAAAAGGACTATATAACATTTTTCTATTTTAGGGTGAGCTGAGCAACTCAAGTCAGGAAAACAGATTCTTAATACACTAAATGTGAAAGACATTGTTGCCTATTACTTTCCATTTGTCTGATCACATAGACTTGTTCCTTTACTAGTCTTTTGTCTTACACTCTAGGCATTAATCTGCTGCACTAGTAATGATTCTAATTAGTAATGCTTACTCATATCTTGCATATATATCACTTTTTATTCCCTAAAGGATCCAAAAATATTGTGTGGTTTGAATGAAGATAATCCCAATATGAATCAATCCTAACTAATTTATTTTCTTTTAGTGCAGCTATCTGAGTCTGACAGGGCTACAGGTAAGCTTTAAGAGCTCTACTGTTGACTCCTGAATCAGGATCGTGCACTTCCTGTGAGCTAAATGAGTTGTGAATGAGGTTCATTGTTTGCGTAGGTATAATCAAAGGAGAAAAAAAAAAAGTCTCACAGCTAATATGGATGAGAAATTCTTCACAGATCGGGGAGGTTTTGCATACCCACTGATTCTTGTACCTTATTTATTAAGCCTAAATTCCAAAAGGCAGTGGTGGGTAAAACTGAATAGGTTGAGTGGTTAAGTCAAGATTTGTTAAGAATACAGTGAAGCTTAACTAAAGCAAACAGTTAAACCCTAGGACCTATGGAGCTGATTTTCAAAAGAAAATAATTTTTAAAAGAAAGATTTCTTATATGACTTCTACTTTTCAGTTCTGCCTGGACATGACCATTAAAATATTCTTGGGAAAAAAAATAAAATATTAAAAATAATTCTGTGTGAAATTCCATGCCTTTCAAAATGATTTTTAAGGCTGATTATTTGTCACAGGTCACATATCTGTAACAGTGAGAATTTTTTTTTTTAATCCTTGAAGAATGGGGCCCCTGTAAAACAAAGAAGTAACACCACTTACAGTATAAACTCATGTGCAGCTTCAGTGTGTCTGGAGGAAAATATCTCAGGCAGGTAGGTAGATAGGTAGGTAGGGAGAAAGGCAGGGGGAGCAGAGAGAGAGAAAGGTTTGGATCAATTTATTTCTTCTCCAACATTTTTCATAAATGCATTTAATTCCCTTCTTGTACTCTGAAAGGCAGGTAACATCCTCCCACCGTTCTAATCACAAGCCCTTCAATTCTCATGGAACTATTCAATTATTTTCCATCAGTTCTTGCAGATCCATGCACTTTCTCCTATTGCTTTCCTCTTACACTATTCAGTGTGAGTGGGCAAACTGCTTGTAGAAAGCCTGGGATTAGAAATGAAGGGCTGTTGCAGTTTATTGGTGAAAACCAAGAAGAATTACTCCCTGAGGAGTTGCAGGAAGCTTACTCGGTTTCTGGCTGTATTTTACTTGGATCCTTTGGGTCCCATTAGTCCCTCACTTTCATTATCCTAAGCACCAATTCATTTCACTTACTTTCACCTTTCCCTATGGCCATATTGCTTACGATATCATGATACAGTGATTTTATTTCTTTGTTTTTGTCTATGAAACTTTATAGACATAATAAATAAAATACACTTTTCAGATGTATTTGCAACAATAACTATACCCTTATGCATACAGATATCAAATTCATGTCCATTGTGTGAATATTCTATGTGAAAACAAGTCCTAGAAATAAAATAAATAACTTCAGTATATCACTAATGATTCCATAATAAATACTTCTCCCACTATAAATCAAATGCATATGATCTTAGTTAGAATAATCACTTTTACTGCTGGAAGTATTCATATCCTGAAACAGTTGATACTATTTCTGTGTTAGATACAGTGGTTATCATGCTGAATACTTCAGACAGTGGCCTGTCTTTCCAGATATGTTTTTAAATCAATAATTAGGTCTAGATAAACAAATTTTCATTATATATTATCTTGAGGTTTCCAAATATTCTCAACTTTATGTGCTGCCTGTATAAGAGGTTTCCAACTGACATCGCAAGTGCTTGTTTTACATTTCATACTTTTCATCGGTGTGGGATTGTATTTATTAAGTGTCCGTTGTTAGTTCCACATCAGTTGTAATTGTAGTGCATGCACGTATTAGAAATGTAAGTTAACCAGAGGGTTTACAGAAGTCATTTGCTGGATACTGATTAGTTAGTGAGAGACCAGAATGTCTCCCTCTGCTTTTGGTGGGTGCATATTTGCAAGTCTCTTCTTTATAAACTTTACATCTGATTACTTTTGGCTGATTTTGTGTACTTATTAGAGGTGGTCTTTTTTTTAAATTTTGTGGATGTCTAACATACTAAAAGCTGTAACTTCCATTCAGTGCCAAGTTGAAAGAAATACTTTATTCTTAAAGAGAGCCCCTAAAACTGGGTTCAGGTTCTCTCCAGGGAAACAGCAGCTGTGCTATTCCCTAGATAGCATATGAATACCTTGATATGATTCAAAACCCACCCTTGTTTAAACTGAGTCTTAAAAGTACTATTTAGTCCTCTCAGAGATGACTGATTTTGTGTTGTATGATAGTTTTTGAGGAAAAAAGTAAAATCAAAATATTCAAAATTCATATTTTTATCTTCTCAAAAACTTGCATCTACCTTAATGTTCTTTGTTAGCAGATTTGAGGTCTTTTTGTCTATGCTGACAAGTTCTACCCAAAGATTTCAGGCAAATCAAATTCACATTGAATTTTGGAATCGAGAAACATAAAGAGGTAAAATAGGAGAAGAAATATAGGGTGGGAGTTCAATGGTGAGAGTTGTCAATCAATCTACACAGTAACCAAAAGGATCTCTTTTTCTTTTTTGTTAAAACATATTCTACTGACTTCTCTGTTTTTTAAAGTTAAAAATTCCTCAAGTGGCCTCAACTAGTCCAGGCAGCAAACTCATCTATAAACTGAAGTACAACTGTGCACCAACAAAAATAGGTTGCCCTATGCTGAAACAGAAAAAGGAAACAGATGGCATGCAAAACCAGAGCTGTGTGAATTTTCTGTCCTGTGACAGATTTGAAGGTGAGTTTTTTTCTGTATCAATTTGGGATATAAGTAAGACTCTGGGAATCTATATCTCTCTCTACTAAAAAAAGATGACAGAGAGAAAAAAATTGAAATAAACACACTTTTAAAAAATTTGTTAGCATTGAAACATTTGATTTCAAAAGTTATATATTATTGTTAAATGGATTATTCTGGGTGAAACAGGGAATTTCAAAATGAAAATCCATTTTGTCTCCAAAGTCCAAAGTTGTGTTTTTTCAGTGTTCTTGGTGAGATTTTTGTTGTTGTTGGTTTGGTTTTTGTGGTTTTTTTTTTGTTTTGTTTGTTTTTGGGTTTTTTTGCTTGTGTTTTGTTTTGTTACTTTGGAGGATTGTTAAAACTAAGCATATCCCTGATACAGCTATGGTTTTGATAAATGAGTACTTTCTATGAGAAAAATAAACTTTAAAAAAATATTTTCACAATGAACTTCATCCACTGTAAGAATCAAATATTTTTCAAAAACCATCTGTAATTTTATTCTGTGTCTGACCTTTTGATTTGACAATAATCTCCTCTCAGTTCCTCATGGAATATTAGAGGGTACAATTTTTAATTCTCTCTTTAGGCTTGCATTTTCTTTTAGGCACAATGAATCCATTCCACTGAACACTAAAACTTCACAACACCCATCTTAGAGATGCTTATTTGTTGCTATCATTCATTGTAGTTTTTTTTCTCAGTCTTTTGCAAGGTCCATAATGTAGCTTTAAAGATATAATTTTTGCTTACCTCCATAAATCTTGTTATACCTAGTGGAAATTTTATTTGCCTAGAAAAAAATCAGATAAACCAAGTATTTTGGCAAACCTAAATACTTGGAGCTTTTTTCTGCTATTATCTTTCAATAATTGGTTGTCAGTATTCTTTTTCATGCTCTGTTTCTATGTAATGACAAGATGCTAATAGGAATAAATTTTAGTACTGGTTCTAGGTGTACCTGAACTATGTACAGACATTATTTTGAATTATCTACCAGACAAAGATATTAAATTTTATTACCTTCTGAAGTGACTGAACTCATAAGATGTCCAAAAATTGAACATTTTTTTCATCAATACATACAAAGTATTTGTCAGTATCATAAAAATGCTAGAACAAGAAAGTACAATATTCCAACTCCTCCTTTAAAGAAGTAGACAAATTAAATTGTTAAAAACTTGTCTTGAAATACAATGCTGCCTTGCCTTTGTAAAGTAAAAAAGAATAAAACCTGAGTTCACATTTCCATAATTCACAGTCTTCCCTAAACCCGAAGTTTTAAAATATCCATTACAGTATTAGTATTATGATTTAGTACTTGCAGTATTATTGACTTTTTGAACAGCAACAATGAAACACAGCAAATCATCCTAATGACATTCTGCAGAAACCAATTAGTAAATTAGGCCAGAATGTTAATCTACTCTAACACTCAAGCAGGACACACTTATCAATCCTTATCAGCTTGGTCTCTCTCTAACAACAAAAGCAAATATTTGTCTAGATTTCACTGGGCAGCAGTTCCAAATATGGTATCACCATATCTAACTTGTGATTTTCACAACTGATTTAGAGTAATCTGAGGTATTGTGTTTGAGTATTTTGTTTCTCTCAATATCAATGTCTTTTTTTTTTTGTATGGCCATGAAAAAAGATATATTAGAGCTGACTATGCTAATGTATTTGAAAGGAACCCTGTTCCTGAAGCAAAAAAATCACTTCTTCTGATAAAAGCACCAGTTGAATGTATGTGAAGTTCTGTGTACTGTGACAATAACCAACACAGAAAAAACCCCAAACAAATATATTACTCCCAAATTTAGAATACGAAAAAAGAAATGAGTGAACAAAAAGAGTGCAAGGGTTACAAATAAACATATTGATAACAGGACCCAATGATTTTAGTACTAAATTTATGAAAGAAGGATCAGGTGCATTTATACCAAAGAGCAATTAATGAAGGCATATTTCTTAAACTACTGTTAGTCTAAGGTCTAAAACCACTGGGGTTTGGTTTTTTGTTGTTTATTTTTCTGTTTTTTTTCTTTGTTTTGTTTGGTTTGGCTGTTTTTTGAATGTTCCCCTTTTGCTTCTTTCCCTTCTCCTTTATGTCCCCTTTTTTTTTTTTTAAGTACAATAAATCCAGTAGGATTTGATAGAAGGGGCTGCTATAAAAAGAAATTAAATGACACTTGCAGATAAGCAGGTTTAAGCTAAAATATCTCATATTAAACATATTGTGCTTTTGTGTCCATTATTTTTATACAGACTAAGATAAAAATATATATGTGATTTCCTGCAATGTGTACAAAACATCTCCAAAAAGGTTGTATCACAAAATAATGTTCTGGAATACCTCTTATGCACTTGTATAAAACACTAAATGGAGATTTATCATTGCTTAACAGATAAGCATGGGAGAAATGGGTGAAGCCTTGACCCAATCATTCTTTCTATATGGTCATATTTTGTGGGAGGGTTGTAGAATCCCAGTGATCCAAGCTAGTAGAAATTTGTAGGGCTTTCTAACAATCAGTAATAGTGGTGCTTTGTATTACGGTTGTACTGCAGTCGTTATTTTCACCTACCTTCACTTAAATAAATGATGTATGTAGTCTAAATTGTTCATCTATCTACCCTCTGTTGCTAGTGAAGAAAGGTGGACATCCTCACTTAGATCAAAACCAGTTAATTATAACCAAACAGGCTTAAACAGTAACAGATGAGGTGTTTGTGGCATTATAGGTGTGATATCAGCTTCTGTGTTGAGAGCTACATATGAAAAATTAATCTGAAAGACCAAATATGTACTCAGGAGGTCAGAAATCCTTGCAGACACGGTCACAAAGCCTGAATTGTGCGATCTGCCTAATCAAAACCGTAATATATATCTTTTCCTCTGTGAGAACCCGTGACTATAATATTAGCCTAGAAGAGATGCTCAAGCATGCAAAACTTTCCAACACCTATTTATGATTTTATCCTGCCTGGGTCTCCATCAAGTATTATACAACAGATTTTAAATAAACAATGGGTAAGCCACAGAATGCACATTTATTGTTACAGGCTCCTTTTCCCCTCCTCTTTAATAGAAAGGTCCAGCAAAGAGGGGAAAAAATGTGTTGAGGGGTTTTTTTTGGTTGCTTCTTTGTCTGTTTTTGTGAATGATAGATCATTAGGATTAGAGGTGCTCACCAGTCGTTTATTGAAACTGTCTTTAATCTACAGCTTACAGTCTTGCATTACAATATAGTTTTATTGTTAACTATCTGTCCTGGTTCAAGCCAGAACAGGGTTAAATTTTTTGCAGTAGTCATGAGGGCATATGGCCAGGACAGAGAGGTTATTTTTACTGTTTCACCTCATTGATGATGGTGGGGGAGAAGGGGCTTTCTGGCTAATGGAAAGAAGGGCAGGGTTATTCATATTGTCACTGTTACTGTTCATTTTCTTATCTCATTGCTGTTTCCAGTAAATTGTTCTTATCTCAAACCATGATCTTCACCTTTTGTGCCTCCAATTCTCATCTACATCCCAGGCAGTAGGATGGGGGAGGAGGAGGGAGATAGAGACAGGGGCAGTACCATTTGAGAGAGTCTGAGTGGGAGTACTGAATTGGGGAGTACCAGTCTAAATCACAACAATACAAAATCACGAAAAAAATTGGAAAAACAAAACAAATCCACACAAACAGAAAACACCATGTAACCTGAAGGGTCTGGAGCACAAGTCATATTAGGAGAAGCTTAGTGAGCTGGGGTTGTTTAGCCTGGAGAAGAGGAAGCTCAGGGAAGACCTTATCACTCTATACAACTACCTTGAAAGGAGGTTGTAGCCAGGTGGGGATTGGTCTCTTCTATCATGCAACAAACAGTAGAACAAGAAAGCATAGTCTTTAGCTGCACCAGGGAGGTTGAGTTGGACATTAGGAAGAAGTTCTTCACAGAGAGAGTGATTAGATATTGGAATGGGCTGCTCAGAGAGGTGGTGGAGTCACTGCCCCTGGAGTGTTTAAAAAAACCCACTGCATGTGGCACTCAGTTCCATGGTCTAGTTGACACGGTGGTGTTTGGCCATAGGTTGGTCTTGATGATCTCCAAGGTCTTTTCCAACCAAATTGTTTCTATGATTCTGATTTAGCAGCATCTTCCACAATATGCAATGGGTGTGCTTGCAACCACAGTTAGGTTAATCCCGTAGAGTCATGCATAAGTGAATTTAGATTTGTTGTCAGTGCATCGAGGCATAAAGTTTAAAGAGAATGAGAAAAATAACACACACATATAATTTATATAAGAGGAAAGGGGTTTTTGTTAAATATGACCTAATTTTCACACTGGAGACATCACAACTATACAAGTATTTTATTTTAAATATAGTAAGCTTTCATTGTGCTACTTGAATCAATAATCTGCTTCAATGAGGAAAATCCAAGTCAATTAAAAGAGGGAAAATAAAGCCCAGAAGAGCAAGAAGCAAATTGCCATATAAGAAAAGTATATAACTAATATAGACAAAATGTTGAGGAATCTACATTATAAAAAGTCTGTCCATGAACACATAAATACACATAGACTTTAATAATCACAACTGTGATTCATTACAGCCATCCCGTACTTTGGCCTACAATGAATTATCCTTCTGATTCTCAAAATAGTTAGAAGCCACTTCATCCCTTCTGCCACCTAACAAGATCCATGCAGTCACTGGTCCCTATATTCTTGTGAAGTTGCTTTTCACTAAAGCAGGCTCAGTCTTGATGAAACAAATTTCCAAATCCTCAACAATTATTTGTGGATTCTGAGAACAGTAATTAAGAAACAACATAAGATACTAACTAGGAGAAATAAAGTGATTTATTTGGGACATCAAAACTTTGGCTTTAATTTAGTAAAGAGTTTTAAGCTGACTTACCTATCTTTCACCCTCACAAGGTGATAATTCATGGGTAAAAAAAATCTCTTTTGTGCTATAGGGACTATTGTTAAATCCAACACATCAAAACCTCTGCCATTCGGTTTGTATTACAGTATATACTTTTGCTTGTAGTGGTTAGATCCAAAACATGCTCAGACTGATTATCTCTCTTTCCTCATTATTTTTAATAAAATAAAATATAGAGTTAAAGAAATGAGGAAATACAAATAACACAAGTTTATTGTGAATAATTTTGGCTATAAATATTTGCTAACACTCAGCTGCAAATGTGTCGGATTTTCCTGTACCCATGAAAAGAGCTGACAAGTAGAAAGATTGTCCTCCTAGAACTCTGATGAAGATGTAATAAGACAGACAAAATGTGATATCAGCAAGTTCCTAAGAAATGCCAAGATCTGCTGAAGAGAAACGGAAAATATCAAGCAGTTCTCCTAAACAGTTAAGAAATATCTGAGGTGATGACTCATCAAAAATGTAACATAAAACAATCTCTGTATAAAATAACATCTTAACATAAATGACTCAAAAATCCATTGATACTTAATGGTAATTATAACTCTGTGCTAGATATATTTTAACTATCTGAAGATACAATGAGCTATATATCTTTTTCTAAATGTGGGCGATGTAGTGGGCTTTACTACTAACTTCCTACAAGCCTTTTAATAGTGTACTTGACATTTGTTATGGAGGCAGTGTTCTGAGTCTGAAAAGATTTTATGTCCACCCCTGATGCTAAAAGGAACAGTGACAAAGAGGGTGGTGTTGCAGTGTAGATGGCAGAAAAAAAGTTATCTGTGAATCAATTGTGAAAATCTTGGTCAGAGGAATTAATTTTAAGTGTACTTGAGGAGGACTATGACTATAGCATGAAGTTCTAGGGAGTTTTTTGTAAGGTTGAGCTCATATGACAGGGACGTGATGCTGAGAATATTCTGGCAATACATTTCTTACTGGCTCCTTCCTGAGATATTAGAATTTCTCTTGGCAAAGAAAAGCAGGAGAAGCAGTCACTAAAACAGCTGCCTTCCAACCAGATGCTAATTATTAAACATCTGAGAGATTTCAGGCAGCCACAAAACTAGGGTAAAATATAAGAACTGTCATAAAAGGACCTTATTCCAGGAAAAGGAAAACACATTTCGTCCTATCTTATTCTGCTGGATAACATTTCAATGCAAGGTTTTTTTAATAATTGCAGAGGAATAGATTATATTGAGATTTTCATTTAAAATTAAATAAGATTGCCCTTCAGAAACACTGGATTGCTAAAGATGATTTTGTCAGTGAGACAAGATTTCTCTAAAATAGCTTCCCTAGTTCTGATTTCCTCGCTCTTCAAATAAAGAAACAAACTGATACTGTGTGTCTTTTCTCTTATGTCTTCTTACAACACATCAGATACCAGCAAACTTCTGTCACACGAATACGATCATTACATATAGTCAATTTAAATTCCTACATCCAGAAATTAACTTATGTGCAGTGCAAATGTCCAATTGAGCAGCCTCCTTGTTTTTAATTAGCATCTCCAGGTTGCAGTCTTATGTGTGCAACATTCCTTGCTCTTATAGAAGGATTCTTGTGGGGCTGTTTCCTTTCCATAATTTATTTAGAAGACATCTACCTCCTACCATTCCTCTAATACTCTCATCTGCTTCAAAAAGGCTAAATAATTTTCAAAGGTGTTAGGAGCTATATTTTTAGTGACAGCTTATTTCTTCTTGGCACATTCCTGGTACAGCAATGTTGGCAGACCTCATGTTACAGAATCTCCTGGTCTGTCATGTATTAAAACTGTTCTCTGGTTATCCAAGCACTTAAAATACTTGTGAGTGTCAGGCTTGCAAGTAGATGGATATTTCTTTAGTTTAGATTTAAATGCCAAGAGGAGCTGAAACTTCAGAAAAGGCAGTATCTGTAAAAGGTACTCATCCAGTCAGATACATGCAGTACTTAAAGACATGCATTCAAAAAACTAGTTATCTTTCTGATTATGATTTCAGGCAAATGCCTGAAAGGCATATCTAATTAGGTAATAAACCCTAATATATATGGACATGCCATGATATATAAACATATAGCCAGTTGAATCATCAAAAGGGAAGGCTCATCTCACAATCATATTCAGCAAATAAAAATACAACCAATTTTTTATTTAAATGGGGTTTTTTTTGATTATGTGATAACCTAACCTACATTCCTTAAATTGTCATAAATAATAATAAAAACTATCAAAATAGGCCATTTAAAGCAGTATACTTAGGAAAAGGAAAGAGAGTTCAGTGATAGGAGTGACAGATTAGAGCTTGGAAGACAGCTGAGATATCTAGCATTGACAAAAATGCCCTTGTGCTGCAGTGCTTCCTGAGGATAAATACACTGGAGTTGTTAAAAGCGTCTGGTCTTACAGTAATTAGGGCTGTGCAGGTAATGCAGACTAATAGACATTGCATTTGACCGTTTTGCAGTATCCTAATGATTCTAACATAAAGGGGGGAAACTGAAGGAGATCTGAGCTGAGATATGCTGGTTTAGTAGACAGCTTTGACAAAATCACTCAATTCTCCTCATTTCTTTCTATATAACCATGATAAATATTCCCACTTTTCTCTGTACAACATCCTGCAATTGCCTTATGACATATGTTATCTCTGGGTATTGTTGCTGTTAATATAAAATCATATTGATTTTATTTTTGAAAGAAAGGTATAACGAAAGTGCAAAAAATCCTTGCTGTGAGCCTCTACTTGCATTTAGAAGGAAATACACTCTGCTTAAGCCATATATTCTGGGTTTTTTTCTTCAACTCTTAATATATACTTATGGAATTAATGGAAAAATATGGGAGCCCTCCAGTGGCGAAAAGAATATCTGGATTTCATAATCTAGCTACTTTGCAGTCACTGTTGCCTGTTTGCAACATAATTACCATAGTTTTCTGACACATATGGATACAGACCCTATTTCGATTAACAGGACTCAAAGTCATCCATCACTTGCCTGGACTTCCATATAAATGTATTCCCAGGTGACACTTGCAAAGCTAAGAAACCCGAATTTCTCTTCCTTTTCTATATAGACAGGAGAACCCTCAAGGCATCGTTGTTTGTTTGTATACTTTCCACTAGAAATTGCTTGGGTTAATCATATTCTCCTCTTCCACAAACTTCTTACCTATAAAGGTGTGTGATGGAAAGGAATTTACAATTGCAGTAATAGAGATGTTTGTTTGACCTGATCCACGAGTTCTTTGGCTTTCTAGATTGTAATGTCAATCCAGTCACTGTTTGCCTCCAGAGCTGTAGCCCCTATGTAAAGCTGTGGGACATCCTTCTGGAGAGGCTCTGGACAGCTGGCCAGTCACTTCCTTGAAACTGTGGACTCAGAGCACATGGTACTGCTTCAACAAATGAACACACGTTGTGGATTTCTGTGCTCAATTTGCCATAAAAAGAAGGAGATATTATTTCTGGGGGAAAGCCTCTGTGCAGTCCATGAAGGAAATGGAGATAATAATATTCTTTCCAAGAAAATATGACTGTAGGCTTGCTCAACTTACACCTGCAGAGTTCAATGGGATTACTTTGTTTGCCTAAACATTTTAAACTGTTAATACAGCAAAACAATCCTTAATATGGAGCTTTTGCACCTTTAATTACGGTTTGTAAGACTTTTGGACACTTTAAAATTTAACATGTCAGCATAACTCTCAGATGCTTTCTCCTAGTGAAGATAAAAATGTGGAGTTAAAAGCAGTTTCCTTGTGAGTGATGCACATATAAAATACAAATATATGAGAAACAGCAGACTTTTCAGGGAACCCTCCTGTAACACTGGAAACAATAGAAAACAGGAAGAGAAAAGAATAGATGTTTGCCTTTGTTATAAACGACCAACCAAATAGCCAATCATTTGCTATAAGGGTAGTTTAAGTTTATAAGTAATGAAAGCTATATAGTAAACAGCGCAGCGCTGGATGCACTGGGAGTCTCTGCTCCATCAGTGACACACATTTAAGCTCACAGACTCCTTTTTTACACAGTCAAAGCAGGTTTATTTTTAACCAGTTCCAGTAAATTATTTTCTTCTTTCTTCGCTTTGAGATCCTTTCATCTGATTCTGTGTGTTGGTTCTTGGCAGTCATGGGGCTGGGTTATTCTTTGGTGTGATTCTTAACTTAAAATTTCACTAGAGACAATCTTGTTAGTTAAGTCTTATCTGTTGTCTTGAGGTGCTTCTTTATCTTGATTGGGTTTACTTCTCTGTTGTATTTAGGCATTATCAGATTATCTTTGGTCTGCACTGTATTTATTTTACTTCAAAAGGCTGCTTAGTTATTGAATTCAGTTATTTTCTTTTTCTACTTTTTATACATTATTTGATAAACTTATAGACATTATGTTGCTAAATCTTTACCGCATCAAGCTACACAGAAGTCTCGTTATGTTCTTGACAAGAATTAAGTCCTATATTTATCACACCTTTTAAAATGAGAATAGTTTTTGTTGGAAACACATGTTGATAAAGTGCATGGTGTTACCAAGAATATTTCTTTGAAGCAATTGGCATCTGGAGTATTCATAACCAGCCCACAGCAAAAGCTGTACAGCCAGAGGCCCTCCCGTTATCTGCACATTTTTCACACATAGATTCAGAAAAGGCACAGAAAAGCTCATCTTAATGATACAGATGTGTGTGCATGCACCCCCTATTTTGCATTGTGTTTAGCCAGAGGAATACTTCTGAGTACAGAGGGAGGAGGAGGAGGAGGAACTGTGTTTCTTTCTGGTTTTGCTTTCTGTTTTATTTAATTTCAAATCTAAAGGTAGGCCACTGAAGCATACAGAATAAGAGAAATAAGATTTTAAGAGGTTGAATCTACTTCACATCAGCTTTTGGATTTCAATGTTTTTTTACAATGTTGCCATATCTTACACAGCAGCTGCATGTTCCAGGCCTCCTATTGTCATGGAAAAATAAAGACCTCATTTAACTGGTGGAGCTGTAGTGTGTGATGTGTGTTTGTTAGTATAAGACATCTGCTCTTTGTGTCAACTGCTAACTCCAGTCACCACTGAGTGTCCCCTGTCAGTCTGTATGTAGGGGCAATGGGTCAGACCTATACAGTGCCCTCCAACAAAAGAGGAAAGGGGCAAAGAAAATATTTCTGTGCTTCAGGGACTAAGTGACAGGAAAAGAGATACTTTCAGCTATGGCTGGGAAGTTATGTGATTAGCATGTGACAGGCTGCTGGCCTCTTAACCACTGGCTGCATAAAGATGACTGACTGCCAGGGAGACTCTGACCTATGTAATCTGACAGAAACAATGTTGAGAGGATGCTGATTTTAGTTACCAGGCCCACACTATGCACAGTTCACTTTAACATCAGGAGATATTAAAAACATGCAGTGGATGAAGCAGCAGCAGCTTCAGGGTGTGAATGGCACTTTGAATAACCATGTCTATTTGGAATAGTTCCCTGGCTGGGTGGGGCCACCTCCGAAGCTCCCTGATTTCCCTCTGAGCCCAACAGTCCCATTCCACTGCCCTTCACTATCCTCCAGACTGCTTGGAGCACCAATGGTCTCTAGCTGCAGCTGCTGGAACCATGAGCCAGCTACTCGGAGTGCCACAGCTGCAATTTAAGTGTCCAAGAGGTTTTTTGGGTTGTTTTTTATTTTTTTTTTCACTTGGGAGATATATAGGGACAATAAGGAAAAAAAAATTGTGAATGACAAGTAGCTCTAAGAACTGACATGTGATTTTTCTGTGTTAAAAAATGAAAAAAAAATCAGTTGTGTTTTTATGATTATATGTTTACTTAAAATTTACAGATAGTTTCTAGTTTTAACGAGAAAGTAAAATTGTCTTTGCTTTGGCTGACTGTTGAACTTTTCACCCAATTTTAACTATTTAGAACATAGATTTCTCAGGTAGTTGTCCCAAGAAAGTCAATGAAGAGATAAAAGTAGTGAGTATCAGGTAGAAAGTTTACAAGATCCATACTTGGGTCAAATAAAGTGTCACCACTGTAGTGTCTGTGCCTTTCCACTCAGCGTTTGTGGAGCCCAGATGACTAGGTAAGTCTGTGATTAATAATTAGGTGTTAGAATGAGATAATTCCTACCTGACTTTCAAGGTGATAGATTCTTTTTTCACTAGGATTTTTATTTCCATAGTTAATCCCGAGTGGTTTGCTTGGACATGGATTTCACCAAAAATGTTATGCGTATTTCTTATTGTAATTTATTGCATTTGCTTTTCATACACTGATTTATTTTTGCCTGTGGCTTCATAGCAGAATCATATCACAGCTTAAACATTTAAACATGATAAATACACTGGAAGGATCAATTTCTTTCATTGTACAACTGAAATTTTACTGCTATCTCTCTAAGGATCAAGATTATCAGGATGCTGTACTATAAGAAAAAATTGTTTAACTATTTTTACTGTTCTGCTGAGTCTTAACTCTTTCTATGAGTTTCTGTGAGGTTGAATATGATCTTCACTTAATTTTTATTTCAATGATGTATATTGATTTTTCCTTCCACTGTACATAAGCATGCCCAAGTAGAGAATGTAGTTCAATAGACTTTACAGCTCTGTAAGAAGACAAAGTCACATAGCAGCCACAATGTCCTTAAATATATGAGAAAAGTCTGTAAACAGCTTTGTTCTTCAGTGGCTCAATCCCAACATTAAGATAAGATATTTCTCAGTGAAGACACAAAAAGTATGTTTCCTTGAGACTCTGAAAATAAAAGGATTAGCACCATTGTGATATATTTTAAAGAAGTAGTGGGAAATAAAGAGCAGAAAAAGACAATGTATGGCATTGGCTACAGTTCTAAAACTAAGAGAAAGAAAGAAAATAGGAAAGGAAAAAATTATTCCATCTTTTATTCAAAATTTTTCAGAATCTGCTGAAATTGGAAAGAGCTCTGGACCTCATATACTTTCTTGCTTTCATTTTCAGGAAAAAAAAACAAACCAAACCAAACCAAACCAAAATAGTTTTTTTTGTCTGACTTTCATTTTTCTTCCATCTTGCATCTGCAAACAGAAACATTATGTAATTTCACTGTGAGCTTGGGCATATTACAAAAATTGTGCACGTTTGGGGGTTTTTTGACCAGTTAGGGGTTTTAGACAAACAAAAACCTGCTTCAGAGACAAATTCTGACCCTTAAAGAAAGAGTTCTGACTTCTCTGTGATTTGAAAGAAGTTTGTCGCAGACCAGAATTAAAGAATGGGCACAACACCTCATTAGTTTAACATCTTTCACTGCAGCAGACACACTTCCTCACATTTTCACTTTTAAGCAAATGTCAATATATATGCATTCCAATATAAGATATTTGGATGTTCAATATAATTGCACAATTTGCTAACAAGTCATTTTAACAAACTGTGATGAGAAATTTAAATGCAGGTAATCTGAGGGCTTTAGGTAATGTGAGCTCTCTAGAATAAAACTAATCTCTGTCCTCTAATACTGAGAAACAGGTTTTGATTCTTGAAAATGAATAGTTCAATTTCATTGAAGTATTTACATGGTGAATTATTTCTGCTTAGTTTTGGCTTACCATAAGAACTAAAAATAAATAAAAAGTCCCCAGCTAATCCCTATAGAGTGGTTCATTGTGCATCCCAGCACAGCTGTAATTTAATATGGGCTAGTAAGCTTATTTGCATAATATAAATTTTAGCCTGGTTTATAATGAAATGGCCGTATGAGTGCAGTGACCCACAATTGGCTACACTACTAGAGTTCAGTAAAAGTGGTGACATACTGCATTTCCTTGTAGCAGCTCAGTGGAATTGCAAATATAATAGCCAAAAGCATGTTTTTCTTGAAAGCACCTGGGAACACCATCACTAGTGCAAATGATCCTGTAAGGACATTATTTTTTTTTTTGCTGGTACTTTATTGTTGCCTTTCCAATTTATTTTTTTTTTAATTCTATTTTCTATGTGTTTTTTAGACAGCAAAATAAACATAGCAAGTACTCAAATATTATTTGAGGGTGATGAGGCATTAATACTCTTAATGAATGTATTAGTAGGCACATTTCAGTTCTCCTTCACTTTATATGAACAATTGAATGTATGTTTGGACCCCTACAACATGACAGAAAACAAGATACACTTACCATAGTCCACATGAAACAAGCCTTTAACTCTCCGTCAACAGTTCCTGACATTTATAGCACAGCTCCTGAGGGCCTTAATGACCATCATGTCAGGCTGAATCTACTATTAATATACCTCACTGGTAAGGAATAAGTATTATGGTTTTTTATCCGGAGTGTGAAAGGTCTATATTTCATACAGAGCTTGAGTCTAGCAGAGGTATTAAAAGGTTCTTCATAAGGAAATAAACAGTCATTCTTTTTTCTTCTTCATTTTTTTTTAACACAGTTTTGGTCTACTTAAATTTTCATCTCTTGAAAGAAGTATCTGCATTTAAATTAAAACATTAATCAGATATCTAGCCAAGACTGTCTGTTGTTTTGCAATGTTGTGTAGACAGCAGAGATTGAGCCCAAGGTTCATCTACATATGGAACGTCCACTACATTTAGCAGGACTTCCATATTTTCATGATGATATTAGGCAAGAATTTACCTTTTTTTTTTTAATTATTATTCAAGACCTGCTTCTAAAGAGATCAGGACACAGAACACAACTTATACAACAAGCAAGAGCAAAGGTTTCCGAAAGTGACAGATCATTTTTGGACATTCATTTTGGTGCATCCAGACCCAGGACGTTCAGTCATTGAATAGTTTTAATTGGAAGTGCTCCCTGCTCCTCATCTGTTCTACCCCCTTGCCCAAAGCAATATCAAAGAAATTCCTCAGGACTTGTCCTCTCCAGCTTTGGAAATCTGTTTTCAAGGATCTAAATAATCAGATAATGAGCCCTGAACCTCCTTGACATTTATCCCTGATGCAGATCTTCTGGCCAGTAACCCAAAGTAGATGCATCCCAAAATATGCATTCTTTTTACAGATCTTGTTCAGGTTGGGTTTGTCCCGTGTGCATATAAAGGTTAGGATTAATATGGCCTACTATTGTGCCAGACACACTTTGCTATCTCTTTAATCAATGAACTGAAATTCAGAGTTTCTTGGGCATGATTCATCTGAGGGTATAGAAGATTTCTAATATAGGCCAGATGAATAGTGCCCCAGGGTGCCTTTTTTTGCTGAATCCATTGCCAGTAAAAGGATCCTGAGGAGATTAGCTCAGGTATAGACATGTACACATCTGAAATTAGGTGAGATAAATCCTATCTATGGACTTTTTTGAAGTGATAGCAAAAGAATTACCTGTCAAATTCAGGCTTACAGGGTTATGGTGGATGGGTTGTGTTACAGGTTATAGGTGAATTCAATATCTTTTCAAAAATGGTACTGTAGTTTTTATGAATTGACATGATATCAGTAAATTCTTTTTACTTTTTCATTTTTGTGTAAAACTTTTTAAGAAATAAGCATTTCTATCAGTTAATTTTTATATGGAATAATCCAAGACACATATATGTGATGGGAATTATTTTCACAATACTGAGTATGTAATATGTCAGTAATTCACAGTCTGTTGGCAGAATGAATTTAAACAAATGAATTTGCCTCTTGTGTCTTTTCCTGTTCTCATTGCAGATTGCATAAATGAGAACTGAAGCACATGAGAAAAGAATCTTTTGAGCAATGTATGCTAGTAAGGAAATACAAGCATTTTGTGTACAGAATGACAAGTGTGACACTTTTTTAAAAACAGGAAAAGAGCTGGTATTGGTAAGTCAACCTTACCTTTCTTCTTCCCCATGCAAAACCAGAGGTTTAGGTAAGCTAATGTCTATGTGAGGAATGTAGTACATGCTCTCTTCAAATGCATAAATAACCACGAATTTCAGCTAAACTAGAAAAGTGAAGTTAAAGCTCTTGTATGTGGCTATTAACAGGAAATGAAATAAAGGATATTATAAGGAACACACAGAAAGGAAATGGAAAATCTGAGGAGACTGTTTGCTTCAAAGGAACAGGAGATCATGAAATTTCTAGTGCACAGTGCAGCTGGGACTACTTGACATGTAGCACATGTGTGTCTCCACTGCACTTCATGAAAAAGCTGTATAGTTTGCATTATCATGTGGCTACTACAGTCCCTGACAGACACTTCTTCATTTCTTAAGAGCATTCCCCTCTTTATGAGAGACTGCAGCATTAGCTGTTTTGGTATACATTTCAGGTTGTAGACTGGGATCTGTGAAATCTACTGGATGGGAGTTGATGTTTATCTGAAAAGCTGTATGAGTCACACGAGATTTTTAACATTTTAATTCTATAACTGTGTGATTGCCACAGGATTACCACACTGCCATTTACATAGGAGGACAAATAATTATTTCTAGTACATTTTTAGTTACATAAATTACATTTTTGTCCAAGCTCAGTTATTGTCAGAGTTAAGGACCTACTTTTCCCATCAAATGCATTTAGAGTTGTTGCAAATTTGTCAATCATCCTTCTGATTTTAACTGCTTGCTGCTCAAAAATAATTTCTGGTGATCTGGTATACAATTAGAAACATACACAACTACATCTTTAGTTAGAATTAAATTGAGGTGTGGCGGGTTTTTTGTTTGGTTTTATTCTTTTAAGTACTCAGTATCTTGTTATGATCTTCTCATAAACAGAGCAACTCTTGTACCAACCTCGGAAAGAAGAACCTATCTTTAAGTGGCTATGCTGTTAGCATTTGGCAGTTCAGGTGCTATAACATGTCACAAATGGATTCATTCTGTTGGTACAGGAAGAAGTGATGCAAGTAGTGAATCTCTCCGGATCTTCACATCTTTATTTCCTTCATAGCTAAGGCCAATGTTTGGTGACAGCTTTGTCACCTTGTCACATAATGTCATTGGAGATTCCATGTGGCTGGCTGACAGTAAATTTTCCCTTTCACTATTTAGAAGGTAAAAGCCATGAAAAGCCTGAAGACAGATGATTGTCTGATGTAAGTCTGTAGTAAAAAAATTTGTAAATGAAAACAGCCTCACTTTTTTTTCAATACCTTGACCCATTTTAAAACTGTTGACTACCTAGCAATACTGAAATGAAATTTTTGAGCCAGAATCTGAACATAGAAGTGCAACTACTCTTTGCACATGGAATTCCTATTGCATGGCTTTTAAAGCTTCACAGACAGAGCTGAAAATATTTCATTTTAGCTTCCACACTCTCTCATGCTGTGATATTTTCCTTGTTCTTTATGGGCAGGTCATTCTACATATTTCCCATAGAATTCCCACAGAGGACCTTTGACACGCTCATGAAGTTACAAAAACATTTGGATGAGCTAGTCTACAAAAATGGAAAAATATGCTAAAACCTTACCGAGTAAAATAATATGAAAAAACCACCAAAGGCAAGTTGATTACCTTTGTAAGACTGTCTTTTCAATTTCCCCATTGTAGGTCTTTCTGCAGTGCCCTGATTCTCACAAATGGCATCTTTGAAAAGCGTTTTCAAAAGCGAAAGTTGTTATGCTAATATATGAAACATAAGAGCCAATAATAATATGTGGATACCAGTGCATGTTTCTTCAAGGTGATTGGGTGTCTTAGAAACAACACCTCAAGAGAGCTAGGCTTTACAACAAGAAGAAGAAACAACTTCAATGTCTGTAAGAGTGTAAGTCCACAAGTGTGCCACATTATTCAGCTTCAAAGAATTCAAGAACAACCAAGTGTACTATTTGAAGGTAACCTAGACTCCTTGTTTTGGAGACTGAAAGAATATATTGTAATGGGAAAAAATTTAAAGTCTTAAAAATCAGGATGCAAAAAGCTTTAAAAAGTGAAATTCAAAACCAAATGAGTATTGTAAACAAAATACTAATGGTAGGATATTAACATGAACACTTTGTGTGGTTACTAACCCAGTAAGATTTTAAAAGGTGCTTCACCTATAATATATATATGCATATATGTATGCATATGTATGTGTGTGTATACATATGTGTGTGTGTTTATATATATATGTACGTGTGTGTGTGCATGTATGTGTATATATGTATATATATGTATGCGTGTGTGGGGGTGTGGGGGGTGTGGGTGTAGGGGTGTATATTTACATATATATAGAAAGAAAGTATATGACATATATTTCTACATTCTATCTGCATGGATCATACAACTCCCCTGGCATGAATCTGTTCAAAACTGTGTTCTCTTAACACACTTCCTACTGCTTTAGACATCATCGGGTGTAATCTCATAAGCTGAACTGTGGAACAACAATCCAATTTTTATTCTTTGACCAAAAAATGATTAATATTTTAATTTATATCTTTCCATAGAAGATGCATTAGGATATGGATTAAGATAAAAACATGGGTCTGGTGGAAGGAGTTTGGGTTGAAGGCCATGAAGACGATCTGAAGTCTAGAGCACCCCTCCTAAGAAGACAGGCTGAGAGAGTCGAGGTTGTTCAGCCTGGAGAAGGATCCAAGAAGACCTTATAACAGCCTTCCAGTACCTAAAGGGGGCTTACAAGAAAGCCAGAGAGGGACTATTTACAAGGGCATGTAGTGATAGGACAAGGGGGGAATGGCTTTAAATTGAAAGATGATAGGTTTAGATTAGATAATAGGAAGACATTCTTTATTGTGAAGGTGTGGCACCCTTGAACAGGTTGCTCAGAGAAGTTGTGGAAGTCTGATCTCTTGAAGTGTTTAAGGCCAGCTTGGATGGGACTTTGAGCAACCTGGTCTACTGGCCAGTGACCCTGTCCATTGCAGGGTGCTTGGAACTAGATGATCTTTAGGTTCCCTTCCAAAACAAACCAGTCTATTATTCTATGACGTAGTATTATTAGTTATAAATGTTGACATCTCAGTCTTGTTATTTCTACTTTGACTTTAGTAGACCGTAATTTATTAGAAGTCCTTGCTTTGCATTACCACGGCATCTTTCAGTGAAAATATGATCTTCCATTACTTCTAGCTGTTGTATATTTAGACACTCTAATTATTGTGGTTCAAAATCTAGAAATCTTGAAAAGTCAGACTTTTGAAAGAAGAAAGAAGGAATTATTCTAAGATAACAGTTACAGTATCTGCATTTTTTCTTCTTTTATTTCTGAAATTTATTTATCTTTTCTTCCAGAAAAAAAAAAAAAAGAGACAACTCTTGCTAGATTTTTTTTTCCACTTAATCTTGAAAGAAAGAGATTTTAGTCAGAGTGCAATCTATCTTTAGGAAGGAGAAAAGTCATAGTATCATAGAATCACAGAATCACAGAATATGCTGAGTTGGAAGGGATCCACAAGGATCATCAAGTCCAACCCTTAGCCCCACACAGGACCATCCTCAAGAATCACAATGTGGGTCTAAGAGTGTCACCCAAAGTCTTCTTGAACTCTGTCAGTCTTGTACTGTGACCACTTCCCTGGAGAGCCTGTTCCAGTATCCAGTCACCCTCTGGGCGAAGAACCTTTTCTGAATATCCAACCTAAACCTTCCCTGTCACAATTTCAGGCCATTCCCTCAGGTCCTGTCACTGGTCACCACAGAGAAGAGATCAGTGCCTGCCCCTCCTCCTCATTAGGAAGTTGTAGACTGCAATGAGGTCTCTCCTCAATCTCCTCTTCTCCAGGCTGAGCAGACCATGTGACCTCATCAGCTCCTCATGACTTTCCCTCAAGGCTCTTCACCATCTTTGTTGCCCTCCTTTGGACACTGATAACCGAATATCTTTTTTATATTGTGGTGCCCAAAACTGCACACACTATTCAAGGTGAGGCCACATCAGTGCAGAGCAGAGCAGGACAATACCCTCCCTCAACCAGCTGGCAACGCTGTGCCTGATGCCCCCCAGGACACAGCTGGTCCTCCTGGCTGCCAGAGCACTCCTGACTCAAAACAAATTTTCCATCAACCAGAAGCTTTCTGTGGCACTGCTTTCCAGGAGGTCATTCTTCAGTCTGTATGAATTTAACCATAGAATCATTAAGTTTGTAAAATACCTTGAAGATCATCAAGCCCAACCTTCAACTGAATACCACCATGTTCACTCAACCCTCCCACAGTCCTGTAATTTCTGACAGGTTTGTAGAAGAAAGTTTTATGCCTTTGCATAGCTTTTCATATCTGTTACTAAAATCCTGGTTTCTTAAAGCTGTGCACAAATAGGATGGTATTCATACTTCTTCCAACAGGTTTAGTTTATTTTAGTCAGGACCTTTCCTTTTTCATGAGATTTGATGCTCTAGTCAGTGCCTTGATTTGGAGAACCCTATACTATGATTTATCCTTAATCTTTCTGATTTGTATAATTTAAGAAGTGTGATGGAATGAGATTACAAGAATTTGCTGCTGTCACACTAGTTTTAACCATTATGATTTATCATAACAACACTGATTAAATAATCAGGTTCTTGAAAGCATGTCACTAAGAAACTGCCAGAGACAAATTTCTGTTAGAATATTATTTTTATTTTATTGCACTTGGATTGATTAAGAAAATTTTTGAATTTATGCAGAAATACCTATGCTAGTCATGACATTTAGCATTATATTATATCACTTTCCTCAGGCCATTGACAGTTAACAAGCAGTATAAAGACAGAAGATTTTAATTTTTTTAATATCTTTTGTCAATGGGTTTAAAATCTATATACTGTTTTAATTGTCTGACAGGACATATTTCTATATATATTTTTGTTTCTTTGTGTAATGAAAATGGATATTCATTTACATGTCTGCATCTCATGAGGCAATTTAAACTACACAGGAAGACATTAGAACAAGGTAATGACTCTGTACTCTGTCTAAGTTTAGTTGGAAACACAATTCTCTTAAACAGGTACTAAAAGTACTTGATGATTTAAGCACCTTCCTTGAGGAACTTGGTGAATATGATTGCCTACAAGTTACATGAAAACAAACTTGCCCATTCATGCTCAGATGTGTTTGTTTTGAGAAGACAGGCACCTATGTCCTTCTTGGTGCACTGA
This sequence comes from Pithys albifrons albifrons, assembly GCF_047495875.1. NCBI lineage: Eukaryota > Metazoa > Chordata > Aves > Passeriformes > Thamnophilidae > Pithys > Pithys albifrons. The sequence continues at coordinate 37,941,457 of NC_092459.1, forward strand.
AGAGACTTACATTTATATAGATGGGCTTCTGAAATCAACCCAACTTGGCTAAGATAGACATAATTAAGAACAGCAGTTGTGCACAACATCTGCATAATAGTGTAAGAAATTGAGGGCTAACTCAAGAAGCTGGGAGCTCAGTATACTACATCATGTTTGAGCTGAGGGGATCAACATTTTCCTGCTATAGTGTCCATTAGAAATGGACAGACTAAATATAGAACAATGAAAGAACTCCATTTCCTCTGTTTGAGAAACTCTGTTTAGTTTCCTAAATTCTCAGTTGAAGAGGTAGATATCAGGGTCTTCTTGAATAACATGGATTGCCTTCTGGAGCTATTTAAAAATTACTTCAGAAATACCTGAAAATCTAGTTTAAAAATGTTCAATATCTACTTTAAATCGCCTAAATTCAATAATGAAAATTGTTTGATAGGATGATGTGTCCCATCCTGAAACTGGTGCCTAAGCCAAATGGGTAAATAATTTCCACTGGGGGAACTCACTTCTCTTTGTTGACTGGGAAGACCTGAAGTTGAGTGGATTTTGTGCACTTAGGTTAACCCCCTAAAATTTCAGTCAGGTATTGTGAAATTAGGCACCTCAATAAAACAGTGTAGTGTCACCCTTAATTTCTGTGGTATGCTGACTGCTTAAATATTTCACCCAAACTACAGTGATTCTGAGAAACAAAACTGTTTCAGAATAACTAGTGGTGAAGTGGGAGTGTATATTTACACTTGCACCATTTGCTCCCATCACTATGAGTTGACATTGCATATCTCAGTAAATTGGACTAACTCTCCTCTTTTCCAAAGAAGATAAGGTGCCATCTGCTTTTTGGGCCTGTGACATAACACTTATTCCAGAATTTTAAAGACCTGATTTCCATGTCCCTTTCAACCCCTGGACAAAGAGTTAGACTCATATCTTTCATGTCTTACTAGACTTTCTGACTAGAGCCAACAGTCTGATGGGCTCAGACTCTTTGGTCAATATTTGAATGGCATGCCAGAATGGTCTGGCAATGAGAATCTCTGCTCAGTTACCAAATGAAGCAGACACTCTCCTTTGCGGAATTCTAGTGGTGCTTATGCATCATATATTAAGGAGAACAAAATACACAAGCATCTTTCAAGTTTCTGCATAACTCTCAGTGGAAATGTGAAAACTCAACTATTAAGATTAAATTCACTCCTCAGAAGTTATTTAATGCATGTTTCACAGCAGCTGACCTCTGATATGAGTTTTGCAAATCACTCTCCATGAAGAATAAATAAAATAGGTCTAATGTAAAATAATTTTAATTACTTTTAATTTCACTTAATAATATATTTGCCCTCATTTAATATATGACTTCTTCATTTTGCTCTTTTATTAAATTACAACTTCTAGAAGGAAAAGGTAGAGATAGGCTTTCTTGGATCATTCAGACAGAAGAGTGCTGCCTCTCTTTTTATCCTTTTGTTAAGTGCTATGCAATTTTATGAATCATAATGTTTTGTTGTGCCACCTGGATATCCAGAAGAAGCTCAGTCTTCAAAATATTGTGGCAAAATCTTAAGTAAAAAGCTGCTAAAATTAAATAAACTTATGATGCATCATATGAAGTACACATCAGTTTCTCAACATTATTTTTGGACTGACTCTCCTCATAAGTACCATTTTCTATTTTCGTTATGGTTGCTTTTGTGATATGTTGTACCCTATTTTTTTCTCATTCATTCTTGATTTTATCCAGAGCACAAAGTAGCAACTGTAAGGTTAAAATAGACAGCTAACATTTTCCAGGTCACTGGATACATATGAATTCTGATTTATTATTATGACATTTAAACACAAAAACATTCATCTATGCATTCAAACATGATAGCATAATGAATAAATGTCTGATTATTTTTGCAGGATTTGAAAATACAACATTAAAATTTATTTAAAATGTAACATTTTGCATGCCTTCTATGTCATTGAATAATAAGGGCATGCAATGGATTTAAAATCCACTTTTAATAGAATTTCTTATTTTTGCTTGAAAAATTTAGCTTTCCTCTTTGTTATTCTACCTTAGAAACCTTGAAGAACATTCATTAATAAATTAGAGATCTTCGATCAAAGGAAATTTCAAAAAAAGTGTGGAAAATACTTTGCTAAAAAATAAAATTGACCAGAGACTTCCTCAGAAATGCATATTCAAATTGTTCTTTTGTAAGACGCATTACCTTACTTTTCCTATAATATGCAAATTGATTAGACTGCTATTGTGTTCCACTCTGATTAGACTTTTACTAATCTGCTGAACCAGAGAATGAATAATAAAAATCTAATAAATTTATGGAAAGTCAGTCTATATAGAGTATGCCAAATGATAGAAATTATCATTTACAATGTTGTGAATACCTCATTAGTAACTCTTCAGAAGATTATGAATCTCTTAATGCTTACTTTCCTCATATTTGGCTGCTGACCTTTTAATAGTCCAGAGACTCCATCACTAAGTATTCCTTGTCACCTGTCATCTGGCACTTCAAGCCCTGTCTTCTTTCCTAATAAAAAAGGAGAGCCTTTTAGGAAAAAAAATTCTGACAGTGTATAGTTAAGAACAGCCATTTATCCTTCTTTTGTCTTTTTAATAATTGACAGAAAAACTTTGCCACTTTCTCTTTTACTGTCTTCAGGTGTCAGAGCTAGGTTTGAATGGTCTTTCTCATGGGATTTATTAAAATAACTACATCTTTTTACTTATCCTTTCCTGTGTCTTCTCTGATGGGTTTCTCTCCCTGTCTTCATTTTCTCTCTCATAATTTTTACTTCTCTACAGTACGTCTTGATTTTTCCTCATGAGACTTTCTTTCCCTATGAGGACACCAAATATGTCACATGGAAAGCTTTTTATAAACTAGAAGAGCTCCAGCACAGCTTAAGTGAAATGCAAAACCAAAAGTATCATGACATTCAAGGGTTTTCACAAATATGTATTTCACAATAAAATGACAGTATATTCATAAGAATATTGCCTGTTCATCAGAAACTAAGGGAAGAGCAATGAATACTAAAATATTTGTAGAATCTGGAGAAAGAAGGACTCACTCTCAACTGAGAAGGATCAGTTTGTGGAACTTAAGGCAAGATGGAAATATAAAAGTCCTATGCCTATGGTATGCACTTAGGTGTGGTGAGGGAGCTAGTTGATGCTGTTGTGAGGCCACTGTTGTTTTATCTTTGACAGGTATTGATGATTCAGACAGGTTCCTGAAAACTGGGAGACCAAAGGTCACTCCTGTCTTCACAAAGCGCAGGAAGATCTGAGGAATTGCAGGCCAGTAAGCCTCACCTCAATCACTGCTTAGGTAATGGAGCAACTAAAGCTAGAAAAAGTTTTCAAACACATGAATGACAAGAAGGGCATCAGGAGTTGTTGGATGTATAAAGAGGAAGTCATGTTTGGCCAACCTTATAACCTTATGTAATGAGGCGATTAACAAGAGAAGAGTAGTAAATGTTTTTTCCCCTGGCTTTAATAAGGCATTCAAGACTTTCTCCCACAACATCTTCATAGATAAATTGATAAATTATAGCTTAGATAAGTGGACAGTGACATGGACTGAAAACTGGTTGAAGAAGTGGGCCCAGAGGGTTATGATCAGCAGCAAAAACATCATTGCTGAGGGTTATGGGAAGAAGGGGTTGTGCAGCGTGGCAGCATGGCAGAGGGAGGAGTTGGGTATTGTCTGGAGTTTCTGTGATGAACAATACAGTTCACCTTTTTGTTGTACACACTTTTATTAATATTGTTGCTGTGACTGTTCATTTTTTCTATTATAATTACTATATTTTTTCTATTTTTATTATTATTTCTATTATTATTTCATTGCTGTGTCCAGTAAATAGTTCTTATCTCAACCCATGATCTTTACCTTTTGTGCCTCCAATTCTCCTCTCCAGCCTGCCACATGGGGAGAGGGGAGGGAGAATGAGTGAATGGCAAATTGTTTGGAGCATTTCAGTAGAAGCACCAACTTGGGGAATACCATTCCTAAATCATGACAGTAGGCGCATTGCTAGCAGGTCAGATGACGTGATCCTTCATCTCTACTCAGTAGTAATGAGACACACCTGGAGTGCTGGGTCCTGTCCTTCATGTAGAAACAGACAATGTTATAAATTTTGCTACCTAATAAAAATAAATCATAATTTCATAGTGTTTTCACCACCATCAGATGCCTCACAATATTATTGCTACATTTTTCTAATTGTTTATTTATTTAAGTTCTCCATTAAGCAATAAAATTCCATTTGCCTTTGAAATTTGTACTCTTCAGCTATAGATAGATTTCCAGTACACTAAGTTTCTGTGGTTACTGAGTGAAGCTCCATAATACTAAAGATGACCTTGTTTTTAATGGCCCCTATTTTGTACAAATTGTTCCTTCACTAGAAGTGTTTAAATACATAAGTAACTGACTGTGCCCCTATATTAGGTGTGTACTGAGTAAATGCTTCACTTGTTTAATCAAATAAACTACGTGAAAAAACTCTGCTTGCAGGATTATGGACAGATGTAACCAATGTCTACTAAACTGTTGAATGTTATCCCATGTGTCTGACAACATAGGTAAAGAAGGCTTAAAAAATATTTTTGTATGATCAAGTGATAAGTAACAGATGATGCAAAAACCCCTACACATTTATTTTTCTATTTTAAAGTTTAAAGTATTTCAAGTGTGAATGAAGCATAGAATACCACAGACTGAACGATTTTCAGTGAAGATCTCAAAAGTGTAGTCTTGTAATAATTTTTTCTACAGCTAAGCTGTTTGTTATCTCCCTCTCTCTCTCTCTCTCTTTTTCTCCATTTACACATAATCAAGTCCACTTTGGACTATACTGGTGTAAAAGCAAAACAAGACTAAAAGACAACTTTAATCATGAGTTGTTGCTTTGAGAGAGAGTTACCGAGGATGGACACTGGGAAACAAACTGCAAGTGCTACAGTTAAGCCTCAGACTAGACCTGGGAAGACTGAAGTTACTAGACTTACACTTGGGTCTAAACATCTTTCACTGAATGCAGTTTGATATCCAGACCCATAGGTAGGCAGGTTATTTAATTTATTAAGTCAAAATGCTGATGTCTTGACATTCAGGGCCTGACAGTCAACTGGACCATCCTGTCCTGCTTACCATGAGGTATCTTTGAAGGTTCCACTCTGCAGCAGAAATCTGAGAAATAACTTGGAAACAAATCCAGACAGATTTAAATTGGAATATATGACAAATACGCTTAAGGAATCTTCTTCAATAAAGGACTGTCCACACATTCCACTAGATAAACTTTATCCTTGCTGAACTAACAGACCCTTGAATCCTGACTCAACATACCTTACTTTCCAAAAGTGACAATTTTTTTGTCCATCTCATTTTTACCAACAAGGGATGAAATCTCTGAATCTATACCCTTCTAACCTTAGGGGATGATACTAGTGTAAAGAACACTTTGCCAAGATGTAAACCTTGAACAGTTGTGGTTTTCTAAATCTTGAGTGTTTGTGAAGTCGGTAAAAGGAGCTCTGAGATCAAGTAGTGCATGAGAAAGCATATTCTCAAATGGAAAGGCATAGGAATAAGAGGGCTCCCTCCTTATTTTTGTTCCTTGCTGAACAAGGTGAGATATGTTTGATTTCCACAAGAGAAGGCTGAAAGCTGGAGACTTCCCCTTCTCAGACCTGTCTCTTTGACTACAACACTTTTTTCCCTGATGCTTTCCAAGAATAATGAATTTTGCATTCCTGGCTACATAGCAGCTCAGTCTCAGGAGAAGGAAAAGTAAATGCCTCACTCTGAATATTCATGGCATATTGGTTAGGTCACTCTTGAGGGTGATAGGAGAGGTGGATTTAGTCCCTTGTAAGATGATCAGGGCTGGGAATGCAAACCCCTCATTTTCTCAGTGAATACTCAAACCACAAGACTATTAAGCATAGACAGTGTCACCTTTACCCAATACCTTTCTCTGAAGAGGGCTAAAATGCTCTGGGTCCTGAGTGGATGGAAGCACCTAACATTTTCTATTAATTTTCTATACTCTCAATAGAAAGATAGACACTTAAAATATGAGTGGATTTCCCTCTGCTTATCTTCAGAGGCACTCTCTCTCCACTATGGTGGGCAAATTCCAGCTCCTTTTTAGGGTCAAACAGGATTTTGTGCATAACATCTAAATTAAGAACCTAAATTAAGTGCACAAGATTATATCCAGGAAAATGAAATCTCTTCAGACATGCATATTGTGAACAGATTTTGCCAGAAAAGTTGTTGGGAAGTCCTGTGCTGAGACATGCAAGTACAGAAGGGTCACTTTTGACCCTGATCAGTATGGAGCAGTTTAAGAGTATTTTCCTGGGGTCTTACTAGCTCAGGCATTCCCTGCACCATACTCCATTGCATGAGAAGCCTGAGGACAGTGTTTGATAACAGGAGCTGAGCATCTAAATCCATACTTACGTACACAAGAAGTAATGAGTTATTCAGAGGGAAAGGGCAGGCAGAGCCCCTGTCAACTTAATGAATATTTGGGGTACAAATGACCTCTGAAAATCAGGCCATTTATTTTAGTACCTAAAAATAGATTCAGATGTTTAATTTTACATATTCAGGTTGGAAAATTTTGGCTAGAGAGTAAATTAATTGCCTGAGGTCACACAGCAAGTCAATGTATAATGAGAAAGTAATAATGAGTGAAGAAAAAAAGGAACTTTTAATCTCTGTGGATTTACTGAATCCCAAAACTCTTTTAATAAAACTAAAAGTGTTCTTGAATATATCTCAGTATTTTGTTTAATTGGGGCTTAGCATTATTATTTAAAATGTTTTGTTTCTTTTTTTTTTTATGAAAACTTTATTTTTCTACATGTTTAAGCCTGATTGGTGGTATCTTCCTATTGCTGTGAAAACAACAGTCTCAGTCAAACCTTCAACAGCAGATATTTTGTTGCATAGGTAGTTAATGAATGAGATATTTGATTACAAAGGGATAAGTAACCTCTCTGTAGCCTGCAATTAACATTTAACTTGATATGGTCAATAAGCCAAACGAAGGGAGAGTGAACTGAATGAAAAGGATTTTTCTCTCATTAGGGGTTCATCACACATATATGCTAGCAAAGTATACTGTTGTGATTGGCAATTTTGTTTGCAGATTTGTAAAAAAGCTAAGCTTTCATCTGGTCTAAAAGAAATAAAAGAACTCACTCTTTAAAGAAAAACAGTATTTTAAACCATTAAGATTTCAAGTTTCTGAAGATAATTTATAACAGTCAAGTGCATTATTAGGCAATAATGGTACCTCAGGAAGTTAGTCACTCTGTTCCTGCTAAAATCCTGTGAGACTGGAGTGCCTAATTCCCTCACATGCTTTCTAGTTTTAATGAGTTCTTGCTTACACACAGACACAGAAAATGGTATCTGCTATATTCTTTTCATGCAAATATAAGCTAAACCCTTAGTGATATACTGTGATTCAAAATATATAAAATATCTGTCTAAAGCAGTTATGCAGTTCAAAGTGAGCTGTGCTGTGCCTTTTTCCTGGTGCACAGAACTTCTCAAAGCTGTTTATCAGAAACACAGCAATAATGTGAGAATGGTCCCCACTGAAAGGTTTGAGGCTTGGGAAATACATGCTGAATTTTTTTTACTGCTGCCAGCTTCTTGCATTACCTTGGCCATATCAGTTATATCATGACATCAATGGCCACACACTTTCCTCAGTTGAAAGAGAAATTTGACTTTCCAAGATTAACTTTTTCTTGCGTTAAGGTGGATTTTCCCACTGTGAAAACAATTCCAAGAGGAAAGGAACACAGACAAAAACCCAAAGTGCTAATTTCATGAAACCCTAGCTGACAACATTAGGTAAATTAAGACTAGTATATGGCATAATTCTGTTATCTAGAATTCTGTAAATATGGGGTTTTTTTCTAATTCATCTGCCTGATCCATTTCTCTGTATTTTTTTTTTTTTGGCAATGCAATATTTTCAAAATCTTTTCTTCTTTGTTGCAGGACTCCCCAGGATCAATTCTAGCATTTGGAAGTGATTGGAATTGTACTGTGGTAACAGATCTGTTTTATATACTGGACCTTCCATCCAAAAGACAGGCAAATAGTCTGTACTGATCACTGTCTAAACATTTTAAAATTATATATTGTGAAAGTACCTGAACTGCTGCTTCTTATTATTTTTCAGGTTCATCATAACTGGACTTTTCATCAAGGCCATGAAGAGATCTAACAGGTGACCTACAGGCAGGCTCCTCAGCCTAAATTGATAACTGCATGGAGTTAGTCTATGCTGAATTGTGTTTGTGGCACAAATTATTTTTGTCCCATATAGAGACACAGACATGAAAATGGATTCATGTTGTAAAACTTAGAGAGAAAAATTCCACAGGATGGATTTTCTTTTATTCTTAAAAACAATACAAAATCAGAATGAAATAAATTTATTTATAGTAGTGTTTAAAGTTGAGAATGTGCGATCGCAATATAATAGTAAGTACAATATAAATTTAATATTATATTTTGCTACTTATATTTTAACAAAATATAAACAAGCATCTACAGGAAACAAAGTGCAAAGCACTTTTGCTGTCATTGTCAGTGAGAGATTCTATTTTTATTGATGTTTGATTGTTTTATTGTAAAATTTGTGCTGTATAGCAAATAAAAGAATAAAAAAGTTAGGTTTTTTCCTACTTGTCACCACTGAAACTAAATCTGGAAGATGAAAATGAAGATACAAGGCTTTTTCTTTTTTGGTCATACTCCACCCTGACAATAAATATTCTGAAGGGCAAAAGCAGTCTCAATTACAGTATTGGCTTTCTTCTCTTTCTTCTCTTTTATGAATTCTATTTGGGTTTCTAGTGTAAATCTCTGCCTTCAATGAGACAACACAGACATATGCATCTAGGAGCAGAATTTGTACACTTGGGCTGAAGAGTGAACCTGCCATGGGAATTTGATGCTGTGGATTGATGTGTTAAAAAACTCCAAACCTTATTTAGAGCTCTCTTCTTCTGTAGGACTGTCACTGGTAAAAAATAAAAGCTAGTCTATGTCAGTAAATGGATATCATAATGAATACATGGAGGAAAAGTCAGTGTGATGAATAAAATAGGGGTATTTTTAGCTAGACACATTAGTGTTGCAGTTAGGCTTTCAACTCCATATGGGTCAATAGCAGTAATTAGTTCTATTACATTACATTCTTATACTGGTTTGCTCACAATAATACCTGAGTGCATAATATAGGTACTACATGGTGGAACAAGATAAATATTATGGTGGTGTGTTTTATTTCACAGCCTAAGATTACTGCATGCATTGAACATCCCATTGTTGCCTTTGTTTTTAACCATATCTCAGTAAAAGGAATGTATAGACACATTGAGCTGATGTATAGACACATTGAGCTGAGATGCAATTTCGATCAGATAATACAGGGTGAAGAAGCATAGTTTGTAGTTGGTGAGGATGTAGGGGAGATTTCTAATTACTGTCAGTTTCTGTGAGGGTCCACAATTTCAAGATAGCTTCCAAAAAACTTTGTTTCCTCTTCAGATCCTACCTGGATCTGTGCTGGTAAGACACAGTTCTCAGCTATTGTCTCAGTAACAGCTCTTAGTTAATCTTCTAGCCAGACTGGTTCCAGATCATTGAGTGCCTGAGAGAGATATGGTCTGTGGCATGGACCATGATTGAAACCAGAGGCAGCTTTAGGCAGTGAGGCAATCAAGGGTAAATGCAAGAAAACACAGTTTGCCCACATTCACTGTCAGCAACAGCCTTTACCCACTTCTTGTTGCCTTGCCTGAAACCGATGACATTACCCCATTTCACCACAGGCTTTAGTCTTGTTCTACTGGACAAAAGCCAGAGGCCTCAGTGGAAAACAAATGAAAGCTTCACTGGTAAAAGTTCAAATTAGAAAATTACTCATCTCTACACCCTGCAGCTCCTTTTTCCTCTTCTGTATCTTTCTTCCCTTTTTCTCTGCAATCAACAACAGGACCAAAGGCTAGTAACACACCGTGGTTTGCAAAGATCACTTCAAGCTGGCTGCCTTTCCAGCAAAGTGGAGTATGCTACAGGCATGCCCAGCTGCCTGGTTCATGATCCAGAATTTTCTCAGTTCTCATCATGGGGTGGCAATGGCTCTGTTCTGGTCAAGATGAAGAGGGAACTGAACAGAGCTGAAACATTTCAATTTACATAGTACTTTCTCCTCTTATTTAATCAAAAATCTTAACTGCTATGTGACTTTGAAATTAATTAAAAGTTTATGTTTACCCAGGATGTTAATATCTCAAAATGCTTAACATTTGCTCTTCATTTAGCGCATTGTCAGTTTCCCCATTACTACATGGTGTGCATAAATTTCTTTAAATATTACCTTTCATAGTGGTATGCAAGGACAACTACTTGCCATAATTTAAAGTTTGCCACCCTTACAAAAAGAACTGAGTTGCCTTTAAATATTTTAGAAGACAAAGGTAAATGTACAAGTATTACTAAGTATTATGTAAGTAAAAAAAACAGGTCAGTAGAAAGAAGATTTAAAGAATATAAAGAATATGTAGGAAAAAAGAATGGAGGGCCACAGCTGGAGCAAAATGGACTGGTCTAATTTAAAATAGCCATCATACACTTATAATTGCAAGTTATGGAATGCAAGAAGCTCATCACTACTAGAGATCATTAGAAAAAGAAATATACCTTTCCCTTGCTTTGTAATCTTTGTTATGTGCAATGACCTTCTTCCAGCCTTCATCTTTGACTAACACCTTGTTCACCTTGACTAACAGCCTTTTGACTAATTACCCTGCAGGGTTCCGGGTCCAGCTTCTCCACTACAACAGAAGTTTGAAACCCACGAGAGTCTTCAGACTGTAGTGCCTCTGAAAGTATCTCTCTCGGTCTTGCTCATTTATGCAAATACTACAAAACCTCTTCACTTCTTCCTGTAGCTGCTTCACCTGCCGACACAGCTCTTCAACCACAGCACACCTTCTGCAAAATAATTTTTTCTGCCCTAGTCTCATGAAGAGGCATTAGGCACTCAGCAATCTGTGACCTGCAGAACTGTGTCTGCTGTCTGCAGGTCTGTCTGTCTGGGGCCGTCTGACACAGTTGGTACAGTGTCAGCTACTGGGGATCGAGCTTTACAGTGTGTCAGCACCATATCTGAGGAAGCTTAAATTAGTATGTTAATAAGACCGGGGCTTAAAGGATCTCTTTGTTCTTCCTTACCAACTACTGCGTCCATTTGCTGCCTCTATTGACTGCTCCTGAATGGTCAGAAAGGAGCCCTTTCTGTTCACCCTGCCTGTGCAAACTGCCCTCTGGACCACTGTGATACCTTTTCTGCTGTGACATCCTCACTGCCGTGCGATATCCTGTCGCAGTCTTGGTCTCTTCGGGAAGGGACCAAACCAGCGACGGGGGTTCGTAGACTGCCAGCTGAGTTGTCGTTCGCCGGGTTCCCAGGCCCTAGGTAAGGTTTGCCCTCGCGCGAGAAACAAACACCCAGGAGCCAAGGATGGTCTGTGATGATCAGAGGTGATCCGCTGATCTAACTTTATTGGCAGAACCGGGGGTTTATATAACCTGGGATAGGGAAGGTTCTGGAAAGGGGGCGGAGTTAAGGCAGGGCATGCAAATCCGCCACACACTATTGGGTAAGAGAACTGAAGGGGTGTGAACAGGGGTGTGGCTTGGTGACAGGCAGGACAAGGCCCGCCCCCTAGAGGGAGCCAGCCAATGGCAGCTGTACCTTCGGTGACAGCTCCTGCCTGCCAGGGGAAGCTTCTGGAACAGGGCAGAGGCAACATGAACCCAAGAAAAAGGGAATGGGGTAGAAACAGGCAAAGTCCGTAGTAAAAAGGCACAGTCCAGTTCAAGAATGGTCCTCCTGGACCTTCCATACGTCAAACTCAGTCCGGCGATCCCTCGCTCTCCTCCATTCCTGCATATCCATATAGTCTCCATCTCCAACAATATCCCTGTTTGCTTGCTCCTATTTGCCATACTCTGGATCACTCATGCTCCCTGGACCAATTTAAATTTCCCTCAGTAGCTGCTGGCACTGCTCCCTTCTCTCTCAATTGACTGCCAAGGACTTCCAGGTCATGGGGCTGCTGCTTGGGTGTTTCTGGACTCAGGAACCCTCCTGTACAGGTGGGCCTCACCTCCTGAACCTCCCCTCACTCATGGCTGCCAATAAAGCAAAGGAAGCAAGTGACCTTAGAGAATCCAGAGATTCAGTTCAAACAATTCAGTGCAGGAAAATGCTGGAATAAATTTCAAGGAGAGCTGCGCTGGAAAAGCACCTTGAATCTGAAAAGATTCAACTAGAGACTTGTTTTTTAAGTTTTAAAATTATGTTCTTGCTTGCTATGGGTTTTTTAGTTGCAAAGTTGTGTCGCCTCTCTGTTACAGCTCCCCTGCGGGGCTGTTACACCACACCCTGCCTTGTATTGTATCTATTCCTCCCTGTTTCCTTTGTGTCTCCCGGACGCTTTTTGTTCCCTTAATGAGCCATCGAACCTGAGGTTGAGCATGATATTGTCTCATCCCAGGTTGGGTAACAGCCTCCCTGCCCTTGGGAGATTCCTGGGACCAAGATATCACAGCAGCCTCCCCCCCCCGTGGAAAGCCCCAGTAATCGGAGGGCCCCCGGGCCCTCCTCCCCTCTCTGCCTGTTGTTCCAGGGTGGGAAGCCCAGTGGATAAGACCCCGGTGCCTCGTGGCTGGGGGGGCAGGGCCAGGGCTCCAGCCGGCACTGCCCCTGTCCTAAATTCATTGGTTAATGGACCTTAGATCCTACCCCTTCCTCAGTTTTCACCCAATCCTGCTCAGATCTGGGGTTTGCCCCCTAAGATCTTATAACATGTTGTGGATGGTTTGAATAAACTCACTTTACTTCCTTGCCTGGACTGCGTTGTCTCTGTCTTCCATCTCTGCATCCCCTTGGACAAAGAGGAAAGCAGAGACTCTTCTCCCTTCACTCCAACGCTGCAATTCATGTCTGGCTTTTCAGAAAACTCAAATCCACCTACATATGTTCAGGACTGTCTTAGTTTTGACGGGGAGAACCAAAATGTTTACCCACAAATGGGGGAGGGGATTCCTCCACAATAATCACGTCACTCTTTATCAAATTTAAGAAAGGGAACTTTAATCAGAAAATATATATAAGATATAAGAAGGATAACTGTTCTTAACTGGTACATATATATATGTGTGTGTGTGTGTAGGTATAGACAGAACTGTAAACAGACCAGAACAAACTGCTTCCCCAGCACAAGAAAAACAAAACACAACAACCCCCAAACCAGCAGGTTTTCTTCTGGAGAAAAGTTATACTTATGGGCAATGTCTGTGTCACAGCCTGGCTAGCTGCAGGGTGAGCTCCCAGTCCCTCTCCAGCGAGACAGATGAGTGGTGAGCACTCAGATTAATTCTGTCTCTCCTTCTGTGTCCCTTGTCCCAAACGAAGAAAGAAAGCTGGAAAACAGAGAACCGCAGCGTGTCCCAGAAAGCAGCTGCGACTTCTCTCTCCCGGGTCGCTGCTGCAGCCAGGGCGGGCCAGTCACGACACTGCAGGCAGTGGTGAGACTGAAGCGGAGGCCGGGACCCCAATGCTGAAACCAGGAGCAACAGCAGTGGCAGGGGAAAAAACTGGCTCACTCCACAGCAGGTGCAAGGAGCAGCAGCAATGGCCTCTTTCCCGCAGCAGCACACACACCGCCAGAGCCATGTGTAGTCCCCAAGAACAAAAGAGACAGTCAAAGCCCGCTTTCCAACACATCTTTCCCCAGTCTCCCCCACCCAAAATGATCAAGAAGGAACTGGTAGTAGTTAGCTACTTCTTTTGTTAACTAATGGCATGGGGAGTTACTGGTGGGGAGAGAATTTGCATCAAAACTACAACAAGGACAATACTGGCTTCTTTAAGACTTCTCCTATCAACTCATCAAAATCAAGATGACTCAGATACTGCTGTGCAAGGGCAATTAGCAGCTGATAGAGAGCTCTGTGAACCTCCGAGGATCTTTGATTCAAATATTTGTCCAGCTGCATCTCATGTGACATGACTGTTCATACTTTCTGGTTCAACCATCTTGGAAAACAAACACAGAAATAACTCTCAGAATGGCTACCCTTGGTTTCTACCAAGAGACAGCCCTTGTCTTCATGTCCTGGAGCTGTTGTAAAACCTTTTAGCTCTGTTTAAATGTTGTGACATATGAAAGTTTTACATATTTCTGAGAAGAGCAAGATATATCCTCACCTTTCCTGGCACCAGTGGGCCTATTCAGACTTGCTGCCCTGCAGTAGTGAAGCATGCTGCTCTCATGGAATGCTAAATGGTCTTTGATGAGATGCATGTCAGTTAAATCCATCATTTTAAACATACTAATTTTTAAGGTCATATCTTTCTCTTAGTAAAGGGTACATATACTTTAATATTAGCTTTTGTATTGCATAAGCAAAATAAATAAAGTAAAAACAATGAGTCAGATGATACACTAAAAGCAGCAAAGTATGTACTATTTGATATTATTTAATATTTATACTATTTGATAACAGCTATTTCCTCCACAGGAAATGTGAACAAGGAAACCAATGATAACATCCACTGCTCTACAGGGGAAGGCTTTCAGTACAGTTTATAAATCATATTGTGCTGTTTGGGGAGCCCTAAAGGTACTATAATCCATTAGAAGCCTTTCAGTTTTTATGCATTTAATGTTTTTCCTTGGTCTGCTCTGATGTGGAAACTAGGAAACACAAGCTTACACATTTTGAATGTTTCTAGACTGTGATTCTATTGCTAAAGGTACTTTTGTTTGCAATACAGGACAAATATGTTCAATGAAAGTCAGTAAAATAACAACCAGCCATTCAGCCATTGTGTGTTTTGATAGAACCACACATAGTGTTCAAGAAATATGGTTATGTCTAGCTGGTTAGGGATGCCACATTTCTTGTTTCCTGGATCTTTGTATGTCTTACCCCAGCAAACAGATATGAAAGTAAAAGGAAGAGATTTATAAAAGCAAATCAATGATGCAGAACAAGGAGAAATAATACAGGAAACTGGAACTTACAAAGAAAGTTTGCTTCATACTGAATTTGTGCCATTTTAAGTTTCAGTTTTTTAACCCATAGTATTGGTCTCTTCAAAGGATTGAAATACTTTATCTTCTTGACAGAACAAATTGAGTGGAAAATTACATAAACCCCTCAGCAGATGTTCTTTCCCACATTGTTTGGGAATTTATCCCCGTTACACAGTTCTTCTAAGGCCCATGCCAAGTTGAATGGGGACATTAGCAAACTTGAGGATATGTTTAGGTGAGCATTATGCAAATATTCTCTTACCATTTCCTTATTATTTTTCAGTGCCGGTCAACTTCACTATGATATTCTAATATTTCCTAATATTTTCCATCAAGAATATCTCTGTGTAGGTGCTAGACATATTATATCTCCATTACAAATCCAATAAATGAGAACCTGTTTTTTTTCACTGAAGCAAAAGCCAAAGTCCAGACCTCTATAAATTCAGTTTGCTATAATGAATGGGTCTTGGAGTCAAAGCTGTCAGGCAACAAACAACAGGAAAAAATAAACCAATTCCAGTTCCTACTGCCTGCAACATATCTATAGCTGCATAGCATACTAATTTCTGCAAATCAGATGGTATCTTCAAAATTATAATGCACACCAGCGGGTTAAGCATCTGTATAACAATAAGATTTGTCATCCATCATTCAGTGAACAGCATAAGGCAGCTTACTGTCATCTAGTGCCAAGTGACATCTATCTAGATTGTCTGCCTGTCCATCTGACTTTAAACTTTGCTGTAATCTTTGATCAAGTCCTTTTTTAAAAATTATTTTTCCTATTTTTTAATGTTCTAGTAAAGCATGCACAAAGTTTGTGAAAGAAAAAAATGACACGTTATAACCAATGCACAATAAAAAATTATTCAGTAAATATCCATTATCCCTGTTTATTAATTAACAAGTGTAGTGAATTTCACCAATGAAAGTCCCAGCAGAATAGCAAGAGAGATTTACAGCCGGAAGATACATCTGCAGCTGAGAAGTGCAAGAAGAGATACACAGGATTCTGGGGATAAATCAACAATCCCATGCTCTGGGGTGCATTCACAAAGAAATTAAAGACTACCTGCAGAGAAAAATGTCTCAGCTGTTTCCCCTGTATTTCCTTGCTCCTAAAAATACATCATGAACTGGGACAGTGGCAAAAGAGACTGATGAATTACAACAAGAGATGAATGGTAGTGGAAGTTTTCTCCCCTGGGATTAATTAATTAGTCTTCCTTGGCCTAGGAAGAATGGCATAAAGCAGATTCATTGGATCTGAGAATTGGACAGAGCCTGATGTTTTTAAATAGAAGCAGCAATTTACACAGGAGAATATTCAGGAGAAATGTGAATTCCTTTTATAACAGATAAATGCTGTTTCTGATGTTTCCAGTAACAGACCTAAAGGAGATGATTTTGGAAATGAAACATTACTGCACTGATTAGTGGCTACTCTTAAAAAATTCCTTGAATACTATCATGATGACATGAGATTGCCAGCCACATTGGTACAGATAACAGTAACACAACATGAAAAAGACATTTTTAATAGTATCAGGTTCAATCCAGGGAAGAAGAAATAAATTTCTATGTAACTGACTGTAAGTAAGAATAGTTATCATGATCTTATTCTGATATTATTAGAGAGAAACATGGAAGACAAATACTATGTTAAAATGATAGCAAAAGGAAATCTGTAAATCAGAGATCTCAGACCTTACTGTGACTGTTGAGCTATGTTTTTCCAGCATGACTCTATGGAAGGTTATTCTTTTGTAGAGCCTAGCTAAAAGGAGCTGTGTTAACACATCTGTGTTTTTCACATGGTGGTTGCAAAGAGTTAATCCATCAGTGGTGGATCTCATTCAAGAGTTTTCCATTTTCCCATCTGTGTTCCTCACTCACTCAACCCATGAGGACAACAGGCCCCTCTGTTGCTCTGACTCAGCCAGGAGGCCAGTTGCCTCCACAGGAAACACTGCTGAAGGCTTACCATGCAATCATTGAACAGTCACAGATCTGGTTAAACTGGCTCATGTGAATGCATTCAAACCATTTCTAGTAGTCATATACTTGAAGGAATATCTCACTGACTGCCAATCTAGAGGTCCCAAAATGTTATAATACAGCCTGTACCTTAAGATCAAGAGGTTATAAAAGAATAAGGAGCAAATGGTAAGCTTTTGCTTCAATGTTCTCTTTCCATAAAGCTAAAGAAGTCAAAAATTATATTGAAAAACTATGGTAGAGGTTTTCTAACATCTCACATGCAACTTAATTAACATAATAGCAACAGTTGACAGACAAATTTAGATGATGCATCTCTCTCTTCGTAAACAGATATTAATTAGAATAATCTTTTTTATGTCCCTTATTCTGAGACAAAGAAAAGCTGCAAACTTTTCAAAAACATTGAAGTCCTGAGTTCAAAAGCCACCCAGGCCCAGATATGTAAAAGGATTTATGATATGTCTTCACCTCCTGTGGAAAAAAATCTAGGTTGCATGATTGTTAAATCCCTTCCTATTTGTGCACTAAAGTTGGATCCACAAAACACTTGTGCTGAGGACTGCTCCTTTAGCATTCCTGATACAGCTGTTTGTCTTCCTCACTCCAAGCTGAACAGGCAATTGTGTTTGATGCTCAGGTCAGCATAAAACATACGGAAACGCTTAGACTCTTGGGGGACAATGGAGCTCATGCCAAGAGATTCCTGCAATAATGGATAGAAGATGTCACAGGAACAGTGTGTCATACATCCTGGTATGCTAAGGTTGCAGAAGGTAGCACAGCTCTTTAACCATCCTTCATTGTTTTAAGCTATTTCTGAAAAGTTTACAACAACTTTTAAATATGAGAAAATATGCTTACTGATGATTCCCTAATTCCTAGACACTAGGCTATAAGGACATGCTGCATATAGCCTTTGCCTGGGCCAGTGACATTTTCCAAAAGACATGAGCTTCTCCAATGGTAATTTAAAGTTGCTTTTCAAGAGTTTCAAATACCAGTTTAGCAGTCCCAAACAGGGCATCAGTTTGGATTTTCACTCCAAGAACTTTATGACAAAAAGCAATATTTGACTTTGGCCTGAAGCCTTCAGAAGCACAGAATTTCTATTGGCAAGGCTAAAAAACAACAAGAAAAAAGTTCTGAGCTCAGACTACACTAAATAAAATGTGTACAGGGGAATTTTGACTTCCTTCCTTCCTTCCTTCCTTCCTTCCTTCCTTCCTTCCTTCCTTCCTTCCTTCCTTCCTTCCTTCCTTCCTTCCTTCCTTCCTTCCTTCCTTCCTTCCTTCCTTCCTTCCTTCCTTCCTTCCTTCCTTCCTTCCTTCCTTCCTTCCTTCCTTCCTTCCTTCCTTCCTTCCTTCCTTCCTTCCTTCCTTCCTTCCTTCCTTCCTTCCTTCCTTCCTTCCTTCCTTCCTTCCTTCCTTCCTTCCCACCTCCTTTTCCTTCCCTTTTCCTTCTCTTTTTCTTCTCTTTTTCTTCTCTTTTTCTTCTTTTCTTTTCTTCTTTAAAAAAAACCCAAACAAACAAATAAAAACCAAAAGAACCCCTCAAAAAACTAGATCTTAGTCTAGCCAAAGAGTAGAGGGACCCATGACTGTAATGTGTAAATGCTCACAGTGGACAAGGTTTCAAATACTCATAGTGGACAAGGTTTTCAAAACATATAGGTCCCATTTTAAAAATGTTTACATCTCTTCAAAATGTAAATCTGGCAAAGACAAAATTCTTTGAAAATTGACTCCAGGTCATATAGGCATATTTTGAGAATTTTACTTACTCTACTCTCTATGTGTTCTGTAGTAAGCAGTCACTTTTTTGCTTGCTTTAATATTCAGCATGCCTGAGGCTAGAAGATTATATGCAAACAATATTGAAAGCATAATTTCTCTCCATATTTCCAACACAGCCTGTCAATAAATCAGGTTTAAATAAATCCCAGTCCTATATGATAAGACAATGTTTGTGATGTCTTCAGTTGCATTTTGGATATTTATTATAAAACACATGTAGCATGCAACATTGGAAAAGAGTTTGGTATATAAAAAGAAACAAAAATTCTATCCCCTATAATCTGGGACAAATACATAGTTTAATAAACTTTAATATGGGGTTGATAGAGATAGGAACTTAAACTCAGTAGTATATTTTTTCAGATAGAGTCTGTATATAACTTTAGTTTTACCTACTATGTATTCTACATAAACTCTCTTGCTTATCTGCTTTCATACAGTAGCATCCTTAAAAATGTCCCTTGACAGCTAATTGTTCAAACTCCCTCTAGACCTTTGTATAATAAAACATAATAATATCCTGTGGGGCATTTGTTTTATCAGCAGCCCTTTAGCTACCACTCAGGATGAAATTCTCTGCTGTCTGTTGCAATCATAAGGCTTCTCCAGGCACTGATAGAGGAATAGAAACTTTTCTGGTCAGCACACTGCCTCTTTGTCTAGCAGCTCCACAGCTACAACAGGATGTATAGTTCTGGAACTCATGCTAATGCCAGTGACAGCCACTTAGTTTAATCCCTCATCCGATAACCACATCTCTAAGTACTACAGTCTTCTGCATCTGAACAGCAACCTTTTTTTCTCTGAAACCTTCAAAGAGGAACCTGCTTTTATAATCTGCATTCAGCTGTGGGAGCAGGTACTCCAAAGTTATGAACCTGCCCTCACCATTAATCCTTTTAATGGTCTTCAGCAAAGTAAGTTTCCTGTCTTAAAAAGCTGCCTTTGGGAGATATTTTTCAGCAGCTGTCCAGTTCTTTAGAGAAAGAGATATCTTATATCAATTGACTTGGATGGTTGAGCTGCTGGAAGGGTAACTGCAATCCAGTTAGTCTGTTCGGCACAGTAACATCTTTGACCACTACTGCTAGATTCAAAAATTTGCATTACGAAACTGCTGCTATAGCCATATTAGGCAGTGGTTAGAAGCAGGATATGCTGAATAGTTCTGGAATGTCTCAGATGACCAACCTGTGTGCTGGATAGTACTGCATATTAGCTCTTTCAGGACACAGTTCATGATATCCTGAAGTAGGTGTCTGAAACAGAAAGATAAATTGCGCCTTCTTTGAGTCTGCAGGGAGTTCAGGCTGATTAGTTTAAAGTTGATGTCTCAGTTGTAGCTTCCTAGAGATAGCAGAGAGGAGTCACACAAAAGGAATGTCTGTGCAGGAGTAGTTATGCCACCTCTAATGTAATCCAAATTCACAGAATTATCTTCTGTTTATGCAGTTTCATCTACATCATGGATGTTAGCGCACCCATTTTACCTGGAAACTGCATTTTTGTAGCCTGCTTTTTATAACTGTCATAATAAGCATTGCAGTGATTTTAGGCCTGGTTTCCCTGTAAGATGTAATCAAATGGATATTTTTAAGATAAAGAGTAGCACTTTTTTATGGAGTTTCAAAAAGACCATTCTTAGCTTCAGGGTAGAAAAAAACTATATTAACCTGCCAAAAAAAGGGTAGGGAGGGGAGGGGAGGGGGTGGGGAGGGGAGGGGAGGGGGTGGGGAGGGGAGGGGAGGGGAGGGGAGGGGAGGGGAGAGGAGGGGAGGGGAGATTCGAGAAGTTCGAGGAGAGGAGAGGAGAGGAGAGGAGAGGAGAGGAGAGGAGAGGAGAGGAGAGGAGAGGAGAGGAGAGGAGAGGAGAGGAGAGGAGAGATGGAAAAGGGAAAAAAAGGAAAAAGGAAAGGAAGAAAATTCTGAAGGCAGAAAAATAAATCAGTGAATAGCCATCTACCATTCATGGTATTCTAGGAAATAGTTAATGTGCAAACACTTGTATTGTCTATAAATTTTCAGGATTGTCACTTAACCCAAACCTGTCAAAATATACTTTGGTTGTTTTTAACTCTTTCTATTTCTACAATTTCATAAGACTCTTTATCTCCTATCTACAGGAGATAAATCCACACTAAGGGTACGACATTTCATTCATATTTCACTGGTCGTAACAAGTGGGTACATTTGTTCTTCATTTTGAGAGCGTACAGAGTTATAAAAGTTTTCTACCAACTTCCGGTTTGCCTACACCTGAATGTTTCAAAATTAGTTACTGAGGCCTGGCTTTCATACCAGGCTTAAAAAGCAAGTGAAATTATTGCCTAGGAAGTATATACAGTTACAGTTTTGCTTGTAATGTCATGGGAACTGCTGTATTGAACCAGATCAGTTGTTCCTCTAATCCAGGAACAGCACTAACTGTGAGTAATGCCAGATTCCTCAAAGCAAAGATTCAAGAAACACTGTAGTGAGTCCCTATTTAATTATCTGCCCGATGAATGGCTCCTTTTCCCTCCTCTTTAAATCTCTGTTTATGCCTGAAGCACAAAATATTTCAATGTTTTTCAAAAGAGTTGCTTTAGTTTTGTTTTAACTTTTAACTTTAACTTTTCATTATATAGCTGTATGTTATTTTGTCCATACACATATCTAAATCCTTTCAAGGATTCACCTGTAACAGTGAGTTCCATAGAAGTTTTTTTTTCTCCAATATACACATTTTGATCCGTTCTGGCTTTTCTTCCTTGCCAGATTTTTGTGACACTGGAGTGCAAAAGAGAGCACAGAGACTTGAGCTGCACTTTCCACAAGCCCTTACACAATTAGGCCATTAATTACAAATTAACCATTTTGAAGGAGTTAGAAATTGAATAAAAGACTACTAAATATAATTATATAACTTAATTTAGATTTTCACAAGAGGAAACATTTATCTTTGTTTTGCTTAACCCTTTCAGAAATGTTAGCTTTTCAGAACTTACAATTTTCATTTAAAAAAAACAAACAAACAAACAAAAACCTTTCCAAAGCAAATCCTTCATCAAGATTTTCTTGCTATATTTTATTTATTCTATAGGATCTATACTTGTGGTTTTGGGGTTTTGTTTGTTTGTTTGTTTTGGGGTTTTTTTGGTTTGTTTTTTTGCTTTAGGCTTCGTTAAAATGATTCAACTTTCATAAAACTCTTCTGAGGAAAGGAATTGAATTTAAAAAAAAAATCCAACCAACTCAAAGCCCAGGACTATGAAAACAGTGATAATAATGGAAGTGAATATTACTCTTGTCAGTGTGCTTCTATAAGTCCATCGTGCAGAGCCCTGACAGCACAGCTGTGTACTGCAGTCAGGGTGAAAACATGAGCTGAAACAGCTGTGATAGCAGAAATCTCTAATGTTAATAGAGCACCTGTGCTTAGACCAGCAGCAGAGCATGTGGTATGGTTTTATTGTACTTTATTGTACTTATAAAACATTTATTTGTCTGATACAGATACATGCATACAGAAACCCTTCACCAGTGTAATACTGAGGTAAGGCATTGCTACTGTAGACATAAGCTCAAATTGTGTGAGCTATATTCAAATAAAAAAAATCTTAGGGAAGATGACTGTGCCACTAAATCACTGTCAAGGAGTTGTCAATGGTGATCATGGAGCCTATAGGATCAGGCTGATCTGTACAAAAAACTGGCATCTAGAGAAAGCAGAGAAGGGGAAGGCAGTTCCTCCAGAGCCAAGCACAGACTGTATTCCCTAAAGAGGTGGAGCTGCAGTGGTGAGTGAAATCTGATGAACTGTTCTTTGGTAGATGGTTTGCTGCTTTACTGTGATTTCAGTAGCTGGTTTCAGCAAAATGGAGCGAGACTTGAAACTCAACCCTGTAGGAAAAACTAAGTTGATCTTGAAAGCTCTGACTCCTCCAATGTTTGCTGGGTCACAATGATTTCCCACCTTGTCATAGGTCATTCCAGTGCTGAAGAATGAAAAAATAAGATCTTCTGTTTTGAACTATCCTTACTCTGTATGGTCCTTGTTTGCAGAAGGCCATTGAGGCAGGGATGAATCACAGTCAGATACAGACTTATTAGATGATCTGAAAAAAAATTTCTAACTGCAGTACTTAATCCTGTGAATATTTCTGGGGAATTCAGACAATACAAACTAGGGGCAAGGGAGGTTTGCTTTTGTACTTACTATCACGTGCAGCATGTATTTAGTCAAGTGTGAGAAGCTATTGGGTTCTAATGAGAAACGTTGTGATGGTTTTCCCTTCAGGACCATGGGAGCCATAACATCCCATCTTGTGGTATGAGATGCAGCTGTAACGGTGTGTTTGCCTCTCTTCCCCACAAGAAATGGAACCTCATCTACGCTTGAGCTGACTAAAAATGTCTAAAAACTACCTCTGTTTCTCATTCATATACTTTCTGGTTGTGTGCTGTGTCACCTAGATATGGAGTTCCTCATATTTCAAAAGTGTGCTGGAAGGCACACATCTTTCACAAGGCTTGCTGAGGAATAATAACATCAGAATTGTTGCTACTGCATATAGCTGTTATATCTGTGAAAGATCTGGACCTCCTGGCATCCTGATTCTCCTTTTCTGGACAAACAGAAAGGGTACCAGAAGGTAAGGGGAATTGTTGGATGTGGAGGAGCAGGACTAATCAGTAACAGACCCTGTGTCTTTCATACATTAGCATGAAGTGGGCAAGGGGGGGGGAGGGGGGGTTGAGTTCAGCGAATGTTGCAGACATCAAAGGTATTTATTGAGAATGTGTTTTCTCATGCAGAAGTTAAAAAAGTATGTCTTGACATCTAGTCTTCCTGATTTTGACTCACTTGGTAGTGATCATATGTTAATGTCCTTGTTTTCCTTTACCAGGACTGATTAGGAGAGGAACTACCAATTTGTTTTTTTTCTCTCTGCCACCTAAGTGGGAATGTCATGACTGAAGGAGAATTAAGCATACTAATCTGCTCTCCAAGCCAGCCATTAATATACTATATATCCTGTCTTCACTTCACTTTCATATTCATTACTTCTTTAATGAAAAAAAAAGATATTTTAATGGTCAAAAAATTCTAAATGATTAATGGTACATCAGTTAATGACATTTTAAAAGTATTTCAGGCTGGAAATGTGACACTACAATCATTAAAAATCAGATTCAATTTCCAAAGGTCCTAATCTTAAACTTTATACTGCTGGCAGTAACATAAAATGATATCCCGTAAGTGCGGGTGCTTCTGTATGATGGAAAAGCTCAGGAGTTTTGTGCGCACTGCCAGAAAATAATGTGTTCTCGGAAATTCTGGAAGTTGAGCAGGAATATAACTGATGAGGATATGACAGAGCAAATGAACAAATTGTTCAGAATAGAAGAATGCTTAATATAGAGGGATCTTTTTCTCTGAGACATTGTTTGGGGTCCAAGAGTAGCATAATGGCTCCAAATGGATAAAAACAACAATAAATCCCATTCTCATGCATTATGCATAAGCTCTCCCTATTGGAGTTTACACCACCATCTGGTGTTTAATTATTCCCGCTTTACACCACACGGTGGTGTGAATCTAATGAAATGAATATGTACATTATAATAATTTGGTGCATGGATTCTGGTTTGCTAATTATTAGGTGCCAGGCATCTATTTCTAAAGCTGAAAGTTGAAATTCATTCTAAAAAAATAAACGTTTCTGTAGGCTTTCACTGGCAAATACAGCAATAGTTAATTGTTCCATTCTCTAAAGATCCATTATTCTTATACAGCTGGTTGAGTTTCTCTAACATCTGTACAACATAAATTAATTATACAGTAGTGTCAGAATTCCCATTCTTATACACCATCAGTATTGTTAGAAAGGTGCTTTTCTATAATGTTTGTAGTGTAAAAAAGTTACATATATATACACATATTTATACATATATATGTATATATATATACACACACACACACACATCTCTCAGTATTGAAGGACTCTCGTCTTGCTTGCTGACACAATGGCTGTCTCTATATACACAAAGTTTTGTTATGTACCCAGGTTATTATTTTTTCACATTATCACCTCTAGGCCATTAGATTTCAATCTGTCATCAGTGTATCTGAAACCAATATCCTGTATAATTAAATTAGGATAGTAGTTTCTACCTGGCAATAAGCCCTACAGTGAATAGTGAGAGTCCTCAGCAAATGCACTGTTCCCAATGCTCCCAGAAAGGATGCTGAAAATTGACCAGGTCCCCCATTAACAAATAATACTGTCCACATGTTTTTCTATAAGCAAATGTTTCTATAAACTAAGATACAATGTATGGAATGTCAACAGGGATTTTCTGTAATAATCAAAAAGAAAACTTGGAAGGCTTTATCAGTATGTTCAACAGTGTCACTTTTCTACCAGATGATGATGGTTATCTGGTAAGATAATGCCATTAAGCGATATTCAGATAACCTGACAACTCATGAATTCTAGCTTACTTTTCTGTTTTGATATACTTTTTAGCTCAGCAATTTTTCAACTTATGAGCAAACTCACAATGTTGGTTATGATATATGGCATGAAAAACATGTCTAAGAGCTGCATATGTTTATAGTTGAAGAAACATTTGAGAAAATAAAACAGAGCGGGATAGCAGGATAGTAAGACACTCTGCGAGCCTAGAACAAAAGCATTTTGATGTAGTCTTGTAGTTGTTTTTTCTCCACCTTTGCATTTTTCCCCATTAGTTTTACCAATGTTTTCCTTGATCTGTGTTTCAGTAATCTTAAAAAGAATAAGAGGGAAAGAAGAATTAGAAACTTCACTATTGAACAAATTCAAACATAAGACATTTTTCTACAGTCCCAGTGTGTGACAAAAAGTGATGTTTATAAAAATAGTTTTCTGATACAGACTTTCACTTTTTTAGTGTAACACTGTGGCAGAAAGAATTTATATAGATCAGTGATTGTTTTGGAAGCAGATCTCACTATTTTTTTTTTTTTGAGAGAGAGAACTAAATAAGAAGTTAGCAAGAAGTCTGACAACATGTACCAATTACTTTTGACACAGAGTGTGTTGTTTCCCAGCTTCTGCTCTTCAGGAAGCAGAACCATTCTGTATTCTCCGGTCCTGGAGAAAGAGGGATATTGTGAAATTTGTATCAGCGTTTTTACTGATTTTGCTATTGCTAGCAGGGAACCTCAAAAAGTGTAGGTCATGTTTCTAGTATTTGAAGAAATTAGTAAAAGGATTACATGGGGTTAAACTTAATATTACCTCATCAGCATTGAATGCCACTGCTATGCTGTGAAGGAGGAAAAAAATAACAGAGAAACATGAAAAGAGGAATAGATAAAAGGTAAGTAGTAAGAGGGAAAACATGTAGTTTCTTAATTGAGCTGGAGGAGGGTAAAATGTTGGTTGTACCTCTCTTTTGATGAGAAACTGCTTTGTGCCTATGACTATGAAGGTTAAAAATATAGTTATGTCTCTAATAGACAGTCAAATTGTAATTCTGTTGTGGTAAATTAGTGGTGAAAATCCAGGAACTAAGTAAGAAGAGTGAGTGTGGGAAAATATAATTCAGCAATATGAATATTTGTGAGAAGCATAGGATCAATTCATCTGAATCAAGGCATCGAAAGCCCTTTGAAGTTACTGAAGCTTCGCAAGTTTACCTCAGCTGAGATTTTCACTCCCTTTTGTCTTCCAGAGTCTCAGTCCCTTTCTCCACACTGTATCCCAAAGTGTCTCTGATGAAGTTTATAGTTCTACATTGTAGTTTATGCTGTACACAAAATGGCAAGTGGCAGTGACCACAAAAAGTTTTAAGGGTATTAAATTCACTG
Source organism: Pithys albifrons albifrons (assembly GCF_047495875.1). Classification (NCBI taxonomy): domain Eukaryota; kingdom Metazoa; phylum Chordata; class Aves; order Passeriformes; family Thamnophilidae; genus Pithys; species Pithys albifrons. The sequence continues at coordinate 37,968,277 of NC_092459.1, forward strand.
TTAAGACATTGTCTCATACCAGATTTGTTGTCTACACCACCTGAACATCACATACTATTGATGTTTCAAGATTACTTCTTTTTCCCTTTTGGCTTTTCAGACAACTACATCCCTACATTTTATCTGGGTTGGACTAGAATTTAACTCCCAAGAGTGAATTCTGAAATGGAATTTTCAATATATTCCATTTGTAGACCCAGAATAAATATGAAAAGAATAGCAATTGTAATGGCATTTTGGCACTTCACCTCACATGTGGCAGTGGAAAGTACAGAAACTCAAAAAATAAACAAAACCACCCCTTACCAGCAAACTGGTAAACTAAATGTCCTTGAACTTGGACTTGGGGCAGAGGTTTGATACTGCTTTTATTGCAACTAATCCTAATGCAATGTTTTCTAATTACAGAATAAACATTCTCTCTCGGATGGAGCTGCCTGTCAGCCCGCTCTACAAGAGAAATCACCATATGGACTGCTCTGCAGACGGCTGGGCAGTGGCATATGTACAGCTGTGCAGGATGAGCACCCAGGTGTTTCAGCCTGCCTGTGATAGGCAGCCAGCAGGCAGTGCTGCAGGGGTGGGGAGGATACCCAGCAAGGGTGAAAGAAACCAGCAAGATGGGATTTGACAGGAAATAGCAATAATAATAATAACAATAATAATAACAAATAATGAATAAAAATGCCCTTTTTTTTAAATCAGGGTTTTACACTCCATGAGGAACAAAGTCTCATCTTGCTTAGGGTTTGATGAGACTCTAAATAAGAAATATGAATATGACACAAGGGTAGACACATATGAGGTAAGTCAAAGTCATGTTAAAAATAGCAATAAGGTTGGAGTTGCTTTGTCTGTCACATGAATAAATGAGCATTCCTGAAACAAACAGGTAGAACTAATTTTTGTTCCCAGATTTTCTCAGCTCTCATTCCTGGATCCACTACTACCTGATTCTGGTGGCTCAGATGATGCCTTCTAAAATTGCAGTCCAATATACTACTTAGACTACAGGGAATGCAAAGTCACCTCACTGTCTGTATCCAAGTTTCTTTTGACTTGTGCTGGTGAAACTGCTATAGAAATATGAGCTTCCTTCTGTCACAGCTGAATCTGGAAAAGATACATTTTATGCTACCATCATTGCTTACAAAGCTTTAGGAATGCTTTAAAGGATATTTTAAAATAATACATGTATAACATGAGAGTTTTCTTTAACATAAAGGAAATTTCTTGCACGTATTTTATATAAGATGAAATGAATGTATGTTTCACCATTTTAATGTTAGAAGACTGATTTTTATCCAAATTCAGAATCACTGTTAAATATTTCATTGCTGTTACAGAAATTGGGAGTACCTGTAAATATTTTTATTTATCAGTAAACATATGTGGACTGCTATTTTGATTTGGACTGAAAAATTTAGAAGAAAATTTTGAGAAAAATACATTCTAAAGCCAGTGAAAATTAGCATCATATGTAACACACAAGTAATTATATTAGATGTAAAATAATATATTAATGGAAACAAATGTTAGCTTCTTTATTTTCAAATGTTCTGTTATACTATATACATTATTGACCTTGTATATGCACCAGGAAAAAGACCAGGCAAAATTAAGAATTTCAGCCTAAGAATCTTTGAACTTTAAATAGGTGAGGATTCTTCATTTCTCACAATTATCATCCTAAGCCTGGTATACTTTTGAGTGATATAGCACAATGGACAGTGTGCCAGGAGTCTATATGAGTGGGAATCCAGGCTGAGGAATGAAGTAGAAATGAACTAAACACATTAGAGTTTTGGTCATTAGTCTTTTCAAAATCAGAAAATATTAATCCTCTTACTCTTGACAAGAATTGAGTGTCATAGAAAGTCAAATGTAGGACCCATCTCATAAAAGGGTAATTAAATAAAAATTAGACTTCTCCTTAGACTTTTCCTCCCCTTCCATGAAGACTTAGAAATGAGAAATATTCTCTTCTGGATATGCCTCTCTCTCTCTGGATTACAAAAGGGGGCCTGACAGGTTTCTTAGGTTAGATTAGCTTTTACAGAGCTGCACTAAGGGAGATGAATATCCCATTTCATAGAATCATAGAATCACAGAATTGATTGGGTTGGAAAAGACCCCTGAGATCATCCAGTCCAACCCTTGGTCCAACTCCAGTCCATTTACTAGATCATGGCACTCAGTGCCACGTCCAATCTGCGTTTAAAAATCTCCAGGGATGGTGAATCCACCACCTCTCTGGGCAGCCCATTCCAATGCCTGATTACTCTCTCTGTAAAGAATTTTTTTCTGATATCCAACTTAAATTTCCCCTGGCAGAGCTTAAGCCTATGCCCCCTTGTCCTATTGCTGAGTGCCTGGGAGAAGAGACCAACCCCCACCTGGCTAGAACTTCCCTTCTGGTAGTTATAGACAGTGGTGAGGTCACCTCCGAGCCTCCTCTTCTCCAGGCTAAACAACCCCAGCTCCCTCAGCCTCTCCCCATAGGGCTTGTGCTCCAGTTCCTTCACCAGCCTTGTTGCTCTTCTCTGGACCCGCTCCAGCACCTCAATATCCTTTCTGAACTGAGGGGCCCAGAACTGAACACAGTACTCAAGGTGTGGCCTCACCAACGCAGAGTACAGGGGAAGGATCACTTCCCTGGTCCTGCTGGCCACGCTATTTTTGATACAGGACAGGATCCCATTGGCCTTCTTGGCCACCTGGGCACACTGTTGGCTCATGTTGAGCTTCCTGTCAATTAGTACCCCAAGGTCCCTTTCCACCTGGCTGCTTTCCAGCCACTCTGCCCAGCCTGTAGCGCTGCATGGGTTTGCTGTGGCCAAAGTGCAGGACCCGGCACTTGGCCTTGTTGAACTTTATCCCATTGGAATCAGCTCATCTCTCAACTCTATCTAGATCCCTCTGCAGAGCCCTCCTGCCTTCCAGCAGGTTGACACTCCCTCCTAACTTGGTGTCATCAGCAAATTTGCTGATGACGGACTCAATCCCCTCATCTAAATCATCAATAAAGATGTTAAACAGGACTGGACCCAATACACACCCCTGGGGAACACCACTAGTGACCGGCTGCCAGCTGGATGCAGCTCCGTTCACCAGCACTCTCTGGGCCCGACCCTCCAGCCAGCTCCTAATCCAGGAGAGGGTACACTTGTCCAAGCCATGGGCTACCAGCTTTTCCAGGAGTATATTATAGGAGACAGTGTCAAAGGCCTTGCTGAAGTCCAGATAGACCACATCCACAGCCTTCCCCTCATCCACCAGGTGGGTCACCTGATCGTAAAAAGAGGTCAGGTTGGTCAGACAGGACCTGCCCCTCTTAAACCCATGCTGGCTGGGTCTAATCCCTTGTCCATCCTGAAGGTGCTGTGTGATTGCACTCAGGATGATCTGCTCCATAACCCTTGCAGGCACGGAGGTCAGACTGACAGGCCTGTAGTTGCCAGGGTCAGCCTTGCAGCCCTTTTTGTGGATTGGTGTGCTTCCAATCATCTGGGACCTCCCCAAAGGGCCAGGACTGTTGGAAGATGATGGAGAGCGGTTTAGCAAGCTCTTCTGCCAGCTCCCTCATCATCCTGGGATGGATCCCATCTGGTCCCATAGACTTGTTAGGATCCAGCTGGCTCAGTAAGTCAGTAACTATTTCCTCCTGGAATACAGGGGGCTATTCAGCTCTCTCTCTCTGTCTACCAGCTCCAGAGGCCAGTTGTCCTGAGGGCCACCTGTCTTACTGGTAAAAACTGAGGCAAAGTAGGTGTTAAGTACCTCAGCCTTCTCCTCATCTTTGTTAACAATATTTCCCTCCAAGTCCAACAGAGAATGGAGGTTTTCCTTGCCCCTCCTTTTGTTATGAATGCATTTATAGAAGGACTTTTTGTTATCCCTAACTGAATTAGCCAAATTAACTTTAAATTGCACTTTTCTTTCCCTAATTTTTTTCCTAGCTCTCTTCGTAAATTCTCCATAAGTAGCCAGCCCTTTTTTCCACAGTCTGTAAACTTTCTGTTTATCCCTGATTTCTTTCAGAATCTTCCTATTTAACCAAGCTGGCCATCTTCCCCTCTGGCTGACCTTTCGGCACACCGGTATAGCCTGTTGCTGTGCACTCAAAATTTCCTGCTTGAAACATGTCCATCCCTCCTGGACCCCTTGTTTTTAAGGGTTGTTTCTCAGAGTGTACTCTGAATTAGTTTTTTGAGTAGGTCAAAATCTGCCCTCTGGAAGTCCAAAGTAGAGGTTTTAATGATCGCTCTCCTTACATCCCTGAGGATTGAAAATTCTACTATTTCATGGTCACTATGCCCCAGGCGGCCTCCAGCCACTACATCACCCATCAGCCCCTCTCTGTTTGTAAACAGTAGGTCTAGCGGGGCCTGGTAGGCTCATTTACCAGTTGATGAAGGAAATTGTCCTCTATACACTCCGGGAACCTCCTTGACTGCCTCTTCTCTGCAGTATGAAGCTCCCAGCAGATATCTGGCAGGTTAAAGTCAGCCACAAGAACAAGGGCTGGAGATTTTGAGACATCCGCCAGCTGCTTGTAGAATAATTCATGTCCTTCAGCATCCTGCTTCGGCGGTCTGTAACAGACACCCACAAGGATGTCAGCCTTGTTAGCCCTTCCCCTGATTCTGGTCCACAGGCACTCAACCTTGTCACTGCTGACCTCAACTTCAACAGAGGCAAGAGACTCCAACATATAAAGCCACCCCTCCACCTCTCCTTCCCTGCCTGTCCTTTCTGAAGAGCTTGTAGCCCCCCCTAGCAGCACTCCAGTCATGTGAGTCATCCCACCACGTTTCTGTGACAGCAACTATGTCATAGTTTTCCTGCTGCACTATGGCTTCCAGCTCCTCTTGTTTGTTTCCCATACTGCGTGCATTGGTGTACATGCACTTCAGCTGGGCCATTGATTTCATTCTCAGCTCGGGCTCTGTGCCCTTAGGCGTATCTCTGGAGAGCCCCGTTGCCATCCCTTCCCCCTTCAAACCTAGTTTAAAGCCCTCCTAACCAACCCTGCCAACTTATGGGCTGCAGTTCTTTTGCCCTTCCTAGATAAATGAAGCCCATCTGGTTTGACGAGACTGGGCAACACGGAGTTTGCTCTATGATCAAAAAACCCCAAAATTTTGACGATAGCACCATACCCTAACCCACCTACTGGTAAGCTGGCCTTTCATAAACCTCTCCTCATTTATCTCCTCATTCATCCTGGCTAGCACTGGAACTGAGGTATTTACTACCTGTGCTCCTGTTCCATGAAGTGACCAGGTCAGAGCCTTAAAATCTTTTTTAATTACCCTGGTACTCCTTTTATTGATGTCATCATTTCCAACCTGGACAACCAACAGCGGGTAATAGTCTGAGGGCTGAATAAGCTTAGGAAGTCTTTTGGTAAGATCCCTCACCCTGGCCTCGGGAAGGCAGCAAACTTCCCTGTGGGATGGGTTTGGCTGACATATAGGGCCCTCAGATCCCCTCAAAAGGGAGCCACCAATTACAACAACCCTTCTCTTTTCCCTCTTATCTGTAGTTGTAACCCATCCGGTAGACTGGGGGTAACCAGAAGACCTTGTAGACAGATCTTTCTCCTGACTGTCCTCTATCAGACTTTCTGAGTCCAGGGCCATATACCTGTTTTTTAAGGGTACCCTGGCAGGTGAACCGGGTCGAGAGGGGGTGTTTTTGCCTCTACAACCAGGCACCTGTTTCCATTCGTCCCCATCCATATGGTCCATTCTGTCTGCCTGATGGCAGGAGGGGTTGGGCTTCACCACCTCCTGCTGTGCTTCCTTCGGAGTGGAAAGGGTGTGACTCCACCAGTCAATTTCCCTTTCACTCTCCCTTATGTTTCTGAGCCTATCCACCTCTTCCTTTAGCTCTGCCACCAGACACAGCAAATCGTTCACCTGCTCACATCGTATGCAGGTGCTTTTCACACTGTCCTCTAGTAGTAGGTCCAGGCTCAAACAGTCTATGCAGCCGGAGGCCTGAGTGGCTGCATCCTTTATAGAGGGTTCTGTCTGTATTGACACCCCTCTACTGGTAACAGGAGCAATAGCTTTCATTTTTTTGGGAGGCATGACTGCCTCGAGCTGTGGGGAAAGGTAGGAAAAAAAAAAGCCGCAAAAATACCTAGGCTTCTGCCCTGCCTGTTCGCCCTGCCTGTGCGAACTGCCGTGCCACGCCCCTGTTTGCCCGCTCCTGTTTGCCGCACTCCAGGTCGCTTGTGCTCCCTAGAGATGTTTTTAAAGCCTTCTCACTCTCCTGCTAAAGATCAAGCCACACCTCCAACACACCTCTGAGTTACCTGCTGACAGCTGAAGGAGTAGCAAACAAAGCCTGGCAGGAAATGAACCAAGCATCTCCCTTCCCTCCCTTTTAAGCCTTCTCAATCTCCTGCTAACGAGCAAGCCACACCTCCAACTCACCTCTGAGTCACCTGCTGATAGCTGAAGGAGCAGCAAACAAAGACTGGCAGGAAATGAGGGGTGTGGTTTAGGGTTAGGGTTAGGGTTAGGGTTACGGTGAGGTTTTCAAAAGTGTTTACATGACTTCAGTATTCACTTTTTACAGGCTTTCCAGAAATCGGTTTTTTTAAAATAATATTTGGAGTTTATTTGATTTCCTATTGAATGAGTAGACGGCACATTAGCAAAATCCAAGTAAGCTGATTATGTCCTTTAGGTCTTACTGTGTGTTTTAAGCATACCTCGTGATTTCTTTGTCTGGTTTTTTGTTAGCTCATACCTGAAAAAGTAGTGCAGAAGATGTGTGCATCCTGATGGGTGTACTGACTTCAAAAGTATAACAGAAGAAGCAGCATAGTAGAACCTTGAATAAAACTGCTCAGGGAAAAAGAAATAACCCCTAATGAACTTTCATAGCCACAGACAAAAAAAAATCCTTCTGTAACTAAGGACCAGTGATTATTTTATAGTATGAGTCATTAAAGTAGTTATTGTATGTACACTAGCTAAAGAAAATTCAACCTGAATTCGGAGTCATACCTGTCATCTCTATTTGATTATGAAATATGATTTTTCTAAAAAATAGGTTGTAATTTGTGTTCTACTGACTATATTCCTGAGAGAAGGGCTTACTCTCCAGATGAAACATTGATGCACTCTACAAAGATTTCACACTTGAGTGATAACGCACACCTTTGTTCATAACACTTACTAGGTTTCACAACCCTCCACCTCATGACTAACTTCAGGAGACAAGGTTAAAGCCCTTGGGCACCTAAATTCCCATTAGTAGAGTCTCCTAAACACTTAATCTTGGCACACACAACAATTTAATTCTGTTAGCATTAAACAGTGACGTGCCAAGATCCTGTCTAAATCTCAGCTTGAATAATAAAACAGGTATTTCCAGAATTGTTATACCTGAGTGGATTTGCAATGTATTCAGTCTATAAGAAAGGCAAAGCTTCCATATCTCTAAAGGGGCAATTCAGTAGTTGGTGAGATGTGAAGGAGCTAAGTTTTGACTTCTCTTCTGACTGAACCCACACCTGCCTGACAGTACCACTGAGAAGGTGTTCCAGGATGGGAGTTTCTCATCCTCTTCTGCCTCATTTTCCAGGAAGTAATTGAATAACAAAGGAACCAGGTGAGAGCAGAACAATTCGCCAGCCCACCAGTTACAGCACTCACCTGGAATATGGGATCACTACCTTTTCAAAGGAACATAAATGATTCAGAAAGGGTGAAACAGTTTCATTGTATAGAAATGGAAGTGTTCCCCACTCTTTAACCAGATGGTTTGCATATACATAGTAGATGATTGTTTATACCACTTTGGAAAAAAAAAAAGAAAGGGAAAGGGAATTGTGTATTTCTTGTTGTATTGTGAGTGCTCTTGTGGGTAAAGAAGGCAGAACAGGGAAAACATCTATTTTAAAAGCACCAATCATAATGCTGATGCTTAATCCAAGATCCATGACTTTCTGAAAGCTGAACAGACATCAGGTATAGTGATTTCCTTAGAAAAGTATATCTTTTAGGAGTTTCTGGTCAAAGAGAGCTTCTCAAGAGTTTTGTGACATTCCAAAGACATAACTAGAAACTTTTGTCCTCCTTTTTCTTCCCTATGATCAGACATTGTTATGGTTTCTTTTCAAAAGATGCTGGCACTTGTTGGATACTTTCTTGCATGACCTCAACTCAGTACTTCTAAAGAAAACTGGCCAATAAAAGTGACTGATGAGTGCACTGAAGGTCTGTCATAAAGCTAATAGGGGAGCAACACCAGATCTGGAGTAAGGAGGAAAGTCAAAATTCTGCCTACACTGGAGAAAAAGGCAAGACCAGCAGTTAAAGTAGCTTGGGCTGCCACTGGGATCTAGCCACATAATTTTGGCTTTGTGTTCTCTCTTAGGTGCCCTGATTTCCTTGGAATTATGAAATGTATACATCTTCATCTACTGTATAGAATTTGGAGTTATTAACCTTTTTACATAGACATATACCTGAAGACTAGCATCCAAGTCTCTCTTAGGTATCTATTCCTTTTGCTTTTCTAAATCTCATGATACAGAATCCTAACTGATATCAGGAAATACATTCCCCAAGGACCATTCTCTGAGATATTCATTGCAACTCAGTCTAAGCAGCTTCATAGATGGATATAAAGAGAAGCTTTTGATTTATATTTTATCAATTTACCATACAAAATTAATCCTCTATCATATCTGCTTTTACTTGAGTTGTTTCCAGACTGATATTCTGACCTTACAAACATTTAATTTTGAGCATGCCTGTATTGCTGTGGAGTTCAAGAAGGGCAACAGAAGTGATCAGAGACATCTGACCCCAATTTAAACCTTAATCCCATGAAGATTTTTGAATATGAAATCAATATGCCTATGCACACAGCTAAAGATAGGAATGTGAACTCTTCACAAGGTTGGGACCTACTACAATAGGCTTTTTAAATTTCATTTGGTGCAGGAATTCCATGTTTCTGGCAATGTTGCTGCTCTTCTTGTAACCTTGCATGTTATGTTTTGACGGTTGGGAAAGATGATTATCTCAGGGGTTTCAGCAGAACCAAATGTGTTTGGGTGAGCTTTCCACTCATTATTTGCAAGTAATATATTGTAAGAAAGCAGAATTTCCACAGTTCGGCAAATTGTAACTATCTGCTAATAAAATAATGCATTCAGTTGCACTACTAAACATGCACAAAACTTGGGCTTCTAATGGAGAACAGTCCCCTGCTGGCTTCTGTTATGAAGTATTATCTCCACATGTATCATTAATTTTCTTGTCATAATATTAGGTTTCATTAATTCATATCTAGTTGCCTTGTATTTAAAAATAGAAGTTATTAAAGTGGATTGCTCAGAATTGCATAGTAAATAAATTATATACGTTATTGGGCTTTTAAACTTATGTAATAAAAATATTTTATTATTCACAAGTATATGTACACAAGTAAAGATGCACAATTTTATATTTATCTTAACAAAACCAAAAATTAAGTTATAGAAGATTCAGTTCCTTCTATAGCTAATAATGCCCATTTACAGGACTTTGTTAATATGCAAGAAACATACAACCTGTCAACTTATTTCTAAAATCTATTTTTAGCATTCATCTTTTGCAGTTTTTTTGAAAATCCATAGGAATTCAAGGTGACATACACTCTGCCTAGACCACATCAAAGTCCCTAACAGAAATCCAATGCTTTTGTACTTTTGGCAAGAGTTTAATTCCTAAGGCTTTTAAATATGGTATTTTCATTCTTAGATTAAAGCTCCCTGGGTGCACAATTTTAATTGCCCAGATATAGGAACTGAATTCACACCAGGAAGTGGAAACAGACATCCAAACTCTGTAAAATCCTTTAGAGAAACTTGACAAACATGAACTATAGGATTATATTTAGCATCCTCTGACATGCTCTCTGCTGATTGGGATTTCATTTTTTTCCACAGAAGGTTGATCCAGACTAGGGCTAGAGCACAATTCTAGGTCCTTGGGTACTTAACAAGAGGACACTGAACACTTATGTGCTGATGGAGTGCCCGAATTATCAGATCTGTAGAATTTTGCCACAGTCACCTTGTTTACCATCAAGCAGTTAAGTGTCACAGGGTAAGAGGAAAGAAAACTGATATTTACCCAGTGAGAAAGGAACTAGATGAGAATGAGATTGTTGTGCTTACTCTGGGACTGCTATTCTGTTTTATCTCCCAAGGCTGCCATTACTGCTAACTTTCAGCAGCTTGGCAAGGGCAGCTGTGAGCAGGATGGATCCCAAATGACAAAGGCAGTTCATGTTTCCCCTTCCTGAATTCTCTAAAGAAGAGATGAGGAGAGTTAAAATCCTAATTTCAGGATGACATGATGGAAGGAGGCACCTTTTTTCTATATACTGCCAATGTAGAATATTAACAGTATGTAGAATACTGCCAGCAAGAACTCTCACCTGTAGCAGAATCTGAAGAGAGGCATGCAGCATATCCCTCTCCAAGCCTCCAGAGGCATCTTCTCACACCATTGAGGGTGCAGGGAATCCAGGTATCTGTGTAACCCTCCCTTGCAAGAACCAATTCTTCACGTTTTTGGAGAGGAAATACTTAATTACCTCTATTAGGCAGCTGGATTCCTCTTCAATTTACACTGAAGCATCAATAGAGGGGAATAGATATTGCATTGCTTTGCTTTACCTTTTTGCTTTGTCTTTTTGTTTTGACTTGCTATATTTTATTCTCTAGTAAATAACTTCTACTAGATCCTAGTGGATTTTTACACAGTCAGCTTTTTCCTTTGAAAATTTTACTAAGTTCAGTTTATATTTTTCAGTTCTCATGATCTACCTACCTTCAGTTACCTGAATGTTTTGTCTCACTCTTCACATGAATTGAAAAAGTCTAAAATCAGGTTTTTTCAGTCTCTCCTGCATTGTGTCTTTTCTTCATGAATTATTTCTGTCTTTCTCAAGCTCAGGGTTATTTCAAGCAGTAACTCCCAGAGAATTCCTTCCTTCTTTCTCCCAAACTTCCTTTCGAAATGCATTCTGTCTTTAAATATAAGACAGACTGTAAGTTCAATATCTTGCAGCCCTGCAGGGTTAGAAACAGAAGCTTTATCCCATTAGTAACAGATGGTTCCTACTTTCCCAGAGGGACACGCACAACTCTAACTGGAGTCCCTGGAAAGTCCTGAAACAGTATGTTGTGACAGAGTCTTCACACCTGCAATCTTGCCAGTTACTAACCTACCCAATACACCTACCTTTTAAAAATTAGAAGGTGCATACAGTAGCACAACACCACTTCTTGCAGACAAATAAAAGCCTTTGTTTTAGAAAAATAATATAAATCAAAATTGGAAATGTCCTAACATAACAAAGACTTCCAATTCTAAACAACAGGCTACATATAATTCAACTAGAAGTTGTATACATGTGCTGTGGTTGTTGATTAAGGATTTCCTCTGGCAGAATGACAAAAGGCTGAAATCTGTTATTTTGATTTACATTAGCCAGTGATAAGTCTGTCTTACTGGTAAGTCAGCAAACTCGTGAGAACATAGGACTAGGAAGAAATTAATTTTTCAAATGTAGTTCAGCTCTTGATGTTACAAGTATCTATATCACATAATACTTTTACTAAATTAAACAAGTCCACTTTAAAAATAAGTCAGATTTCTTTTTGGTCTTTGTTCTTTCTGTAGGTACACCCTTGCTCTTATGGCAGAAATCTTATTCTCCTTTCTTGCCTATGTCTGTTCATGATGTGACTAGTGGTCTTTTACTTTGTTTAAATCCTGTGTAATCATTACCACTTAGCTTAAATTTTAGTGGGTTTTTTTCCTGGTGTTAATTCTTTTTATATGTTTTCAGTCCTTCTTGACCTTCTTTTCTGTCTCAACTACCGAATAACAGTTAGTTTCTTTTTGTTAGAAGGTTTTCTTCTGGTCTTAGGTGGCTTTCTCCAACTTATCCCAGTTTTTATGCATATTTTCTTGATTGTTTGTGATCATAATTGTATACAGTATTTTTCACAACATTTCATCTTTCCCTTGTACAATGTCATTGATTCCTGCCCATCTCATCTGAAAGCACTTCACACAATACTTTTTAGGATCACATTTGTCTTTTTCATGTTCATACTGTTGTGATGGTACATATTTGTCTATGATGTGTAGAGTCAGATTTTCTTCCTCAGTCATGTCCAAATAATGAATTCCTGATTTACTGGAAAAAAAGTTGTTATTAATTCCTGATTACATGACCATATAATTCATACTATTAAATTTCATTCTGTTCCTATTTTTCCAGTACTCAGGGTCATCCAATTCCTTCTGTGTGATATCCCAGTTTTCCTAACAAGTTACACATTTCATTTAACTCAGTATCATATTTCTTTCAAGGTTATTACTGAAAATATTAATGAAACCACTGAAGAGACCAATCACTGAGGAACTGCAGTGGCAGCCTCCCTCTACCTGATTTCACTGCTGTTTTTTACTCCTATTTTCACCCCTCCTTTAGTCCCTTCCCCACTTTATAATTCCCAGATTAATCTTTTTTTTTTTTCTTTCCCCTACTTTTTTTTTAACTAAGAATTCCTGTGTGGTATTCAGATTGATTAAATCTGTTCTCTTTTCCCATCTAGAAAATCAATCATTTTTCAATGAATACTATCAGGTTAGACTGGCAATATCTTATTCTTTCTTTCAAAATGTCTTTAAGAAGAAGCCTTGCATATTATTATTTATCAATCTAATGGGTTGTCATTTTGCCCTCTTTTTCATACTTCATCTTTTATTCTCCATTGATATGAAACAACCCAGGAAATAAAGAAACAAAATCCAGCTGTGAAACCTGAAATTCTATGTTCCATTTTGCTCCAAATTCTGGAATATAAAGGTTTGGTTCCTCTGATTTTAACACTGTAAGATCTTTATATGTTGCATCTTATCCATTTGCAATAATGTCCATTTCCAAACTGCTTACCTAACTTTTTTTTTCATCATCTCCTTCATAGAAAAATGAGAAAAATACTAATTTAAATATGTATCATCTTACTGCACGTTCTGCTGATTCTTCTATTCTTAATACTTTCTATTTATGTGATTGAAACAATGTCTTCTGTGTTAACTCACAAGCAATATATAGGAAGTATAGAAGTGTAAACCTTTCCAGTTTCTTTTATTTTAGTTTTTTCTCTTTTTTCTTTTTTTTTCCTACTTTGTCCTAAACATTCTACTTTCCATTTGTGTTTGTGCTCCTTTTATTCCAATATTTCTTTGCATTGCTTATTTACCCAGTTACCTTTGGAGCACAGGAAGATTTGTCTTCCTGATCCTTTGAGTTCTTTGTGTCATTTAGATGATTGTTCTTCATTGATTAAAAAAAACCCCTGGATCCTCTTTCCATTCAAGTTCCTGAATGCTGTCAACTAGTTAGTTTCACTGTCTGCTTCTTGTAGCTTATCAGCAGCTGATCTTTCAAAAAAGAAAACCTTAGAAACAAATAGACTCTTCATGTATCTTTATTATAATGTGAACTAAACAACAAACTACAGATAATCAGGTTTTTTTATACATATACCATGACCAAAGAGTCTGTATTGTAATTATTTACTAAGAATCACTTAAAACTTCAGAGCTTTATGTTGATTTGGTGACTAGTTGGTGAAGTAGGCACTGCTGTTTTCAGAAAAATGTGGAAAGGAGTCTACTAATGGAACAATAATTTTTTTAATAGAAAAATAGCTGATATTTGGTACAAGCAGAAGACTATATTGACAAAATTTATATTTGGACAGTAAATTTTGTAAAGTCTTAGTATTAATTCCTCCTTATTCATTTATATTCCAAAGATATTAAGAGGAAAGTATGTCCATATAAAAGAGTTTATAGTATTTTTTTGAATGCATCATGTCATTTTCCTGAAAGTCTTTTCTCTAAATATGGTATGAACCCATCCCTGGCTAACTTTTGAGATTATCACCATTAAAGTGGTCTGGCTGCAGACACTGTGTAGTTGCTGTAGTCAGTGGCAGAAACAGAAAATTGAGAATAAGTACATCTTTACCTGAATATTGATTGTACAATATCTTTCTTTGTTCTTTCTGGAATTAGCTAGTAGTCTATTGCCCATTAGCAAACAGTTACCTGAGCAGAAGCTAATGTTACAAATGCTATAAAAAGAGAGCAGCAGAGCAAACAGATTTAAATCAGCTCAATTCCAACAAAAACTCTTACATCTTGAAACAATTTAAAGTCTACCAAAGGTAAGTAAACTGAAAGAATATATTTTTTTCCACCTCCAACTGTCAGTAGTTTCTTTCATATTCCCTGTCTTCAGTTATGAAGAAGGTTTTCATATCTTTCCCAATACAAGACTCTTTTAAGCTGTTATTATAATTATTTTTCTTTAGTTTATGCATTACTTACTGTATTTACAAGATATTCAGTTGTGAAATTTTCTAAACCAGAGTTCCTCTTACAGATATAGAACTATAAAAGCAGCTACAGTACAGTCAAGAATCTTCTTTATTCTATAAATTCTGTTAATAATACAGAAATATATAAACATCTTTAGCAATTGAGTCTGGTTTTAGTTCAATATCAATATCATCAGCCTAATTCTCTGCAATATAACTAGATTCTTTATATAAGTTCACACATGGATGCAAAACCACTTACATATATAAACACTAGGGAACAGACAAGATCCAAAGAATTCTTTTTCAAAATTGTGAAGATTCTGTATGTTTCTTTCCTTTTAATTCTAATATACTACTTTTAGCAACTAAAAAAAAAAAGCCACAAGCATATCAAACAAATACCCTGCTTGTTAAAGGGTACTAAATTTGAGTTTCTTTAGAAAATGTCAAAAACTGTGGCTGGCAAAAATGTTCTTCAAAAGTGAATTTATTTTTTTTATTAGAATTCGTAATCATACTAGCTGCTCCTGCTGTTCAGAATACAGGATTAGGCTGAACAGAGAGAAGATTAATGCTTGTTCTTACAAGTAGAATAGCCCAAATCTGCTCCTTAGTGCTCACTAGTTGGAGGTCCTACCCTCTCAATTGTGCAGATAGAAAGAATTATGTGGGTGCTTCCTATTTAAACTCTACAGACTTAGATGATTTATGTTTGAAACAGATTAGGAAGTGCTCATGGGAACTAGTACATTGCTGGGCTTTAATACTGTACCCTCCAGGTGAGGGAAAGTAACATCTGGAATAACCTACCTCTTCAGAGTGTATTCACAGCCTGAGAAAAAAGGATGAAAAGTACCAATATATCTGATTTTAGAGTGATCTTCATATTGTACTTAAAAGTTGTTTAATTTGATTCACCTGACTGATTCATCTGTCTCCATCTGTTTAACAGAGATTGCTAGTAGGGAGGCCTTACAATTAAGTACAGCCTAGATAACATCAACTCCAGTTATGCTGATCCAAGAAGAGATGTTTGGTTATCCAGGCACATTCTTTACAAGACCATTTAAACTTAGATATTTAGGGAAATATTTTCATGACTGAGAATGAACATGTTTTTTCATATGTCTGTTCTGTTAAATATCATCCTTGAAGAAAAATACAAACTACAGAGATGTCCTGTAGTTGCTATTGTGAAGTATAAGGAGACAAAGGTTCCTCTCTCCACTTTGTTTTGTGACAATTTAGGAACTCATGTTGTTATTTTTGTTATGGCTCCTGAAGCACTTTGAGTTCTTTTCCAGATGCTGCAGATTCTCCCAGTTACAAAGAAAACTGATTGGCATGCATAAAGCATATCCAACTTTGTTCCCTCCTCTCAGCCTTTCACATTTGACATGTTAGGGAATTGGCAATTATCAACAGATGGTGCAAATTAGAATGTCATGATGTTACTTTAAATTTTCTCCAGTGACAGGTTATCTTTCTAACAAATCCAGGGGTTAAGAAAACACAAAGATAGTATTTCTCTTCCTTCAACCCGTTCACCTTTAGTCTTGAAATAAGTCCAAGAATCAAATCTAGTAAATATACATTTTTCTAACTCCCTGATTTAATTGCCCATGTAAATATTTATCACTTAATGTAAAAGTTTCTCACTTATTTTCATTCCTTCATCCAAAAGTTTCTCAGTTTTATCCGTTCATCTATAAGTTGACAAGAATGAAAGCTAATATTTATTATCATACAACAAAATTATTATATATGAAACACTCATCTAAACCAGGATGAAAAATAGAAACAAAATGAGAAAAAGGTAACAAACTAGGGACTGAAAAGGGTAATGTACTATTCCATCAATGATAACTTGCTTTAAAACTAAAGCAGAGAATATTTAAGAGGAGGAAGGCTTTTAAAATAGAAGGTTCAAAGTATTTGTAAGTCAGTCATCAAAGGTTACCAAACATTAGAATTAAAAACTTTGCTATTCTTTTTGAAGCATATTGCAGAAATATGTAAGAGTGTTGTAAAATTCTGAGTAAGAAATTATAATATTTCTAATTATTTAATTAATTTGACAATAAGCTCATTAATTTGTTATTTAGTGTGTTTCCTTGTTAGCACTCTGTAGAGAAATAAAGAACTTGCTATCAGATTCAAAATAAATAAAGGTAAAAAGCAGAAAATATGTGAAGTATAACTTGTCTTAATCTCACATTTCATAGGGGGAAAAGTTACTTTCTAGTTTAAAAAAAGATCAGGACTCTTTCTCTAAGATAAAATAGCAAATAAATTTATTACAGTTAAACATTTTGCAGAAAATAATTTGGTGCTTCCTAGTTAACCAGGCATCCATATCTGTTTCAGTCAAAACAGTTTGGAACAGCCTGCTATTTCTGTGATCACTTTTTACCATTTACTCTCTGTTTAGGCTTATTTCCTGAGCCATTTCTTTTTACCCTTGAACACTTAAGTCCTGTAAGGGTTAACTTACAAGGAATTCACAAATGGTGAGAAAGCCACACAAAGTTTACACAAATCCTATTTGAAATCTCAAAACTACCTGCTTAAGGGAATTTTTGAATATTAAGACTACATAAAGATTAAAAGTACCCAAACTAACAAAAAAACCCCCAAAATAAAATTTCAAAATCCTTGCCTTTTTACTCACTTATTAAACTATGTGAATTTTCTTGACTTCATTTTCATGAACTGGGCATCTGACAATATTACATTGTGCTAGTCATTAGGGGTTCTGATCTTCCATATTTTTAAGACAAGGTTTAAATAAATAAAAAATTATTAATAAAGCAGTCTACACCAATTGATATCTTGTAAGGTTCCTTTCTTTGCAGTGTTTCACTTGGTACTAATTTATTGAACAATGTTGTTTTAAATATCGATGATGCTCTATCTATTCTGGAAACAAATATAATTACAGAGTTTCAATCTTCACACAGTTCTTCCGGGCTTATACTGGTGTAGTAACTTAATTATATTAATGGAATTACTCTTGATTTATACTTCTTTACTTGAGCTACAAATCTAGCCTATGAAATACTTGACCTGGCTCCTGCAAACATGTACACAGAAGTTTAAGGCTTTTACATACAGTATGATAGGTGTTATAGGTGCATAAAATTATTTCCATTTCTAAACTGTAAAAAACAGGTCAATATTTCCCTTTTTTTTCCAATAAGTTTTGCATGAACCTATCCTGGTCCATAGAGTTTTACAATACATCCTTGAGCTGTACAAACCAGTATAGGCCAACTTCTACTTTCACCTGCTTTAAAACAGATTTTATGTCAACCCTAGTGGGAGGAATCCCTTCCCTGGATAACAAACTTTTTTTAAACTGTTGGAGAGAAACAAAGAAGACACTTTGAAACAAAATCCATTCTAGAAGCTTGATATTTGCTGGTTTTTAGATTCCTTTTCAAAAAGAGTGCATGAAGCATGGGCAGTTGTATCGATAAGGTCCTTTGCCATCAAGGCTTGAGTACAATGTCTTTGAAAGACCCTTTTTACAAATGCTAGTATTTGAAAAGGACAAACAGGGAAACAAACCTCAAAGGGGATGACAATAGTATATGGAGAGGAAGTGGGTGGGTTTAATACATCTGAGAAGCAAAGCTCCTTATAAAAGGCATTGAAGAGGTTTAAGGTTCTATTTAGTGACAAAAGGAATGGAATTTAGTGACACAGTTACGGAATGGGGCATAATTTTCCCACAGGATTTTTGTCTTTTGATGTTTTAAAAACACATATTTTCAAAAAAGAAAAAAAAGTTTAGTTTGTAATTTGATAGGCTGAAAGTTTGTCTAGTAGAGTATGTCTACTTTTAAGGGGAAAAGTAGGATGTCACCAATGCCCTGATGTATGTAAAGTCAATTGAACTCAACATTCACTGGGAAAACTATTAGAAAATTTGAAAAAAAAACCCCACAAGTTATTATTTGTAAACTCAGTAGTTCTTCTTCTCCCCTCAGTGTATGTGAACTCTAGGTAAATTACAAAGACCTAGTCTTGACCCAGTTTAAGGACTATATCTGCCATTAGCATTATCATAGGGCTTTATGAATTTGGAAGTGAACTGCAGCAGTACAAAATGCCTATAATACTAACCTTGGTAAGGTGAACCAAATCTCAGCCTCTGTACTCAGAGTGGGCATTGACTGAAAAACTGAAATAGCCTGGGACTTACTGGTCCTCACAGAGAACATCACTGTTAGAGGACTTCTAGGATCTTTTGAATGTATTTTGCATGGTAAAACCCCCACAGAATGAATTATGTTTGTAAGAGAAAAAGAAAGAAGTGAAGAAAAATTCTACCTTGTTTTTAAATTAGAAGAAAAATAGTCTATGTTTCCTAAGTAGGTTGTCCATACTGAGGACCTCTTTTCTTAGGTCAATGCTCTTTATCTATTGCATCAATACAAACATTTTTCCATTTTCCTGAGACGTGAATTTCTTCTTGTAGTTCAGGTACAGAGACCCATTTATAATGATGTGAAGCCTCTACTCACCCATCTCCTCCACACAGTTTATACCATGGCACATATTGCCATGTGCATACCTCCTACAACACCCAAATTTATTGCAATAGTTTGCTTCTAATTATCCAGACTACTCTACTCTGCCTATTGCACTATGTGTAAGTACAATGAGAGAGATAGGGCATGTGCTGAGAAATCTTGTCTTTAGAACATGTTGAAAAGTAGGTGAAATTCTACATCTCTTCATTCAATCCCTTTAAAGCTTATGGAGGACTTAGAAATGAGTAGCCCTGTGCTCAGCCTTCTAGTACGATTAATGCTTATATTTTGTGCTGCATCTTCAGTGAGGAAAGTGTTCTAGCAACATCTCAAAGCTAAAGATTGTACCACTCTTATTTTTCCGTACATTAAGCCTACACGTTAGATTGCACACTCAACTGCAGGAACAAGACAGCTGAAAAGACTTTCCTCAGCCACAGGTGTAGTTCTACCAATAATTTATAATTACAGTTTGGTTTCCAAAGCATGCCCAAGTCCATGCTTATGATCCAGTACAGAAGCACAGTCGTTGCTCCAGGCCTGAAGCTTGCCTTGTAAATGAATAGGGAAGAGGGGGAAGAAAAGTCAAAATGTACAAAAAGAGAGATAAGTTCACTTGAAACAACGTGTTGCTTTGTAGATTTGTTGGAAATTCTTTTTTATTTAAAAGTAGTCAATCGTAAAGACACGGCAAGAGACAGGGAGAGGACAAACTAATGAACAAAAACAAAAAAAAGAAAAAATTGTTAAGGTAGCAGACAGCTGATGAAAAGACTGCATGACAAGTACTGGAAGTTGGAGACAATACTGATCACAACACTACAGAAAAAATGCAGCTTATTCTAGAGGAAATATTGTCAGAATCTGCTGGCAGCAGTGCTCAGGCTTCTCTGCCAACTTCACTCTATGGGGGATTTGTTAAAACTAACAAAACAACAACAACAATAAAAAGCCCAACAAAAAAACAATAAAGAGGAAAACTCTAAATGTCATACTGAGTTGCGCAGTTTACATTAAAACCTTAAATTGTGTGACTTTATCCCTAAGCTTTCTTTTACTGACAAAATGTCATCATCTGATTTAGTACTTCATAGCAGAAGCTTTAACCTACCAGCTCCTTGTGATAGTCAAAACAGTACAAAGACAACAGAAACTCAAGTGTTGAGCAGTCACAAAGCTGCACCTCTTTTACACCCACTGAGGGAAGCCCACACCCTCTTGCATTTGTATAGTGAAAAAAAGGGACACAGGAAAGAATTTGCCCTATGGGTCCTAATGCATTCCATGTTGCTATTCCTCCATTAGACTTCCTCATTTTCAGCCAGAGGCTAGTTCAGCCTCTCCAGAATTTTTGTGGAGTCCTGTAGACTGAAAGCATGCCTGCCTTTTTACGAGTGCTTCTGATTTTGCATCAGTACAATCACATTAGAGGGAAAACACATGGGAGAATCAAATCCAATAAATGAAATAGAAAATCCCTTTGGATGATTGGTTCAGACCAATGTTAAAAGAATATTTTGTGTGCATGGCAGGTTCTTTGCCAGTCTCAAGTAGTCATTTGGATTCACTTCATTATAGGCTCTGCAGTACCTTAGGAGAGAGAAATAGAGCATGAGACAGAGTAATAATAACCCTTGAACAATGAAGTCTTTCTCCTAGCAGAACTTCAAATAACTCAGACAACTGTCTTTTAATCAAATATACAAGTACCAGTGTAACTGAATTCAGTAAAGCTAGCATCCTTGAGGAATTAAAAAAACCACACAGGAATGCAATGGAGTCAGTGCAAGAGAAAATGAAGGCAGTACTACGTCATGGAGAAGCATGAATACCAACTTGACAGCAGAATAGACACAACCTGTAAAGATGGCCTGATCTTTTCCTTTGTAAGTCAGTAGGACTTTCCCCACTGACTTTAGTGAGAGAGAAAACAGGCTGTTATTCAAGAGCCCTGCTTCTCTCCACCAGTCTAGTTTTCGTTCTCTACTTCTCCACTTTGATTTTCTGACCTGTGTTGTCCCTTTCATCCTGGAGGGTTCTCCAGTTGCATCTTTTCTGTTATGAATTTTTCTCTTCTGCTAGAGTTTTTTCATTTGTTCCTTTTCTGACACTGATATTTTGAATAACCAAAATAAACATTGCATATCAAGAGCAGGTGAATAGGTAAATCTCAGTTATGATCAAAGGACAAAAACAGTTTATGAAAAGTAGGATGAAAAAATGAAAGCAGAGTTTAAACTCCTAACATACATGTGAATTCACATTTGTCCTTTCTACTCTAAGTGGGTGAAGCACTTATTAATTGGGTTTACCACTAGGCTTTTTTCCCAGATATGCGTTCCTACACAGTACTTTAGGTTCTGATCTCAATACAGTAAAATTATTTACTAGTGCTGAATTTCAAGATTATAAATGGTAGAGATGGCCCAAGTACCGCATATGTCTCCATTAAAATGTTGCTTCAGCTGCACCAAAAAAAAAAAAAAAAAAAAAAATCTGTGCAAGCATAGATTTATTTCAGATATGTTTTTTATAACCAATTTCACTTCAAAATTTGATCATTATTTGTAGAATTTTTTAAAAAATGGTTAATGAAATATTTTGGTTTTATGGGTTTGTTTTTTTTACTAAGAATAGACTTCAGTAAATACTTTGATAGCTGTTTGTATAACCATTGATTGACATGTCATCCATAGTTTCAGAGAAATGAAAATGAAACCAATTTGAAATTTGTTGAATGAAAACTGTTCAAAGCTTGCTATCAATATTTAATTTTCCCTTCCAATGTCTTTAATGAACATTTCAATTGACTTTGGTAGAACTGTTCCTATTCTTGAACCTAGGCATGTTCTTAAATACCTTATTTATTGAGCGTGGTGTGGGCTGTTTCTTTTTTGTTGGTGTTGATTTTCATGTTTGGATTTTTTTAATCTTGTACCCTCATCTCAGCAACAGGATTCATCTACCATTAGCCATCTCAAAGTTACATGTCTAGTCCAAAATAGTAATCTCTTCTTCTGTGGTCATTGGAGAAAGATGCCTATCTCAGTAAGGTAATTCCATCCACCCAAAGATAAGGTGTTTGCAACTGGTGAGATGAATTGCCCTCCAAAGGCACTGTGTTTTCTTTTACTGTAAAGGAAAAAGAAATAGCTACTATGACTAGAATCTTAAAGGATAGACAGCAGTGGTTTTGAATGATGAGACTATTGCTATATATTAACAACTGTTTAATTTCTGCTACTGTTCTGAATTTCGGTGGCTAGCCTTCCTGAAAAGAAGGAAGCATCTCACAGGAAGAAATCAAAGAAGTAGCTATTGAACTATATGTATTGAGCTTAATACTTTTAGTTCTTTTGCAATTGATTATCCTGCCTTGATAATTCCTTAGGACTTTTCCTCCTTCTCCCTTCTCTCACCCTTCTTATCAACAGCTATTCTATTCTATATTAGCCTGATTCCACTAAACTTATGAATGAACTTAAATTTGAACTCCTATTCCTTAAATGCCTCATGAAGCAGAAAAAATCTATTCCTTAAATGCCTCATGAAGCAGAAAAAAATTTATGTTCCTGCTAAGTGCAGACTAAATCAGAACTGCTTGCATTTTTTAAAAAATATTTAAAATATTTGTTTTCAAAAAAAAAATCATAGTGAAGAGATTTATTTCCTTCTCTGGTACTCAACAGGTTATATTATCCACTTTCTATCCTACATGTGATAAGCCAATTTGCTAGTTAGATGTTTTCAAATTGTACCAAAAGGTATCACTAAAAATTTTTTTTAATTTTTTTTTTCATAAAAAGTATGGTGGCAAGAGATTTATCTTTTTATCAGCACTGTAGAGCACCAAAAGAAAATAAGATCTTACAAGGCCTGGAGAGAAGCAAGATAGCAATGCAGGAATGGCCTGGAGCTCTTTCTTACAACTATTTGATCTTTGAGATGTAAAGGTAATATTGCCTGATGAACTTGTAATTCTCTTTTTATACTACATATCCGTAGTTACTTCTGAAATTTAGGTAGCATGGGGACCTTGGGCTGTATTTCCTGCTGGCATAAACTGGCAACACTTGAATGGCTGAAACAGAATTCCCCTGCCTATTGGATAAATTGCTTATTGACACTGTCTTCTGTGGTATAATGCAGCATGTCTTGACAATTTGCAAATTCATTACTACTTTTGGAAAATTTACTCCAGAGATCTTTAATGACTTTTTTTCAACTAAATGTTTTTTTAATTGGCTTCATACACTGAGCATGTTTCTCAGTTCAGGACAACTTGGAGGGGAGGAGACCTTCAGCAGAAGTCTCCTCCCTCAGATTCAATACCCCTGGTTTCTCCAATGCAGAGAGAGAGACCAAAGAAGCACAGATGTAAGTGGAAAAATAACTCCTTGCCAAGAAGAATGCTAATAACAATACTGATAAAAGTGGGTTAAACCAGCTGATGAGGAGAAACAAAGCCCTGCCCACTGCACCAAATCAAGATGGTAGCCAAGCCTTTTCCTCCTCCTGGAAAAAGCACACACAGCCACAAGACAGAGACAAGACAGACAGCCTTCCATGTGGTTCATCTCCCCCATATCTGGAAAACCTGGCAGGAATGGTTGAAAACTCAGTGCTGGCAGGAAAAGGCCAATAGCTGGGATTTGACACCAGCAGATGTCTGCTGGAGTGAGGCTGCGGTGCTGGTGTAGGCAGTTGGAGCAGGGCTGTCGAGCCCCCAGGTGACTGGAAGGACCCACAAGGCACACATTGGATCCAACAAGGAGACTGGTTGTTGCAACTCTGATGGTTGAAGTGGTGGTTGTAGTCCTGTCAAAGTGGTGGTTGCAGCCTAGAACCATTAAGGTGGTGGTGAAAGGCCTGGATGGCTGAGGAAAGCTCTGAAACTCAGAGTAACACACACTCAAGTTCAGATGGGAATGCCTCTAGTGCCTCCCCTGGGATGAGGAGTTTTACACTGGATGATGTAATACTGTGAGTCACCTGATACTCCAGGAGTTTTTTGACACCTTCTAGGGTGTTGCAGCTGTCTCTTAAGTCAATGCAGCTTAGTCCACTGTGGCTCATCAACAAGAGATGAACACCTTCAGGTTGGGTGTGAATGTTCTGGGGAGTTATCACAGATGACTTGTCTTTGTAAGGAAAAAAAAAAAACACTACTCTGTCTTGCCAGATTTACCTCTTTCCTTATTTTGTTTAACACCAGCTTGTAGCCTGAGGTGTCAGATGTGCCTTCAGCACCTGCCCTGGGTGGCCACGCTGCACATTGTCAGCAAAGCTGATTGAGTTTTTAGCACCAATAGTCCAGTCCTCTTAGAGCACCTGGGTGGTCTCTGCAGGTGCCCGAATGTTTGAGCCATTAATCACTAGCAGTTCAGTATCTTTAAAGAAGGCAAAATGCCAAAAAGACATATTAGGAGAAAAGAGGAGGTGGACACCAGAATTTTTGTGTAACCCATGTGGGCCTGAAAATATTTGTGGGATATTGATGACAAGACTTTCTTTGTGATATCTTTGCAGGAGATAACCTAACACTTCTTTACAATACATTCAATCTATACAGTGAAGAGAAGTGAAAATTGGAATGATTACGTAAGGTTCTTTAAATTGCTAAATTCTCTTAAGAAAATATAGCCAAAACATTCCTATACAACCCCATTCCTGTATTCACATGTACTTCATAACGATTGTCTAAGGGGTCCCATATGTATGTAATTATTTTAATTCATTATGTAATAAATACCCTTTCTTTTTTTTTCTTTTTTCTTTTTTTTACAGAAGTTGAATTGGCAGTCTTCTCTGGGCTTGGACTATGAGATGCATATCACATTTTGGTTGTCTCATTTTAAAAGATGTTGTAAAAATACGTGTTCTTATACTACCCACAGGTGTCATGTTTACTTTTTAACTCATAGTGATCTTCCTTTAGATATTTAATAGCAGAGAAATGCATTCTTTAAAGTAAATATATAGTAATTTTTCTAAATATGGATTCCTTCCTAGTTCTCTATCTTCTCTGTGGTTAACTACCTGTTAGTTTTTCTTAGTCTGACAATGAGAATGCTTTATTTAATATATACCTAATACAATACCCTTCTCCGGGGACACCCCCTTGTCGCAGGGGAGAAGCTTGCGTGCCCTCATGAGGTTGAGAGCTATGCTGGAGGTGGTTTGTGCCGCCGGTAGGGTCTCCCATGCCAGACAGGTCTCAGTTGAAGGGTCAGACAAAGTGTGTCCACGGGCAGGATGGGCTCACTAGCCGTCTGGCAACCATCCTAGGAGAAGGACAACTCCAACCCCAAACCCGGGCAGATGGAGCTCGTTTAGCCCTGTAAGGCCATCCATCTAAGAGAAGGATACTCTAACCAAACCTACATCCTGAGGTATTCGCTGTCACTGTCCAAGCTTGCTAGGCCGTGGTAGATGAACCTTAGGAGTAAAGGGTGGGGCCAGTTCTGCACACGCTGTGCCTCACCTAAAAAATCCATTGCGCAGGCTTGAAGGGTTCACCCACATTGCAAAGCCCTGTAGCGACAGGTGAGGGTCGAAAACGGCAGGTGATAGGAAGCAGCTGGAAGCCGCAGACCCAACCCTGCATGCAGGCGGTTCAGGATATGGGTCATTAGAGTCTTAACCCTGGAGATGACAGTCTCTTGCGGCAACATCCTGAATGACCAAGCAGCCTTTTCTAGGGACAGCACTGCTTGCTCCACACAGAGAGAGGCCTAGCAAAGGTGGCCTAAACAAAGCTCATCTCCACACCTAGTTGGATAACCGCGGCCAACCGGCATCTTCCATGTGGTCAAACAAAAACAAAGAGATTTCAAAGGCATACACCTGCCTGCAGAGGTGTGCTCAAACTAACACTCGCATGTTGGAACATCAGAACCATGCTTGATACTGGGGATAGTGGACGTCCTGAGCGTTGTTCTGCTCTAATTGCCCACGAACTGTCGCGGCTCAACATTGACATTGCTGCTCTCAGTGAAGTTCGTCTTCATGAGGAAGGCAGCCTTAAAGAACATGGTGCTGGCTACACACTCTACTGGTCAGGCAAACCCAAAACCGAAAGACACCTTTCAGGAGTTGGCTTCATGATTAAAAACTCCATTGCCTCCAAACTTGAAAATCTGCTGACAGGTCACTCCGATCGCATTATGTCCTTACTCCTCCCTCTACACAACAAGCAACATGTTGTTCTTTTTAGCGTATATGCCCCAACTCTCCAAGCTGACCCAGCGGAAAAAGACAAATTCTACACAGACCTGCGCCGCCTCACCCAAAATGTTCCTGCAGATGATAAGATCATAATCCTTGGTGACTTCAACGCCAGAGTAGGTAAGAATTCTGAAGCCTGGAAAGGAGTCCTGGGCAAGCATGGCGTTGGAAACTGCAATGACAACGGACGCCTCCTGCTAGAGTTTTGCGCAGAACGGGAGCTCACCATCACCAACACTATCTTTCAACAGAAAGACAGCCTGAAGACAACCTGGATGCATCCTCGATCCAAGCACTGGCACCTCATTGACTATATCTTAGTACAACAGAGAAATGTCAGTAATGTCCGTCATACTCGAGTGATGCCGAGTGCAGAATGTCAAACAGACCACCGCCTTGTGCGCTGCAAAATTAACCTCCACTTCAAGCCCAAACCTAAGAGAGGTGGCATTCCAAGGAGGAGGCTCCAAGTCAGCAATCTTCAAACAGCCACAGTGAGAGGCACCTTCCAGGGCAACCTTCAAACTAGACTTAAGGGTAATCCCATAGATCCGTCTCCTGAAGCGCTTTGGCAACATATTAAAAGTTGCATCCTGCAGTCCTCTGAAGAGTCCCTAGGGTTCTCCTCCAAGAAAAACAAAGACTGGTTTGATGAGAACAACCAAGAGATCCAGGAATTGCTGAAGAAGAAGAGAACTGCTCACCAAGGACACCTTGCTCAGCCATCTTACCATATGATAAAAGCCGCATTTCGTCTTGCATGCAGTAAGCTCCAACAGAAACTTCGGACATCCAGAACAAATGGTGGCTCGACCTAGCAGAAAAGACACAACTATGCGCAGATTTGGGTGACCAAAGAGGATTCTATGAGGCCCTGAAA
Organism: Pithys albifrons albifrons; assembly: GCF_047495875.1. NCBI lineage: Eukaryota > Metazoa > Chordata > Aves > Passeriformes > Thamnophilidae > Pithys > Pithys albifrons. The sequence goes on from NC_092459.1 coordinate 37,995,350, forward strand.
GCAGTGTACGGACCCACACACCAGGTTCAAAGCCCCCTACTCAGTGCAGATGGTCAAATGCTTCTAACAGATAAAACCTCCATCCTGAACTGATGGTCTGAGCACTTTCAGACTCTCTTCAGTGCCAACCGTGTAGTCCAAGGCTCAGCAATTCAGCACATTACACAACAACCGGTGAAACATGAATTGGATGCAGCCCGTACTATGGGAGAGATAGTCAAGGCCATACAACAGGTGAAAACTGGCAAGGCAGCTGGGGTTGATGGAATTCCACCTGAAATCTGGAAGCATGGAGGTCAAGCACTCCATGCCAAATTCCACGAGCTTGTTGTGCGTTGCTGGGAACAAGGGGAACTACCACCAGATCTCCGTGATGCAGTCATCATCACCCTGTACAAGAAGAAAGGAGAAAAATCAGACTGCTCAATTACCGAGGTATTACTTTGCTCTCCATTGGTGGTAAAATCCTTGCAAAAATACTTCTGAACAGATTAGTACCCACTATTGCAGAAGATCTTCTACCTGAAAACCAATGTGGTTTCAGAGCCAATAGGAGCACCACAGACATGGTGTTTGTTCTCAGACAACTGCAAGAGAAGTGTAGGGAACAGAACAAAGGTCTCTATGTAACCTTCGTTGACCTCACCAAAGCTTTCAACACTGTGAGCAGAAAAGGCCTGTGGCAGATCTTGGAATGTTTAGAATGTCCCACCCCAGGTTCCTCAAAATGATCATCCTGCTACATGAGGATCAGCGTGGACAAGTCAGATATGGCGATGCACTCTCTGAGCCCTTTCCAATAACCAATGGTGTGAAACAAGGTTGCGTTCTTGCACCAATTCTATTCACAATCTTCTTCAGCATGATGCTCCAAAGAGCCACAGCAGACCTCGATGAAGAAAACGGCATCTACTTCCGATATCGCACCGATGGAAGCCTCTTCAACCTAAGGCGACTGAAGGCCCACACCAAGACCCTGAATCACCTTGTCCGTGAGCTGCTTTTTGCTGATGATGCTGCCCTCGTTGCTCACACAGAAGCAGCTCTGCAGCGCTTAACATCCTGTTTTGCAGAGGCTGCTGAGCTTTTTGGGCTGGAAGTCAGCCTGAAGAAGATGGAAGTTCTCTACCAACCTGCGCCTCAAGAAGTCATCCATCATCCTCACATCACCATAGGCAATTCAGAGCTTAAGTCAGTCCAGCAGTTCATCTATCTGGGAAGTATCATTTCCTCAGACGGTAAGATTGACAAAGAGATAGACAACAGGCTAGCAAAGGCATACAAAGCCTTCGGAAAACTCCATAAAAGAGTCTGGTCCAATAAACACCGGAAGAAAAGTACAAAGATTAGTGTCTACAGAGCCATTGTACTGTCTACTCTTTTATATGGGTCTGAATCATGGGTCATCTACTGCCACCACCTGCGCCTTCTCGAATGCTTCCATCAGCGCTGCCTCCGTTCAATCCTAAACATCTACTGGTCTGATTACGTTCTTGAACAGGCAGGGGTCACCAGTATCGAGGCCACGCTGATGAGAACACAGCTGCGCTGGGCAGGGCACATCTCCAGGATGGAGGATCACCGCCTCCCAAAGATTGTGCTCTATGGTGAACTCGCCACCGGCTGCCGCAAGAGAGGAGCCCCGAAGAAGAGATACAAGGACTCCCTGAAACAACACCTCAGCCTTGGCCATATTGACTGCCACCACTGGTCCACTCTGGCCTCCAATCAGGATTCATGGAGACACACCATTCACGACGCTGCTGCTTCCTTTGAGAATGCAGGGAGAGTCAGTCTTGAGGAGAAAAGACAACGCAGAAAGAACCGTTCCTTGCCAATGTCACCTAGGGAGACGTTCCGCTGTGCCTTTTGTGACTGGACCTGCCTATCCCGTATCGGCCTTTTTAGCCACCAGCACGCTTGCAGGAAGCGTGGGTAGTGCCCTTCTCAAATCTTTGTTCACGAAGCCTAGCCATGATGATGATGAATACCATGCCAAGAAATATTTTCTGTAGTGTTCTGGTCACTGCCATAAGATTTCTCCAGTCTGATTTGTTACGCTATTTATAGAGAAGGTTACCAATAGTGAGAAGGAATTGGAGCTTTTGAGGATGCTTGAATAGATATATAGCATTTAGGGATTTGAGGAAAACATTCTATCAACAAAGTTTTTCCACCAGCATTCACGTTGTGGCCGGGGAGCTCAGGTATGTGAGATTCAGCTTGGTTAGGAGGTGCAGAATTACACAACATAGGATTTAAAGGGACTTGAGAGCTATCTCCATTCAGAAACTGGTGTACTTGCCATTTACAGTGAGGAAAGAGAGAGAAAAGAAAGTCACAATCCATTTAGGCATAGTTTTAGTAAATTATGAAGGGATAGCTGTGCAGCTACCCTTTGGTCAGTCCACTAGTACATCTCTTCCTGCAGGCAAATTCCCATAGTCTTTTCTAGACCTTTAGCTATTGAAACAGGCCTTTTTAGTAAATTGAGATCTGATCCACTTTCACCCTATCTTTAAGGCAAAGTAAACCACTCATATCAGCAGTCATACAATGTACATACTCAAGTATCAATAAAAACAAGAAAAAATAGACTTTTTAGAAAAAGGTAAGCAGTCTCACACATACATATCATGTTTTTATGTATTTTCACTCCTTTACTTTGAAACTATAAGAACTATAAACAGCCAAGCATATGTATCTCATGTTTTTAATTTTATTTATAATTATGAAATCTATAGTTTTACCTCAAGTCAAACAAAAAGAAAAGTGATTAGTGCTTTGAAGACAATTCATAATTTTGCACTCAAAACCAGGCATTGAATGGAAACTGGTATCCAAATATCTGGAAAAATTCTCTAAGAATGTATCAGACCAGAATGCAAATTATAGGGGACTTAATCCTGTGAGATACTTAATAATTTCATTTTCCTTTTACAGTCCTGGGAGTGGGTGGGGAAGAGCTTGAGAGAAATAACACCTTTCCTGACTGAGTGCAAGATGAATTAGTGCAATATAACCAGTGTCACGTCTTATTGCTTAATTGACTACCTCCAGGTATAATATAGCTGTCTTTATCACAGAAAAATCATTTTGATTTATTTGATTCTTTGTATATCATAAGGAAGCATGCATGAGGTTATTAATGTCTTGCATAGCTGTGATATTTTCCAGGGGCACAGATAATGCATTTCATCATATGCAGTACTGGCCTATTACAACTGGTACCCTGAAATTTTGTATTTTTATTAGTTCTATTTTATTATAGCATTTTTTTCTCACATTACCTGCTTGGCATGTAAGAGTTGAGTAGTGCTTACGGCCTAAAGGAGTCTACTGTAAATATTGCTGAACTTTAGTTGGAACAGAGCATTTGGAAATATTGACTATAATATAAATGCAGATTATAACAATTCAATTTATTGCTAATTTATTATAAGCAATTGAATTGTTAATTGTTCTCTTTGGCTCATAAACCTCAAGGTCTAACTGTGAGAGTTTAAGTGGCCAGGCCATGCTCTTTAAATAAATATCTCTCTGTCACATAAAAAAATGAATGCATCAAGTGAATATAATCTTTTTCTGCACCTTTTCCTAAATCTTCTGGAGCTGCTAGAAAACAAGGCAGAATGTTTAAAAGCACAGATTTTAAAATAGAATAAAGCAGTCTTCAGACAAAAGAAGTTTGCACAAAATTCAGTTGATATGATGAGTGTAAGACATCTTGATAGGGCAGTTAAAGGTCATGTTTGACTTTTCCAGTAAAGGGTCAGTAACTTTATTTAAACAGTTTAAATACTTTATAGAAACAGGTGTTCAGACTTGAATTCCTAGATCTGATTTTTCCCTTGCAGACTTCTGGGTTTAATTTTCTTTTTGAAAATCAAAGTTTCCAGTGAAATTCAAACTTTTAGACATATTTTCTGGAAAACAGGCTGTTTACTCCAACCATACTAGTCATGCTGTTAATGATTGCACTCTCATTTCTTCTCACAATTATTTAATGATTTTTCACAATTATCCCCATGCATTGAGAAGGTTAATTAAATTCCTCTCTACACACTGGAAGAAGTTCCAAGTGAAAATCTCCTTAATGCCATCCAAAAGCAAGCAACATACAGTGTGTAATGTGTTACATCCATCATGTAGAAAGGCATGCAGCATTATTCAGGATAAGCAACTCAAATATGTTTTGCTGCTGTGGTTACTTGCTACCGCCTATAACTCCCAGTGAAGATATGCCTACACCCCAGCCCTGGGAGTGTTCAAGGCCAGGCTGGATAGAGCTTTGAGCAGCCTAGTTAAGGTGAAAGTGTCCCTGCCCATGGTGTGGGAGGTTGGAACTAGGTGGTATTTAAGGTCCCTTCCAACCCAAACCATTCTATGATTCTATGATTCTATGACATGATTTTCACTGTTTTGCTATTTCAGTGCAATCAGTTATATTTCATATCAGTGTGAAAGACAGGAGAACTGGGCTACTAGCATCTTAGGCAGACATGTCACAATTTAGACATGACTATTTCACTTTATTTATTCCTTCTCACTTCAGGGCCTCAATATTGTATGTTTTGAACATGGTATTACTGCCTACTGACTTTCTCCTACCTGAAGTCCTGTGTCAGTTGTATCTGGCTGGTGAAAACATACAAGGCTCAGCCCACAAACCCGTGGATGTTGAAGTAGCTCTAAGCAATGTTTCCATCTAAAGATGCTTTTCATTCTAACCACCTACTGTTTGACAGGGCACATGTCACATTACCTGAGATAAAGGGCATGCTAAGTCAAATATTTGATATGTTCATGTCATGATAATACATTCATCCCCATCTCTTCATAATAGCATAACAAAGTTGTTTTCCACTAAGTATTTTGGTAATTTATGAGAACTGCTTTGGAGGAAAGCTACCTGCAGATAATTCTGAAAGGTCAGTATTGTACAGAATACTTTTACATTTACCAGGAGACTGTCACTTTACAATCTGTTGATATATCAGTAATAATCTTTGAATGAGAGTAAAGGATGGACTGAAACTACTGGAAAAAAGTTTTCAGGAATAAAATTTCAGATTTTACCTAGAAAATCTGCTTTCATTTTGGTTGTGAACTTGTCTGGCAATACTTGAGACACTGAACTTTCTGAAGTGATTTCAGACAGACTCTTGGAGGACAATGAAAGAATTCTGGGGTTTAATTATTTTTGTTCTCATGGACTACAAAAAAAAAAAAAGAAAAGAAAAAAAAGGCCAAAAGTATACTTATGGAAAAACCCATTGAATATGGAGCAACAAAAAATTACAAAACAGCCTTTACAGCAAGAAACATAGCAAAATGTAGTCCATAATTATTCTTTCAGTGATTTACAACTACTGGTAGAAGTTATTATAGCGTAACTTGTACTGGAAGAACACTAGACTGGTATTGAATAATAGTAATTTCTGAAAGAGAAGAATTGCTGTAGTAAAGTGAAATACTGATAAGGGGTTGCATACAATCCACAGACCATTTAAGGCTCACTAACCCACTGAAGTATGAAGTCTTGAAACTTAAAAACATTCTGCTGCTTTTAGCTACATTTCTTGAGGAAATAACTTTTCAGTTATCTAACAAGCCTCCACCCAGCCATTAGACATCGTTAGAAACAATTAATATACTCATTTTAATTTCTACTTCTAATTTTTCCAAGAAAAAATAAAAATAAAAGGAAAACATGGGGAAGAAATCCCAAACAATACAACAGAGATCTTTTATTTTAAAAAGAGGTAGGAGGTGGGATTGTTTTTAAGAAAATTTAGGAAATATTTTCCAATTTCCTTGCCACAGATCTTTAATTTCAGTCATTTTCTCTAATGAAAAATCATCAAACTTATGGAGAAAAAAATATAATTCTCTCTGAATGCCTTAATAATTCTAAGGGCCTAAAATAACATCAGATAGATTTAAATCTACAGAACTAAATTTCAGTGCAAAAATGCAAGCCCAGATTGAGTGAATGATCTGCTACACTGCAGTGGACTTAAGGATACTTTTCCATTTCTAGGTAGATTGTAATGGAAGCTGTTAAGTAGCCTTGGTCAAAATGGCTCTTCCTTGGCCTACCCCATTAGGAATACTATCAGTGCTGGCAACCACTCTGATATATGCTGAGCTGGGCATGCATATTGATGGAGCTGTGAGACCTTTGAGAGTAAACTCTGGTTATTTTAGTTTTCTTTGTTCTTTCTTTCTTTCTTTGCCCAGCATTTGTGCTTGCCAACAAGGTGTTTATCAGGAAAAAATCAGGTAGACTACATTTAAATGCTTATTGTTCATCTGTTTTTCTTCCAAGAAGATTACACGTTCACATGATTGCTGGTGTATAAATTTGGGCTTTCTTGTTCCTATCAAGATCTCTGCAACTAGAGCCATGAGAAAAAATATTCAGCTGCCAGAAAAAATGGAGAACATTGTTCTGTCAGAGTTTTGAGAACTGGGAATTGGTTTTAAAAATACTGAGAGCACACTCTCTTTTATTTATTCCCTTAGACAAGCATATTAAATACATCTAATTTATCAGACGAAGTAGGTCCCAGTTAGTATCAAATTGTTTGTCATATACAAAGCACTACAACCACCAGAGAGCTGGGATGATTCAGATGTATGTGGAGAGTTCACACAAGAGTCTCTGTATCTTAGTAGGCCATGTTACCTCTCTGATTAATTCATTTTGATAACCATGGAAGAGAATAAACCAATCCCAAACAAAAAGATAAATTGATGCTATGTGCTATTAACACGTGCAGCAGGTAAGATAGATTACTGAATCTGCTTTCTTATTTTTATTTTTTTCCACAACTTTCTCATTTTATACTTCCCCTGTAATTTCTGTGTGGAAATGACTTTCTTGTTTCCTCCATAAATATGAGTGGACTCCAAGATGCTTTATCAAAGCCTGCAGGTACTACCAATAAAATAGGATCTATTCTAGTACAGATTCTGTTAGCCTGAAACCTTCAGTCAACGATGTGACAGGCAGTCCAGAAGCTTTGCAACCTTGTAGCTTTCCCACTGCTTCTGGTAATAAATCCTGTTACTTCAAACCCCTGGAGTCCCCACAAAAAGTCGGACTACTCAAGTTTCATACAGGGAGGGAAGGGGATGGGAGGGAAAAATGCCTTTGACTCTCAGTCCAGCTGGAATATTTTTTTCCATTTTAAAATATTTCAGAGTCTTTTTATCCATTATCATAACAGTCTGCTAGTCTCTACTTCAGAAAGAAAATACTTATGTCAATGGGATTTAGTCCCTTAAGATATTCAGCCAGCTGGCCACTTTTGAAACTTAGTCCCTTGTCCAGACCAGCAGGCAACATTTTTAAGCTAAAATCAACAGAATCAGGATGCATGAAATAGTCATAATCTCAAGTTTTTTCATTTTTTCCCCCCAACATTTTATTCCAAACTTCAAGTAGTAATAGGAGAGAATAATGTAAATCTGTATTCATTAAGACTATCATTTCTATGTATCGATAATCACAAGAAAATGAATATTTTCATTCATTTCTGATTACAAGTGGAAAACTCGAGGTCTAAACACATTGCTTTTACATTGGTACAATACTTTCTGTGAAGAATGTGCTGTGAGCAAAACTTCGTATAGTGAGGCTCTGTGGAGATTTAGGCATCATTACAGATTAGAGAATGAAGATATGCCCTGGATACTGTTTTCAGTTTTGATCCAATCATTACAGAAAGCCTGAAAACTGAGTGACTATAAAAGATGTACAAAACAGCAATGACCAGGTAGTGGTGAGTGAATGGACTGTATATTCTCTGTAATAAGAGATTAAGAATTTAGGAGAATTCAGACCAGGAAATGGCAAACAAAAAAACCAAAAACAACAGAAAAATGTATGCCAGGCATTCTAGGATACTTATTTCCATAAAATAGATAATGGATGTTAGTCAGATGTTTAAAACCAACACTTTTAAGACCACTATTGTTATTCTTGTAAGAGATAATGAACCAAAGGAACTCACACATAATATATTGCAGAGTTTCCAATGTAAGTATAAAATAGGATTAACTTTTTGTAAGATTCAAAATTGCACAACATTAAAAGCTCTCCATCTTTATGTACCAGGACATCAGCTCGTGACCAACTGGTGGCAGGGCAAAAGTTCTCAACTGTCAATGGCAAGAAACAAATGTCTGGGGACCGAGATGGGGACACGCTCCCAAGATAACTCACATACACACAGTTTGGGAGAACATATCAAAAGCATTTTATTTCTGGCTGGGGTCCTGATAGGGACGGGATTTGGAGGGGATTGGACAGCACATCTGGGGGCAGGGTTAGGAAGGCAGCAATGGCAGAGGCTAGGGGAAGGAGCATGGAGGATGTGCTGAGTCCGACATTTCCTCTTTTTCTGTTTTCTATGTGAAGGTATCAGACTATAAATAATAAAATAACATAAAAATTTTTTTGAAAAGAGGAAAAAACTTTTTAACATAAAACCAAACTTTTTGTTTCAGGAACTGGTGCAGAAGCCAAAGCAGGATGACGAGGCTCTCATGTTGACAGTCCAGACTGAAAAACACATACTCAAAACAGTGGTCAAAATAAATAATAACACAAACACAACAAACATAGTACCAGGAAAAACAAAGAAAAGGTTTAAGCTTATGTAGGTGCTGGGCTGCAACTGAGGGATCCAGTGGCTGAAGCCCACCTGACAGCAGCCCTGGGAAATAGAGGCTTTCCCCCATTATCAAATAAAGACCGGCAACTGTGTGACCAGTGAAAACCTTTTTGACATTTTGAGCATTGGCTAGATGGTGTCAAAAGTGTTTTCTTTTTAAGATGTGGGCACTGTCTCTTTAAATGGCCAGCTTCTTTGCAATGGTAATATGCTGGTTTGAAAGTAAACTGACAGGAAAAATGGACCCACCACAAGAGAGATTATAAGTCAGAGTAACAAATTAATAAAAGACATTACAATAAATACACTGACACAAAGAGAAATTGCTTTCAACTCACAAAACCTAGCAATATAACCCAGTGTCCTGGGGCACAAACGCAAAGGGGTTTGTTAGCCCTTGTGCTGAGACCCAGGTGGTTTCCCCCTAGTCCAAAGCAAAAGGAAGTGAAGAACCTGTTGGTGCAGGTGATGGCTGTAGTCTGGTCAAGAGTAGTGGTCTCCTCCTGTCAAGGTCCTGCTACTCCTCTGGATCCAACAAGTGGTTCCGAGGTCTTTTTACCCCCTGCTTATGTACTCTCATGGAGCACCCAGTGCCTCCCCCAGGGCGGGGACTCACACAATGGGTGATTAACTTTGTGAGTCATGGGGTATCCCTGAACTGTTGATGGCCCATTGGCAGCCACGCTCCCTCAGGCTGGGTGTGAAGGTGCCAACGACTCCCTGGGCAGCTGCCACAAATAGTCCATTGTTCTTGAGAAATGAATAGAGGGGGTAGAATACACAGCTTTCATCACCCCATCACAGTGATAACTGGTCCCACCTGCTGAACTAGGACAGGTAACATGCAGCCGTTTTTCACAAGGTGGTGTAGCAGTAACTTTGTACTCAGCTCTCAACTTGTTGTTTCCAGTGGTTTAAGATGTTTTCTAAGGCAGGGCCAGCCCCAGAGGGGGCGCGCAGGGTTCAGGTCAGCCCCAGAGCGGCAGCCCCCCTGGAGCCGGGCACTGCCTGGCTGCCGCAAGTTTCTACAGTCCCCGCGCGCCACACGCCACTGGGGAGGGGTCAAATCCAGGCTGCTGCCTCTCCGGAAGTGAGGACTGTCCTTCCCAGAAGAGGAAGAAGTCACGTCACCATAGTCCAAGGAGCTGTCAGAGGTTTCATCCTTCTGGAGGGGGGAGGGGGAATCGGAGCGGCTGCGCGGCGGGCAGGGGGGTGGGGGTGTTCCTGTCTTAGCTCTGCCGCGGCGCCACAGGGGTGGTGAAAGGGCCAGGGGGTGCAGCGCTGCTTTGGTTTCCTGGGGTCGGGGGCTTCTGGCAAGGAGGGACACACAGCGCCTTCTTGAGGGTCACCACCGATACCACGGCTCCCATGCGCCATGTGGCGTGGTGGCGGGGCGTCATTTTGGTGGGAACGGTAGCCATTTTGGCTTTGTGGGTTTCAGCGGGACAAACCATCCCAGGAGCTTGTGCCAGCTTGAGCCACGTGGGGTGATGGAGAAGGGGTGTTTTCTCTCCCTTTTCTTTCTCCCAAGGGGGATTCTGAGCGGCAACCATGTCTAGTATCTTTCCCTTGCTTTTTTTCTTCATGCAGGATTGTTAAAATAGCTCTCCAAGCTAAGGTGGCTTCAGCAGCTAGCCTTTCGCCAGCCTGAGATGACTGCCAGAGTTTAAAGCCAAGTTTGTTCCAGAGTAATTTTTCATGGGACAGGATAGTTGGTCTTTGCAATCCACTTAGCTAGGGGTTTTAATGAGGCTTTTTTGAGGGGGTGACCACAGCTCAGGATGATGTTTTTAAGCCTGCTGTAGCCTTCTGGCTCTTTTTTAGAGAAATGAGAACCCATTTCAAAAATTTTTGGGGTAGAGAGGGGATAAGGTTGTGCCTCTGACCGTGGACCCACCTGAGCCATGGGTCTATTCTTTTTGCCACTTGCCACTTGATCAGTGGGGTCCCATGGGTACGCATAGCCAGCCTCACTCCGTCATCTGAGCCTGTGGAATCTGGAAAGTCTCCTTCACAGAAGAAATCTTGGTCCAAGCTCCTATTCAGGCGCCATCTCTCAGGACCGAGTTGGGGACATGCTCCCGAGATAACTCACACATAGGTTTGGTGGAGAACATATCAAAAGCGTTTTATTTCCAGCTGGGGTCTGGTTATAAAGGTCCTGATAGGGGCGGAATTTGGAGGGGATTGGACAGTGTCCAATCTGAGGGCAGGGTTAGGAAGGCAGGGATGGCAGAGGCTAGGGGGAAGGAGAATGGAGGATGTGCTGAGTCTGACACAAGTGCTTTCATTTAACTTAATATTCTGTTACCCTATGAAAAACTGGGTATGACAGTAGAATAGTGTTTCTTTGTTCAGCATTTCCTAACAACATACAGATAATTTTTGTGTTACACTTTATGACCTGCAAGCTCTGTCAGCTCACCTGTGAACTGAACTTGAAACCACATTCTCTTGTGATTTGCAATTTGGTTTCTTCAGTGGATAATGAAGTTTCTACCCAAATGGAATATATCAAGATGAGTAGCTGACTTATACTGCATGTTTAAGTACAGCTCATGAGCTTGCATGCAGAGGCATAGACCATGAGATTAGCAGCAAGACTGGGGAGCATGTGATTCTTCCTGAGGGCAGAAAAGATTTACAAACCCTGGTCATTAGCTATGCAAAGATTAAGTAACAAGTGACAATTACAATTCAGAACATTTTTTCAAAGATGGATTGACTGTAGTATTAGGAAAAAAAAGAAGAAAAGAAAAAACTAGTTGTATTATTCTCTCTGATTTGAGGGAAAGACAAGATCACAATAGACTTTATTTCTGTCAGTGTGATAGGTGGTAAGACAGTTATTTACTAGTGTTCCTTATTTCTTGAACTTTAAGGAGGGAGAGAAAAAGATCATTGTAAAGATCTGAAAGTAAATGTCCGGTCTATCTCTCTTCAAGGAATATTAGGAGGTACTGAAACTATGGCCTCCTTTTAGAGGTAGACTTGTAAGCATTTACATTTTTTATCATTATTAATATTAAAATCATAATAATCATCACTATAATTATTAATAATTAGCTAATGCTGCCACAGGAAAATTAGAGCTATCAGTAGTTAGTGTTCGGAGGTAATGTAAAATACAGAGATTTTATTATTTAGCTCATTCAAATATTTGCAGGTCTTATTCAAGTGAAAAGCATAACCACAGAACTGTGTTTCCAGATTTGAGGAATGAAAGTGAAATGAAGCATAGATCTGAGGATTCACCTTTCTAATGCACATTGAAAAAACATGCTGTGTTCCTGATGGTCCCTGGGAAAGCACTGCAGTTTCAGTCTGCTGGACTATATACCTTTCTAACTGCAGTGAACTCATATACACTTCAGATGAGCAGGGAAGTCAGGCACTGAGTTAATATTTTATGTATTCCTGTGTTCTGGGAAAAGAAAAAGGTTTCTTCTGCCCTAGAGAAAACAGTAGAATTCAACCGTGAATGAAAAGCAAAGGAAAAATTGGTTATTAACATTAAGATTTCTTCTTACTCAGTCAGACACTGAGCACAAGGCAGGTCACAGTGAGACAGCTACACAAGAACTTGCGTGGTTTAGACTCCAAGCTACTGCTTCGCATATTGCTGAAGCATGGCATTTTTGTAACATTTCTTGTGTCCTGTGATTTAACTATGCTGGAGATTGCAGCTTAGGACACCACCATACTTCTATTGCTATATAAAGATGTTTTTTCAGTTACATCAGCAAATTATATTCAACAATAAAGACAAATGTAAGAAACCCCTGACCATCCAAGATTTATGTTCCATTTCAGTTGTTATGACTAACTTTAAACACAGAATATAATTGGCCTATTGCCACATCAGCTTCTCTATAGAATCCTGAGCTGTTAAAAACCCATATAACTTCTGCCACAGAAAACTTGTTTCATTAGGGAAGTTAATGGTAAGGCCTACAGATCCCATTCTTTCTCTGATTTCAGCTGTTGAAATCTACACTAAATCAGTAATTGGAAAAAACTGTCACTTTGAAGAGGGATTAACAGAACCTAAGCTGGTCTTTAAGTAGGTTGGTAATGTTTTCCATTTCACTTTTCTTCCTCCAAATTCTTGACATTTTTAAGGCACAACACAGCAGAGGGAAACTGACAGTCAGTTTTGTTCAAAATCTATTCAACAATCCCAGAATTCATTTTTTCTGTTCTGTCTAAGCTGCTTTTAGAACAGTCTGTCAGCTTGCAGTGGTAAAGAATGGCCAAGAAATTCTGTTCTTAGGAGAGGTACAGCTGGAGGAGGCCAAATAACCATCAGGATGACTTTTGTTCGGTAACACTCTTCTGATGGCACATAATCTATGGACATCAAAAGCATGCTGTTGAAGCATATTTTGTTGTCTGTGTAATTTCAGGCTTTTCTTCAGGGGAAAAAAACCCCAACAAAACCAAAACCAAAACCAAAACTGTAGGAGAGGAATTCAACAGTTCCATGTTTGCAAACTATATGGATACCACACTTATTTTCAGGCATCATATTCAATCAATGATAGGAAGCATGTCAGAGAATTAAAACATTTTGGGTGAAACAGAGTTAGCATTTCACATATGATTTTGCTGGCATTTAATTTATAGTACCTACTGATGGATTCTTGCTTCTAAGCAGAAGTTGATGACAGAGTCTTAATAGTGAGACCACCATTCTCAGTAAACTGCAACACAGACAATAATCTTCTTTCTTCATCAATGGGAGAAATTTTAAAAAGTCCTTCTCAGATCAGGTTTTTTTATATTTTCTGGATGGTCCATGTAAGTGCTTCATGACGTTACTATTTCCTTGGCTGCTGGAGACTTCCTCTAGTTCCTCAGACTGCATTGTTATGATTAATACACATCTGAAGATCTTACAGGATTACGATTGCAGTATATGTAGAGAGCACAGAATCCCAACCTTGTGATTACCATTCACATCATAGTAATTTACTTCAAAGGCGTTTTTTTTTTTTTTGGCTATTTTAAGAGAGAGGTTAATTAAAACCCTTGCTAGTCTTCAGAGAATAAGCATCCTTATTTCTTGACATTTAGTAACAAGAGCAAGCTCTCTCTGTTGGCACATACATTTCTAGCACTGGAAAATCCTGCATATTCATGTCAGTCGGCTAAGCAAATAATAGCACAAGCACAGAAAAATGTCTTCAAACCTAGAAAGCTCCCTAGACCACCAACAATATTAGATATCCAAGAGAAAGTAAAGCCTAATGATTTTGAGTCACTGCTAGAAAAATATTTTTAAAACTGATAATGGATCCATATATCTGTAGAAGTGGTATCAATTTTTACTGAAGGGCAGGCTCAGATACATCTATTTGTAAAAGCCATAGCAAGAGATGTATAATATATAAATTATACATTTATCTTTCATTTAAAGTACTGTTTAATTTGTCTTCCCTAATGATTATAACCATGCAACTGATTAATGCCAGTGGCATTGTAGAGAATTCAAAGTAGAATTTACACCTTCAAGTGTAAAGTATGGTTACTTTATTGACCTACTTAGCTAAGCAGTAAATAGAAAGCTTTTTGGTTAGTAGAAACCCTGATTTGCCCTGATTTCCTATAGCTATTTTCTTGTTATTTAAAATTTAGTTGTATTTGATAATATTGAACTGTATTCAGCAATTTGAGATTCAAAGCAATCTTTCTGTGCCACATGCTGGGAACTTGTCTTCCAAAATTTCCATTTGCATTCATTTTGGAACTAGATTTAACCTAGATTTTTTTTTTCAGCTTTAATGATAAGAAAATTTTAGCAATGAACGCCTCAGTGTCTGACCCTTTTAGTGGGTTTGTTCAACATAAAAGGTCTCTCAGCACCTCCAAATGGCATCACAATACTTCTAATTAGTTTCCAACAGTTACCTACTTAATTATAGATGGAGGGTCTTAAATTTATTTTCTTCCTAAATAGCTGTCCCAAACAAGTTTTCCAAACAATGCTCAACTCATCATTTCCTTGAAAATAGTTCCTTGGGGTTTGGGTTTTTTTTTGTTTTGTTTTGTTTTGTTTTTAACCAAGTTGTTTTTAAACAACAGATGTTGAATAAAAATGCCTTTCTTTATAAAATAGGCCAGTCAATAATGCAGTTATTTCAAGAATGATAATCCATATCCCTTTTCAATTTGAATAAATTTAAATCCATATCTTTTTTTCTTACCAGAAAGTAGTATAAGCAGAGTGAGGTAGTGTAGGTACTTTTGTTTAGGTGCTGTAGGAAAGGGAATTCAATATTAGTTAGACCAAAACTCAAAGAAAAGGAAAACATACAGAACGGCAATGAGAGGACAAAGACAAGTGTTAGTCATTCCATCTGAAAAGACTCATGTTTCCTCCCTTCATTCACAGTGACATAGTTTTAACAGAAAAAAACCCAACCCAAACCAAACCAAACAAAAAAACCCCCACAAAAAACCCCAACTTTCAAAATATCCCCTTTACCAGTTTAGAACCATCTCTTGGTCTGAGAGACTATTTTCTGTAGGTTATTTTAAAGAGGCCAGAAATGTTGGCCTGTTTTGTTTTTTTTAATTAGTTTTCTTTTTGGTTTTGCTTTTGTTTGTTTGTTTTTTTGTTTGTGTTTTTTTTAGCTTTAAAATAAAGTATTGTTCATTAATAGGTTCTGCTTTGAGATTAATCCCTCAAGTGAGCATTCAAAACATTTTATGTATGATCACTATATCAAGCCTCTTCGATAACAAGGAGAGAAGACTGGGTATCTGGATCCAGCGAGATGCTTCATTGCTTAACTCTGTCATAACTGAGATCTACAAATAACTGTCATTTATGAAACTTTAGAGTACACCCTGATTAGTAAAGAGTAGACAGCTGCTTTACTGGTGTGCTTAGGACTGTGACCAACCATTCAGGAATCTAAATTTTATTTATGTGCTACTTTAAAGATTGATGTTCCTCTTTCATTGTAAAAGGGAGTTGTGCTCACTTTAGCATCCATCATAGCCATTAGGAACTTGATAGAAAATTTCTCTGCCATTGTCAAGCACTATTGTGTTGCTCAGATGTCCTCTGAAGTCAGTTTTTATTTTCATTATATTTTCCCTGATTATCATTATTACCCTGATTTATCTGGTTCCTATGACTGAGAAATTTCTTGGCACTTAATTATAAGCCTGCATAGCATTAAAAAAGCACAGCGTAGCTTGGATCTGCCTTTTTAATGTACAACATAAAGTAGCATTTTTAGGGTAATATATTACAAGACTTAGTGACAGTTTCACCACTGACTACTTTCCAGACAGAATATAAAATAACTTACTAAACTAGTAAGATATATTTACTATTGAGGCAGCTTCCTTGTTCTCTGTACAGGCATTGTCTCAAGAATTCTAGCACTTTTTGGTGTGTTTTGATTAATAGTTTTTAAGGAATTATCTTAGCCAGCTGATAAACTCATCAGAAAGACCTGTTCTTCCTTAAAAGCTCCATTCTCTAATACTGTAAACTGTTTAAGGTTTTTGGCTTTGGATTGACTGTTTTGTTTGTTTCATTGGCTTGTTTGTTTTTTAATTAAAAATTCATTAGAGTTACACCCTTCATTTCATATTTCTCATTAGCAGCCACAAAAGGGTGCAGCATCCCGTATGCTTTGCAACACTAGAAAAAGTGTCTTTACAGAAAATATGTTCTCAGAAGTCCTAGCACTGCACTTCTGCCCTGCAAGATAATGAAATGGAAGAGAGCAGTTACAGTTCACAAGAAGATATCCAAGGGTGAACATCAGGTATCATCCCAAAAGGCTACTCTTTCAGTACTTTACCTTAATACTACAGGGTGCTTCTGCAAAATTATTTCAGGAATGTGTCTGCTCAGATGCAGGCCAGCACTGGCTCTGAGGCTGGTCAGAGAAGCAGTGGTATGAAGTCCTGATTATTCCTTGGCCTCGTGTGGATTTCCTTCATTCTGTCAAATGGGTTGTGCAGGGATTGAAAAGTGTAAATCTTTAAAAGATATTATCATCCTGTTTAGGTTGCTTAGGCAACCTAACAGCTTTGGTACCCCATATTCTCTGTAGATGCTCAGTTTATTTAATTTTTATTTGCTTGCTTTCTCTCAGCAAAATTCTCTATACCAAGAAGTATTTTCTTTCAGGGGATGACCCTGTAAAGGTATAAGCAGCTAAGTCTTCCTTCTGGCATATATTCCCTGCTAGGCATTTTCTAGTTCATCTTTTCCAGCTAAAGGATATGCAGATGTATATATAATGAAAATTTCAGTGATTAGAATATGTCCTAGGGAGACACAAAAGATGGGTTGAGATACATTCTGTTCTCTGCCTAATGGACATAAGAAGGCAAATTTCTTTTTTTTTCTGTTTGTTTTTTTTCCCAGAAGTTCCAAATAAAATATATCCACAGTAAAGTAGTACATTTATCATAGAATGGATGAAACCTGACTTTCTATTATGGTTTCTTCCTCATATTGTGTTATTCTGCTACACTTAGTTAGACAACATTTTGGCCATTTTCATTTAAGAATTCAAATATTCATACTAATAAATTAAGCAAATGAACTTTCTATTCATTCATCAAACCAGTGTGCGATCACAACTGAATTTCTTAGGCAACCTGAAATATTTTCTACCTTTTTTTTTTTTGCTTTCTTTGCTAAGTATAACCAGTTGCTTATGTATATGTGCAATTAATATGAGAAATTATTATGAATAATTATGCTCCACCTCTCTTGTAAAATTTGAAGCATACGACCAGACTGATAATGACAATAATTCTGTAATTTAATAGAATGGTGTGGGTTGGCATGTAAGGCCTTAATTATGTGATTATTCATATATGTAGTAAACAGATATAAATAATAAAATTAAATTGAAATAAACTTGCTGTCAAAAAATGCTCATCTATTTGAGAAAATTTTCACGAAGTATGACTATCTTGAACTAATTGTACAATGACTCAACTCATACGATAATGAAAATAGTTTTCAGTGAATTCCCTCTGTCAAACTGCAGATCTTCCATAACACTGACCTGAGTCTGAATAAAAGAATAAAACAAATAACAGTTGATATGCACAGACCTATAGTATAATAATCCAATTACTTCCCATAGTGCAGAAATGGCATGCAATTTCCACACCTGTAACTCCAGAGAGATGTTATTTGCACAGTTTGGATCTGAATGCCTAGTTAAATTTTGCTATGGTGCCTTGGGTCAGATTTATGTTAAATTTCACTCTTTATATACTCCGTGGTCACATATTATTTTCTGGTGTGTTGGTTGCATAAACTGCTTGCTTGCTTGGCAGGGATCTGTCTTGATTATCAACTTCTGTTTCCTTGTGCTTAGAAGCCATGCCATAAAGGCCACTCCTGCAGTGAGAAGTGCCAGCTCCGCAGTGAGGGGAATGGGAAAGGTGGGGACTGTATCTTCCCCATAGTTTTTCATCTGTCTTTCATAATGTATCTTGTAAACTACCTCTGCTAGTAGTCTTAGGCAAGAAACCCTTCAGTTGTACAATATGAAAACCAGTGGCCAGTGTCTAAGAGGTGGGATTTTATGTCTTTTTCAGCACACAAAAATATACTTGCAACACATAAGGAATTGATGTATATCAGAAACCATGGTATTAATAAACAGAGCTATTTTTTAAATGAAAAAATGGCAGTTCATCTCATGCTTAGGGCCATACAAGTACTGAGAAATTGACTGTGGTAAAAGATTTCTATAGCCTTTCAGAAGTCAGACTGATTTTTTTTCTTTTTTATTGGATCTTACATCTGTTCATTAATTTTTACATGTTTTACATTTGCATTTACAACCATGTCAAACTTCCTAAATCTAAAATGTTATTGACTTCAGCTATGCAAAGCAGAATCAGAATTATCCCTCCTATTTCTCTATTTCCCTACACAATATTGTCCCAAGTCTGTACACAAAGATGTAGACTGTATGTGAAAATACATATACTTTAATCTCTGTTATCTTTTATTTTTTTTAAATTTTATTACATTTTTAATTTCGGCAAGCAGTTCAAGATTCACTGAACAAAGTGTTTGTCATTTACCTTTTGCAAATGTGAAACTTCTAGTTGTCTACAGTGAAAAAAACCTATGAGACATCTCTTTTAAAAGTCATCTTCTCTGAGCTGGTGACAAAGTGCAACACCCACTGGAATTACAGATCACTTTATAACATACACTGTTGTGTGACCAGCTGTAGCCTGATAATGTACCATATGTACCCATGCAGCATCTTCAAGCTAATGCAATTCCAGGATCTTTAAGAATTACAAAGAAGCAAATAACAAAGTAACTGAATATTTTGCTTCTTGCTAGAGACAGTTTTGTCAACAACAAACAGACAATGAGCACAAAGGGAAACCACAGAGTTTAACATGTATGAAATTCATCCTAGTTCAAAACTATGGTTTATTTCTGAAACTAAATTGACTGGAAACAGAACTCATCTGTTAGAAGGAAAACAAATCACTTCCTCGCTCTTATATTCCACATTATTGGGATTAATTGCTTAAAGTAAATCCTACAAAGGTTTACTAAAATTATGTCAGATAATCTGGTACCTTTTTGAACAGAAAGGACTCAAATGCAGCAACCAGTTTGTCTTTAAAGTTCACAAGAATACATAAGGAACACAAAACATCCAGTAGCATCTTCATGCTCCCATAGTCTCAGGACAGCATCCACTAGTCCTTTGCTCGTCTCTCTCCCATCTCCACTGTCCTCCTTGCACTTCTTTAACCAGATCTGCAAATATTTTTATTAACAGCTTCTTTCTTACACAGCTCTAGAAAGGGATGCTCCTCTTGCCTGGATCACATAATTTCTGTCTTCATCCAGGATTGCTTCCACAGAGACCCACCTCCAGATGCTCTTATTCTGTTTAATACTTGTAACGCTCACTCCACTGCCTCATTTATGGAGTATATTCTGCCAAAATCCAAAAGTGACAAGTCATGACATTTGAAATCAACCACATAACAGTTCATGAGACATACTTTTCTGCAAAAACAGAGACACTATTTCACTGAAGAGACAACAGGGAGAGATTTCATTGTCAATTATTTGGAAAACTCCAAGACTTTTCCTGTCCATGACTCCTATGCTGGAGATACAAATGTTATGTTGTGTTGGGTTGAGCTGACAAAATGCCAAATGCCCAAGTACAGAGTCAGAGCTTCTCTCCCTCTCCACCGAGAAAAGGGAGGAAAGGGAAAAAAAACCTCTTCAAACTATGTTTATGCTTAAACTAACTATATATATTTATATAGAAAAGAGAAAATTAAGAGAAAATTACAATATAACACACACTTATACAAGTTAGATATAATAACAATTTTTTACCTCCCACCAAAATCAGATTCTATTACTCCAGGTCTATAAGCACCCTAAAAGATGCCCAGCAAGAAAGAGAAAGTATAACAACAAAATACTTCTACTTTCCTGAATTCAAACAAAAGGCAAGTAGTGGCAGCAGCGGGGCCTACCCCAGCCGGACAGCAGCTGCATGTCTTGCTTCTACTTCAGCCATGACGGAACTGAGTGAACACCTCCTACTTCTGTACTCATATCTCAAATTTGCATCATCCGATATGAAATATTTCTTTGGTTACTTAAGTCAGGTGATACTTGTCTCTCCTAATCTACGTAGATTCTCTGAGCCTGCTAATTTGAGGCCTAGCTAAAACTAAAGCCCAAACTACTACATATGTGAAGGTTCTTTTGTGTTTGATTTTGTTATTTTTTCATTTCCTCACTGAAAGTATCCATCCATTTTTCTTTCTAGTAATATGCTTCTATATCAAGTCACTAAAAGTTTGAAGACATACCTTGAAATATTTAATTTATTCATTCTGTTTTATATAAATGCTTTAAAGTGTTGTCTAGGTCTTTTTAGTGCTTTTATCTATTAAAAAATATCCTAACATGACAAATGAAACAGTAGTATTTAATACAATCCATCAACAGTCACACAATTTGAAAATTCAAGTCTCTTATCTCCCTTGTTAACCTAATTTTGAATGCATTTGGGAAAATGACATGTGCAATGTGTCCTCAATGTCTATAGAATTGGCCTAGTTCAGTACTGGTGGGGATTGAGTCTAAAAGCCCCCACAGAAAGAATCAGTGCCATCAGCTTTCTCTCTTTTTTACTAAAGCTCATTTCAACTGCATCAGTACAGTAAAGAATGAGAGATGGTTTTTAGTAGTTAACTTTTTGGACATTTTTAGCTTAATCATCAGATTACATAACTTTATATGTGTTATTTCCCACCTAGAAATGCAAAGCAAACATCTAGCAAATAAGAGAGGATTGGTTGTGTATGTGCCTGATGTGATCATACTATCATTAATGTAGACTTTATTGTAAAAGCAAAACTACACCGTACTGTGCTATATTTACAATACTGACTGAAATCCTTCTTATTGTACAGGCAAGAGTTGAAGATCCTTGAGCTACCAAGCAGTGTAAGTGGTAAATCTGCATGGATTCCTACAGAAACTCAAGTATTATCTGAAAACATCATAGAATCATAGAATGCTTTGGGTTGTAAGTGACTTTAAAGACCATCTAGTTCCAACCACCCCACCATCGGCAGGGACACCTTCTACTAGACCAGGTTGCTCAGAGCCTCATGTTACACAAAGATGTACCACACAGTAATGTTCAAGGTCACACTTAAGTAAAGAAAACATTGTATTGTATCAGCATACAACTACACCTGAGAGAGCAAAATGAAAAAAAAATTATATCTTTATCACCCAACATGGTGATAAGGTTGTGTTATTGTGGTTAGGTGATAAGATTAAGGTGCGTAACCCAAACTACATCTTCAACCAGTGTTGCACTGATCTATATGGATGCATCATCTTGGGTCAGTATGATTTACAACTCTTAAATTTGAGTTGGTGTTTGCTGGAGATGAATCAGATGTCTCTACATCAGGCATCATTGAGCCTGAGCAGTGTAACTATGTATTCATACAGTTTATTAAACTGAAATAACAATTTGCAAAGGTAAGTAGAAAGCAAGAATACAACTATGTGAGAAGTCATTGCTTGTCTGCAAAGAATGACCCTTAATGATCCATGAACCACTTTTAAGGATTCTATGGAAGATAATGATGAAAAGCAAGTTCATACAGAGTGTGTGTATTGGGTTATGGTGGTAAGTTGTGGCAGTGGCAGTGGGCTGCAGGAGTGACTTCTGGGAGAAAGGGGGGCTGGCCTGTGCTGGACACAGCTGGTTCTGCAACAAATTCACTGTTGGCCACAGCTGAACCTGCAACAAAATGTGTGACAACACCATGAAAACATATTTTAGAAAGGGCAGAAAATGCCACATGGACAGAGTAGGATTAAAAAAGCCCCAACACCAACAAAACAGCAAACACCGCCCCTCCACCCCCAAACCCAAAAGAGAAAAGAAAAAACAAAACAAAACAAAACAACAACAACAACAAAAAACAAACATGAAAGGGAACACAAGTGTCAGAGGAGAAAGAGGAAGAGGAGATGCTCCATGGTAGAACAAATATTTCCTTCAATCTGTAGAGGATCATGTTGGAATAGAGGAAAAATGCAAGAAGGAAGGAACAGCAAAGGGAAACTGCTGTGTACTGCCCATAAACTCCCATCCCCTTGCACAAGAGGTGTCTTCAGTGAGGGAGTGAATTTAAGCATGCAGAAAGGAAACAACAGGTGTTTTAATTTTTGTCTTTCTGTTTAAAATTTTATAGGTTTATTTTCGTTTGCAATAAATTATTTTTCCTCAAGTCACGTCTCTTATGTCTACAACAGTAGGTGGTAAGCAACCTTGCTGACTCTGAACACACTGGCTTTCTCATCATCTTATATCCTTCTGTCCTGCTCAGGAGAAGGAGTTAATGAGTGGCTGGTTGGCATTTAACTTCTAACAGATGCTAATGCTGAATACACATCTATCTACACACATATACATCTCTCAACTGTAAAACTTCTAAAAGAGTGTGACTTTACTTTGGAAACATTTTAGGGATTTTCAAGTTGAAAAAGGCCCTTCCATATCATTTAAGTAGTAATGAGAAAAGCTTCAAGCTTATTCTATCAGAACTTAGCCATCTTTTGTCCCTAGAAAATGTTAGGACTCCACAGGCCTTGTTCATTGTGTCTGTCCTAGTGAATTTTCTATCCAAGGCAATTAGTTAATATCCTGCTGGAAAGATATAGTCTGCTCTACAAATAATATTCCACCATTTACTGCAGGGAAGCTTCAATTCCTCTCTTACACTGCATGAGGTTCCTTAACTTTTGGTGTAGCCCTTCTGTTTGGCTTTTGGCATGGGTACTGGTACTTTTGCAGGTGTTATTCTCCTATTCAGTTTCTTGCCTTACATGCAGAGCTTTTTTCTCATGTGCAGTTACATTCAGCCAAGCTCCTTTTCAGTCATCCAGTTCACAGAATCACAACATAAAAAAAAGTCTAATTTGTCTTTAAAATGCAGTTTTAGTACAACATATACACCTGAATTCTAAATGTATCATTATTGTATGATCTCTTTGTGTCTTATAGTTTTATTCTGAACTCTGAATTACACGAGTATAACATTTTTTGTCTTGATTTGGGGATAATAAAGTTTCTTAAATCCCTTTTCTTAAATTAAAGATGCTTCCTTCACCTTAACCAAAGTATTTGGATAATTATACTGTGTTATACACACACATACATAATACTGTATAAATTTTCACTTTAAAAAGGTCTTGTTGTCTATAAAATGGAAAAAACCCAAACACATCATGTGTCAAATAAAATTTCTCACCTCTATCTTTAAATCTGACAAAGGTGATTCTTATCACTCCATTAACTGGTAGCTTATTTTGGATTATTAGTTAGCATTTGTTGATTTTTTGTGTGTGGATACAGACATATAATATATACTTTAGACAGTTATTATAAAGTCCCTATGTTTGTAGCAGTAATTCTGGTAAGCTAAAATGAACCAGTATGCTAGGATACTAGGATCTCCAAAGATCCTCTAATAAGCTGTAAAAGAGAACATAACTTGTTATTCATCAGAGGTATTTTTCTCTTCTGAGTGAGAACTAGCCATGTAACTCTGGGTTATTCCTGAAATCATTACTGCTACAACCAAAGATTCTTTTAGCTGATGATGAAGCACTGAAAAATATTTTTGACATCGAACACAACCATTTTTGAAAATAACCTGGTTTTATCTTTTTGCAACAGTTACTAATGTTTTGATATCCCAATCTAATTTTTTCAGATAAGTAAAAGTTGGGCCCCCTTAAAAATTGAAGCAAGAAGCAAAATATTCAGTTACTTTGTTATTTGCTTCTTTGTAATTCTTAAAGATCCTGGAATTGCATTAGCTTGAAGATGCTGCATGGGTACATATGGTACATTATCAGGCTACAGCTGGTCACACAACAGTGTATGTTATAAAAATATCATGAGACATGAGAAATGACATCTCGAGTACATGTTATCACTATCTGTATATTCTGACAATTTCCATTTAAAAAGAAAAACAAAGTTGATATTCATGTGGTAATCAAAAGCATTCTTGGCAATGCATTCTTTACAATTCATTTTTTCCTTGATTTTCATCAGGAAATTACATTCACCTATGTTTTCTAGCCTAAACAATTTCTACTGTATCATGAGTTATGCACTAGAAGTGCATGTGTCTTTCCACCACCTCAAAAGAGAGATGGGAGATTTGGAGTTACGGAGTTTATCTACCCAAGTAAGCATTATGTTTGATGGAGCCCTGCTCTCCTGGAGGTGGCTGAACACTGCCTGCCCAGGGGAAGTGGTGAATGAATTCCTCATTCTGCTTTGCTTGCATGCACTTCTTTTGTGTTACATGTTAAACAGCCTTTATCTCAGCCCATGAGATTTCTAGTCTTTATTCTTCTGACTCCTCCATTCCAGCAGTGGGGAAGTGAGCTACTGGCTGTGTGATACTTCATTGCTGGCTGGGGTTAAACCACAACAGTTATGACGGTACTTAATCTCTAAACTAGATTGCCTAGAGAGGTTATGGAATTTCTGTCCTTAGAGATTTTCAGAGGATGTGATCTTAAAGAACCTATTGTAGTTCACTGTTTTGAGATGAGGAATGAACTAGATGACCATAAGAGGTCTATCTATCCACCTAAATGGTTAGAAAACATCCATTAACTGTTGGAGAAATTCTACAAAAAAAGAGACAGACATCTATGGAAATAGAATGTTACATGCATGTTATAATCAAAAATATTCTTAGTCTTTGTATTCTAGGATCTAAGCTATGTAGACAGCAGCTTTACTTTATAAACTGCAGTTTATGAAGATAAACAGTGAACACTTTAAAAGTTTGCACAAACCAGCAGCATATGCAAAGAAACTTGTGTTGATTATCGGGGTTTGGAGGTTTCTGTGTCTAACAAAAGCTTGCAAAGGATATCCAGGTACTCTGGGAATGCTATAAATAAGGCTGATTATTTATTGGGTTTAAAATGCTAATTTTAGTTTCAATGTGGATTTAGTTTTTCAGTTATATCTTCTTGATATGAATAGCATCCACTGTCCAAGGTAGTAAGTAATTGAGGCTCTGGGAGTTTGGCTGCTCTTGTGCTAATTAAAATCTAATCATCATCCTGAGAACAAACACCTAGTGAGACTTTTAAACTGTAACTCCTAAGGGATCTTCTCAAGGTTTGTGTGAACACGCATCCTTTGTCAAATGTGAAGGCTTCTTAATATTCTGAACATATCTCACCTTTCATACTACAGTTTCTAACAGGTTTAGGTACAGGAATGATCTCATTCTCAGTTCTATGATTAAATCTGCACAACCTTTTTTCTTTTCTTATGGGCTGAGGGTGCCTTTTCCCTACCGTCTCCTCACCTAATGCTAAATGGACATGATTAAGACAGTGGTAAAAGTGTTTTAATTATCAGCTATATCTTCCATAAAGGGTTGGGATTTCTTTTGTTTGATTGTTTGTTTGTTTTTTTATTTCTTAAAACTGACTATAATATCAACCCAAAACCCATGAAGTGTTCTTGTCTTTTGGAAGAATATAATCTAGGAACCAAATACTGTATATTCACATACATATGGATAGTTTAGCTTAAGATTGATTCATGCATCCAAGTAAAGATACTTCTTTTTGCTTAGAAATTGGAAATATGCTCTAAGAAAAGTGGTTTTAGATACACTGAGACTGTAAACTCCTACTCTGGAATTGAATTACTTGGAATATACCATGAATTTTGTCCATTGGCTCCTGTATGACTTTGGAACCTTAACCTCTTCCAGGTAATTAAAAAAAGAAATAAAAGAAAGAAATAATGAAAAATACAAGGGAGCATATCAATATTGGTGCAGGTAAATAAAAATACTATTGTATGTTTTATTGCATCAGTGGATTTTAAGAATAAGCAGATTGTGATAAGGAATTTAATTTTTTAATAAATTTTAGGCAAAGAGCCATCAAGGAAATTTAAACACTGGACATTTAAGACTTCAAGGATAATTCCAAAAATTATTGTAGATCTTTCATGAGTAAACTCTCAAGGACTACCTCTCATTGTAATCTTTCTGAACAGTCATTTTTAAAAACCCTCACCTCACTGATTTTCAAGCTGCATTTGACATCCTTCTGCTGCACATTACATTACGTTACCTGCACATGTCAGCAGTAGCTGAGAGTACCTAATGATGGTCATGGAAGAGGTGTTAACCATAAACAGCAAGTTTCTAGTGCCCTTCTGCCATAATTTTCTAATACTAAAAGTATGTCAAAACCCAAAAGCTAAAACTGATAACAGTATCTCCCTCTGTCCTCTGTAAATTCAGGAAAATTTTTATGAAGTGTATATGATGAGACATATTTCCTTAGTGAAGTTGAGGTATAAAAAAACCCCAAACTGAACAGTTCTAAGATACTACATATTGATGCAGGGTCATTTAGCTCAGTCATTTAAAAATTAAATATAATAATTTTGATCCATATTTCTGGAACATAATGGCAGGTCAAAATAATGGAACAAACTTTTTTTTGAACAGGTAAGACAGAGAGTACCTTAGAGAAAACAATTATTTTTGGTTGGATTGCTATACTGAGTTTTGATGCTGTTTAAATTTTGTGACCATATGAAAGAAGGCAACATGGGACTTGGGTTTTGCAATATTTGATTGAGGAAGAGATCATGACAGCCTGTTTATCAGAAGCAAAAATAAAAGCTGAGGATAAGTTTGGCCTCCATGGGAGAGATTTCTATATGAACAAACAAGAATTTGACAAACAGGCCACATTTAATCCAGCTAGTCAGTTCCCTTGGGGTAGTTTTACCAACATGCAAGAGTTCTTTTTCTTCTCTATACAAGAACTTATGTTTAACTCATTAAAAGCAGATTAAGAAGGAGACAATATCAAAGAGGACAATCTGTAGGTCACTTGGGCGACTGAAATTGTTGAGTCAGTTGTTCGAAGGGAACCACTCAAGCACAAACTCAGAAAAAAATCAGCCAAAACAATGTTGCTACAAGAAGGAAAAGCAAAATTATCACATTTCTCATGACAAAATTAACTCGTAATACAATATTGTAAGGGGATTTTTGAGATATAAAAATCTTCCTAAATGTACTTGGGAATTTTTGAGAAGAGAATCACAGTTGAAAAAAAAAAAAGAGGGCCAAATCTAGGCTATGAAGGAACAAATGTGAGAAAATGGGGAGGAGGGTGGACAAAATGTGCTGGTCATGTGTAAACTGTGCTTCAGTAAAATTCTCTGGTCAAGACCTGCATCTGAATGTTGCACTCTGTCCTATGCACTTACTAAACACTATTTTCTCTGTGATGCAGTCTGGGGGTATTTGGTAGTTTACAATGGACTAGCTTGTGAGTTGGAAAAGAAGGAACCAGAAGTTGGGAAGGCTCAAGGTCAGAGCTGGAGACCAGATTAAAAAAAGGATGAAGGTATGACTTTGTGAAAGTTGCCTTAAGGTCTGGTCTGAGGGACACTTGCCTGTGAATCATGAGAGTGAAGTTTTATGCATCTGTCAACTCCCAAACTTCAAGCCCAGTCAATCAGACTCAAGGAAGAGTATAGGCCTGTCTGTGTCCATGTTCATGTGAATGGTGTTAGTCTGATGTGGCTCTTAGGAAAGGCCTTGTTCTCCCATTTATGATGATCCGTGTGTTGTCCTGATGCATTTCTGTTGTGTGCCCATGTGTTTGCGTCTTTTGAATATGTGCTCAGCCTCACTACTGAGCTGGAAATGGAAATAGCAGCAGCCACATCCAGCAAAACTATGAGGAAAGGTCCCTGGGGGTTCATCTTCATTTCATAGCTGAGATTTTTATTGTTGCAGTTGTTTAGCTGTACTGAGAACTGACAGGATCCTTTTTCCTTGCCACTTGCACCTCTGTACCTGACACCACTCATACTGAAGCAGGTCTGTGAGCATTTCTGTTGAGTTTTGAAACAGTGCCTTTCAAATTTCCTGATGCTTTAAGCATTTCTTTTTTAATCTTGCTTCAAAGCACATGGCACATCTCTGAAGTCCTAGAATCATTCAAATCTGAAACACTCTGGGGTTTCTGACTCACGCTCTGTAATTTGAAGCATTTGAATCACCTGGGAAGATCTAGGATGTATTTATTAATTATCTTCTTATAGTGCCAAAGATATACATAGAGATGTACAGCGAAAATTAAAGTCATAATCCCTTTTTTTCTCCCCCAGAAACTAGATGACTGATCATATAAAGTGCCAGGAAGTGCCAGTGAACATCTGAGCACAACTGGGTTCTCAAGCTCTCAGGACCACATTTTAACAACAGGTAGAACATTTTCCTGCAAGGAAATTTTGAATTCACAGATTAGATTCATGCCTGGATTTTGAATGCTTAGGTGAATAAGACATCTGAATCTTTTAAATTCAGGCTTCCCTATTGCTTAAGGGTTATGAGGTCTTCAATCTGCTTTTCACAGGAAAAAGATATACAACAGTACCTTCCAGTGTGTCACAGGAGAACTTGGCCACTTCAAAAAAGCAGAAAAATTCTGTTTACTGATGGTTGTCCTTGTGCCAGTATTGATATCTGAGACTAAAATTCAGCTTACTGATAGAGTGGAAATTTGTGATTCAAGTAATATTTTTTAACTGTAACATGTTATATATGCATAATAACTGTGAAACGAGAGGTTACCACAAAAGTGAATGAAACATTCTTCCTCCAAAGTGGGTTTTAGTTAAATTAAGAAAAATCAAACTCTTGCTTCTTGATACATCTTGCTCAAAGATATCTAAATTCATGAAGTAGCATACTCAATACTACTTCTGCAACTGAAAACTCAGAAGTATTCTCTATCACTATGTGCCAACAGTGTCTATCTGATAAACATACTTTCTCCCTTTCAGAATCACAGAATCACATAGTATGTTGAGTTGGAAGGGGCCCACAAGAATCATGGAGTCCATCTCTTATCCCTGCACATCCCCAAGGAACATTCTCAAGAAACATACCATGTGTCTGAAAGTATCATCCAAACAGTACTTGAATTATTAGAACATCAAATTGCAAAATATTTTACTGAAAGGTCCACAACAAAGCTTCAGTCCATGTTTGTGGGAGCTAAGGTCTAGTTTTACAAACTCAGGCCATTCATGCTCTTTGCTTCCAGTATGAAATGGACTTCCCACTCCAGCTCCTTTCTCCTCTAGTTCCATTTCTGATTCTTGTGTAGGTGTTGCCTATTGTCATTGCTGCCAGTGAAGCAATGAACTCTCCCTAGATGTATATTCACGTAGAAAAAATAATTCCTGAAATTGCAACTTGTCTCCAGACTCCCCTCAATTTTCCTCCTCATGGACAGCTTTCTTCTTTCTCATCCACTTGGCGAGGCATGAACTGATTTCCTATTTTTGTATCACTTCTCTCATTTCAGGCTCTGCTTTTCAAATCTTCTATCCAATAGAATATGGATAGAAATTCCAAACTTGATAAGAGACTTGCAATTTTTTCTGGCTGCTTTGCAATTATCTTATCAGTTACTTCAAGGTAGTTTAATATATGTAGTTGAACTAAAATATTTTCCTTACTTTTCTAAAAAAATATTTATAGTTAAATCATTTTGACTGCAGGACACCATTCAAGATTAGGCAGAGCAAAAACCAATGCATGAAGTTGTAACAAAAATAATATTACAGGAAATATTGTAGCACATTCTCCTTCCCCTGAAACCTTCTCAGTTTATGTTAATTGTCATATTAGATACCAAAATATATAAGAGCAGATAGGCTATCAAGACATAGGCTTGTATTAAAAATAGAGAGGTCAATAGTTTGATTATAGCCCTGGATTTTATGATAATATATACATTGTTTCACAGACAGCTTAACATTATCAAATTTATTAAGTTACTTTTGTGACTGTAAAATCTTACAAGCTAAAAAAACAGTGGCAGAATATGTTCTATACTAAGTATCAGTGGGGTTAAAAAATAAAGCAGATTTTTAAAATTTCTTTTTTTATTTGGCAAATCAGCATTTCAAGGGATTATTCCCCTGGAAAGTAAACTCTTTACAGTGCCACATAAACAGTGTCATTTTGATTCTGATTGGTCAAATACAAACTTTTGACTTATGTGACAAGAAATGCCTCTTGTTATGACTGTTGATATTTTATTAGCAGGCTAAAGCCTGACTTTGAATCAGTGCGGTAACCTGGCTTATCTTATTGTGCTGAAAATGAATTGCAGGAGCACATAATCAATATACAATTCATTGCCATGCCAAACTGTGCCATAAAGCTCAGAAAGCTGGCACTGAAAATATTGCTTGAAGGATTTGGTTCCTTCTGTTGTTCAAGTTGGTGACAAAAGATCCTACTGATCTGAATGGGAACAGAATTTGGCCCTAACTGTTGGATGTTGTGCCTGTAACTGAGACTGCTTTTCTTTAATGTAAATGACAACTTAGTCTGACAAATTCTTTTCATTATGGGTGCTAGGATGACTTCATGGCCTAAGGCATTCATGGCTCTAAACTCTTCTTGACATTTAAAAAAATAATTATTTTAGGCCTATCCCTTCTACTATTACATTTTGGATCTGTAACATCATGCTTCAGTACAAAGCCTGAAAACATGAGCACTACTATTGCATAGGGCAAGGGAGATGCACAGAAGTTGAGTAATACAATGCAGCAATCAAGATTTTTTTCTTTCTGGTTCCTAAGGTGTAGGATCTGCAGTTGAAATATCAAAGAGCAAATTCAGGACTCTGTTTAGGTTTGAGCACTCCCACCAGTTTTGGTAGAAGGATACAACATAAAGCAGAACTGATTATTAAAAAAAAAAAAAAAAGAAAAAAGAAAAAGGTACATATTTGGAAGAGGTATTTTTCTCTCTCTAGCTTTTAATTAGAAATGTTTCCGGTTTGCTTTTTTTTTTTTTTTTTTTTTTTTTTTTTTTTTTTTACCATAAGCTAGTTTTACTTCTATAAAGAAAGAAGGCAGGATGCTGCCAGTCAGAGCATCCTCTAGAACTTTGCTGTTCTTTACCAAGTTACTGTACAGGTTACGATTCCCATCTCTTTTTAACAAGACATGACCTTCTACAATTTTTGTGATATTCAGAAACTCATTCATGTCATTAGAATAGACAGCATTTGTGCATGCAGTCCTCTCAGCTGCACTGTATGAAGCTGCCAATGCAGGAAATATGGCACTGCAGACTAAGGGGATGTATGAAAATTCCTTGACCCCTGCTCCAGCTGTCAGATGTAGAAAATACAAACATTTAGGGGTAGAGAAAATGATAAAAGAAGGAAAGTAAGGATAGGGTTTCTTCTTAATAACTATCATTAAAAGAGAACAAAAACAAAAAAACAAAAAGGAGAAAAAGGACCAGGCCCCCTGTGTTAGCATGCGTTATCAAGGAAGAATAATTTAGTGAATTCAAGATATAAATACTGGGTCTTCAAATGAACTTGTAAGATGTCTTAAACCACTAGTGAAGGGAAGAAAAGGCTGGTATTTTTCCCTACCAGGAATGAACTTTATTTCTAATGCATATAAAGATATTTTCATATTATATAGATGGACTATCTGGAGGGAGCGGTAATTATCAATTTCTGTAGTAACTTGATTAGTGGTAATTATGAATTTTGCATTGAAATTTCATTCTACCCCAACGGTGAAGCTGGCTAGGTGGCATCACCTGAGTAATCTTATTCTTCATACTATAGCAGCAGAGAAATCAATTATGGATTCTCCCCCCTCTTGTCTCTTGGTCACATTTGAAGTTTTGATGCTCTGCATTCCGTTTATTTGGTGCTGGCCTAATAATCCCCTGCATGCTGGGAAAACCTTTGTTCTCTGACAGAAGTAATAAAGCTGTCTGCACGATTCCCTCTTGTGAGACATGGAGTGCTCCAATTTTATTTAATTTGGTGGAGTGCAGCCTTTTCAAAGTAAACACTTCACAGAGGTTGAATGGGGAATGACATCCCAGTGACTGGTCTGTGTGACCAACAAAAAGAAAAAAAAAAAATTAAAAACTTGCCTGTCAAGGTAAAAAACAGTAATTCTTAATTACAGTTTTCCCCAATCTCCCTCAAGAAAGCTCTGTGAGAAACCTGTGTCAAATGGGTTTTACCTCCCATTTCTGCTGGAGCATGTGTCTTCCTGTGGAAGTGCTTCAGCTTTTCCCTGCTCTTCATTCACTCATTTCCACTGAATGGCAGCATACAGAAAATGAAGAGATCTAAATACCAGCAGGAGGCTGGCTGCTTTCTTCTAGGCATGTCCTGAGCCCAGTCACCCAGAACAACTTGTGATCCCTGGACAAAGACACTCACAGCAGGTGGCCATATCAAGAAATTTTCCTCCTGGAATTAGATATTATTCCAGGAATCACTACTGAGTCAAACATAATGCCCCATCCTGCTGGGTCAAGTAGGATTTCATTTCAATTTCTTTACACAACGATGCGTTTCATCTTGTCTGCATACAATGACAGTGCTCAGGCATGAAATAAATTGAAGTGCTTGAAAGGCAGAATTATCCCTTGAACCTGCAGCATTCCCGACCCCAAAAACATACATTGTCAAGTGAGTTCCAGATAAGCAGGATCTTCACTGAGTGTTTGTGCTGCTTGGCTTCCTTTAATCATACTCCCTTTTGTAAAAAGGATTTTCGAGGGGAAAGATAAATCATTGCTGAGGAAAAAGGTCATTTTCAAAAGGCTTTAAGAGCTTTATTTCATGTGGCTTTTCAAGGTGAAACAGGTAATTCAGTGCAGTGAAAACCTTTTGTATTCAACTTAATTCACAGTTCACACGACCAAGAAAACAGTAAGGAAATAAGATTGAATAAAATTCTTCATTAAAGCTGTTCATATAGGTGTGCAAGCCCCATTTTGCTGTTTGCTAATACATTGGTCTGAATATTGAAAAATAAATTTATCACTAATACTGAGCTGTATACCCTGGCTTTAAATCATCTGTGCCTCCAATACTGGAGCACTTTCTTCTTGTAATGCAAAAGGCATCAATCATTTCTTCTGGGAATCACTTTTGTAACACATATACTGAATATACTGATACTGAGACATCCAGGCATGTTGGCAGCCTGCTCACAAACAGACAGAGACTCATATTTTTAGGGTAGGTAGCAAATGTTTTGCAATGTTTCATGGATAATGAGCCAGCCCTAGATGTAGGGACTTTTTCTGTACTTCTTTCAGATTATCCGTGTAGGCCTTCCAGACCTCTGGTCACAGGTCAGACATCAATCTCTCTTTAAGAAATATGTGCTTTGCATTTTAGCCTCAAAATATGAGCTCAGTGTAAGAATGACCCGATTAGTATACATAATTGGGGTTAGTAGACTAAGTGATTTCAACTATAATGAATACATTTCTCTGTTCTGTTTTTTCCCACTGAATTGAGTATCTTCTAAAGCATGGCTGCACGCATTTCACTGGAAACAACTGTGGAAAATGTTTATTAATGTTAACTGAATCATTTATAACCTTAAATAATAACTCTGAGGAATTTCTCTTTCATAATGAGGGCAAAATATTTTTAAAACATGCATCTGTATCAAGGATAAGATACACAGAAATTGATCTATTTAATTTCTTGGTTTTCCCACACATAGAATAATGTTGATTAAAATATCTTCAGCTCTGAACTAGAGCATATACCTGCCCCAAACTACTCTAGAGAGTAAAGCTAGTCATATTTTAGCAGAAATACGCAGATATGCTGCTAAAAAAGAAAGTTCTTCTGTGATATTACTTCAGTCCTTTGTTATTTCCTCTTTCAGTGAAATACTAACCCTGAGGAGATGCAACCAGGAATGTAGATAGAATATACTTGATGATGATGATGAAGTCATGTTCCCAAATTCATCATCTTGTCCCTATCACATCTTGTTAAATATATTACTCCTGCCTGCAAATCCTTCTTATTTTTGAAATATAGTGTGTTTATTAAGAAGAATCTAAAAGAGATTGTACATAGCACATGGGATGAGTCATGTTAATGTGGCAAAGTACTGTGAATCTAGTTCAAATTTTCAATGTATTGCATCTCTCCAAACCACAAGCCAGTGCCCAATCAATGTCCTCTATCCATTGGAGAAGATACACATATATACTGTTCATGCAACAATAACTGAAAGGATGACTTAGTTTAGAAGAAAGACTGTCTGCTAAAAGATAGTTAGTATATTAATTTTGTGACAACAATTCCAAAATGATAATAAAAAAGATAACATTTTCACTCTGAACAATAATTTTTATGTAATCCTGGTGGCTGCAAGAAGCTATGCCAACCTTGGAAAGAATTCTCCTTCATTATGTTCATTAAAGTTCATAAACCTTGCTTGAATCATATGAAATAGTCAGTGTAGAAAATAATAAGTGTGGGAGAGGAAGGATGTGGATTCACAAAAATTATTAAGAGTAAAGCAGCTCATACAGTCACTGATGTCCTTCTGACTACTGTAGTGTGAGACTATTCTGAGTTAGTCTCAGATCTATCTCTCCAGAAAGAACAAATGTGATCCTAGAAGTAACTTAATTACAAGGGCAATAAGCATTTTCATGTAAAAC
Organism: Pithys albifrons albifrons; assembly: GCF_047495875.1. Taxonomy (NCBI): domain Eukaryota; kingdom Metazoa; phylum Chordata; class Aves; order Passeriformes; family Thamnophilidae; genus Pithys; species Pithys albifrons. The sequence goes on from NC_092459.1 coordinate 38,030,188, forward strand.
CTTTCTCTTCAAGGCCATTGGTAGAACATTAGCATACAAAGCAATGTATGTGTTCAATTCCAGTGAAAATTTTCAATCTAAATATATTAATTTTAAAGTAAATCAGGGCCTCTCAGTGTATTCCAGCAGCTCAGAAAAAAAGGTTACAGAAGTCCTAGTTAATTTTCTTGAGTAGATAATTAGCCCAATAATGTGATCTGAATAAGAAATGTTTTGTTGTGGATTTACTTTTTCCAGATGTGATAGATCAGAAAAAAAACATTATACTAAATGGAAGTTTGTGACAAAATAAATGTGTCTGTACTGTAGATGAAAACGTAAATTTCTCTGTTATTATTTGATCAAGATTAGAATTTACAGCAGCATTCCATGTTTCAGACAGATTATTTTTGTTTAGTAAGAAAGGGAAGGTTACAATAATGAAGAAACAAACAAACAACACTAAAATAATGCTAAAGTAAGCTGAGAGCCCTTATGACTATCAGCAAACATTAGTGCATCTAAAGCAATTTTTGTTCATTGTAACTGAAATGTCTTTGTTGGATAACTAAAATTTCACTGACTACAAGGTGTTGGGTAGTTCATCCCACTGAATTTTTGTATACATATTTTTAATTAGGAAGTCCATAATTCTATATGTAAGGGTAGTAGCAGCTTTTAAAATCATCTAATACTCTTCTATATAATGATACACAGTGCACCACCCACTACAGCTACAGTGGCAGAGATTAACTATATCTCTTAGACATGCCATCTTCATGTAAGGAAAGACCATTGTCCATTGGCTTATGGAACTGAGAAAAAAGAAGAGATAAAATGTTGTGGTTATGTCACCTTGGATACAAGACTTGCCAAAACACAAACATTTCCATGAATCAGAGTACCAGAAAGCTTATGACCCTATGCTTTCAGAAGACAGGAAAAAACCCTGAGAGGACAATTTGTTTTTATTCTTAAAGCATTGTAAGCAATCACAAATATGACAAGGAGACGGTTAAGTTTTTTGCAAAATAAAACATATACATAACTTTTGTCTCGTTTTCTTAAGATTTCAAAATATTCCACTAAAAAGGAGAGATAAATCAGAACAAAGTACCTTCCATGGTAGTGTAGTGAATTCAGATAAATATTGAGTTCAAAGGAAAATATTTCTTCTTCTTTTCTTCTGAGTGTTAATGCAATGCTTATTCAGAATTTCAGCCAGAACATATAAACCCCTTTCATTATTTCATGGTTGTGACCTATCTTGCAATTGTTCTACTTTGTGAAAGAATGCTTCTGGTAAGCATTGTTTTCTAACATATGTTTCATTTTTTTAAATTGACAGAAAATTCCATTTCCATATATGTACATCTGTACTAAGTCATCAAGAGAAATACAAGGAAAGTCACTGAAATCCCAACCAATCCATGCACATTTTATTATGGAAAAGATACCTTTATTTTGACCAAAATGATATTTTTTCCTCCAAGATTTTTTAATTAAAAGAAAAAATACCTATCAGTCATCTTACAAGTTAATTTTCTTGGCTCACTGCATTTACATCAATAACTACATATTTCAAGGGGGCAGTTTACAACACCATTTATCATGTTTACATTAATGATAAGCACAAACACATGTACATCATTGTAACTTCCTTGAGATGTGTTCTTATCTGAAGACTAACTGGTAAGTTTGTTGCTGACTGTTTGGTGCTTAAGCATCTGTAATTCCAGATGAGCAGTTGTTACAGCTCCTGATAAGCCTAGTCTTTCTTTAAATTGAAAAAAAACTGTGTAAAAACAGTGTCACACTTACAAGTATTGAGTCCAGTTTATGAGTTATTTTGTATGCACTCATAAAAATACACAAACATGGCTTTGTATTATATATTTCTTATTGTCAGACACACTGCTGCCAGATGTGAACTGGCAAGTTGCACAAATGTGCATTGTTTTGAATATATGTGGATGATTCCTCTGCACTTTTTTTAGATAGATACTTTAGCTTTTCCTATGGTGAGGTGTATTTATCTCCCAGGGGAAACTCTTCCATGGGGAATGAGGGATCCATCCTCACCAGGAACTTACAACCCTGAGTGTTTGGAAGCTTTGTTTCCCACTTTTGTGAGCACCAAGCCTGACACCATACCACATCAGGACAGGATGCACAAATTCTACTTGGAGTTATACTGCTCCCACATGATAGCCCTTGATGGAGGGCTAAAAAGAGCAAAAGCAACTACTACATCTACCCAGAATTCTCTAATTAGTGCTTTACATAACTTACACTTTTTTCACTGCCAACTCAGCATTAGCATGTTCGTCCATGAACTCCGTCAGCTGAAGCTGCCTGATAAGCAATCTAAATTTCTTCTGCAGTACAGGGCTAATGGCCAAATCTTTTGTATTGTAACTTTTTTCAGCATTATGGGTTCATTTAAAAAATCAGGTTCCTGTCTACAATGCTGCAATCCCTGCATTTTAGAATTGAGAGTGCAACAAACAAGAATTACTTTAAAAGTTTATATAGGTTTTGACTTGCATTTAGGGTGTTTTAATTTGTTCAAAGGAAGAGACTAAAATTCATCAAATTACTATAGTTTACTTTTATTTTTGACTCAGTTTTCCTGTAAAGCCATATGTTTTAGATTCATAGGAACATTGATCGAGTGCTTTTTTATTCAGTGTCCATACAATGAAAATTTAAGATATTTCTGTGGGTGAACTGCTGTTGATAGTGGCATTATTGTATTATCTTGAGTAAATCTTTTCATTATCCCTTGTGTTTCTTACATGCCTATATAAGTGTCTATGAGAGAGGGAAAAAGGGTTCTATGCAAAATTGTGAGTTCTCATTCCCTGTTAACAGTGAAGATTCCCTTTGTGGTTTTCTTTTTTAACAGGAAACTCTGCTTTGTTTAGCCATTAATTCAAGGCCATATTTTACTATCATTATTTATTTTTTATTGTTTATTTTTGTAGAACAGATTTGACTCTGTCAGGCACTGTACACATACAAAAGAAAAAGACAGACTAGGTCTTCATATCCTTAAAATAATAAAAGCCTTAACAGAATGGGGGGGGGGGGGGGGACCAAAACACTAAGATTAATGATTAATGATTGATACAATAAACAATCATTTCTACATGTCAGTGCCAGGATGGTGCTTTTAATGCTTACACAAGGACCAGCAATGACTTCCAGTATTTAGATGTGGAAAAGTCTTTCTCTTACCTAGATAAGAAGGGAAGACAGCAATGAATAAAAGATGTAAAAATATATTCCAGGAACTGATGGTTAAAGAAGACCTTTTACGGGAATGTCAAGAAAAACTACCAATAAATACCATCCAGTCATCAAAATAACTAATTGAATTGAGTGGTATGTCTCATAACAGAAAATATTTTAGTGTATGAAAAAATATTAAATACCATTCAAAATCCAGTCACAAACAACATTCTACTTCATTTGAAGTTCTTTTTATGCAAGGTTAATAATCTATATTTAAAGACAAAGAATAATATGACATCACTATGATTCCATTTATAGGAAATGATTTTTAAAAATGCTATGATTTCTTCACTTTTCTGAATTTCATCCCTAAGCATGAGGTGTCATTCTGTTTCACAAGTGCCATTCAGCTAAGGAATGCAGGAGCTAACATAAGAGCTGAAAGAGTCAGTGATATAACAGACTAAATTTAGGGTACCAGTATTTCTCAATTTTGAAAATTAAAGTAAGAAAGTCTTCCAAAACTATTAAAAATATGCATTTAAATGCATATTTAAATGTTCATTAATTTTATTGTTGTTACTGTTATACCAGTAGTACTCATAATCTGCCAGACCTCTACAACCATCTACTTGTAAGTTCTGAATACATTATTCAGGACCAAAGCCTTTCCAGTCCTGTAAGAACTGGTTACGAGATATTATTGAATAAATTGTAACTAGCATTTTTAATTCTAATACCCTTTTCAAATTGATCTGTATGCATAGTTTTCATAAATACAAGAGGATGAAGTCAATAAAAGCCACTAGATATTCCTTTTGATTTGAAGGCTTTAAGGGGAGTCACAATCCTCAAGAAGTTCTCACTATTGAACAGCATCAGCACCAATATGGCTTTATTTTCTATGGTCTTTTTTAGAAAACTCCATGTATTCCTGTTAATGTCAGTGTGAATCATGTTGGGTCTTTAAAATAGACTTAAACTGAAGGTTTTTTGGTAAGTTGTTTTGTTTTGTTGGTTGGTTGGTTTTTTTGTTGTTTTTGTTGTTTGTTTTTGTTTTTTGTTTTTGTTTTTGTTTTTTTTTTTCCCAAAAGGGCATCTGTTGGTATGGAAAGCATACTTACTAAGCGTGCATCAAGACTCACAGTCCTGGTGCTGGAGTTCCTCTTCTAGAAAGACAGAAGATCAGGAGAATGGAGGAAAATCAGTGATACATTGGCTTGATCCTCTTTCAGTACTAGCAGTAGAACTCATGGTAGTACACTACAGTATCATCTGGTATATATGTTTTTCAAAATATATAGTTATATAATTTGATTTAAAACAGAGATAATGCTACTACCAATGAAGTATACAAGAAAAGAAAGCCAGTGGCTGCATATTGCTGTCCTGAGTTCTATGAAATAAATGACAGGGAAAATGAAGATTTGGTGTTTGTTTTTTTAATCCAACACTTAAATATATCAAGATATTAATTGTAGTGGTGACAAGGTGATGGCAGTAAACTTTACACTGTCACCAAAGTTCTCATGAACAATATCAAGTGTGATTATCACTACTTGTCTGCAAGATGTGAAATGTTTTCTTCCAGTCAGGACATATGTTTGGTCAGCAAATTAGATGGACTGAGATATACTTTTTCTTGTTCTCCTGTACAGAGAAATGAAGAAAGTTCTGTTTTCACTAACTTTCAGAATATATTTCTTATATATTTTCAAGTACATAAAGTATACCCCTGTAAAATAGATTAGCTGCTGAGACATCTTCCAGGCATGGAGTTGTCTGTTATTGCCACAGGGAGCAAAAGGCAGTGTTAACATTTAATATCAGGCATAGCTGTATAACTGCAAAACTTACAAGAAAAGAGAACCGAATCATAAAAAAAGATCAAAGATCAGTTTCAGATACCTGAAATTTACTTAGAAGATAATCCTTTTGCAGTGGGCAAAACACATCATGATGCGGCAGCTGAGTGATATGGCACGTGTAGAAAGGCAAAAATAGCAGAGCAGTTCAAAGACTTCAAGATATGTTTAACTATAAGAATCCTGTCTCTATATCTTCCATTTGAAGAAGTCACTTGGGAAAAATCCTTTGTACAGAGATACACAGTTGTACATTTGGGAGGTTGATATATGCACTAATTTTGCCATTAATGACAAAAAAATCTCCCTTGTGGTCAGCAATTTCACAGAAGCTTCATGGAAGGGATACACTTTGCATTCTTACAAAAGTATATAGCATACACTGCTGGCCTCCAAAGTATGTCTTTGCAAGTATACCAGCTAGCAAGGAAAAAATAGAATTGCCTATTAAAACAAACAAACAAACAAATGAAGTCACTGAAGGTTATGAACAGTTTAGTCAAACATCTTTCAAAAATAAGTTAGTTATATTTGCTTTGTGTTCTGTAGTAAATGATGTAGTCATAGTACATAGCTGTTGGTTTATGCATGTAGCATTTAAAAATCTAAAACTAAGAGTGAGAAGTGGTTGTTCTAAACCAGAAGTACTTGTTGGGCTGCAGTAACTATCTGTAAACATCAAAAAGAATACAATATTTGTATTACCTTTTCTTAGACTTTACTTTCAAACATAAAGATTCTACTTTGTGACCTACAGCTGAGATGATGTCAAGCCAGAAATAACAATATATGCAAAAATATAATTATGAAAATAAAAGAACAGTAGTGAATTACTGGCAAGTAAGAACTGAAGCCTTAATAGAATACCATTAAATCTGTTGCCCCATTTTTTTTCACAGAACTATAATAACATATTCTATTTATTTTTGCACATTTCCAGAAACTGTAACATAAACATAGTGTTTTGATTTTGTGACAACAGATATTAAATCCATATAGTGCCATTTCAAATACAATAAATCAGTTTAAGAATTGTGTTTTCTTTTGTATGTTTTAAGTTTGCTGCCAGATCATTTCATCAAATATTACCCAGATCTTATAGTGATAAAAACTAGATCTCCCATTAAGCTTCTCCTCAGAGTTCATGATTTCGTAGGATTGTATCTTTTTTTTAAATAGAACTATGTCTTTTTGTGTCCCCTTTTGCAAGGTAGTCTTTATGTAAAAACATTTCCATAGCTGTGAGCATCTGTCCTAGATCTTTCACAGGTGGATGAATAATTTCAAAGAGCAAAGGTTCTTAGCAAGGCATTTGATAACTTGATTGATTTCTTCTATTAAAAATATTCTCATTTCCTTTTTCAACAAGTGCCACATGCAAAACTGGGTAACATGAATTCCTAATTTAAATAGGTAAGTTATATATGAAGACATGAAGACTTTGAGAGCATAGGTAAGCCACATATGGATGATACTCTCTTTTTTGCATAACATATGTTCATGACAATAACAAGAGTCCAAGTCCCTCTGTTGCTCTCATTACCACATGTCAGATAAGCCTGGAATGACATGGTTCATGCTCACATGCAGTGAAGGGTTAGAGCCAAAATTCAGACTTAGAATACAGATACATCAGTACTAATAGAAAAAAAAAATGTACATTCTTGTTTTCATTTGAACTAACTGTAAAGTATCTCAGAGCTTTCAGTGAGTCTCTGATGCAGCAAATTCTTAAATATATGCCTAAAATCAAAAATGGAGGAGAACATAAGCTTCAATGGCCGAAGTTCCAAAAAGGAAGCAAGGCCTATAGGGAATGATCTTTCATTAGACTAACTGGTAATTGAACAGATTAATGGATTCTGCGTCTGAAAGTCTGCCTTTTTTTTCCCCTAACTGCATTACTGCTTTTATCAAAAGGCATTACTCCTCTCTGCAATGCTTGCTTAACTTACAACTTCAAGATTCCAGCAATTCCATTGGAGTCAGTAAAGATATTTACATATTCACATTTCAAATGCATCTAGCCATTCTATTGAACTGTCATCTGAATTATACAAAACTGCAGAACAGAAAGTAAACAGCAGCCCTGTAATATGTACATCGCTTCTCTGATACTTAATTAAAAATGTGTTTGTTCATATCTGCATGCCGAGGCATAATTTCCATGCTGTGGTTGCCATTGAAAAAGGTTTATAAAGCCAATAGGAATTAGGCATCCTTTACACAGCCCCAAATTGCCCAGCAAATTCAGTGTTCTTTTTCATGGCCCAACTTCTCCTAAAGACAGAAGATATCTTGTGATTCAGGACTGTGTTGGCTTTGTAGTGTTGGAGCTTGCCTCAGACACATTGCTTTGAAGAAGGCTTGAGTTGAGCTGACGTTGCTGACTGATGATTTCTGACACTTATGAGTGTCAAGGGGAAAAAATAATTTAAAAGTTGTACATTTAAAAGCAGCATGCACCATTAAGCTAGGTCTACTGTTGTGGAGGTTCGTGAATTGACTGATTTATTGACACAGTGCTTAGTGCAGCAGTGCAGACCTGCACGTGGCTTGTGAGTCGAATAGGGATGGGGAGGAGAGCTACTTGTTTTGTTCTGTCAAACCATTTGGCCATCTCTTAAAGAAAACTCATTTTGGGATAATGGAAAAACAGGCATAGAAACTCAAACAATCATTGTTGGATCTTAAAAGACACCCACATGTAATTTATTTCCTTCCTTTTTTAATAGACTGTTATGCAATAAGGTGTCCATAATGTTATTAAACTGGTGTATTCAGAATAATATGCAAGAAATTAAATCATATTCAAGCTGGCAGGCAGATGTACTGAGAACAGCTAGTGTTTCTTTCCTTGATCCCGAAGATGCTGCCCTATGGATCCAATTTTTTCTTCACTTCAAGAAAAGCATCACTTTATTGTCTGTGTTTACAAGAAACTCATTGTGTCTATATTTCCATTAGTTTGGGAGTTTTAGGTCATTAAGAGTACAGAATGAGAGATATTTCATGTTCACATTGGTGAGTTTGAGATGAATTTTTCACCATCAGTTTTATTTGACACCAGTACAGGTTATCCGCAGTCCTTGATCAATCCTTCACGTGGAATCCTTTCATGGCTCTTTACTGCAGCAGATCAAATGTAGGGACTATGCACAAATGAGCCTCTTTTTCCTTAGCTCTTGTGGCTGTTACTGACGCAGTCAAAGCCCAAACTACATTAAAATTGCAGCATGACATGGGTAAAGAAATGCAACAATCTTTTCTGCTTACCCTGTTGAGTGAACCAACTGATTCCATATTGTAGTATTTGCATTGACTGTAAATATATTTGAACCACTGTTTCTACCTCTGGACTATGCAGAGAAATACTGTTTGAAAACCCAATTGGCAGGAAAAAACACCAGAGAACTATAACAAGGAAAGCAGTTTGCACTGTAAATATTATATTTTCATACCAAAAGATAATTAAACAGAAATTATCAACTCCTTAACATAATGAAAAGAACACTGAGTATTCTGTGGAGCAAAGAGGTATTTTTGGCATCTGACTGCAGCTTCTCTACAGATCCACTATATAATATAAGTACCAGTTCAGGAGTGCTTGCCAAAAATATTGTGTTAGAATAATGTTGGAAATGAATTTTGTTGCTATTGTTGTTAATAATATTAGAATCATTATTTTTTAAAAAGGTTTCTTTGTAATATATCAAAGACAAAATCAGGAAACACAAGTTGTATGACAGAGGTGACTTCCTAAGGCTTGATTATTAAGATTAATTTACACTTTTAGACTAAGAAGCTTTCAACATTTATAACAAAATTGGAATTGGCTCATAAAAATGGAAAAGTTGTTAAATAAAGAATGTGGACTACTCATGCTAAACACAGATTGTCCCATTCTTATTTCTCCCCTCCTCCCTCCATTTCTTATTTTTGTCTTTTAACAATAGTTGACCAAATTATATGGTGTTCATCAGAAGAATGTCAACAATTACCAGAAACAAGAAAGTCCTGTCTCTTCATTGAGTATTGTAATTAATTTTAACACAGAGGTGTAGTGAATCATACATTAAATGTCTCAGTAGGTTAGATAAAAACTGGACAGGAATTAAAAAAAAGAAAAACAACATAAGAAATGAGACTACTGCAAATAAACAATAGAAACATTTAAACAGAAACTAGCATTTTGACTTGGCACTAAAAATATAACATCAAATGCATGGCAACTTTCAACTTTGTTCCAGAAATGAACTGGGTATTCTCTTCATTTTGGGACAATTGATCCAAAGGTAAACAAACCATTTTGAAAAACTAGATTTATAAAAGTGTATTTCCTTCACAACTGAAGTCTATACCAATTTTTCGGTGTCTTCCTTATATGGAAAATTGATTGCAGATAGATGTTGCCAAGTACTGTTTGACAGTGGGATCATGTTACTCACATATATTACACACAAGAAGAAACTCTTTATGCTTACTTAGTGGAAAAGAGTTGCAGTTACTACTTGAACTGATCAAGGTATTATTTTTAAAAAGTATTTTTGCATTTCAGAAGGGTTTCATTAAGGCCAGAGTGACATATACTACACATCTGTAATTCAAATTTGTTGCCACTGAGGCAATGAAAAGCAAGTGCCTTTTTTTTAATCTTTTCTTTTTTCCTTTTTTTTTTTTTCTTTTTTGTGTGTTAAGCAGATTTACTTTTTAACAGTGAAGCTTCAGTGGATGATTATGACATCAAAGTGTGACAGACAGTGATTATGTACTGCAGGGGGAAAAGATGGATAAAAACAGACATTTAATTCCCTTAGCTTAAGGAGATATTATTCCTGGCTAGTAGAAAAAGTAAGTATTGCATCTCTTTTTCATTTAGCCAAAATCAGCTATGAATTCAACCAACTTGCCTTGTCCAAAAGATTTTCTTTTAAACTCTTAATTGTAAGCTTATTCTTTAAATATACTTTCAATGAGTATTTTCTTTCTTCTTTCACTCGGAGGCTTAATGCAGGCTGCTTGTTGTTCTCCATTCCAAAGGGCTTGTCCTTAACTGTGCCTAGGCATGACCTTCCCTCCTACCCCAGAAACACATAGGACTATGAAATCAATTTTAAAAGGAACATACTGGATATAGAGGCTGAGGAATTTAAATAATTTAGCAATGATTTAAGAATTTCAGACTTTCTCTGAAAGTCTGAAATTTCAGACTCTCTTTGGGAACTACCTTTTGTAAGTAATTCTCAAAACAGAAAAAAAAAGAGAAGGTACAAAATTTGATGCAAAAGCAAAAGATCTGATAAATATTATTGTTACATCAGGGTTTTTTGTTCTTTTTTTGTGTTCTGGGGTTTTTTTGGTTTTTTGGTTTTTTTTTGGTTTTGTTTTGTTTTGTTTTTTTTTCAGATATTACAACTTCATCATTATGGTGTTTAACCTATATTAACAAAACATTTGGATTGATCTTAAGTTGCATGAAATAGATAGAAAACCAAATTGTTTTTAGCACTTACAAGGAGACACAGACATACCACAGATTAAATTAAAAAAATATTTTGGCTTTAGTTCAGAAAAATCTTATCCCATTAAAGGTAGGAAGGGAGAAAGATGGAGGCTGTGAGGGTTGTGGATTTAGTCACTGGGGAGGGTGTGGAGGGCAGAGACATCAGAAGAATCCTCTTGATCTAGAACTAGTATATGTCAGTTAAGTACCAGACTTCTAGCATGTGAGCTTTAATGAGAATTTTTTTAAGGGATGAAAAGCAAAACATTAAGACCAATAGATTATCCGCTTTTTAATGTTGCTATTTCTGTAAAATCCTGCACGTAAAAAAAAATATTATTCCCTGGCTTTTGCTTTCACACATAGTGCAATAAAGCAGATGATGGCCTTTTTCTTTTGAGCCTGCTACTGAATGCATTTTTAGGAAGAGAAAAGGGTTCATAAAATTTCCTTTTGTGAGGAGAGAAGGAGCAAATGACATGAGGACAGGAGAATAGAAACATAAGGTGTAAGTCATAGATGAAATTGTTCAAATTTTTCTGTTATGCTGAGATTTGCATTTTTGTGTTAGAAAGCAAAAAAGAGAGGGGAAGTTTCCAGTAATACATTGATGACAAGAAGCCAGAAGAAAATCCTGCCTCCACGGAAATCAATGGTATACAGCTATTGATTGCCATGAAGCCTAGTTTTCATCTAAGGTTTTGCCAGCTAGCAATGATATGTCCAGCTCAAGTAATCATTCTTCAAGATATGTTCTGATTTTAGTTCAAAAATCCTTGTTGACTGAAGCCTTTTATTCAGCTTCCAGAAATATCTGCATTAAGTTTTTAACTTATCAACCTGCAAAACATGTCTGTTCATGTAGTTTTTGTAGACTTTCACTTTTGATTCTCCTCTTTCTTTGCTTTGACCTTTCCTTATCTTCTCTCCTGTCTGAAATCTTGAGGTCTGATCTTGCAGTGACACAAATAAGAAAGAAAGAAAACCCAATGAACTGTTTCCAGTCTGCAATGCTTTATTATACAACCCAGTATATCCTGAAACTAGACTGGCATTCCATGCAGCTGGAATGGTCCTTTGACCACAGGCCACTGGATTTTTCTAGCATTTGTATGAACATCTCTGCTGCACACTTTGCAGTGGATCAGACTGAACATCCAGTTGGATGGGTCAGCAGTCCTGCATAATCATTAGGGACTAATCTAATATTTCTTGAAAAATGTGTTTCAGCACTGACTCCTAAACACAGTAAAATGGCTTTATTGTTAAACAAAGAGGATAGAAACAGCAAATGCATAGTCTGGTTTTATACCTTAAGATACCCTGGATAGATAGATAGATAGATAGATAGATAGATAGATAGATAGATAGATAGATAGATCTCTCAGAACAGAGAGCTTCCAATGTTCCAACTTATAAACACAACCTAAAGCCCTCCACTGCCTGTGATCTTAAATGGCATGTTTGCAAGGATTTCCCACACAAATCACACTGGCATCTGGTAATCTGAAAGAAAAATTTGAATCCCTATATATAGATGCCTGGAAAGCATTTTTAGAAAAGCGTCACAATATGAATCTGATCTCTTCCCTAACACACTTTTGCAATCATTATATATTTAGGAGAGATTTTTTAGCTAATGATTTTAGACTTGTAAACATGTCAGTATCTTTTTCTAAAAGATAAGGACAGGAATAATAAATCAAAAAGCATTCAAATGATAAAAGAGGAGATGTTATGAGTTATTGCAATGGGCACTGAATGACATGCATGCATTAGGAAGACAACTCAGAAAGATTAGAGCATTTCTCTTAGATTCATTTTAATGTAGTTCTTAATATCAAACAAAATCAGGGTTTCAGGACAGAGAAGGCAATCACTGTTGCTAGTATAATGCATTAAATCTGTAACATTTTTCATTCTTGTTTTTCTGTCCCTTTTATTGTTTAGTTTAGCTTCTAAAAATGTTGAGAAATTTGGCAGACTTCATGGAATTCTGATTTTAAGAACACAAAACAGGAAGCTATTTTGAATGCTCCTGCTTGATCCATCTTTGTGCTGACAGCACAATGCCTGTAAAATCCACCTGCTGGAAGTCGGGTGGTTTATGCAAAGGGATGTCATGGTAATTTGGAAACTGCTGAATACAGAGGGAAGCCTTTTCCTGCCCCCAAACCTGCCACACCAGTTTTTCTAGCTCATTACATGCCAAAACTTTTGATTGATGTGCTCACTTCAGTCATGGGTAATTTTAACTCCTATATTAAGTAGCTATTGCTTCCACTGCATTATATTTCCTCGTATGGGGCAAATCAAAGCTCAGGCTTGGCCTGTATTGGCTTGACCTAAAAGCCAGAGTAAGGCTTTGTTTAGTTTCGTGTAGGCGGCAAGCCAATATTTCAAAACAACTTAGACAATCACTCTGCCTTTTCTTAATTGTCAAGATCCCTTGAAATGGAGCTTTTAAGAACTACTACAGAGCATTTTTTTGGGAGAGCCAAGGAGTTAAGAACATTGTTAGAGGCTTTCTAGACATGAATACAAACTTTTTCATTAAATTTAAGTAGAATATTTAGTGCAGCATAGAAAAACCTGTGATTGCCTTGCACTGTTGCCAGGGGGGATGGAAGTCCAGTTTTATACAGCCTTGTTGCTTAATTCCCTGTGTAGGTTTAGGACTGAAAAGAAGCTGAACAGAGACATGGAGTGTTTTGTCTCAGAAAAAAGTCTCCATCTATAGTTCTACAGAAACCAAACTACATGTACAGAGGGAAATCATTACCTAAAATAAGATTATTGTATCCTACGGGTCTTTAAAACGCACCCTATTTAAATTGATTATTTAGATTCTCTGTCTTGGAAACAGGAAAATATCAGTGCCTCAAGTTCATATTATTAATAAATAAGAGTATAAAATGGGGGACATTTTAGTGGCTGTGAAGGGAAAGGGTAATGTTTCTCAAATCTGATGTCTACCTTCAGGTTTAAGGCTATATATCATCCAGTCCCCTAAAGATTTGAGAATGAAACAGTATATAAGATTTTAAAGCAGATTCTTCTTTGTTTAATTCTGTTTCAGATGCCACTACTGGGAGGAATGTGGTTAATTTAAGATGCAGCTTTGCTTTAACCACAGGATGGCTGAGAGAAAATAGTACCTAAATAGTTTTTGGACTTCAATTTCTGTGTTAGATATGTAATTTAAAGATCCGTGTAAGGCTATTTGGTACAACATTAAACATTCAAGATCCTACCAGCGCTTCACTGATTAAGTTCAAATGCACATTTCAAATATAACTGTGTAGATACTGCTTGCTGACAAAGCACATTTATTCAACTGAGCTGGTTATAAGTAATAACGACAGAAATTATAAATGTGCATAGTTGTGCCTGAACCCATTTTATGCTTTTTTATGCAGGACGGACCTAAACACTTAGCACCTTTAAAATTACCTTCTGGATGGATAATTTAGGCACTGTCCAAAGCCATAATATTAAAACCACAGTGTAGTAAAACAGAAAGAGTGGGATTCATTTTGCTAAACAAATACAAGCATCAGATATAATGATATATGAATCTTTGAGGTAATTACAAAGATATACCCCTCTTCGAGCTAATTTTTTCATCCTCAGAAATAAGCAAGTTCTTGCTGAGAGTAGTGAATTTCATCCTAAAATAGTGAAATGATATATACCAAGATAATTACTTCCTGGAGTACTTTTATTGGCTTCTCAACAAATCTATAGAAAAAGGGACTTCATCAGTAAAATTCATTTAGTCATTCACCAAAGCCTCTTAGAGATGTGCAATATGTCCTTCCTCCTGTATGGTGACATGACAGGGGTTGGTGGTTTTTATAAAATTATTTTGGACAGGAAAACTTAAGGAGATGGAATTTAGAAAGAAAGCACACAGGTTCTCCTTGAAGAAAAAGGAAATTAAGGAAGTAATGAAAGGGCTTGTTTTGGTCTTGTTATATGTTTGGGGAACTACGGAATTCACCCTCTCAAGAATGTGTAGACACCACAAAGTGTAACATATTAAAACAGGGGGAAGACTTTAACACAGATGTCTGCTACTTGTGAAACATGAGTGTTGATGCAGGTTTCAGGGCCATATGGGCTTCTGTTTTTTAGTATAGAACAATAAAAATACCTTCAGCTAGCCATAGGATTTAAATAAATACTCAAGGAACACATTCTCTTCTTTTCTTATTTTTCAGGGCTCCAAGACATAACACCAAGTTTTACTAAGACAGGTGATGCCGAAAGGGTTTTTGTTCTGATTTTCACATTTTGTAGATTTTAGGAACACAGTAGTTGTAGATTTTTAGAGGGTTAATATTTCTAACAGTTTAAGTTTAATGCCTTTCTATCACTACCCCTGTCCCAGAACAGGGAGCTCAAATTCCTTTAGTTAATTAATCTTGTTTAGACTCCTTTCCAAGGTAAAGAGCTGAAGGATATCAGAAGGCCTACAGAATGAAACATAAACATAGGTCAGAGTGACCCAAAAGCCAGAATTGGATGAGCTCCAAGAGACCTTTGTGTGCCTGAGGAAGAAGAGCTGATGAAGACAGAGGGTCCTGACGACCCCAGACCCAATTCCAGGGGGTTGGACCAGGGGTGGGACTGGGGCTGGACTGAGAAATGTGTAAAGCAATGATTGGAGGGATCTTATTATAAAAGCCATGGAAACAAGAACTGAGACATGCATGTCATCCTGTATTCCTGTGGGCTGTAGGCCCTGTGTTATTAAAGGACCTTTACTTTTTATCTTACCCTACACTAACGAGGCTCGAAGTCCTGTTTTTGGGGGGAAGGGTCATTCACGGCATCACAGGAAAACTTTTAAAGAGCCAAAATCACATTCTACCTACCTGTGCAGCAGTGGCATGAATAAGATAAGTAAAAGGAACATCTTCAGTGTACTGTATTTCCCTCCTGACTCTTTTAATTTTCAACATTGTGTTGACATGAGCCGTTTTCACCTGGCATGACTTTTCTACCCATGTCAAATAGGTGAATGTTTATTGATAGACTTACAATCATTTATTTCCCAAAAGGAAAAAGAGAAAAACTTGAAAAAGATGTTTTTATTTTAGAATTCTGGAAGGCAGGAATGGACATTTAACTTCATTAAAATCAGGTTAAAATTGTTTGAATATTTATGTATATAAGCTATAGCATTTTAATATGATGTGCCTAAACAAACTTTGAGGAATATTGACCCCAGAAAATGCACAAAGAAACTTTAAAGAGTGGTAGCACTGACGTTTAACTGTAGAAAATTCGCAGCGTAGAAAGAAACATTGCTTTCACATAAGAATTTAAGTTCGAAGACAATGCTATTTTTTTTTTACTTAGAGATGTTAGATCAGTTCTTGAAATACCACACAAGTAGCACAGTAACAAGAGAAGCAATTTTACAATTTTTATTTAATTATTTTTTCTTTTTCCTATTTCTTTGTATGTATGCATGTATGCATGTATGTATGTATGTATGTATGTATTGATTGATTGATTGATTTAAAGAGCTTTAAACTCTCAAATAATCAATGATCTTCTTGAGGACTTGTTTTTGTCTCCTTCTTCCACATCTTAACTTTTAATGTTCCATTTTGTTGTCTGGTTAAAGCATACTGAAAATGCTTCTGAAATTGCTTTTCTTCATAGAGATTCAAAGCTTAATGTAAATACCTGTAAAATGAGAAAGAAGCCAATACAATTATGTATACATTCTGGAGCTTGCTGTGCTTTACTTCAGGAACACTTTGCGAATTTTGACAGGCTTGAATATGGCCTTCACAACTATTTAACTCCAAACTGAAATCAGAATATGTATTCCAGAATATGTGTGTTAATTGGGATTAAAAAGCTCCTTTTACTTCACTCTTTCACAGGTGTGGTTTATGTGTGAAAATCTGTAATGATGCTCTTATTCTGTGTTTCAATCAGGTTTGATTCAATTTATTACACAGAAATATCTGTACTAGAAACATTTTACTGTTATAGAAATACCAATAAAGAAAACCAGCAAAGTGCTCTTAATGGAGTCCTTACCAAACTGAACCTTTGTATCAATGTAATAAATTCACTGTCTTGAAACAATTCAAGCTAAAGGATATTTTTTGATGATAAAACAGAATGTATACTAGGGATTTATATTAGATCAGGTTTGTGAGTTAAGTTCATGTTCCATAGCTTGGCTCCTTGAACTGCAACAATTTATTTAAGGTAGACGTAGTTTAAGTTGGTTGAGAATGAAGCTGGAGGAAATGATTTAAATTAAACTTCAGTAAATGAGTGTGAAAATGTAGTGAATTACAAAGTAGTTTAAATTTGGTATAAATTTCTTGTTTACATATATAGCTTTTGTGTAGTCAGCTGTTTCCTTACCAGTTCTCCCAGTTCTACCTTGACATATATTTTATTCAAGCCCAGATATCAGCTTTCCTTCAAGTATAGCCTTCACATATAAGCAAATGTGTGTCAAGTAATTTAGGAATATGCCTGAAAGAAATATGATTTTCCCTCCTGAATCAATCAATCCTCTCTTATTCCTATACTACCCATACAATTCTTATAAATGATACCTTCACAATTCTATTGGGAGGTTAAGTAAGTGAAATGTTAATGCAGTTCTCGTATGTAGATTCCCAGTGCTCTGTAATCATAGCACTTCAAGATCATATTGACATTCCTGAAATGCTGTCTGCATATTACAATGTATATTTCTTTTAAGAGATTAAAAACAAACAAAAAAAAAAAGGAAAGAAACAGGTAGCATCAGTATCACTGTGTGAAAAACAAAGTAATTAATTCGCGGCAATTGGAATCTTGCAAAGGATTTACAAACAAAGGGGTGGGATTGCAATTTACATGTTCTCTTGTCCCTGAGCAAGCATCTCCTTTGATCTTTTCAGATGACAGGAGATGTGTCTTAGGAATTAGAGTGTAATGCAGGCATCAGTCATGATTGATGGAGGGGTATCAGGGCTGAGTGAAAGGCAAGAAGGCATGTGCCACTGCATTTATTGTACTGCTCCTCCTCCGAGTTCTTTCCTGAAAGCAACCTTTTCACCTAGGTTCAGCTTGGCATTAGCAATGGCACTACAGATGGGTGGTTTTGGGTTTTAGCTATGATATCTGGAAATTTTGTGTCAGATGCTCTTTTCCTTTAACCTACTTTGGATTGCAACTTTCCCTTTAATAAGAGCATAGTGCCCTTTTCACAGGTTGATATTCACAAATGTAGATACAACCTGCATTATATATATATATATATATATATATATATATATATATATATATATATAAATTATATAGCATTTAGGTGCCTACCTCTAACCTGAAACAAGGCAGGGTAAAAATATTCTCTTTAATTTTAGAAATAAAACATCTCAAGTATTGGAAGTGATCGAGCTGGACCTTGCACAGGCTCATGTACCCTGTTTCTTGTTTGTGAAAAGTAGTACTAGTCTTTAGCAGTCACTTTTCTCAGTCCTTGAGCATACAAAATGACAGGACTCAAGTCTCTTTAAAAGAGTTACAGGTGCTTGAATCAGCTCGAAATCAGGCTCATTATTTAGTCTTTGAAAAGTGCCTCAAAATAATTTGCTAATGATTTAAATTATGTTTTAAAGGTAATGGGTTGATGGCAGTGGCTATTGTTTTGTGACTGATCAGCTGACAGTCATTTGCCTTCTAAAGTATAGTCAGATTAATGATGTTGTACCACAATGGCCTCATGTCTTAAAGCAGAAGAGGCCTTTTACTATTAGTTGCATGTGTGATTATTCTGTTTCACAGCCTACACATGAAGCTGTTTTATGCAGGAAATCCCAGTCCAATGGAATGGGATATGGAGTAGGAGAATTCTGGAAGGAAGGTAAAATGGTTGTTATGCTGCTTTGCAGACCAAATTCTTATTGTAGAGTTTTATTACATCACAAAGTTGCCATTGATATTTGTGCAGGCTAACTTAATCATAGGTGAGTCAACAGAAAACATAAGCATATGACTTACTTCCATTTATCTGTAACTTGATTCTTATACAAATAATCGTATGCTTTATAATATATTATACTTTACAGAATATTATAAAAACATGCTCTTTCCTTAAATAATTTAATCAATTTATCATTTATGATATAAGAGAACAGTGATATTATTTTTGTTAATTTCAGAGAGGAAGAAAAATAAACCCCTCTGCTTTACATAAAGTTGTCTAAGCAATTTATGTAACACTTCTAAAACTTCTACAAATCCAAAATAGCATTTCTTAAGTAACTGTGGCTAAGCAGGAAATGTAGCAATAAGCAGGAATCTATCACACCACTTGGAGCTTTAAAGAGCGGCATGTGACTGTATGGCAAAGCGAGAATTCCCATGTAAGCAAAGTGACTTTGTGGCATGAGTTCTTTCTGGGTTTTAGGCTTCACTAACCAGTTTTTATTAAACTCTACCAAACTTCAAGGAGGTATCTCTCGTGTGGCATATTACAACACATACAGCAGCCTTTTGTAGACTAAATATAATTAGGGTTAGCAGATTGCTATGAGAATTAGAGGAAAAGCATCATGAAAAAAACAAAAAAGGGGAAAAAAGTGCCCCTGTATCTTAAAAGCTGTGTTCAAAGCTTTGTGTGTGAGTATACATAAAAGTTTTAATAAGTAGTCACTAAGGATAGTAGATATATACTATACTAGTTAATTAAGACCTCATGGAAAGCATGCTGCAGTAAGCAGTCATTAGTGGGCCTCTCAACAGATTCACCTCTCTTTTTCTCTCAATTTATTATACTGTAATTTTTATCACAGCTGAGAAAAAGCAAGAAAAGTAATTTGTGAAACCTAGATCAGGATTGTAGCATATCTCCAAAATGATTTAATTTGTTAAAAAAAAAAAAGCTTATTTGGCAAGGAGTCAGGAACACTAGTTTTCTGAGTTCTCTGTAGTCCTTCAGAGTTTTGTGTAGGCTTTCTCTCTTTCTGGGTATTTAAAATGGTTGACAGGCATAAACATTCCTCATGGAAAACTATTGCGGCTGTTTGAAACATTTTCTGTTGTTGAATAAATACATAGATTCCTCTCTCCACATGTGTGTGTTATTTGTCCATGGTGTGTATATGAATGAGATTATTCATGGAAATTAGAACAGCGCATCTGACTTCATTTGATGCCACATAAGATTTAGATGTCAAAACAAGGTCTTTTTAAGGAAAATGAAGATACAGGGGATGGGCAGTAGAGTGTACATAAGCTTGACAAGGAACAAGTTCAACTTGACTGATGTGGAGGAATAAATTTGCTCTTCTGTGAGCATTTTGAAAGTCTGTGCTCCCAAATTAAGTTCCTCTCAAGGTTTAATTTTTTTAAGGTTGAATGGGGAGAGTGTAAAGCTGCAGGCCTTTAGAAAGAAAGAAACTTGTAACACACATTCCTTGGCATTCCAAACACAAAATTGTACACTACTCCTCTCTCATCATCTGAGATCTGAGCAGTCAGATTAAGTTTTTAGACCTGAAGAGTACCTCGTAGGGTGAGAATTTCAGTATTTAAGTAAGTTATCATGAATGCTGCTTACCCTTAAAGAACAAGCGACTATTTTACTGAACACAGGGGAAATTAAAAAAAAATAATAAAAATCAACCCAAATAGAGTAGTTTTTTCACTTGTGTCTTCAAACCACTTTTATCCAGCAAGTGGTTTTCCAGTCTGCATGCCATTTTTCATTATTGATTTTTTAAGTTTCTCACTTTTAATAGCAAAAACTCTTCCTTATCTTTTTCTCTGTCTCCCTCTCTTTTTCTCCCCACCTGTTGCCCCCCTTTCTTCTTTAATTTTAAATGTTCTGTTTATATGGAATGGCTTGTATTTTTATTCTCCCATCTGTCCAGACCTGGCTAAGTATGGTTGTGCAGTGTGGTAAAATTCATACCCTGTGCTCAGGCATCTTTCCAAAACAAATTTGATGTAGTGTAGATCTGGGTTTTCTGACATGTATACATGTGGTAGTAGTGGCAAGACTGGTTTCAATGAAGTGAAGGATGCTTGTGCTGCCTGTCAACTGAGCTGTATTTTCTAGTAGACTTCTGGATTAATAAAGAATAAAAATCTCAGTCTACTGATGTTACAATTATTTTCCCAAATCTTTTTTTTACCAGGAGAAAGTTCCACTGAGTTCTTCCTCATTTCAGTGCATTCATACACAGTTTTTTCACTATTTCTGTTGCAGATACAATGTCACTTACGAAAGCTAAATAAGTAATCTATATCCAGAAATTCTACAAGCCTAAGAACTGGAGTGTTTGTGTAGATTATTAGAAAATACTTTCCAGTTTTTCTTGGGTGATTCATTCTTCATTCTATGTCCAGAATACACAATGGTTAGCATGACTGGGTCAACTCCCATAAAGCAGTTTGGATGCCACTGTCCTAATTCAGGCAATTAAAACATTCAGCTTGATACTGAAGCATCATGTCAGGACAAGTCATGTCAAAGATAAAAGTAACATCTGAATCTAAATACTTCAGAGGCAGCCATAGTGTTAACAATTGAGCCCTAGCACATGCAGACCACCCCTAGTCAATGCAAAGAAAGACTTTTTGAAAGTTTTAGAGAGAACCATTGTGTTAGTATCAAGTAGAGACTTTGTTATTCTTTAGTCTTGGATGGAGGCCATCATTGTTTCAAGAACTGATTAGATTTCTTATTGATTTCTTCATAAAAACACAGCCAACAAGCTCATCAGTTGTACATTCTTGAGTGCCATCTACTGGTACCTTCTCTATTACAAGCACATATACATATTTGCATGTGTGTATACTTGTTTAAACATGCACATATGCATAGATATGTATAGATACATAAGTATCTCCATATGCATGTATACAAATAAATGTATCTATAAGTCAGGCTGGTAATAATCAATTTACAATGTGCATTCACCCATTTAAGGGCTCTCATTTCATTGTTACTGTGCTTAGGAGTTAAAGCTACGTTAAGTTAGTGGAATTAATGAATCCAGTTTTCCTATGAGAATGTATCCTATATTCCTAACCAATTCCATGTCACTTCCCATATGCACAAAACTCACAGATCTGAGCTCCCAGTCTCCCTAGCATCATTCTGGCCTCTTCAAATTGACTGAGTTATAATTGTTCTTTCCTCAGAGGGAACAATAATTTCCGCTTTTACTCTGTCTCAAGAGTTGGCAAAAGTTTTAGAACATGCACATCTTTGAGCTACCTCTCCTTCTTGTCAGACCTCACTGGAACTGATCACTAAGGACAGAAAAGTTACCAGGTAGTCCTGTACAAATACAGAGACTGTAATCCCATCTCTCGTTTCATTTTAATTGCATTCACTTTCATGTGACTCATTTTAATTAATTGGTTGCCCTAATAATCATTAAACATGGCTTGACAGTTAAATAAATATATTATTTCCTCATGAAGGAAAGACCTTTTGCATTTATTTGGATCTTAGAAGTGAATTTTCAGGCACTGAGAAAGATGCCAATGCCATTGGCATTCATAAAGAAACAAGTAGGTGAAAATGAGGACAAACTTTTCCTACAGTAGTTCAGACATGTCTCGTTATTTTGTCATTGCAAATGGCATTTCCAGAAGATAAGCACTGAGTATTAGGTTCTGGCCTGCAACCAATTTCTTCCCAAAGCACTGTTAAAGAGATGATACTTGTCTGAAATCCATATTCAGGATTAATCTTTATCATCCCACAGAAAAATCTTCATCCTGTTTCTACCAGATAATTGCAAATAAATATGAGAAAAATATATACACTTTGCAGATTAGGTAGGATTGTAGAGGCTACATATCTGTGATCTGTCTAGATGATGAAGTGTAGCTTTATCAATTTACTGAATGTAACTACTAATTCCAAACTATCAGTCAACAACCAAGTGACAATCATTTGTGTCTTTTCAGTGTGGTCCCTACTGCATGGATTTCATGCTTCTGTTTGTTAAGGCCTGAGAAAAAAAAACATTTTTCTTTTCATCTTTCAGAGGTAAACTTCAGTGCTGAGCCCAGGACACAGGCAGTTGTGAAAGATCTGTAGAAATATCATTCAGAAAGAAAAACTACAGTTTATAAAATACAAAAAAAACTCCTGTAACCATGACATTATCCATTTGCTAAACTGAAAAGCAGCAATCCTGTTATCCTGTTATCCTTTTGAAAAAATGTGCTTAATCTCACAAATTCAAGTAGTTCCAGCAAAGTTCTATGTAACAAATAAACACTAAGAAATGCTAGAGTTCACATCTAATTTTAAGCTAGTATAAAACAAGGAAATGTAACAACTAATGGAGAGAAGAGAAATAAAGTAAAAATATATCGGCTTATGCACATTTTTCCTCTTTCACTTCTAATTTTACTTTTACAGTAAACCTCTACCTATTTCAAATTTTATAAAATCTGTTCTGCCTTTGAATTGATTGTTTTAATTTTTGACTCTTTCTAAAATTGTGCTTAAGAGTTTTATTTTCCTTCAAGGCATCTGAATCATCTTCTGAAATACGTTATATTCTACATATTTGCTTTTAATTTTAAATTAAATCAAAATAGAATAGAAACATAAATTAAAACCATTATATGGTTTCCTGTTAACCACTTTCTTCCCTTTATATAGTTCTACTCTACTTGCCCCATTTAAACAGTCACAAACTACAAGCAAACAGTTAGGAAAAATGTACCAGTGGTTCTCTGTAAAGCTGCATTCATGTAACATATATCCACTCCACTTACCCCCAAAATAGCTAGTATTAATGATACTAGAGGTCAATGGAAACACAACTATTGATTTTGATGAGCTTTGGATTAAGATCAAAAGAAACTGGGCTTTAATAGGTCATTTCCCATGGTGGGTGAAATAAGATTTTCACCCACTGCCGAATCACAAACGAAGAACAGTATCATGACTTATTGTTTAACCCTATCCTGACTAGAAAAGAATATAATTTTTGTTGTAAATAGGGTTTCGAGCATAATGCATAAAAAAATCTCTATGGCACAAAATCAGCTCCATGCATTATGATTTGATAGTATGAAAATTGTGAAGAACTGCTCATCAGGTAAACAAATACTCTTTAATTTATCTCACCATATATTTTAACATTTTACCTTTATGTTTTACTAAAGACATCAAATATGATTTCTGCTTGTTATAACAGGAAAGTACACACATATACAGTTAAATGAATCATGTTTTCCTTTACAGTTTGTTATAGCAACTCATAGCTTTCTGAAACTATTTCAGATTTAAATTTTGTAGGTTTATTCTCTCTGAATATGATGTTTATTGGTTCTTCTATTATCCTTATTGCTGGTTATTATTTTTGGTGTGATTTATGCAAAATATTTGACAAAATCTGAAAGATAACCAAAACAGGGGAGAGGAAGACTATGTTTTATTTTATACAAGTATTCGTGTTTTTTAAGATTGTTCAACAGCTTTAATGCTTCAAATATTGATAATAAAACTTAAATTTTCCTCTGCATTATATTTATTTTAAGTGTCTTTAAATGTTCCCAGAAAAAAAAGGGTTAAAATTCAAGAACCAATAATATGATAGTAGCCTCTGATATTTGAGAAATATTATCTGGTGCTGTAATTAAAGTCTGTGATAATGAATATATGCAGAGACAAAGTTGGAGTTTTGTGTTCTGCAGAGCAGAGTGAATACTTAGGACAACTGTTTAGGAAATAACACCATACAAAATGAATGCACTATTTGATGAGCAATAGAACTGATCCGAGGGAAAAAATGGGGACTGTGTTACAATTTTAGCAATAAATGCCCAAACTACTAGTAGACTGTGTTATCTGCCTAATAAGAAGACACCATAAAGTATGTGTGATGTAACACTGCAACCTCATTCATCTTTTTACATCAGTTCTATAAAATGGAATAAAAATTCAGGGGTTAGATTTTATTTCTGGTCATACTTAAAACTTGTCACTAGTATGTTATCAATAGATGTCTTTTTAAATGTTATGAAATGAAATATTTTTTATCAATAGATGTCTTTTTAAATGTTATGAAATGAAATATTTTTTTCAACCTTCCTTTCTTTTTTCTTCCCTTTTTTTTTTTTCTTTTCTTTTTCTTTTTTTTTTCCCAATTTAATTTACACTTTGAAGTTTACTCTCGGCCTTTAATTACCTTTGATGGACTGGTAAGACATTTTCCATGGAACAGTTCATAGGCTAATATATCACAAGTGAGAAATCTTCTGCTTAAAGCATCATTTTAAAGCAATGTTTAAAAGGGAAAAGACACATCACATTAACATACACTTCATAATAGAATTTCACAGCTTTTAAATAAGCTGGCAGGCGCTTTTTTCCCGCTTTTAAATTTTTTTTCTTTCCCCTCCCAGAGACAGCTGCCCATTCCTGTTCATGTATGTTTTCTGCCAATACTCTGATGTCTTTATTTAGGGAATTATAAAGAATTGCTTGGAGTCTTCTGCAGTTTCAAAAAAACTTGTCATTGAAGGGTAGGTGGATAAAACTTATTCAGAAGACAGATGACAGCTTTTCATCTGGGGATCATAGAGAAAGATGCTTCCTTATATAAAAATAGATGCTGCAATGTTGTTTGCTCCTCACATTTTACAGCATCCAGTCATTCTTAAAAAGAAAGAATATCCTTAAAATTGTGGAGTCAGCAGAATCCTACAAACCTCATTCAGCCAAACTGGTATTTTTACAATTATTACTATTTTACACAGAAAGGCATGCATAGTTGGCTCCTAGAAGAAACAGATTGTTCTCACAGCCATCCCTCCTATCCTTCAAGAAACAAGACTAGCCTGAATCAAAACACCTCACATGAATTTTGTTTCATAAAGTGACCATTTGAATTGCATTTGTCCACAATTTTTTTTTCCCCTGCATCAGAATGTTGTTAAAGAGGCAGGGAAAAAAGCAACATTGTGATCATTATTAAATAAGCTGTCATCCTATTTAACTGAATTGAGTGATTTAAATGTCACTATAATGAGCTGTTTGGAGTTTATTTTTTAAAATTATAATCTGTTAATTAACGATTAATGTTTGCCTTTAAGACATAGCCCACTGCAGGAGGTACTGGTGAGGCATTTTGACTCAGCAGGAGTGCTAGGCAGTAGTTAACAGAGAATAAGCAACCGGGACAGATTCTCAGCTGGTTAGGATTTAACTTTGTATTTTCTAGAGTAGAAAAGAAACTATACTTTCATATGGAAATAGGTCACCAAGCGTCTTTCAGCAAGTGGGGATAGGGTAGGGTTGTAACATGGGAGGGTACTAGGCAATTGTATTCTCCGGGGATGGAAAAGAAGTGATAATGTTGGAGTTTTATTAGAAATAAAGACAAGCTGGGATGAACCATTTAACTGAACTGCTGCTACCAGTTATACCAAGTACTGAAGGAACGAGGTTTTCAAACATAAATAAAGGACAAAGAAGCAACATTTATACTTACACATTGGCAGTAGGGGAGTTATAAAGGTTATCACTTTTACTTCTTATGAAAGTTTGATGTCTGGCTGAAGTAGTTCAGCCACTGAAAATTTCAACCAGAAATGTGAAGTAAATATGCTCGTATTTGCTAAGTTGACATCAAATTATTCTATTAATCTGGTTATCAAGTTGCTGCTTTCTCCCAGATGGACTAATGCACTCTTATTAAATATGTGAATAATTGCAAAGGTTTGTTTCTTTTTTAGATATCAGTCTCTGAGTTATCTGATTCAGAGCCAACCATTTCATTTAGGTCCTCAGTGAAGAGGTTTTTTTGGGAAGTTCAGATTATCCCCTGTTATTCCTGACCACACACTTGTGTAGATGTCATTGGTCCCCATAGTACCAGAATTTTTCCAATCCTCTACGGATAGAAACTGGATATTTTAATTTAAAATAGGTGCATGCACCTCACTACACACACACTCATAAAAGGTGTTTATGTGGTTTTTGTAATTTCATTCAAACTCTACATACCAGAAAGTGATTGTTAAACGTTGTCTGAACTTTTTATTTTACTTTTTTTTTTTTTTAACTTAGTAGTTAAAGCTAGTGGCTACAGGTTCCTTGGATAATGTCAGAACTTAGAGATTACACAACTGGCATTTTGTTTCATCTCACCCAGTTTATACTGGGAAGAAACCTCAAACCTATTGGTTCTGCTTGCTCTCATGAAGAGTTAGAGGATAGCAAATATGTCTGTCTTGTAAATGAAGACCAAGTAAACATTAGAACCAAAATCAAATTACTTCTAATTAAAAATGCATGTGACTGTATGTAGAGGGATTGTTTCACACTACAGACAAATGTCTTTTATTTTCCTTTTCACACTGGTGTGTTCATCAGCTGAATTTTCTTTCCCTTTTCTGTTTACACCAGTTCTTATAGAAATATTAAGCTGAATTTAGTAATAATAAAAAGTGCATCTGCTGTAGCTGGAACTTGTAGAAAGACTTCCTCCGTGTTGTGCTCATGTTTCCAGCCACCTGAATGCTTCACTCACCCTGCCTATATGTACACAGAGTTATGCATAATCATGGACCCAGAGTGGATAATTTGCATTTGTATTCTGTATTTTTATGCCTCTAGTCTTATATACAGATTTCTTTCTTCACTGAATTAGAATTTCCTAAAATATCAAGTCACTGTCTAAAGTTCTCACCATATTCCATGGGGTTTTTTTCCTGTTTCTTTGTCTAAAATATATTTTTAAAATACATCTGTAAACAAAATGTAGTAGTATAAGCAAAATTAAAGCATGATGAAGTTCAGTACAAAGAGAACTTGTTAAAACAAAACAAAACAAACTTAAGTGATTAAATAAAAAATAATGCAGAAAGTGGAGCAGACAAAGTAAGAGGAATGTATATTTTTGGTTATGTGTAAACATCAAGCCTGTAATTTAAACACAGCCATTAGCTATGCTAGGTGACACAGGACAGCTTGTGCTCATGCTACCAGAATCTCTACCTAATTAATGAGAACTGCTGTGGCCTATACTAGCAATTGATCTGTCTCCAGGAAGTCTGTTGAAAAATAATGGTTGGCTTCAGCCAAAACTGCTCAAGAACCAATGCTAATAACATGAGGTGATAGGTGAATAACTGGTTTTGAGAGGATAACTATACACTACTTGCAAACAGAGCTTCTTCTGCGGAGCTGCTAGTACGGAATTGCACATTCTCTAACAAGCTCCTGTTTCACCTGTGCAGTTTTGGATCACCTCGGGTGCTTTCTGGTTGAGCTCTCAAATGTGCCTTCAAAATACATCATTCTTGGTGTCTTCAATACTAAATGGAACATGTACAACATGGTGTGACAGAATCATAGAATATGGTGAGTTGGAAAGGACTCACAAGAAACATTTAGTCCAACCCTTAGCCCAGCACAGGAACATCCCCAAGTCACACCATGTGCCTAAAAGTACCATCCAAATGCTTCTTGAACTCTGTCAGGCTTGTTGCTCTGACCGCTTCTCTGGGGAGCCTGTTCCAGTGCCCAATCACCCTTGGAGTAAAGAATCTTTTTCAAGTACCCAGCCTAAACTTCCCCTGACAACTTCAGGACATTCCCTTGGGTCCTGTCACTGGTCACCACAGAGAAGAGATCAGTGCCTGCCCCTGCTCTTCTCATCCCAAAGAAGTTGTAGACTGCAATGAGGTCTCCCCTCAGTCTCCTTCATGCTGGACAGACCAAGTGCCCTCAGCTGCTCCTCATACGGCTTCCTCTCAAGGTCCTTCACCATCTTCGTTGCCCTCAGGACACTCTCTAATGGTTTAATATCTTTTTTATATTGTGGTGCCCAAGACTGCACAAAATATTATTCAAGTTGAGGCTGCCCCAGTGCAGAGCAGAAGCAGAGCAGGACAATACTCTCCCTCAGCTGGCTGGCGATGCTGTGCCTGATGCCCCCACAGGACACGGTTGGCTCTCCTGGCTGCCAGGGCACTGCTGACTCATGTTCAGCTTGCCATTGATCAGTGTCAAACTAGGCACATGGGATATCTCATGTATTCTCTATTCTCTGATATGAAATTTGAATTTTTTCTTGAGACAGAAAAAAAATTCATATTGTATCAGAAACAACAATTACAGTTCTTGATTCTACTAAAAGTTATTATATAATTTTTAGTTTTATTTTTTCTTTACCAGAAAGTCTGCCACATTGAATTTCACATGATTATTTCCAACACTTCGGTTATCACAATGCAGTCTTCACAGAAATAAAATAACAATTTTTTTCTATTCACTATAAAGGGTAAATTCAGAGATAACAGTGATCTGGGAATTTAGGAATTGTGCTAAATTCATATGGTAATGAACATCTGTGAAGTTTTGATGACTCCCTTGCTCAAAAGGATGCAGTTCCCAGGTTTCATTATTGTCTTTGAAAACTTGCAGGAAGTCCCACAGTGAACACTGATGACAGACAACACAGGCCGGTTTAAGCAGACTCCCAGTAAGATATAGGGCAATGAAAGGCTATATCCCAGTGTGATACAGCAACTATTGTCTAATATGTGGAAAAATTCTCAATATTTTAACGTTTTAATGACATACTCAAACATTAATGAAAACATAACTTAATGAATCACCTTGAGTGCTATTGTAATTTTTTGCTTGTTTGTTTGTTTTTCTTTGTTTGCTGAAGTGGCACAAATCAAGCCACCTGCTAGGAAACTACTGAATGGCTTAATTCCTTTCCTTTGCCTCTCCTCCCACTCTTCCCTTGACAGATAAGACCTTTTTCACGTGTGTTCTGAGAATTTCAGAGCATATTTTCCTAATCAACTGTATTAAGACACTCAGACATTCATACTGGAGGATTTTATTTTTAAAATATGAATACCTCCCTCTCAAGTTATTTTGTCACTGGGCTTGCGCCAATGCAGTTTAATATGTCCAATGGATTCAAAGTGATAAAAGCACCAAGAAGGACTTTTGAAAGGGAAGTTATACAATATTGGCTTTTCAACGAGTTATGGAAAAGCCACAGTAGGGTAGGATAACACAGAAGGTCCAAATGCATGCTACTAATGCAGCATAAAAACAGAAAGGGCTAGGGAAGACAATGAGAGGTGAAAAGTGTGTTGCAGGTGAAAACAACCAAACTGCTGTAGTGTGAAACATTCTCTCTGAAGGAAAAAAAAAATCTAAATTCTTGGAACAAAAGGAAAAGAGCCCATGCAAAGGCAACACATGTTATGTTTGGTCCATGGAAACCTGTACTGACAGGAGTGTGAATGTAAGCTGCCTAGATGGGGAAACAGGTATTTGGAGAGTGGCATCAATGGACTAGCACTATGTTTAGCCATCTTGACCTTCTGTATGGGTCGTGACCACCACTAATCTTACTGAACAGTCCGCAGCAGGAATTTTTGCACTAAAGCTCACCAAAGGCTCTTTGTACAGGGTTGCCTGTGTTTCTTAAGCCATGTTAATTTTAAATAAAAAATATTTCCTTCCTGAGAGGAACATGGACTCACCACATGATGCTTTTGAATTCATCTTTTTTCCCTCCTCAGCTGTTTCACCAAGAAGCTTATTTGCAAGGATCTTTACAATCACTCACAGATTAATGAACTTTTGACAGGGTTAAAAAACATGGAAGTATTTTTTGAACAGGTGAGATATTTGCTTTTTGTAAGCCTAATGATAATTTACCTTATGACCCTTAGAAAGTTAAATCCAGGTCATAGCAGAAAAGATTTAGAGACACTGCATTTTTGTGCACATTTTTCATGACTGCGGATTATATTATACATTTAAATTTTTAATTTGTGTCCAGTTGTCCAGCTCTTCCCAGAGTCTGTAGTTTCTGAAGACACAATCTTAAAAAAAGCTAAAAAAAAAAGGATTTACAGGTTGATAACAAGAGTATCAGGGATTTTTATAGTTAATAACATTTTTATTGTAGAGATCTTTATCTTCGGCCTTCAGGGTTTATGGGTTCTGTGATATCAAAGATGAGGAAGAGACCTAACTATAAATGCAGATTTTTCTACACTCTCTTGCTCTTTGCTCTTAGATCTTTTTTTTCTGTTGCTCTTTGAGCTGGCCTCAATAGGAGACATTCTATCAAACCTGATAGATTTCAAGTTTAATTTATCCCAACAATTATTTTTTTCTATGAGTCCTTACAAATCTGTTTTAACTTTCACGAAGTTTGGCTGAGCTATGAATCTCCTTTCCAATAATTTAGCTTTCTTAAATCCTATGTAGTTTAAATGGTTCTAAATTTTGTTGGAGGGATTATTCTTTTAATTGTTGTTATACAATGGATATTTCATAATCTGTATTCACTGTACAATCATAGAAAAATTTTTAATCCTAAATTAGATGTTGAATAATAATTAAAACTGCTGAAGACTTGATTAAGAGTTTTCAGGGATTAGACATGAGAATTAAAGATGGCTATTGGAACTGGGGGCAAATTCAAGGACTTAAAACACCTTAACAAGGGGAAAAAATAGATCAACCCCTCACATCCCAAATGAAAGAAAACGTAACATGTTTTTCAAAGTGATTAAGAAATTTATTGGACTAAAGAATATCTCCAGGAAGCAGTCTAAAAAAGCCACATAGAAACAATAGAACACACTTTCTGAGCTCCACAGAGTCCATTGTGTATTGTGGGGGACGTAAACTCTGATTAGTTTCAGAGCGAGTGTTAAATTCCTGAACTGTTAAAGAAAAGTGGCAGGAGGCAGGGTGGGAGAGGGTGGGGATAAGAGGGTGTCTGTGTCATATCAAATAAAGAAGTGGAGTAAAAGAAAACTTTGATGAGAAAGAGAAAATCAGGAAGTGAAGGCTGAATTTTATTTCTCATCACAAATGTGACCTGTTTATAGAGTAAGCAAGTACCCAAACTTCTTTTTTTTCCACAAAAAAAGTTACTTTAAAAAAAAACCACTTTTATAGAAATCAAAGGGAGAACATGTTGCACAGTATCATAAATATTTTGGAAATGAGTGAAAATAGAGTATTTTGTCCCAATAACTACATACTCAAAATTAGTCCTCTTAAATCAGGTAAGAACTACTTATTTTCCCCAAACAATAATATATATGTATTTATATGTAAAAGGTTGAACCTAAGTGCATATACGTGTACATGTATGTACTAATATATTTTACTTTTACTTTTTTTACTGTAGTTTTTGCAGTTCCTCATCACAGTACTGGGTCCTAGGATGATTGCATTATCCTTCATTTCCAGTTAATCAATGGACGATGCCACTGAAAGTACAGAACAAATCACAAACTTGAGAAGCTTGAGCAATGTTTTCTAAAAATATCAGCATCATCTATGTTTTAAAATCTGGTTCTATTGGAAGATTCTGTTCTGGTACCAATTGATGTAACTCTGCTGGCTTCAGTGATACGAAGATTATTTCTACCAGACAATGTTCATTAAAATACCGAAATTCTCACCTTCAAATTACACATGTGGTCATGCCCACAGAAATGCTCACTTCCCAACAGAAATAGGCGAAGAAGTGGTTTCCCTAACAAAAGTAGTACTCCTCTGACTTCTCTGAGATAGTCAGGTACATAGAGGTATGTAGCTGAAAAATGTGGCACACAAGGTCTCTGTCATTTCCTCTGTATAAATTTAGCTGGGAGTCACAGTAAATAGCACTTGACTACTTTGAAATTGAACTCTGCTACTTTCACATTTTTAGCATTTTTGTACATGTTATTCTGTATTTCCTCATCAGTGCATATTAAAAGCCTCCTGGATATGCAGCTGAAACTTTATAATGGTAAATGATGAAAATAACTCATAAAATCAATTAATTTGCCTCTAGCAAGGCATCAATTTTACATATGAATAGAAACAGTAAATCTATCTGAGCGCTGCCATTTCCCTAATACCTTTTTTTATTTATTTTTACTTTTTATTCCAGATTGGGAAAAAGAAATTTAAAAGGTTAATATTTTTATTAGGAAACAATCAATTTTGATTTGATCAAAAAGTGTTGCTCATGTAGAAATAATATGAATGCTATTTGGGCATATTGTATTTTTTGAACTACATATTGAAATATGATTTATTTTTAAAGAAGCAGTTCTAAATGAAAACTTGAAATAGTCAATATAAAGTGCAGAAATTGAAGACTTTTAAATTACTAGCAATTTTTGAGTTTTTTTAAAGTGTCATCAGAAGACAGTTATTCCATTGTGATAAACCAGTCATGATCTGACTTAGCTGAATGAAGTATGATCAAGCTTTTAAAGGCATGCAAACGTAACCTCTGCCTTGAGCATCTCTGACACTTTATGTAGACATATGGCTAGCACTGATTGATAATTGCCTTTGCATATTATTTTTAGAAGGAATTAGCCTGTCAGTCAACAAGAAATTATTACTCTTTTCAATGATCTTAGAAAGTTACATTGTAGATTCTTGACAAAGAAAAGAGAGACAGGACATAGAGTCATTGCATGAGTGTCACACTACTAGGAAAGCCTATACCCAAGCAAAAAGATAATACCTGTTTGCTTTTGCAGTCAACTGTAAAAGGAAAACAGAATGGTGACAGACCAGAGGATGCAGAGTATTAAGAAGTGCTAATTATGCCTCAAACGCTCAAAGTGGGAATGACAGCATCATTATGAGTGACAGCAGATACTAAAACTCCCTGTAGAAAGAAAGTCTTAACTGATGTCCCACAGAGACATTTAGACGTAATATGGGCCTCATGGTTAGAAATTAAAATTCAGCAGAATTCTGTGACTCTATCTGAGAACAAGAAGTTGTCTGAGACAGAGAAGAGTGTATCAGACACCATGGAAGCACCTTTATGTGGCGACACAGGCCAGTGTCTTCTCTAAACCCTACAACTTTTAGGAATGATTCATTATTTATCCTTATTCCATCTAGTGCTGCATGTGTTTTTAAATACTAACCTCGTAATTATTTGTGCCTCTGAACTTTATCAGCTTAGATAATTGTATCTTGTGTTCTTCAACATCCTGAGAGCAAGGTGTTTATCATGAAAGATTGCAAACAATTGATGATAGTTATATAAAGCAGTTATCACAGAGTTATTATTTATGTAAATGTATTGCTGTATCTATCCTGATGACTTAATTCTGGCTGTATACATGCATCCTTCAACATCTCCTGTGGAATAGGCTATTATGCAAATGCAGTGACAGGTACATGCAGGTGGGAAATTACAAATGTTCTGTAATTTGCTTCTGTGTATTACTTGCTAATGTGTACATTTTGGAAATTGAAAAGTCTCTGAATGAATGAGGAACATGCATGTTTTCTATGAATTTCAAGCTGAGTTTTCTATGGCATATATTATAAAAAATGTGTTTTGAATACATCTAATGAAAGATGTATACTTGACTGAAAGATAATAAAAAATAGATACTTTTTAACTTTATCTAGAGGCAAAGTTAAAAAGTAAAGGAGAAAAAAACACATCCTGTTTTAAACCGCAGGGATGACAGGACCTTCAGCTTACTTAAAATAAAAAAATCCATTTTAACTCATGATTCCATGTCATATCCAAATTCACCTGAACTACCTGAATCTCTGAAGTTTTCTAAGATGTTGTAATAGGAATTTGCATGAAACAACCTCTCTGTACTCTTTTGCACCAGCTCATAGTAAGAAAAATTTAAATAGGTATTAGATATTAAATAGATATTTTAAATAGATATTTTGCAGAAACATAGAATTAGGGGTTTTATTTTAACTCATTTTTTGCTCCATCAAAAAAAATCTTCAATATGAGTTTTGTTTCCATAAGTTTTAGGAAAAACTGACTTTCAGTTTTGATTTCAAATGAAATCCAGATTTGCAGGTCTAGTACTTAATCCAAAGCCAAGCACAAAACCACAGAATTAGCTAGGTTTGAAAAGACCTCTGAGATCATCAAATCCAACCTCTGACCCAACACAGACTAGCCAAGAAGCAGACCTACATTAGACCTAGTACAGTAAAAATATTACAGGTAATGGGAAAAAGTGCAAATTTATGTCAGTTTTGTACAAGTTTGTTTAAATCTATTATTTTAATTTGATTATAATGAATGCAGTTCATATAGAACTCATTGAAATACTTAAAACAGTTTCTGGAGTCTTCCATCAATACAATTTACTTACTTGCTAGTACATATTTAATTTTATATTGCTTTGCTTATGGGTGGAGAGATTTAAATTGAGTACTATTTTTTATTTTTCAAAATTACCATGCCAATTACAAAAGGATAAACTGTTCCACATGCAGAAATATATCATACCCATAGGGGCACCTTTCTTCAAGTTCAAAGGGAGATTAATGTACTTGTTATTATGTAAATTACGCTTCTAGCACTGACATGAAAGAATTGCTATAAAAGATGTATTGTAAGTATATATAACTTTGAGACCAGATAATACTTATGTGTCATTAATTTAAAATGTATATTTTCCTCTGTAAAGTCCTCCAATAGGATTCAAACACTTTTCCCCTCTGTGTCCCTTTTGTTCCCTCCTGAAAAGATTCACTTTCTCAATTATATGACAATTGAAATGTAACTTGGAAGTTCACATCTGTGAATCTAGAATACTGAGAAAAAAAGTGCTGGGTAAAAACATTAAAAGTTACTTTTCAATCTACTTTTTACTTTGCAATGTATTAACTTTTATATTAGGTGAATTTTAGTTATCTGTTTCAGTACATTTAGTGGGTTTCCATTTTCCATAGAGATAAAGCATATCCAATACTTGTCGAGGATTTTTAAAACATTTTGAAAAACGACCAAACACACAGGGTACCTTATACATTTTACATCAAGTTTGTGTTGATGGATTGACAATATATCCTCAGTTGACAATTTTTCTTCTACTGTAATTAGAATTAACACCTTAACCTGGGTAACCTATGACCCAAGTTGCACAAGATCATATAGACTGAAGCTTGATGACAGACTAAATGAAGTAAGCAACATGAAAGTTATGTTGGAATACAACTCGTATCTGGATTATTTAGATTGAATTTTTTTGTATCTGGTGTTCAGTGTACAGGAAAAGCCTGAAAGAAGAAAAGAAAAATGCATCTAAATCTATGTGAAAGCCTAAAGTAGCAGTAAGGATTAAAGGTTGTTGCTGGATAAGGAGCACCACTGAGGTTTGAAGAAACAGTGGGAGCTATGAATTTTAAGGAAGATAGTCTGTTAGGCCTTCAGATTACTGAAAGACACGATGAACAAGTCTTCAGCCTGAAAAAACAGGCAGTGCACACTCAGGAAAGCAACAAATAGAGGAAGGAGAAACAAGCGAAAAGAGATCTAAGAGGATGTGGGTAGAGGTACACAGAGGAAAAGTATAGGATGTCAAAGGTAGAGGAATTATTCTTGGCATTATTGGCATTGAATTGTGCTTTGGGACTGCTACCTTGAGACTAGATCATTGGCTAAACTCTGGCCTGAGGTTAATCGGCAGAAAAATAAGTCTTCCTGGTGTGCATGGATCTATCAGTAGGAGCAGAATAAGCATTATTTTTTCTGGAATTCACCACAATGCGTTCATTGTATGCTACTGTTGTTATGATAATGCACATGTACTATTTGCACAAGAAGCAGTTTTAGGAATGAGTACCTCCACAGCCAGCCATACCTACCCTTCAGAGCTGTATTTACAAAACTGACCTGAAAAGTAGCTCCCTGACAACCAACACGTTCAGAGGAAATTCAGCTTCGCCAAATTGACTCGGCCTATAAGTGTTACATTAAATTTAACACAATACTGAAAAAGAGCCAAAATGGGTCAGGAAATGTTTGCTTTAGATAGTGGCAGTGTAAACAGTTATACTGAAAGTAACAGAGAGCTATTGCACTGTGAAAAGTTCTATTAGGTTTAATCTCCCATTGCAGTTAGTTCCTTTGCAGCTCAGGAGTATTTTTTTATAAGCTCTGCAGATCAGTATAAAAGGGAAGATTCTTCTCCAGACAATCTAGTTTTAATGTAATAAACATGTGTCCTAACGAGAAGTAGAAGAAACCTAGGATACTACTTCTATTATTTAAAAGTGATCAATGATTTTACAACTTCAGATAATAACAGGCTGGCTCAAAAATAAAAAGAAAAAAAGGTATTTTTAAATATTGTCATGCCAAAGATTGTATCAGGGAGTACAATGTTAGAAAACAAAAGTTAGGAATAATTTTAGAAGGATTTAACACACTTGTTTTTGAACAACTGGATTATGTTTACAGAAAATTAATTGGACCAAGTCTGACATTAGTAGCCATCTTCAACTTCAAAGTGTGATACCTCACTTCCAGAAAGGTAATGGGACAACATCCAGTTAATCAAACTGTTCCACAAAGAGAGGTCCTCATCTTTGAGGACTCATAGAGGAAGATCCATCTCCTTCAAACTGGGTACTCTCTTAATTTTCTCTGCCTAGCAAATGCAGAGGCCCCCAGCGGATGATCTAGCTTGCTGAAAATAGATACCTATCTCTCTTTATCAGACAGTAGGAAATCAAACAGAAATATTATGTGTTCCTCTCCACCTACCATGTAGTTCCCTGCCTGCAATGATATAGCAGAGAGGTCAAGTCTCTGGTTAGAACATCTGGATGTGGGAAGGGAGAAGGTGTGAACTGGTCCTGTCCTGCCATGGCTGTTGCAATGCTACCCATGCTCTGGTCAGCCATGCTGCAGCAGTAACAGGGGTGGGTGAAAGGGAGCCTGGTCCTAGTTTTAGAGTTTATGACACTCATTTACACTCAGGAAAGATACACGTCTCCCCTCCTGGGACCCTTCCTGTTTTCTTTCACTTTTCACTCAAGGCACATTCCTGAAAGCATGGACCACATCTGCCTATGGGGACTGAGTTGAGCCCTTGGAAATCCTCAGGGTGCAAAGAAAAATTTCTCATATAACTGGGTGACTTCAACTGCTACTGAAAACCAGACAGTGAGATGTTATAAGTGGAACTAAAGAGAGGTTTCAGTGTGCTATCCTCACTTAGGTAAACTGAATCTCACCCAGTGTCTCATCAGAAGGAAATCCATGGAGCCTTTAAATTATCCCATCAATTATGATAACTTCAATTGACCCTAATTCTAGCTTTTAGTGAAAGACCTGTTCTTTTTCTGTTTAAAAAGATTTCCTTTAATCCAATTTCCAGGCAACTTACCAAGTTGCCAAGCTGGAACAAAAATCTTTAAAAAATGTGATCAGGATTTAAGTTATAAACTTCTAGATCCTGTAACTGTGAGTCAGATTTGAGATGGATTCTGAGGTAAACTTTTTTCTTATTTTGAAATAAACCCATAAGTATATTCCAGTCTTTGTATTATTTTGTGTTTTTAACCCCCACCCAGCAGCCAAGCCCCACCCAGCCACCTGCTCACCCCTGCCACTAGTCAGACTGGGGAAAGAATCACAAGAGAAAATCTAGAAAACTCATGAGTTGGGATAAATAAAGTTTATTATGGAAAGCAAAAGCAAAACAAGGAATTAATTCAGTGCTTCCCATGGGCTCAGCCATCTCCAGGAGAGCAGGACCTCATCATGCACAAAAGTGACTTGGGAAGACAAACACCATCACCCCAAACACTCCCTCTGCTTCTTCCTTCCCCTCTCTTTATATACTGAGCATGATGTTGCATGATATGGAATATCTCTTTGGTCAGCCTGAGTCACCTGTCCCACCTCCTCCCAACCTGCCACGCATCCCCAACTTCTTTCCCAGCGTGGCAGTACAAAACACACAGGTGGCCTTGGCTCTGTGTAAGCACTGCTTAGCAATAACAAACCCATCCCTGTGTGAATCACAGTATGTTCAGCGTAAATCCAAAACATAGCTCTACACTAGCCACTGTGAAGAAATTTAACTATACCCCAGCCCAAACCAACACATATTATTTCAAGCTTGACCTCTTTACTAACTTTAAGCTCTGATACTGAAGAAGACTATGGGATTCCTCCTCATAATTCCTTTAAGTAATGTTTTCTTCTCCTCCTAAACACTTTCAGTGACAAAATTATTAATTATATTGTGATTAAGATCACTTTAATTTTCATCTTGTAGGAATAGGATTACACCAACTACAACCTCTTATAAGTGGTTAAAATCTTTCATAAACACTTTTTTCTACATGTAGAGCATATTAGTCAACTGAGGGACTAGATATTGTAATTATCATTTAATTATTTTTAAATATATCCTGTTTAAAACAGATTTAATACCCTTATTTTCTGTAAAAGATTTCATCTTAGTTCATACCTGCTACATATTTTGTTTTGTGACTAAGCTCATAGATGCCCAAAGGCTGTATTTATCAAGAACATAACATTCTTCAACTAACAGCACAAAGGAAGCTTGAATTTAACTATCCCTTTAGTTTTTTAATGAGCATTTAATTAAATTTTTTTAGTAAGCTATGTTAGTAATCACTGAAGTGTATACGTTTCAAATGATAGAGATTCTTCCGAAAATGTATTTCCAGAGATCTCTTTAAATTCCATGGACATACTATAGATGTAAAAAAGTCTTGGAACTTTATAGAGGCTAATATCAGCAAAAGCATTAAAATGCAGAACACGACTGACAGGAAAAAAACCCACCACCGTTGTGTTTCTCACAGCTATAGGTGACTGGTATGAGGAAAGGCATTTGATTTCAGGTAAATATTATATTAACCTGTAGAAAGATGCTGAAATGGATTAACAACTCAGAGACTTGCAGTTGAAGTTTTAAAAATGCAGTTTTAAAGTGCAGTTTTACTTGTAATAGTTTTTTTGGTAGCAATTATCTGCCTAGTTCTGTTACCCTGTCTCTGCTGTTTGATGACCAGCACACCCTGTTCATTGTATCCCCTGAGCTGTGCCTAGTTCTGTTATACCACATCCTGCCAGCCTTCTTTGTGTTCCCTGGAACCCTTTTGCTCCCTTGATGACCCAGTCATTAAGCTAGCCTGCCCTGTCTTGGGCCTGGCAGGGCTCGACCCCGCCCAGGAGCCCCAGTGATCGGAGGCCCCCGGGGCCCCCCTCCTCTCTCTACCCCTGTGACTCCAAGGTGATAAACCTTGTGTGAGTCTCCTATGCCACGTGGCTGGGAGGGGGCAGGGCCAGGGCCCCAGCCGGCCCTGCCCCTGTCCCAAACCCATTGATTAATGGACCCTGCCTCCTCCTCAGTTTTCACCCAATCCTGCCAGACCTGGGGACCGCCCCCAGGACAGGACATTATCTCGTGGTTTTTTGAATAAAGAGTTGACTCTCCTGCCTGTAACTGCCTGGAACTCCTTGTCTGTGTCTCCCATCTCTACCGCCCTCGCTCAAAGGGGAGAGCAGAGAACCTTTTCCCTTCCCTTCAACGCTGCATATTAACCCAGATGAAAATTTATTCCTGCCTGACAGCACTGAAAGTTGGAATGGCCTTCAGGATTTCATCCTAGGACTAAATGAATCAGAGGGTAGCACTGCAGTGGGAATATGACTGTTTTATGTTGTCTATAGGCAAATAAGGTAGCATGGCTACAGTTATGACAATTCAAACTGTAGAGCTTGAAATTGTTAATCATTTATACTAAAAGGACTTTCTTAGTTTCAGTGCTCTGTGAAGTTTCTTTTCAAGATTTACCAGAGTACAGCTAATGACTGTCAGAAACCGATTCCTGATCAGAAGAAATCAGTGAAGCCAATAGAAAGTCATGATTTACACCAGCTGACTTTCTCTGTTCTTATCTTTACAATGGTTTTGATTTTGTTTGTTTTTTTTTCTTGGATAAGATTTTTGATATCACTCAAAGCTATATTGAGGTTCAAATTTTAATTTTCTTTGCATTTTCTGTTCCCACTACAAAATTTAATTAAATGGGCATGTTGTTGTCATTCCCATTGTTGTTACCATAATTCTTGCTGTACAGTCTTAAGGAAAACATGATATGTGCATTTGAACCTAAACTATATTTCCTTGTTGTCATGCCTGCCTTCTCCCATCAATAGCATATATATATTTATTGTTGCATTGGATCTTCTACCAAACTCAACATGCTTTTGTAATGCATATTCTGTAAACTACTAATAAAGAAGAGGTAGAAAAGTTTGTGGAAATAAGAGAGAAGTGTTTCCTCATTCTGTTCATCTGGAAAGCAAGAAGTAATTGTATTGGAGTTTAACCTTCAAACTTTCATGGCAAAATATTGTGACATCAATGCATTGAAGGTTTGGGTAATTTGTTAGGGAGGAATGTTACTATCTTGAATTTTGACAGCATTGAGTGTGTTAATGTAACTGATCAACATGTTTGATGGAGGCATCCTTTCCCAGAAGGCTTCCATTTATTTGTCAGAATATATTTCCTCAGAAGAAGTCAAACTGCTAAATTCATTCTGCCTTCTAACAAGAACCATCCACACTGCCAGAAAAAAATTAAAGCTCCTGTGTGGAAACAGCAGGAGGAGGTAGACAACACAATTTTACACTCTGGTTATTGCTGAACACCACTATGAGTAGTAGCAACTCACAGATTACATTGTCTCAGTACCAAAGCACTGTTTTATGAAGCACTGTGAGCAAAAAGCAAAAATCTAATCCACCTCCTGCTATATCATTTTGTCTGATTTTCAAATCAAATTGAACACAAATTTAAGGAAAATGTACAGTATATCTATCAAGGGCAGGTGTTTTATTCTCTTGAAATAGCTTGGTAACTTCAGTGAAAATGTTAGCTGTGTCATATGGCAAGTTTCTTCATGAAAACAATGCAAGTTGCATTTTCCTAGTAGAAATCAGGCATTTCCATTAGTTTCACCATCATATACTCGTGCTGTATATTTGGGGACAGAAATATGGCTCTGGTTCTTCATGTTTCATGTAATTCAGTACTTGGGTTACAGTAAATACCAAGACAATAATGATCACAGTGCTTTGTCTGATCAGGGATAGATAAAAATATAACACAAGATAGATAACTATTTTGTGATCTTTGGCTAAGAGAAGTATGTATAGCTTAGCCATCTTGCTGGAGGGAGAATTATCTCTTGGCTCGTTTAGCAGACTTAAGCAGTTACTGAGTACACTGAGACAGAAGACACTTGAGGAGGAAAGTTCCTGTCGTTTGGAAGTAAATAGAGAAACTTACCAGCCCTATTCCAGCAGTACTGAATTCACCAGGGTGTAGTGCAGTTCCGTCACCTTCCTGTGATAAGGGTTCCACAGTCTGGTTTGACTGCTGAATGGGGAAACTGACAGTCTACTTGCCAAAGGATCCAGTGAAGCTCACACAGACGCAGACTGGCTCTTTTACCTGCTGTTGGCTAAGCCCGAACTCACACCTGACAATTCCAGTTTCCCTCTCTTCAGTTCAGTCTATTAAAATATCCAGCTGCTTTTTCCCCCCTTTTTTTTCAGAAATACGGCAGTTATCTCCAGCAGTGAAGCTACTCCCCTCTCTCCATGCATACAAACCTCTCATTTCCTGTGAACTGGCAGCAATTTAGGTCTCTGCACATCACGGTAAAAGAAATATTATCTCTTATCTGGCCACTACCTGTAAAAATTCAACTTCATTTAACCTAGCTGATAATTTTTGCTGAATATTTTATCTAAGAATCACTTTCATTTTTATGGAACACATTGGACCATGCAAAGTGATTATTACAACTAAGAGAAAAAAGACAGGGTGGAGCAACTTAAATTTTAACTGTTTGTATACATTTTAAAATATACATCCTTGAAGTTTAAACTGACATAAATATTGCCTAAGCTTCTGATGTCTTCTTGCATGGAAAAAAGCAAACCAAATAAAAATTAAAATAAAACCAATCAAAAAGGAAAGAGAATGTTGAAAGGTGGAATTTTTGCTTTGGTATGTTAGCATCTGAGGAAAGGATTGAATTTCTATTTGCATTACCTGGATGTCAAAATTGGATTTCTAAAGCTAGTCATGTATTTATAGTAAATTTCAGCCATATTCAATAAATTATCAGGCAGCTACAAGGGAGCAGCTTGTGCATTCACTGAGAGGTGTAAAATGATGTTCAAGCAATGGTTTTAAAATTTTCTTGATGGACAGTTACAAAAGAAAAGAAATGGAGAAGTCTGTTGCCATATGTCCAATGGAACTCCTAAATCTCAGAGAAGCCTTTTGGGTAGCCCACAGTAGCTGCCCAAATGTCATGTATGTTTAGT
This sequence comes from Pithys albifrons albifrons, assembly GCF_047495875.1. NCBI lineage: Eukaryota > Metazoa > Chordata > Aves > Passeriformes > Thamnophilidae > Pithys > Pithys albifrons. The sequence goes on from NC_092459.1 coordinate 38,072,958, forward strand.
TAAATAAAACTCTCCACCGACATGAGCTGTAGTTCAGTCTCCCTGTTTGCATCACTAAGAGTAAGCAAAATGGTGGGGTGTGGGCATTTGCTGTAGCTCTGGCTACTGTCCTCAGTGTTTCTTAGCATGATTCCTGACATGGGTTTCACATCAGCTAGCTCACCCTCACCAGAAAATATACAGACATGTCCTGAGACATCATCTTCAGGGAAAAGAATTTCTTCAAATGCGAGTTAAGCTTTGTTGTTTAACCTCACGGTGAATGAATGGGCTCTGATGCATTTTGTTCCCTGGGGGAAGCAAGGTCTCTCTTGAAGCAAGAAGGGTCCTACCTTATCTCACTGAGACTGCAGTGATAGACAAATGCAGAGGAACTGCCCAAGCATTACTTTTTGATGAAATCAGATATTATTCTAGTATGTATACTTAGCACCACTAAGATCCTACTATACTCCTTATCACTAAAAAGGTAAACTGAGCAATTTAAAATAAAGCAGGGACACATTCTGTCTTCAATTTCTATGCACAGACACTTGATTGCAAAAACAGAAATTCCACAGACATACAGGAGGCAGAATCTGGGTCATTTCAAAGCATCTTTCTGCACTCAACATGCATAATTTCTGCAAAGCTTTTTCTTTTGTATTAGTTTACTCTTCTCCTATATTCACTACGCAGTCAAATTTGTAGTCACATGACTGGATCCTAATAATTTATTTTGCAATGTTTCCTTACTAACCATTTTCTCTTTGTTTCTCACTGATTAAATGCACACATATATATTTCTAATACTATTTATAATTTCTTGTCTATGAGCTTACATTAATTAAAGATTTTCAGAGATCTATGCTCTCATTCTTAAACTGAAAGTCTGCTTTTGCTCTAATCCCATGAGGCAAGAGATAGAATCTAATGTTTATATTACTGATTAATCAGATACTGAAGAGATTAGGTTCTAAGATTGTTTAGTACAGGAAAATCCATATTTATTGCATTAAAACAGATTTTGAGACCTTGTTTATTGGCTATATCCATGGTCAGGGCTCTGGGATTTATTCAGTCTTAAATATCTATATGATATGTGAACATAAACCAATCTGTTATGGGGAATATTTAATGTTGGTCACACAAAGGAAAATAATTGTAGCAAATTACAAATCAGTAATTGAAAAAGACCATTTCCAAAAATGCTTGCAAATTTATAAAACTGCCTAAATATTAAATATATTCAATAAATAAAGATGAAGTTTAGACTGGTACCTGATTTTGGCTACCGTTTTCTTTGCTTAATGGATTTTCTATTATGTATTAAATTTGTAATTTTCACAGATAAAAAAAAGTCATTGGCTTGGCCATAGCTTCTACAAGCATAGTCAAACAGAACAATGTGTCTTATTGCTCTCCAGTGTATAATGTACTTATTAGTGTAAGCAGATACTGGTTGCTTATTTGAAAGACAAAATATCCTAGCTGGTCACATATGTGGAGTAGTGGGTCTTTATGTCATTGTGCCTTTTCAACAGGCTATGTGTACAAGATAATGAATTTTTGAGAGTGAGATATTAAAACAAATCAGAACTTAATAAAATATATTAGTAAACTGCATTAAGAAAATATTTATTTTGTGAATTTAAATCCTTGTTATAATTTCAAAGTGTGTGCAAACAAAATACTGTGTTTATGCATTGGTTCCATCTTTTTTTTTTGCAATTTGATAAGCCATTTTGACACTTATGATGGTGTATACAATATCTTTTTCCAGTTTCCTAAAAAAGACCCACACAATTCCAAAGGTAAGAAGTCATGTATAAAAATATTGATTTGGATTATTAAAAAAATAGTTGAAAATTTTGTCCATAACTCTTTAACTGTTTTGCTTACTTGAGTTTCAACATCTATTGCAAATACTTGCATGAGTGTACATAATCCTTTTTATTAACAGTATACAGTTTATTCTGTATTTCTGCTTTTATCAATTTATTCAGGGAGAAATTTTTTTGTGATACTCTTTCCTGGGTTTGTTTCTGTTTGAAGCCACGGTGTCATTGAATCTTGCATAAAAGCATTTTCTTTACTAGTAAGTAATTGCTGGTTCAGCCTTTTTTTAATTGTTTTTCTTCCTGTCATCAGTAATTGGCTGTATGTAGCAGCAATTCTATGCTCCTTGTGGCTTCCCAGTCTTCATTTCACTTGTGAATAAGGAAAGGAACATTTTTCTCTTCCAGATTTACAATATTTTGCACATCTCATGCATTTCCACCAGGCCTTTATCTCTGAAGTTCTTCCTTCTTATTATTCTGCTTAAATGGCCTGTCTTTGGCAATATGTAGTATTACTGCCCAAATATATGTGCTTAGAGTGAAGCTTTGCAATACTGTAGGTGTGATCTTTTTGACTATAGTTTCATGCTACCCAGTGTTTGATGTTCTTGTTAATTTCTTTCCATTTCCCACCCACAAGGACTTCATAAAATGGACTCAAATACGTAGGTAATTGCATGCAAGACACGTTTTCTCTCTACAACTGTTCTTGCACTTCTGTTTTAATTTCTATTAATTATTGTCAAGGAAGAAACTTGGCACAAGCAAAGTCATGGTCATGGCTTGTCTTTATGAGTTCAAAGTCTTTTAGTTCAAATGCCCTTTACATTGAAGTTCTTTGATCTGATTTCTTACCTCTAATATGGAAGTGCATGTTATGCTGCTGGAGGCTTATTTGACAGAAGTTTTATTCCTTATACCGATACAGTTCTGAGTTTTTTGAAGCACATCTTCTGTGATAGCGCATCTTCTGCATATTTAGAAATAAAATTGATTTTATACCTTAAAATTCATCATTACTCTCATAAAGTAGGTGATAAAAACTTCTCTTAAGGTAAAAATATCTTCATGGGCAGCTAGGGTTAGTATAAAAATTTTTACTTCAGTTAACTCACAGGGTTGTTGAGAAATATTTTTCTATGTAGAACAGGTGTAAACTATAACAATTGAAATGTATTCAGATATAGAAATATCTAATGTTAATCAACTCTTTATGGGACAGGCAAATAGATTTGTATGAATAGCTTTGGAGGCTATAAAGGACATACAGATCATCCCAGATCAAAACCGTGCTACTAATATTGAACTATGAGAAAGAAAATAAATTTGAAAATTTAGATTGCACTGTAGCTAGCTCATATGATTCAGATAAACTATGAGATTATAAGATTGAAACTTCATTGTGGTGTATGGTGTATATATTCTAAAGCTCTCTATTCTGTACTCTATATTTTTTGTCATGATCTCTCTTCTAGTGTTAGATTCTGCTATATTGTCTAGATTATATTCAATGTATTTTCTTATTCCAGTACCTTTCTGCTTAATTCTAATAGAAATGTTGCTAAAAGCAATTTAGTTTTGCTTAGTTTTCCAAGTACCCTACTTGGCAATTCAAATGGTAGTCAATGGTATTGAATCCTTTTTTCAGTTTCATGTTACTGTACTTTTCAGTAATAAAATAAGGATTTAATATATAAATATGTAGTGAAGCAATTTGAAAGAGAATATAAAATATAAAAGAGTCCATAAAATACCCATTATTAGAAATATTAGCAAATACTTATGTTTTATTTTTTCTTACTTTCCTGGTCTAGCAGTAATTTAATTTGTAAGACTATTTAGAAAGTTTAAAGTAAGAAAAAAATCCATTTTCACATCCTAAAATCTTTGCACTCATTTTCTGTCTTTCAAGATGAATTTGAGCTCTTGCTGTAGAAAATGCTTGAAGTGATAACTTCTGATGTTTTATAGTTTTTGATGTCTTGCATTTCAGGCATGTCATACATTGCATTGTCCTCTACAAAGGGCACCTTCCCCTGCTGTGCAGCAATGTTAACACTGGTCTTGTGGTGTGACTGAAGCCCTTTCCTCACACCTTTTCTAACTGACTGGTGCAGGAGGATGCACCTGGGACCTGGATCAAGTCTGTTACAGGGCACAGATACTGCTTGCTGAATGAGTTCACTCTGAGGTAAGTGGACAAGAGAGAAGGCAAACATGAAAGGGGAGTCAGCAGAGCTTTTACACCAGTCCTATTCCTTTCTTCTCTGACCACAAGAGACTTCAAGTACTGCAGTACTTCAGTTCCTTCTGCCTTTTTTGCCCTATCTACAGCCTCCACCCAGAGCAGCAAAGGAAGTGATCAGGGCATGTTCTCTCTCTGAGTCACCCATAAAGAATCTGGCCATTTCTTCTACTCCTATCATGCTGAGCTCAGACCAGCTCTTGGATAATCTTACCAAAGCTGAATAGTTCTATGTAAAATAATCAAACCAGAAAAAATTCCCACAGTCTTCCTCCACAGAAAACAAACACACAAACAAATAAACCTTGCATTTTTTTTTCTCCTTTAGAAGTCTGCACATTCAGAAGGTGACAAAATGGGCACAGTTTGTCTTCTAACAGACTATGAATGCCATGTGTGACGTTGCTTGAGAAGATGGAAAATGTTTATACAAACTGTCAGAGATAGCTAAGCTAATTTGTGGTATGTGGTATGGATGTTTTTGACCCAAGAAGTTTGTCATACACCTACTGTTTGGCTGTAGAATGTATGAGAAGACAGATCTTGTTGACATATCACAGCTGCAGCTCGACTCATTGTGAAATGCTTTGACTTCAACAAAATTCACACCATGTGCCAAAGAAGAAGAAAAAGGAGAGTTAACAGTTTCCATCTCTCTTTTAATGTCTTTCACTGAAGGTGAACTACTCTGATTTTGCAGCTGTCACAAATGGAGTAAGTAAAGCATTTATGCGCTTTTTTGTTGTTTTTTTGTTTGTTTGTTTGTTTGTTTTGGTTTTAACACAGACTCCAAAAGGAGATAAATATGACTTACTACTCACTGCTGGTTCGCAGGAATGAGGGATGGAATTCCACCACATAGAGAAGTTGCCTAGAGAGGCACTGGTAAGAGAAGTGGGAAGAATTGGCAGATAGCAGTGATGATGATATGCACAATGGAATGAGGAACCTTGAATCACCGCATAGCTCTGATTTGTGTCAGGCAATGGCTGAATTGTAATGAAAGTCCGGATGCTCCATCCCTGGCTGTACACATGCCTTAAGAATCAAAATACTTGGTATAGCTTTGCATGGCTTTTAACAACTTTGGAATGCAATATGCATTTATGACGATCTTCTAAACCATCTCTTTCAACCATCAGACTTCCAAACCAATGAATCTTCCTCCTTCTCTATTAAATAAAACACTCTTCTGTGGATATAAGATAAGTGGTGAGGGAAAAACTGCAAATGTATAAGTTGAAAATAGTCTTGTTCAGCTCAAATTGCAAGTCCAGACCATATATCAGCTATAAGTGAGATGATGTTCTGCAGTGTTATTGGCTTTCATTATTTCTCACTTCTCTACATCAGCATTTCCAAGAAGACAGTCCATAACTGGCACCAGATGTTATCTAGTAAATTACTTTTGTCCTGCAAATTCTGTATGCTTTTCTTATATGATGCCGCTTGGGTCAGATTTGCTCTTTGTTATGTTTTTTGTACTTTCTCATTTTGCTTCCCTGAAACTGATAATTAAGTAAATATTCAGTAAATAGAGTCAGAAGTTCAAGTATCTTTTCCATTATTTTTAAATTAGGTACATAGGGGATTTTTGGGAACAAGATTTTTTTGTAGTTATTTTAAAACATTGCTAACTTATGTACACATATTTTTTTTACTGCATTGTGTTCTGTGCTGTTTTGTAGTATAGGTCCATGTTTTTTTCTGATTTCCCTGTAAAGCTGAATTATTTTCTTAATGAGATTTAAGGAAGAAAAATGAACAGGATTATATTTTATGTCAAACAGGTATGGAAACTGTATAGTGTTTTCTATAATAATGAACTCTTAATATCACCTTCCATGATGAGTCTTCCAAGAAACTAATCAGAACATGAATCAATCAGAACATGAAAAACATTGATGAAAATTCTGACAAAATTTACCAGTCTCGAAATAATTAATTAATCTTTTTTCATTATCTGTCTCATCACCTACTATCCATGTATTCTGAATATTCTTGCTCCAAAAACTTTCAGATTCAAGGCTGAACATGCATCTACTGGGATAGTTCTGTAATGGCCAGCTGTCCTTGACTGGACATATGCCTGGCAAATAGAGCATCTCATTCCCAAATTCCCAGAAACATGGAGAGGTCATGAGATGATCTTTACAGAATGAACTATAAAAGAAGATATTTCCTGTCATTGGCAACTCCCTACAAAACTCACCATATTTTGGAGCTTTGCACCCTTGAGTTCATTGCAGATAAATGGACAAAATATAAACTCCAAGTGAGACATTTACTTAAGTTGGGAAGACAGTGTGTCATTTTCCTAGAATGTTTGTGATGAATGAGACAGAACATAAATGGGCCCTGAAGTTCTGCCCTACTATAAACAGGGATTGAGGGGAAGGACCTAAACATGGAAGCAAGGTTATTGTGGTGGGCTGACCCTGGGTGGATGTCAGGTGCCTACCAAACACATTCCATCACTCCCCACCTCAGCTGGACAGGGAAGGGAAAATGCAACTGCTATTTAGGGTTAGTAGCCAGATCAGTTACAAGCTTCTGTGATCCTTGACTTGTTTCTGTTGGTTGCTCTCACCTGTTGACCAACACCACTAGCTTGCTCTTCATCCTTCCAGCCACACAGAGAAGACATGATGGAGGAATATCTTGAAGCAGGGTACTGGAGTGAGGATTCTAGGATGCAAAGGAATTTTAAGCATATGCTGGTGCTCAGGTTTCCCTAAAAGGTAGCCTTGGATTGGATTCAAGCATCTTCTTGCTCTGCATTACCTCTTTCCAATCCCTCTTGAATAGCTCTATTTAGTCCAGTATAGCTATAGGGTATCAAATATTTTTCCATTTCCCCCAAGTGATCACACACGTTATCTTAGGTAGTGTATAAATGCTTTATTGGTTCTAGCCCCTAGTTTTTGATGGCATTCCTATACATAAGGAATATATCAATAATTCTAACTATCCTGTCTGCAATCATATTTGAAATTAAAATTTTGGAGTATTATTGTGATTTTTAATTCAAATATTCATAATAATTCAAAAATGGAACTTATGAATGAGTGTCTAGCAATTTGTGTCCTTTGAAATTGCACTGAGGATGAGCCTCTGAAGCCAAGACCATAATTTTGGATAGTTTCCAAGTATACCCAATATTATACTAGTTTCTTGTGTTTAAAAGCCCCTTTTCAGTAATTGCTTTCTGAAGAGGTCTATATTTGCTTTCTAATTGAGATCTTCTAAATTAATTTTTATTTAATCTTAACTAGTCTTTTTTCTAGACTTATAATCTCAAAATATTCTAATGTATTACTTGAGGTATTTGCAAAGAAATTAGCATAAATCAGACAAAGAAACAAAGATTAAAAAGTTATAAAAAGGACATGTACAAAGATTTAAGAATGTTAATTAAGAAATGAACTTTCTTAATATATACACTGAAGCAGTCCATGACCTGAAACTTCATTCAGTGGAGCTCATAAAAAGGTCTGCTTGAAAGATTTTCAAAATTTAAAAAGACACTTTTCTTTAGAAAATAATAAGAACATATGTCAAACAAACAAGTAGACAGATTAGTACAGCATATTTCAAAATGAGTAATACATGGCTTAGCAAGAGCCACTGATTTTAACTGTGCCAAAGGAAGAGTAGGATCTATGAGTACTCACGGATTAGGATGAGACATGAGGGATATTAGAAGGGGATCAGAATGTAAGTTCTGTACTTTATAAAATGAAAACAAACTGCGAGGTTGGGGGCTACCAAGCTGCAACATTTATCAACATTTCTTCTCCATTCTTCGTATTGCAGTGCTGCATAATAGATCTAAAAAGAAGTTTAAAGTCCAAAGTTTACATTGACTGGAAAGAGGCATTGAAAACTGAACTCCTGCTGTTGTTCTCGGTGTGCAGGGAGATCAAGTTTTTTGATACCCTCGGTGTCATATATCTCTGTATACTGGGGTGCAGAAAAATTTCGAACTAAAACATAAGCCTAGAAAGTGAGAAAAGCAGATCTTACACAGTTGGTGCAACACTGAAGGGACAGTTTGTGGTGAGCAGACCAAAAAGATAAGGATTTTGGCTGTTTCCTTAAGAGCAAGGAAGGAAAGTGCACAGATTTACCTCTTACTGGTCTGGTTGTCCTCTGGGGCAGGAACAATAAAAGTCACTGTTTTAAATACAGGCTGTCACTTTTGATGCTAGAACAAAAGGAAGTGACTGAAAGTAAATAAAACTTGAATTCACACAGGTATAAAAGGACCCTTTTCTATGAGCAGGCGCTTCTAAACATCACTCTGAATGGTTTGTGAGGCAAAAATAATGGGCTTGTTTGAGAAGCAATTGAGGTACTTTCTGACAAAAATAGTATATTAGGAGATTAGTCTCCTAGGGGTGGATAACCTTTTCAGATTCGAAGTATTTCTTCTGTTCTCATGTGTGAGTTTACAATCTGTTAGTCTCAAAATATATCTGCCAACCCACATGCCCACCTTCCTGACAGCTGCTCAAACAACAGAGCGGGGGAGCAGAGGAAAAACTTTGCACCATCATCCGCCCAGCAATTCTGAAAAGCTTGGTAAGTTACTCATACAATCCAGAAATGCCAGTCAGAGTGGAGGGGGGACAGAGGCAGCGGGGGAGAGAAGCCTCTTAAAGTGCAACATTTGCAGCACACGCAGTAAAACTAAAGGGGCCAATTAGTGTAATAGGTTTGAAATCATTTCAGCACACTCCTAAAGACAAAAGAAAAATTGTCCTTCAGAAATGGGGCTTTATTGTTCAGATGAGTATAGAAACAAACAATGAATTCTATCAGTTTAGGAAGCAACATTCCTTCTCCTTCATACCGGACCATACATTATTAATGAGCAGTACTTTCGAATGTGAAAGAACTGTTTGAAAAGCATTAACATAGTCTATTGGATGTGATTGACACTGTCATCCCTTTCATTTTGCTGTTGGCAAGAGGCATCCCTGTAGATTTATGTGCATCTGGACATTACTAATATTCTTCTTGTTATGCACTCTGGGCAGCTGTGATATGGAAATTTTTAGCACAGTTTTTAGAAAGGGAGTTTACTGTTGTTATGGGCACAAAAAAGGATTAATTATTTTTCTCTGAGATTTTATCAGCCAAAAATATTTAATGTCTGGTTCCTTAATAACCCTAATCTGTTTTCAATATGTGCACTTTTAAAAGGAATTTCATCAGGATTAGGAGGATTCTCCAGATATTTCCAGTGACTCTTTTCCAGACAGACAGTTTAGTTTCTGAGACTCATGTCCACTCATTCTGCTTCTATTTTAACCTCCAGTTCTTCAAATTGATTACATTTTTAATTGGGTTGGTGCATCAAGGACTGCAGCTAGTGTCTGCCTGCTGTTTAGAACCACTAAACCTTTTCTGACTTGTCTGTGTAATGGCTTTTAATCACAAAAATTAAGACCAGTGAATTTAAGAACCACTGAAACAATCCATCTAAATTATATACAAAAGAAAATTACTACAGGTTATAAAGTTTTTTTTTAAGGTAACAATATTAATATTTGTTTTATACATAGATTTAGATTTATTTTAGTTTCTCAGGACATACAAGAATGTATGCCATCACTTTATATGCATGAATATTGTAAAGTATAGCAAAGAAGAGAGGAAAAACCAACATAAAAGGATGAAGACTGATACTAAACCTGAATGAATATGTAGACATCACATGAAGAGTTACATTCTAATCTAGAATTTTCCAAACTAGATATTTTTTTAGTGCTAGCTTTTACGTGTCTATGCACAAATGTGCATATATATGTGCAGATGCACAAAGTCAAATGCTTTGTTCAGGGGGATGAATTATGACATTCATTAGGTAATAATTTTGGAAAACCTTTTTGCTACTCATCATTGCATGAGGGATACTAATCAGAACTCATCTTATTGTTGAGAATCTGTTTGAATTTTTGGACATGAGACAAGGTAACATCTTTGGGCTAGAGGATTATAGCAAGGCTATAGTATTTTAAAATATATTTTCATATCATTGCATATTGCATCATATGCAATGAGGTAATAGGGAAGCCATGAGTTTTTAACTCAATGCAGAACTAACTTCCCCTTCGGTCTGCCCCAAATAGCCTATTTCCTTATTCACAAATCATCTCACCTCATCACTGTTTCCTTTACTTAGAAATTTATGTAGCTACCAGTATACATCCATCTATTAGAAGCCCATGATCTGCTGCTTTCTGCTAAAAGTCATCAGGTCTGCACTTTGAGTGACATGTCCAACTACCTTCCTCAGAGGTCAGACCCAGCTTCTCCATGGAAGGTTCATTGTTGGCCATCCCAGGCTGTGAGAGTTCAGTAGTAAGGTCCCTCCTGCTTGGCAGCACAAGGAACTGCCACTGCTCCACTAGACAGCCTAATTGCACCACTCAATCATGTAAAATAATTTCCATGGCTATAAGTGAAGAGGTTATAAATCAAAACGACACTTGTGAACTGAAGAGATGGGTAAAGAAAATGTGAAGTAAACATATAACTTAAAAAGGCATAATCCAACAAAATGTTCTTGAACTGTTCTTCTTAATCAATTTTGTTTCTTTGGACAAAAACACGAGAGGCCTTTATAAGATATAACCTTACAAATCAGTGATTAGTTACAAGACTTAGCACTTTTCTTGTTTTGATGTGCTTTGAATTTTAGCAATTTCAGATTCATAAAAATGTAGATTTTGTTATCTTAAGGACTACTTCCTTTATACTAAGGTATCTTTGTGTCACCCTACAGAGTGTAAGGTAGCTACACAGAATAGTTAGAGTAATTTCTTTAATCAGCATTTTGAGATTCTTGTATAGATTCTTAATTTTGTTTTCCCTGAGTCTTTTTTGTGGTATTTAAATATTTCGCTTGGGAATCACAGGTGAGATTGTTTTGTGGTTACTCTTAAAGGCACAGTCATATAAAGCATAAAGGAAAATTTCTTTACCTTTCACTGAGAAATTTCTTGCCAATCCTCCTACTTACTGTGTAAAATTTACTCCACCTCCTTAGCAGAATGGTTTTATATGTATTGGCATCAGGCCAGTTCCCTGAATGGTCCACTGTGTTGCATCAAGTGCTTCCCAGTAACCATTCCTTGCTCAGGTTCAGAACCCAGATTCCTTTCTTGGTATTTCTGAAGATATTCATTAGAAGGATATAATGTATTAATGCCAAAGGTCTTTGCTGAACAATTTCACTTAGAGTGTCAAAATACCGTCTTCTCAAATGACTGTACAAAACAAATTATTATCTTGATATTGCATGAGTATTACAAAACTAACTTTACAACCTTGATGCCTTCTGTACAAGCAGAAAGCATATATAATTTATTATCCTCAGTTCATTTTCTTATGAGAGAACACTGTTTTTTACAAGTGTTTTGAAGTTTGCATTATAATAGATTTTTTTTCCCAATATTTGCTACCATCCACAATCTATCCGGCTTTCAGTCTGAAGCAGAGGTAGTAAAACAAAAAAAAATCATACTGTTTTGTGCTTATGGGAAAAGGTAAAGCGGAAAATTGTTTTAATTGAGGATTTCCAGGTTAGAGTAAAATTTTCAAGGAATCTTGAGATTTGGAGTAATGAAAGTTTTCAGTGTTTATATATATTCACCAAAGAAAGCAAAGCAGTCACATCCATAAGTGTTAGAAATATATTAATATCTTGTGGTACAGTATGTTTACACATATTCTATGATATTGGTAATCCACAAAAGTGGACGATCACAGAGTTCACTTTCTTTGTCTCTCCCACATTGCATTTTTGCCTTTTCCTTGTGGAATGGGTAAATCACTTTAGTAAGCAAGATAGTTTGCAAGGGACTGCTAGAGGTGCAGGTTATTGAATTTCCTTTTCTGTGTTGGCATAAATATAAGGGTTTTGTCTTAGATTTAGATTTTGTAGCTTTTTTATGAAATAGTTGTGAATTAATGATAGACAATTTAAATACTTATAGTCCACTGAGTCAGAACCAGAAGAGGAAAAAAGTTTCTATTGGGAGCATAGGCTGTAATTCTATTGCTTTTTATTTGCCTTGTGTAATATATCTGAGTAATATATGTTAATGTCTAAATGCACAAATTAATATGAAAACATATATTTGGCAACAATTTGTTTGCATCAGACTGGGATATCTATGTAGCTACACAGAGAGGTAAAGACAGATACTGGAAAGTGTTGTGGATTGTAACAATCATTTGTTTCCTGCTGCTGAAATTTGGGGTACACAAGGACTCACGGTCAAAACATGTCACCCCTCAGAATGAAGTGAAAAGCTGAACTAAGGAGTGTATGAACAACTGTTCAAGACAAAACCATAAAAAGTGTTTTACTGTCAAAAAATACCTGGTGATAAGATTCTACACAATCCAGTACCAGAAGAATTACAGAAATTATACAAAACAACCAAACTTCCACAAAGAAAACTATTTTTTGCTACCATGCTCCAGGTTTCCTGTTTTTAATTTTTTTTTTCCCATAGGAGTGTCACATAAAGAGGATCTTTAAATCCCATAGGAATTGTACATCCTTTTCATCTTTTGAGCTCACGGCTACCAAAGCTCAAAGAGAAGGAAGATGAAGATCTCCAAAGCTGAGTAGCTCAGGGAAGGATCAGAAGCTCTTAACTCAAGGGAGATGCACTTCTCCCTTTACTGACTTGTCTCTTGCCACTGTAATGATAACTTCCACTATGTCCCATAATAGATTCTCAAGATTTTTTCTTCTCTACAAATGAAAAATTAGAAAAAACCCAACATAAAACAATAAAAAAATTAAAGAAAAAAGTACTAAAAACTAGGCACATAAAATTCAGGTCACAAAGTTCATGAAGAAGGCAGTTAATGGTTGTGGAAATAATGACTTGGAAATTTTAAACTGGATTTGGTATAGTTTAACTCTTAAACCCAAGGAATAAAGGTGAAGAAAGCTATATTCACATATGAATATTTAAAACCAATTAAAGCCTGCTCTGAGGAAGTGGGATTTCTTTCTTTGATACCTTTCTAATTATTAGCCAGATGGTGCTGTGACAGTATGGTTCTGACCAGTAAAGATGATTACATATTAGCTAGCAATGTTCTGCACCATTTGATGAACAGTGTCTCTGTGTCAATCACATTATTTCCCAGGGCTAGCTATGAAGACACAAAGTTAAAAAATTCACTCTTGTTAAGCATAAAAGCACAGCCATATTTTTAAATGTGCTGAGAAGTCTACCTGTAAATAATACCTTTTCTAAGTTGTTTTGAATTTGAAATTATTTACAGTGCTTTAATAGTTCTTTAATAACTGTTTAATATTTAATTTACTTTATAATTTCCTTTTTTTATGTGGGGAATCTTTCCTGCTGAACAGTCTAAAGTAAATTTTAGGACTTTCATTATAAGGTTTTAGTCTGTTTCTCCTGAGAACTTTCTAAGAAGCAGCAAATACTGCACACCAGCAAAATATTCCTATGGTTCTTACCTTTTTTAGATAGGTTTGAGGGGACTTATTTTTTTTATGTCTGTAATCGATGTGCCATGACTGATGATTTTGATTGAAGTAAAAAGAGAAAAGAATATTTCTCACAGGAATCTCCAGGGAGAATAATGCTCAAATGTATATAAAGAATACAGAGTGATTGCAGTCATATGCCTGAAGAAACTCAGGCAGAGAGGATATTGTAGTAGGTTTCCCAGTCACTGCAAGACAGTTTTAAGATTAAAAAAAAAAAGAAAAAGAAAGTTAAAATACTAACTTACATATTACAGTATAATTGGGAGTTATTGGGGTCCCCACTCATCACTTCTGCACTTCTGTTTTGTAATTTCTTTTTTTGTTGCTCAGCTACACAAGGGAAAAACAGAGCTCAAACCACAACTTTGCTATGTGTAGTTTAAGCAGAGACTTGTAGATTATGTGACAAAATAAACAAAACAATTCCAAGCTATTTCCTCATATCTTCACTTTAACTTTTGTATACGTGATCAAAGGTTATATCTATGGCATGATAAAGCCTGGTTATTAGTAATAGGCTACGTGAGTCATTAAGTCAGACTGGTTCACAAGGATGCACAGAACACGTCACCATTTCACATGCTCATATCCCCAGATAAAAAATGTCTACAAGATGTTTAGTAAGTGTGAGTTCTGCAGTAGAACAGTAAAAACTTCTCATGAGGAAGATAAATTCATCAGTAGTATCTTTCCACTGTGGAAAAGGATTAGTTAAACTGATCTTTGAGGAAATAGGTAAGTCACATACTCCTTCTTAGGGGGCAGGTCATTAATTTTTTCCCTTAGCTCAAATCCAGTGTTCCTATTTACAAATTGCCAAAAGACAGATCCTTACTCCAAATCTGGTGACCTAAATGTGAACAAAACAAATCACCTCAAACTGTGTTGTATCCTGTTTCTACCTTTGTCAGTCTTCAGCAATTCTGAAGATCTTCCTCTCCCCTAGACTCCTTCCCAAGTTTTCCAGAAGACAATGGAGGGAAATAAATCCATCCTAGCTCTGAAAAGTGCCAAGCACAAGCTACAGAATAATTATTTTTTACACAATACAAGTATGCAGCATAAACATGGTGAAAATGTACCGTGTACTTTTCAAACTACCATGACAGTACGAGATACATGGGACTCTTTCTGAAAGAAGGAACTCTGTATCAACATGCTTTGAATAATTTTTGCACTTTGGGACATTTATTAGCAGACAGTAAAAAAACCACTATGCAAACCTGACTAAGAATTTTATTCCAGTGAAGGAACCAGCAAACTGTTTATCCTCTCTTTTTTGTTTTGGTTTTTTTTTTTTTTTTTGGTTGCATTTTTCGTTTGATTTGTTGTTGTTTGGGTTTTTTTGTTTGGTTTGATGTGGTTTGGTTTTCTTTTTTTTTCTGTTCCATAACAAATAGACCACAATCATGCATTATATTTATAATTAAAATATAATTCAATACTTTAAAAAAATATTCCATTTTGTGGGTTGCCTTTGAAATACCTATTGAGGAAAATATATAAATAGTTGCTCATATCAGTAAAAGAGATCTTGGAGTACTTTCCTTAGTTATTTGCCTGCTCTACTTTGAAACAAACAATTCAACAATTTGATTAATTCTGCAGGAAGGAAAACAAAACAAAACAGGATTTGGAACAACTAAATTTCTAAGGGGAAAAATAGTAAAAGTATAGCAGAAACTGGTTTAGTGTGATTTCAAATTTCCCTTTTTTATAATATATATCCACAGACCTTGTTATGTTCAGAACCTGTTATGTTCAATAACATAAACTTGAGATTGTTCTTGATGTACTAAAGTTGCTTGGAGTCTCACTACTTGCTTTATTGGGAATGCAAAGAGGACTAATTTATTGTCTTCAGGAAGTTAGTACTTCCTGAAGAAAAAAGTGAGGAAGATATGAATGGATATGAGGAACTGATGAAACCAAACTTTGTCCAGGGTCCTACAAAGAGCTCTTATTCTTTGTTTTACCCAACCACCATTTGTGTTTGTCATGCATTTTTATCCTGTTTCTTTTCTGTTGCTCCATATCTTTCTGTGATTTCTGCAGTTTAGTTATGGTAGAATTCTCCTTTCCTACTCTCTGGGCTATCAAAACTTAAAAGTTTCCGTGTTTTATAGCCCTAAACTTTTAATCAGATAGTAATTCTGATTACAAATACACTTCACAAACATAGATTCTTTCCCCCTAAAGAAAGCCAGAGCTCCTCAAATATTAATTAATATTCAACAGATCAAGTTGCTGATGTTAAGCCATGATATTTTCAACTAGATATCACTATAGCCAGCTAAAATAGAATCCATCACCAAATTAATGCAGTGGGACTGAGGGTCTGAATCTAGACACCTATAAGCAAGCAAATTTTCAGGTCTTTTTTTATGTTCAGCGGAGATTCAATCCATACAATTAATACAGATTAAAGCACAACTAATTTCATCTGAGGATAAGCAACCAAGGTGAGATTTGTTTACTTATACTTACATACTGCTGTCTTGTGCCATTTCAGATTACTATCCAGGGTATGCATATAAGGCTGACACGATGTTACAGATGATCTCTACCTCTCTGGAGCAGCAGCTGGTGACTGGGCTGGATGCAGATGCAAAATAGGATACCTTAAAGTACCTGAAATATTTTTTTTGTATTTAACTGAATAGCTCCCCAAGCTTTATTACTTTTATAGCTTAATTCTTCATTGACTATAACTTCTGATACCTAGCATACATGATCAATATCTTCTGACACCCTCATGGAGAACAATAATTTTTATACTGTCCTGATTACTCAGTCATTCATTAGTAAGCTAAACAAGTAATTTGAGACACAAGCTAAAGATGTTAATTTTGGCATCAATACTTCAACTTATAAAAATAAATTACATAATGCTTAGGAAGCACTGCAACCATGCTGCTGATTCAGGAATTTGGAGCCAAGGTTCTCACTGATTTTAAGTATGCTCACTTTTACAAATTTTATATGGTTAGGCAGCCAAATGCCTTTAAGTCCATGTCCTTAATGAATACATTAAATGCTTTATAGCACAAATTTTCTAGGTATTTGCCATGAAGAAGGATGTGCAAAGTCTTCCCACGGAGTGCTCTGAGAGAATCAGTTTACACTGAACAGGGGCTTCCACAGCAACAGGGAAGCCAGATGAAATCAGCATGAGCAAATAACTGCAGCAGATTTTAAGTCATGTGTCTCAACATTTGAAGACTGGTATAACTACTAAAATGGCATTAATGACAAGTCTTTTTGTAAGTTTTAGGTAAATAGGTTTATCATTCAGATCATTGTTATTTTATCTAAATTAAAGCCCAATTGTACTGCTTTCTTTTGAGGTGTTTCATCTTGTAAAATTTTCCTTTCAATTATGCTTAAGTGTATTTTATTTTCTCTCCTGTTTTTTTGTGGGTTTTTTTTGGTTGGTTGTTTTTTTTTTTTCTGCTAAGATATTTGTCTCATGTTGTTTACAATTCTTCTGGTGTTATTCTAGAGTAATTTTCTAGCTTCAGTGTAATTTCTCAAGATGCATACTGATGAATAAACTGAAGAAAGATGTTTTCATAAGCCTCCTCCTCCTTCATGTTTTTAAATATTTTGAACTTTGTATTATCTTATATTAGTCCTTCAGCAAGATCCTCTTAAACTCTTGAACAACTCTCAACAGCAGTCTTATGTAGTTTAGGCAAAAAGATTGCTTGACCTATTCTATAATGGGAGCATGCTATTTGCAGATAAGGAAGCATGAGATATAAATTTCCTGCCAGCAGCTCATGATGCATTTGAGAGTTATATGATCTAGCTAAAAAGTGCTTCCTCTGTACAATGGAGAAGGAAAATAAACAATTAAACAAGCATTTTCCTTCCCATTCATGGGACATTTTAAGTGGCTGCCACAGAACACTACAAAAGGGTAATCTGACATTCTCTGGTGATTTTTCCACTGTAAAAACATACCATGTGCATTAATTGGTTCAGACAACTTTAAAATATGTCATTAATAAGAAAATTTATAAGTAGAAATCAGACTTCTTTTGAAAGTAAGAATGAGTGTGGTGGGGATGTTCCCCTTGGGGAGAAATTACTAGAAGATATGTGTCATTGTAAAGATGGCAATGCTTCACCTTTATGTACACTAAAATATCAAACCACACAAATGGCTTTTACGGCTCTTTGCTAAACCTGCATTTCTCACTCTTTTCATCTGTTTGTCCAAATAGTCACTCAAAAGGCAAATTTCACTTTTCCAAGAAAGGTGGCACAGAAAATTTCATTTATTCCTTCCTTGATTCCTGTAAAAATATTACAGTAGCAAGTAGAAAAGCAACTTCTAGATATCTTTCTGTTATTATTAAAAAAAAATTATTTGTAAACAAGATATTTAGGCATATTCTGAGGACTACTAGTAATTCCAGTTCTATCCACATATGGCTTGAAATTCCTGGAGACAGGTGTGATCTCTCCAGAAGAGCAGTATCCCATTACTGCCTGTGAAAAGCAGGAATCAAGGTGTCTCAGACTGGGTTTGCAGAAAACAGTGCTGTAGGGAAAGAAGGGCAAACATGGAAGATTTATTCAGGGAGGAAAAAGACTTTTTTCGAGGTGTTTTTTGCTGCTAGGAAAAACCCAGTGGGGGAGAAAATTCTTTACCATGAATGGTACTATTTATATTTTGCCTGGCTCATTTGAGAAGTTAACTCCCCTGTTGCAAGAAGAGATAAAAGTTTCATACTTCTGTGAGATCTCTTGGGAAAAGAAAGAAACCATAAATCATGGAAGAGATTATCGCTTTGAAGTCAAATGCATGCAAAAGGTGTTGTTATAAAAACACCTGAATGGGCCTCTCCAGATGTCTCTTGCTTGCTGGAGGATTTTGCAGTATATGTAGAGTTTCCGACTTTGGAATAAACTTTTCCTTAATGCCTTAGTCATGGTTTGATCATCTCAGTTTACCTGAATGCATATCAGTTCTTACAAATGCAAAGACATAGGCTGCAGAAATGTTAGTTAGGAAAGGCCTCTATTTAATCATGATGCTCTGCAACTATTCCAAGGACAAAATTGTGTTTAGAAGTGAGTTAACACCACAATGTTTAATCCTTTTTCCTGGAGAAAATGGAAGTGGAGAATATGAAGTGGAATTCAAGCAAATACTGTGTGTGGTGACTGAGACCATTCACGTCTTTTCTCTTGAGCTACCACAGCAGACCAAATTATACATTTCTTGTATGTTTTACAAAAAGTTAAATTGAAGAGAATAATTTTATTTTTTTTAATCACTCTTACTGGTCAGGATAAATGAAAGGCTTTAGCACAAGCCATTCAAAAAGGTTTTTGTTTTGCTTTTTTCAGATAGGGGTATATTCCAAGTGGGAAATAGGCTTATAATATATTAAGAATAGGCATACGTTCATTTCTTTATTTGTTCTATTCTTGAAGTGGCCAGATAAAGATAAGCAATAGATGATTTTCTAAGGCGGGTTGGCCTTTCAGAACATGATATAGATTCCTAAATGGCATCACTTTGAGAGCAGTTACCATTTTCTTGAACAATAAGCAGTCATTCTTCAGCAGAGTGATACAAAAAATTATGATTAATTGAAAACAGATTTCTTCAGTCTCTACATTTGAGTCAAAGGACTAGGATGAATATTTTATCTCCCTCCTTCCTCTTCTTCTTTTGGAATATTTAGTCATATACTTAATTTCAAAAAAAACCCCAAAAAACAACAACTTGCCTTTATCCTTTTTAAAAAGTTAAATGGGAGTTTTTTATTTTTGATTTTATGAAACTCTGCCATAATTGAATCTGCACCTATATCCAGAAGACATTAAACATTAGTTGTCCGGGAAAATATTTTGATTGTAATCTAAAAGATCCTATGAGCTCTTACATGACTTAGGATTTGAGCTAGTAAGTTATCTGTAGATCATGAACCATCAAAAACTAGATGGTATCAGTGTTCTTATCAGGAAATTTTGAACTTTAAAATTGACACTGTTCCATGAAACATAAAATAAAAAAAATTAATAAGAGAAGAATGCATAAAAAACAGTCTGTAGCTGAAGAGCATGAGGAATTTTTTTTCTGCCTGTGTCACTCCAGGTGAGGTAGCACTGACAGATGTAATGAGCACAGGTTTATTTATAAGGACATTATCAGATAAGGTATGGAGTTTTCAGGATGTTTGCACCAACTTTGGACTTCTTATATACATTTTAATCCAAAATCCAAAGTCAACCAAGGTAGAGCCTCACACTTTTGACACTACGGAAACTGGAAGATCTAGAATCTTAAATGCTGCATGACATTCTGTGGTGAAAAAGCATGGCTCAATTGCATTGCAAGCTCTGTCTGAAGTGAAAATTTCTCAGCAGTAGTTTTTATGTTCTACCAAAAGAGGCCATGGGTATCTGTGGCCTCCTGTGGGCATTCAGGAGACTAGAATGCCCCCAGCAAGCACCGTAGTGAAGGTCAAACACTCTCTGCAGACAGTACTGCACAGAATCCTGAGTGTCTCTCTGACATTCAGGGGTTTAACTTCAGCCTTGAATGTCACAAAACAAATGACATGCAACACTGTGGCTGGAGCATGCCTCCTGCATCAATTCATCTTTTAACGCTTCTGGGAATTAGGCAGAGTTTGACATAATTTGTTCAGAATCATTTATGACTTCCACAGAACGCTTTTATGAAAGAAATGTTATCACAATATCTTAATAAAGAATTGAGTGGATTTTAATCATCCACTTTCCTTAGTTAAAAATAAATACACGAAGCCTTTGCAGCAGTGTGTAAATCATGCTGGTTTCTGAATTGTTAAACATCACTGGCCACACTGCAAAGCTAAGAGCATGGATACAGAATCCAAATAGATGTAGTTACATGGGAAGTGCATGTTATTTATTGTCTAGGTGCTAATAAAAAAAATGCACTGCAAACTAGTCTTTGTCCGTGCTGCCATCTGCCTTGGCACAGCTTATTTCTGTATAGATAAATTCTCTTTTGTCCCAAACTGTAGTAACTGCATCCAGATTGCTTGTGAGGAGGAGACCCTGGCCAGTGATAGCATCAAACTGTGCCTGGGCATAGTCTCTGAGAGTGCTGATTGGGTCCAAAATTATTTCAGAGGCTATGTTAAGAATTTAACAGTATGAATGACCACATGTTAATGTGCAAGTCTGTGCATTGATCCTATTTGGTTTGCCAAAACATATACATTCTATGTTGTTTGGTAACTGCCAGTGGTGTTATATGTCTGTGTCAGGAACAATGAAAACAGAAAACATGATTGTACTGATATTAGGAAGTAGTGAATGGAATTGGCTTATGGTGAAACAGGAGCTGTGCAAAATTTGAAACACTCCTTCATTAACTTTTGTATTAAATAGCCAAAAGTTATTCCTCATGTATGTAAAATTACTTTTAATATGCTTGCTATTCAATGCTGTGTAGCACCTCTTTAACCATAGCAGCCTGACATCACATTTATCCTGTATGTGGATGAATAAAAAAATGCTTTGATACATTGTAACAATGTGTTTGCTCCACTGTTGGCAAAAAAAAAAAAAGAAAAAGGTACACAAAAGAGGTATATATGAAATATGATTGTGTCAGAAAACCTCTTCAATGATCAGCCTCCAACAAGCTTGGAGGTCATTGAGCATTATATATAATGTTACACAATGGATGGTACTTCAGGTTATTATCTCAAGCTGACAGCTAAACTTAATTGTGACATACAATATAAGTACTACAGCCCTTCTACAGAACAGAAAAATACTCTCACTCTATTGTGTATGAAGCACATAGATGTATGCACATATGCTGGACAGAGGGCATATTTAAAGAGGGGAAAAACCTTCTTTACTACAATTGTCAAAAGGACATATATGTGCAAAATACATATAAGACTTTTTTTTTTTTTACTTCAGAGTATTTACATGGTAAGGTTTAATGTATAATATATATGTAATACAGATAAAGGAAACAAGTCCAAAAGTTGAAGTCATTAATATTCAGAGAGAAGACATAACTGTCCAAAGCACAGAAAGCTTCAGTCTTATTAATGTTAACACCAATAACATTAAATGACAAAAATAATGATATGTCAGGATAATACTGTATAGAATTATAACACACTTCTTCCTTTAATTTGTTTTAACTCTTTACTGCTGTAAAGACACTTCAGAAATGTAGGGAAAAAAGGGATGCGTTCGCGAAAGGGTTCTTTGTGCCCTGGCTTGCCACCCCACACGGTACCCCGGGTTCAGCGCCAGATACCCAGACATATTCTCACAGAGATAGAGTCTTGGCTCTGATGGTTAAAAAACAGGGACGTTCAAACTTTATTTGGGGGTAAACAACTTATATAGGGTTTTGGAGTGAACATGAGGACCACGACAATTTTGGATAGGCTGAAGGTCTCTGATCTCACAGCGGTGGTCTGCTCTCATTGGCTGGGAGCCAGCGATCACACACCAAGCAGCTCCTCTCAGGCACCACCAGGTCTATGTTTACGTTGGGTCTGAAGTTGTTTACCTGGCTCTCAGACTGCCTCAAGGACACAGTGACCTTGCCAGCCTGTCAGCTCTTAGACAGTGTGTTGTGCAAATGGAGGCTCAGGGCCAAACCTCTTCCTACACAGAAATATTAAACAACTTGTTGTCAGAGACTGAAGGGTGTGCATACCTGAAGGTACAAACTGGATTTCAGATAAAGAGGCTAACAAGAAGCAAATCCTTCTTATTATGGCAATGTCCTCCCTTACCTGATGACTCTGCTGTAAAAATCCCTCAAGGAAATTCAAAGACATTTTGCCTCTAGCCTGGGCTATTCATCTCCAGTGTTGGACCATGATGGACCACGACCAATGCTGACATAATAGGCAGATGTAACGTCTTAGGAGATGTCAGAGGCTCATGACATGTCCCATAACACCATCCATTGTAAACTCCCCTCCTCAGAGGAGGTACAAGGCTTTCCCATCTGAGCTTGGAGTATATAATAATTTGTGAAATCTTTGAGTTTGGTAGACTTCCCCTCACGCTCAATGGATCAGGACCACCACTTCAATCAACAGACATCAAAGCTGCAACTGCCAAGTTTCATTCCTAGATCCAGCAGGTGCTGATTATATATCTTTCCACTTCTATACTTTGTTTATCTTCCTTTCTTTATGCATTTCCTTAAGTGTTATTTTTATGCTCTAATGTTGCTATATTGCTAGAGATGATAACAACCAAAATGGCAACATACCTGTTAACTTTTGAAACAAAATTGTTCTAAAATAAACTCTACATCTATATATTTGCAAACACTGATTATTTAGTGTCATTTCACTCTAATTCACCCTAAGGGATTTATTAACAAGAACCTGGGTTACCCTTCCGTTCTGGGGAAGATAGTAACGCTTGTACAAGGGAAATTTGCAAGATTCTTACAAGAGAACTCTGGAAAAAAATTTACTAATTCCTAATCAGCTTTGCAGACGTACATTTTTCATCTGGCTGGAGCTTTTCTTAGTATAACAAATAAAAAAACCAAAACCAAAACAAAAAAAAAGGCAAAAAAATAAAACAAAACAAAAAAAAAAAAACCACCCCAAACCCACAAGCCAAATACAAACCACTGTAAATACTGTATTTTTAAAAAACTATTGAATAATAAAACTGCTGATGTTCTTTTTCAGGTTCACCAAAGTTGTTTCTGTTGTATGTAAACTCAGTTACATGCTACTTGTGTATTTCTGCACTTTCATAGCTTTTAATAGTTTAACAAATTCACTGTTTCTATTTCAGTCTTAATAGTGTGTAATAGTCTGATTCCTCAAGATGCAAAGATCCTTTTGTAATACTCCTGTTTGCTCTGCAAAATAATATGAGTCTTAATATTTCTGCCTGCATCTTAGTAGTTGGCTGGATCTCCTCAGGTATACTGGATATACTGGAAATCTGAGACTGCTCTTAGAATGGTACAGATTGTTAGTACATCCCTCCTTATTGTTTCTGTAATGTTTTACTTTAGACAACAATATCTGTTTTGCTCTTATCTCAGCCAATGTGAGAAAATCTACATCTTTGCCTCTACTGTTATTTCATCTTAAAGAAAAGCAGAATCACAGTGTGACAACTGAATAAGCTGAAGGTTTTACTAACAGCATTGCATCTAGAAATGACAATGGGTTATGCCCCAATGCTTTGTCTTACTCCATGAACACATCAGAGTAGATGTAATGGTTTGACCCATGGCTTCCTCAGTAACCATCGTATCTAAGGAAGTTACAAGTATTCCACACGCGTCTTCCACGTAGCAGGGAGGGAGTGGTTTTGCTCTCTTCTCTCTTGGCCGAGGAGCTGGTGGGTGGTGGTTGGAGTCTGGTCCCTCTGGTTGTTGGTGGTTCTCCTGTGTTGGGTGAGATTGCTTCATTCTTGTTCCCCTTCCTTGAGGTTTTTAATTGTGTTTGTTTTGATTCATTCAGTTTCTTTAGGTTAGGTTGGTGTCTTCCCTATTTTCTGGCTAATCAGTCCCCTTTTTTCCCCCTTTTCCCTTTCCCCTGGGGGTGAGATCCAATGTACTGTGTATACAGTGTGGTTTGTGAATGTTAGGAAATATAATTTATTCTTTTTATTCAGTTCAGTTTCTTTAGAGTGTGTTTCTTTTCAGTGTTTTTTTTTTCTTTCCTTTGCTGGGAAAGTTCTGGGAGGGGGAAGGGGGGGCAGTCCAGGCTTGGCAACGGCTAGGCCAAACCTGCGACATTATTTGGAGGTTCCACCGAGATTGACCTTGGATTGTTTTGTAAATAGTTCTCTGTTTAGAGAACAGTGTCTGGGAGAACTGCCAACTGAAGTGGTATTTTCAAAACAATCACCGGGAAGGCAGCCACCAGTACCTTGTGGATATAAACAAGGTTTTTGTTTGGGAACAGAGGACTCAGGCATGAGGTAAACAATAGAAAGAATGGTTTTTACCCTTTATACCAAATACCTGAGAGGTACCAGAGGAGGTCACTCCAACCATGCTGGCATGGCCTGGCAGTCTCTTGTAGTGAAAGACCTCCTATTAAGTGTCTTTCTATTCTTTTACATACTGATGGTGGTAACACTTACTCCCACTCTGAGAGGTCTCCTAGAGGCATATCTAGATCTGCCTGATGAATGTCACCCATGTGAGGCCCTTCTGAATCTTGGCATTAAAGGCCTGTTACAATGTGGCATTAAAGGCCTGTTGAAATGTGACATTAAAGGCCTGTTAAATTATGACATTAACGGACTATTAGGAGAGATCCCTACTGTTACAATTGGTCCCAGTTATTACCTAAATTGTATTGTGACAGCACTAGTGTTTACGAGGGTAATGGAACTGTTGTATAAGATTGGAAGAATGCTGGCACTTTGTTGCTTCCCTTGTTTCAGACCTAAGAAAGGCTATGCCTCTGGGGGACTCGCTGGACCTTTGGAAGGGGCTTCGGACAGGCCAGTCCCTGGGTGGGATGGGGCTTGGTTGGATCTCGGTAAAGTGCTAGGGCGTATCTCACCCCCGTTTATTGAAAGTTCACGTCAGAACAAGTGAGTGACTCTGTAGAGGTGACCCGCTGTTTATCAGAAGAGTGTTTTTCCTACGAGGACCCATATACGTGAGTCTCTGCTTTGTGTTGGGGCCTGGATAGTGCATATCGCTCTGCCATGGACTACTGTCACTGGCTTGAGGACAGGATAGAAAATGGAAATATGCCATCCGAGACCCGTGTAGTCCCCATTCAGACTACCGAAAGCAGAGTCCAAACACAGCATGAGGTCAGTGCTGTTTCTGTAGAAACCCAAACTCAAGCTGCAGACCTGGACATGGCTATCTCCATTGTCCCTGCTAAAACCACAGTTGAAACTCAGATTCAAGCCAACAAAGCCCCCATTCACTCTGTAGAGACCCAAACTCAAGAAGCTGAAACTAATACAGCCTCCGTCCGCTCTGTAGAAACCCAAACTCAAGTTGCTGAAGCTAATACAGTCTGTTTGTTCGGTAGAAACCCAAACTCAGGCTGCAAATCTGGACAAGGCTATTTCTGCTGTACCTACTACAACCACGGCTGAAACTCAGATGCAGGCTGAAGCTAATACAGTCTCTGTTTGATCGACAGAAACCCAAACTCAGGCCGCAAATCTGGACAAGGCTATTTCTGCTGTCCCTGCTACAACCACGGCTGAAACCCAGATGCAAGCTGAAGCTAATACAGCTTCCGTTTGTTCTGTAGAGATTCAGACTCAAGCTGTAGACCTGGAGGTTGCCATCTCTATTAAGCCTGCTAAGACCAAAGTTGAAGTGCAGACTCAGGCCGACGCTAATACAGCTCCCATTTGCTCTGTAGAAACTCAAACGCGAGCTGAAGATCTGGAAGTTGTCATCCCTACTAAGCCCACCAAGACCACATTCGAAGCTCAAGCCGATGTGGATACAGTTCCTATTCACTCTGTGGGAACTCAAACTGAAGTTATGAAGAGGAAGATTATCATTGCCCCCATAAAGAAGAAAACAGCGAGGATGAAGGAGACTACAAAACCCATAGAGCCACCTCCGCAATCGGAATGAGAAGAAGAAGAAGAAGAGGAAGAAGAAGAAGAAAAAGAAGAAGAAGAAAAAGCAGACGAAGGAACAGCTGCGAGAGGAAGAAACTGCTGTGACAATGGAAGGAGCGACGGCACGAGAGGAAAGAATAGTCACAGTAGAAGAGGGAGCAGCTGCCAGAGAGGGAGGAGTGGTCACAAGAGATGGGGCACACCTAATGGGACTGGGGGCACATCCAAAAGAGACCAGAGGCGTGCCTGGAGAAAGGAAAGGGACGGTGCGAGCATTCTGGGATAGAATAACATTCGACAATTGGTGCTCTGACTACATACGCAAGTACCCAATGGAGGAAGAGAGGAGGTCAACGTGCTTCCGTCAGCCTGAGGAAGGACCGTTTCAGCCTCTTCAAAGGCAACCCTCCTTTGGAGGTATGATTCCACCTCCCTGTACTGGACCTACATTTGAGGGGATAGATGACCAGGGAAGGCCCTTACTCCGGCCTTCCAAGGACTATGTGCTACCTCCATTCATTGGACCTGATGAACAACGCAGGAGCTCCCTTTCACGGGGGACACGAGCTAGGCGTCTTTCCCCATGGCTCGAACGAAGTAGAAGTCTCTCTCCATGGCGTGGGCGACGTAGAAGCCCATCCCCCCGGAGTGAACACCATAGAAGCTCGTCCTCACGGCGCGAACAATCCCCACCTTCGCGTGAGAGGGTCAGAAAGGAAGTGAGAGAAGTTTCATGGAGGAGTGGAAGAGTAAAAACACAGGTAGAGAGAATAGTACGTGGGAGAGATGGACAGAAAATAATGAGGGAAAGTGAAATTATACGATCATTGACCCCAAAGGAGATTCGAGATATACGAAAGGATTACAGTCGGTGGCCCGATGAACGCATCCTCACCTGGCTGGTGCGATGTTGGGACCAGGGGGCCAGTAGTCATGTGCTGGAAGGTCATGAAGCACAACAATTGGGATCTCTTGCCTGAGACTGTGAAATAGAACAGGAAATGGGACAGGGGGAGATGGCATCCAGTCTCTGGACCCGAATCCTCCGTGCCGTGAGGGCAAGATACCCATTTAAAGAGTATTTGGTGAGTGTTCTGAGAGACTGGAATACCGCAGAAGAAGGCATCCAGAATCTGCGGGAACTGGCCATGCTGGAGATTATATACTCTGATCCAAATTACTATGACATCTTGGTCCCAGAGAAGATGCCATGCACACAGTCGATGTGGGATAAGGTGATGAATGGGGCCCCTAAGTCTTATATGCCGTGTCTGATATCTGCATAACCTCTAAGTATGGACGAGAATAAGATACACATTGACAGAATGTGTCACTGGATATGGAGAATATCGGAAACCATGAGGGTCTCCTCTAAATTTCAGCATTCTTCCCTCTACACTGGGGAAAGGGTAGTGAGGAATGCTAGACGCTCTGTGTATGAAGAAGAACCTAGAGGCAAAGGTTCTAGACGTCACAAAGAAAGGTCTCGTTCTCATTCTCGTTCCAGTTCCCGTTCTCATTCCCGTTCCTGTTCTCGGTCATCTCATGCAGCACGAGAGAAAACTGGAAGCCCCAGGAGTAAGACACAGAGTGAGCGTAGTGTCTTATGGACTGTTCTGCATGAACTAGGGGAAAACAGGAGGGTCTCAGGACCTCTCGGTGGTAGAGGCTGACATAAGTCTAACAGGAGACCAATGGGAAAAGCATTCCATTTTGATAGGACCAGAAGCCCCTGGCATCCGTGGTATGGACTATTTAAAAAGAGGACACTTCAAGGACCCGAAGGGGTACCAGTGGGCTTTTGGTGTAGCCTCAGTGATTGAAGGAGAGTCCAAACAGCTGTCTACTCTCCCTGGTCTCTCAGAAGACCCTTCTGCTGTGGGATTACTCCGAGTCAAAGATCAAGAAGTACCAATGGCCACTACAACTGTACATAGGCGACAGTATCATACAAACCGAGATGCTATGATTCCCATCCATAAAATGATCAGGAAGCTGGAGAGCCAAGGGGTGGTCAGCAGAACACACTCACCCTTCAACAGCCCCATCTGGCCTGTACGTAAATCAGATGGAGAATGGAGACTGACTGTGGACTATCATGGCTTGAATGAAGTTACACCACCGCTGAGTGCTGCTGTGCCAGATATGTTGGAGCTCCAGTATGAGCTGGAGTCCAAAGCAGCAAAGTGGTATGCCACTATTGACATTGCTAATGGGTTCTTCTCCATTCCTCTGGCACCAGAGTGCAGGCCACAGTTTGCTTTCACCTGGAAGGGCATGCAGTACACTTGGAACCGATTGCCCCAGGGGCAAAGCAAGCAGTAATGAAACCCCTGAAGTTCACAGGAGCTGCATGACCCCGTTGCATGAAGCAGTTAAAGTTTTGTATCTACCAGTTCACTTCCTGCTATATGTGTTTCTTCCATTCCTTCTTCTTCACTGACCACTCTCCTGGGAAAAAAAAAAAAAAAAACAACCATAAAAACCAAACCCAAACTGATTTCCAATCCAGAAACCAACAACACTGTCAGTGTGTAACATAATGGCTATCTGAACATCTCCTCAAATGGGCCATTCTAACAGGTGTTGATGTTGATCCTGCTTCATTCAACAACTTCTTGTTTCCCTGGAAGAAGCTTGCATCTGCTTGGGCAAATTCTGTCATCGCGGCCATTTCATTTGCAAATGCCATCTGTTCTGGAACTCCCTCAGGAAACAATCTTTCTTATCTGACTCTGCAGGAGGCATCCACATCATTTGTGCTTTTCTAGCAATACTTTTTTGTAGTGCTACATGGCATGGAAAAGAGTTCCCTTAGTGCCACAAATTGGCAAATACCATTGTTATCAACTTTACCATTGCCTGTTTGCAACTGTACATCCTTTCCACTGATATTAAATGTCTTTTTAGGGTAGACTTAAAAGCACAGAGCTTTCATACAAGATTTCTCCATTTCTTTGCTCCTGGAAAGTCTGTCTGAACACTAAGCCAGATTTAATCAGAGAGTGGTAACATTTCCCTATCTCTGTTTTCAGCAAAATAGGTAAAGACTTCAGAAATAGGTTATTCAGTTTGCCCAAATATTAAAACAAATAGATCGCTAATTGCCTTAAGTAGGTACAGGCATGCATACATGGCTTCAGAGTCTTTTGTTTCTTCATCCTCATCTTTGATTAAAAAAAAAAAAAAAAGAGGTTGGTCAAAAGCTGATAGAATCTCGTACTCATTTACCTTACAGGAAAAGCTCCTCTGTCATACTGAAGAAAGTGTCACCAGCTGTGAAATCAGAACTTGGCTGTCTTCTAGGCCTGTGTCTCAAAGACAGCATAAACAGGTATCACATAAGGAAAGTTGAACTGTAAATATGTTTTTGGCAATACTGTACTGATCATTGCAGTTCCATAGCTCTCAAGTGGAAACAGGAAAAAATACATTTGGATGCACTTAAACTCTGTGTCAGACAAGATTAAGATTGATTTAGTTTAGCCTGGGATTCTGTAGCTAATGTTCTCCACTTTGCTTTTGTAGCACAGAGTCAGAAATGAGATGACAAACAGGGTACAACTAAACAAAGACAACTAAAATAATTTATTTCCACAGTGTGAGACTAATCTGTGATAGCACTTGCAAACGCAAAAGTTCTTTTCCAGTCTCTGTTTAAAACTGTTGCTGTACATTTTCTGGAAGCTATGGGAACTGCTTTTTTCTTTTCAAATAGTGTTCAATACTAGTGCCCACAAGAGCACAGGCCTAAATGCCAGTCTTCTCGCTGAAGATAAAAACAAGAATAATTTGCTAATCTTCTGCTGTCATAGGCAATGTTGATTAGGTGACAGTTTTGCTTTTACACAGGGATTTTCTGTCTAGGGTGGGGAAGAAATTCCTGAAGGTACAAAGATAAACTTTTTCAATGGAGAATAATGCAAATTTTGAAAACCTCTAAAGCTTTGGTTTAGCAGGAAGGAGAGGTCATGGATTAGTGTAATGTGCAGATAGTAGATTACACTAATATACTAGTAGATTACACTTATATTTTTGTAGTTATTGTGCTTGTAGTAGTACTCTTTGTAAATTAATTACCAAATTTCAACTCTAAAATTATACAGTCAGCTTGAGTTAGGAGAATATATTAAAAGTATGGTTGCATACAGTGTAATATAAATTTACCAGACAAAATAATAGAGCATTGGCCTGAATCCTACAGTTATGTCAGTGATCCCATGGGCTTGCTTGAAATGAATTAAGTTACACATGTATGTTTTCTAGATTCAGTACTGGAATAGGAATATACAATTAGATTGGATCTATGCCAAATTATTAATCATCATCCCTATGCATATATAGAATAAAAACTAAAAAAAATGAAAATGTGCAGTATTTGCAGTATTTAGTTCAAAATTTCAGCATTCGTGTGTATGTATGTAAAATGTTCCCCATTCTCTACCTGAGAAGACAAACCAGTGTAATTATAGATAAGCAAGAATTTGCCTTATCCCTCTGCATATCACAGAGGAAGATATAGAATACACCAGTAACCCAAACACAGATATCTAGTCAGTGAGAATTTTCAGTGGAAGAGGGAAATTCAAAAGGCAGATAATTGCCTTACATGTCTTTGTAGTGACCAACATATGCATATTGACATGAGACAGTTATACTTTATTAACAGCATGAGTTAAGTCCAATAATCTGAGCAATTTTTACCTATTTTTTCTTACGTTACTCACTTTTTTTCTTTTAATCTTAAGAGCAGGCAAATTTTAAAGCCATAACTGTGACATAGTTTTAAACTGAGCCCAGCTTATCAAATTTGTCTGTGTAACTTAACAGTCTAATAAGCTCCATCAGAAGACTCCAACTCTGCAGACTTTCAGATAGAGCTGAGATTAAAATGAAAAATGGAGCATGTAGTAAATAAACAATCAATAAAACAATGAGTAACAGTTTCAGAAGATAACTGGACTTTGTGATATAGTTATTTATTGTTACATTTTTCTTCATTTGTTTTAATGAAAGATGAGTATTTACTTGACAGCACAGACTATAGTCAAATAGAACTCATAATTCTTCCTTTGGAAAGTATTTGAAATACAGTTTTTGTTTAAATTAAAAGTGTTCTATTTGTGCAAACAGTAATAATACTTATTCAGCATTTTAAAAAATCTCTTATAATCTCACTAATAGAGGAAACTTTTGATTCGAGTTCAATTAGAAACATATACATTTTTTCATAAGAAATTTTAGAAGTATTTCTCCATATTTCCTTTGATTTTCAATCTTAAAAATTTTTCATTAGAAAAGTCCCATGAGTCTCAAAACCAACACTAATTTGATATTCAAACACTCATTCAACCAAAAAGATTTACCAATGAATGCTAATGATGAGAACATCTTTTTTTTTCCTGACTACATTGATTGTTTTAATTACAAACTGTAGAAAATAAATAGGATCCCACTATTTGCATTGTTTTTATTCTGTGTTCACTTTCTTATGAAAAAAAAATTTGTTAAAAACCCCAAACTACTGAGGAATAAGTAAAGATTAGGACTTTCAATATAATTAGAAATTAGATGTCATATCAAGTAAGCTACAGCCAATCTGTTGTGAAAATCAAACTTTGCTTCTTTGGAATCTTCACCATATTGCTGTGTTAACTTTGTTTTCTAATACAACCTTATGTTATCACAGCTGTCAGTTAACATGGGAACCAAAGGCAAGTCTCTAGACTATGTGGTCCACTGGACTATGAGGCATACTATGAGGCTTAAAACTTCATCACTTCTGAAATCAGTTAGCAATAAGAAAACAGCATTATATTCAAACACTTGTCATTTCAAGCTGGAGAGCAACTACCTGTCTACAGTTTGGTCATCTAAGGGTGGGGACTTTGGCACAAATAAGGCCTCAAAATCATTCCTGTAGAGCTGGAATCAAATGTCTGAAATCCATCACTGCCACACTTCTGTAACAATCCGAAGGAAAAAAGTTTGTTGGTTGCTTTTACTTGTTTGTTTGTTAAGCTGTAAGTAGAAAATCCTAGTGCAAAATAAACAATCATGCTCTTTTGTATGTTTGTTTTAGAGGGTTCTTAGGATGAAAATATCTTGATCAGCAACACATTTTTAAACAATATTTGCCACAGTTATGTAAATACTTACAAAATACTTATTTTTGTAAATTATTTTTTATTCTTTTCTACCTATACATGAAAGTCAAAGTTCCTCCCATCTTTAAAAGGAAATCTTGTGATCTTTAAGTAACACAAATTCTTATACATATTCAAGTGAAAATTTCCTTTGCATGAACCCCCAAAATTACAAACGAGTTATTCAGAAAAAATTAATCTGAACACCAAAGAATGCCTGACTGCCCACAAACTGCTTAGTAATTTTCCTCATTCCATCTCTTCTGAAAGCTTTTTCTGTTCCTCAGATGGGATAAAATTACACTCCACGAGATAAAAAAACCTCTACATATTTATATGGCGTGCTTTTATTTATTTATTTATTTATTTATTAATTTTTTTGGTCATGGAAAAGAATAGCCAATTCCTGTCTGCTTTCTCTGGGAATACTTTACAGATGCGGAACTGCAGGGAATCCTCTTCTGTTCTGAAGTTTCTCCCTGCAATAAATAAGACTGGATTGCTGTGCTCCGAGAGGTCAAAGGCAGAGGACGAAAGATGCTGCTGGTAGTGAGACAGGCTTGGAAAAGGGCATGCCCCTAAGCAGGGTGCAGTATCCCCAGGAACCACCTCACAATTGTGGAGCTGTAACTTAGAAAGCTTCACTGTGTGTATTGCATGGACAAAGTCATCAACAGTACCCAACATATATCATGCAGTACCCTTTGAAGCTTCATTAAGAGTGCTGAGCTGGTGTGCCCTCGAAGTCCTGTAGAAAATTCAGGTCCAGCTTGCCCCTGAGTTGGTGTAACCGCAAACACAGCACTTCCAGCCCACCTCGAGATCTACAAAAGCATCAGCTGCATCTTGTCATTTTGCATGTTTGTGTGTTCCCACTTGTGCACATGCAGAATTGTACCTTCCCTTAATGCTTGTCTGTCATTTGTGTGTCTGCCTACGTGTACGCATATAGTAACAAGACATGCCAAACTAGTGAATTATCATTAAAGTGAACCTTTTTCTATCCAACAGTCCTATGACAGAAGATAATAATGAAGTAAGTGTAATATTTTATTTATCTTTTGAAACAATTACTCAAACAAAACTTGCCATCGAGGAGATTTGACAGTATTAGTACTCTTACTTCTGTGTGGTTAGAAAGAAGTTCAGATCATACTCCAAGAAGAAGAAAAAGGTCATCAATTTCACTGTTCCCAGATTTTGCCTCTAATTTTAAAAATGCACAGTGCAACTGAACAGGTTTTATTCTTTTTTTATTATCCATTTACTGCAATTTATTTCACTCTCTGTTGAACATAAATGTTGACCCTATTTTATGTGAATACACTTTAACTAATTGCCTCAAATATTCACAACTTGCCTTTCATGATTTCCTCAATAATCTTGGAATTGAGAGCTTCTTGTTTTCATGTTAGTTGACAAGGTTTGCTTATCTCTCTCCTCATTTATGTTGTGTTAAATCTATAATTTTACCATAGGCTAAAATTCTGTTACATAAAATTAATCATCCAGTATTTTAGTAGCACCTCATTTTAATATTACTTTAATACATTTAGTGCAATTTCAAACAGCAATAATGACAAGAACAGACCATCTGCAGTGACACATTTGTCCAAAGAAATATGGTTTTTTAAGTCCAATATGAGAATATATAAAAATTTAATTATGTTTATAAAAATATGTTTATAAAATTTATATTGTTTATAGTATTTATATGGTTCATAGTATTTATATTTATACTATTTACATAAATAGTTATATTCCTTTTTATTACAGACCGCTGTCACTGTCCCTATCATCTCAGATAATTGCAAGCCGATTAAAGTAATTAATCAAAGTAAACACAGGTGTGATGCACTGCAATTTGAAAACTGCAATCAACTCGCACAAACAATCACCTAAACTGTTTAATTTTATTCCTTTACTTATGCAGAACTTAAAAAAAAGGATATTTTAAAATATAAAGTCCTAATTTTTACATGTGGTTTTCAAGTGATATGGTGATTTTTAAATGTTTAAGGAATGTTCCTATGTTTATTGCACATATTATATTTGTAAGAAAAATTCCACATTTTTTCTTGACATGTAATATTCCCCTAGAGGCTTTCCTGTATTCTTATACTTTTCCTCTTGTGCAGGGGGTCTTAAATGATGACGAAAGTAACTAACATATTTTGTTGTAATTTCTTTCTTCCTTTTTTCTAAAGTACATTATCTTCCTTTAGAGGAATGAACAGAATGAATTTTGAATTCTCACTGTGTTCTTGAGAGTGCTTTTGCATAGTTCTTAAATTTTTTCCCTGAATGCATGAGCTGGAAGGCAACAGCAATCTTCTTTCAAGCAAAATGTTGTGATTTGTCCCCTACCAATCCGTGAGGATCTTGAGCAATTTAATCTAAATAGACTCTGCTATTTTCACACATGAGTGGGTAACAATTGCCTCTGAGGTGCAAATGTGATGAACCATTGACCGTGTCATTCAAAGAGAAAAGAAGCCACCAAAGCCACAATATACGCGGCAAACATAAGACTAAATTGTTATCTTCAGATTATAAATTATTGAACTTTTTAAATGTAAACTTTACATACACTCTGATCTTTACTGTAAACTGGATAGGTAAAAAGACATAGAGGTAATTATTGGAAACCCATTGCAGTGAACCGAACAAAAGCTATTCCTTTTTATGATGATAATTGAGGAGAGCACTAGGCTTAGTAGGATAAAATGATTTCAAGCCTCTTTACAATGTTTTGATTAGGAGATTGAAAATGTGATGTCTTAATAAAGAGAAATGTACAGTTCCAAAGACATAGCTGCTTTTCTGCATTATCTTAAATATAGCTAATTTTCTTTGTGTTTTCACATAAACTGCAGTGCTAAGGGCCAAATTCTAGAATTACGGGTTCCCTTTTCCACAGGACTTTAATAATTGCCCCATTATAGCTTTGTTAACTCTCATCCCAGTGAGATAACTCTGCTCACTGCCAAGCTGGTCTTCCTTCAGTGGCACACAGACCAGTAGCTACACCTCTTCCTCTCTTCTACTCTGCTCTAACTTCTGCTAAGGCTCATGAGATGAGTTTAGGGCTCAGAAACCTCAATTACAAAATTAGTCCAGTATTTAGGAGAACAAAATGACATTTTCTGTGACTAAGTTTAATGTTCAATTTTAGGCAAGGCAGGTGAGACAAAAAAAAAAGTAGTGAAACACCTGAATAAAGTGTTCGGTGAAGGTGGTTCTTCTGTTTCACAAAATAATGAGCATTTCAGTTTACTGACATCAAGAATGATTTCCTGTGACTGATGGCCTGAGTGTCCATCAATATTGTCTTCTAGTTTCATTTTTACATTTTAGCTACGACTATTTGCTCAGAAAGAAAACAGCAAATCGTGCAGAGGTAACTTATGTTTAATCACCATGATTCAATGTGCATAATTGTTCTGACGTGAAAAATTTCTACATTTATTATTATTTTGAAGGCTTATCTGGCAACTATGGATTTCCAGCTGGTGATGTACAGACGTGAAGGGAGATCAGGTTGGAAATACTTCTAAAGTCAGAAAACTGTGGCTTTTTTTTTCTGCTGGTTTGTTTTGGTTCTTATCTTTCTGTTTGGAAATGGGTTGCCTACAGCAATGATTTGGAAATCTGGTTACAGAGATTTTTTTTTTTTACTATAGACTGTCCTTAGGGGATTTCTGACCCAGATCTCATTTCATCCCTGCTTAAAAGCTACTTGTATGTGAGATGTGGAACACCAGAGTTGTACAGGACATTCTGCACAGATGTCAGCTGTTGATAACATCACACTACAAAGCTTTCAGTAATCACAGTTAGAACCAGATTTTTTCCCCCACAAAAGACTGGTCCTTCTGCCTATTTATACAGATAGAAGCCTTTTTTATTTTTTTTCTTTTCTGATGCTTTCATCATTAAGAGATAGCATCATTTCTTGAATTGCAAGGTTTTGTCTGTCAAAATGCAAAAGAGGCAATTCCCTATTCCCATCAAATGCAAAGCATGACAAGTGGTAGTAACATTGTGTTTCAGGTGAAAAGGGAGGGATGCATGACTAAACAACATTCTCCAACCCACTATGTGACGAAGGGCAAGGAACCTCAGACTTAGTGCTATTCAGGAGTATTCAGAGAGAAGACAGAAAATGTTGGTTTGTTAAAAATAAACCTTGCATAGAAATACATAGGTTTCAGTGGCCACTTTTTTCTTGGAAAGTTTTCTTTATATTTCATTAAAAGCTTTGGTCAAAATGGGAAAGAGATAAAGGATCTCTTCAATTACTACTTATTTACCTCATGGCCAGGAAACTCACTTGAGATTAAAAAACCCTGAATTCATGTCTATAATTACCCATAATACAGAGACCTGCAAACATCATTATCTAAAATTTGAATGTCCTGGTCTTACTGTTAGTTATTCCACCAATTAATTCAGTTTTGAAAGGTCTTATGATAGTGACACTTAGGAAATGTTGTGAAATTATAAATATATTCCAATAAATCAGAAAAAAATATATGTTTTCCTGTTTGTTGGGTTTTTTTCATGACAGACTATGTTCATTGAGTTTTGCCCCAATTCTGAGTTATGAGATTTTCCCGGCATGTCTGTCATCTCACACTGTACTACATGATCTTCCATTAAACAAGCACAACCTATAACCTTTATAGTTGCAAAGATAACCTTCAAACAGTGAAGTGAATGTATTTAGTTTTATCAGCAATGTCTCATTTGGTCTGGAGCATGAAATGAATGCAAATTTATTTTCATTTATCACACTGTTGAATATTAATACTAATGCAATCCAATTTTTAGTGTCAAGAACTATTTCTATGCTGATCAAAGCCTTCAGAAGATGTGAGATCCTCGAGTATGCTCTCTGCCTCCTATGAATGCCCTTTGCCTTGTTAAATCTTGGGGAGATAAACATTGTGAAGAAAAAAAAAGAGTTTTAGAGGCAATAGCCCTTCATAACTAAATATGTCATAATAACAACAGAAGGTCTAGTTAACTGACATATATCTAATATTATGAAGGTTCACAAATCTCAGAATTCCACTGACATTAAAAATTGTATATCCAAGGACAGAAGAAGTACAATTCTGTTTCTTACCTTTACTGATGTGATGGAAATCTAGTGTACATTCTTTCAGGCACATTATAATCTCAAAGAGAAGTGCCTAAAATTAATACAAATATCTGGAACATACTTCCTGTCTGTCTTCCACGAAATTCTTAAGCAAAGCAATTAGGGACATGGCTCTATTTTCACTACCAAGAAAATGCAATGAAAACTACAATATTTAGAAAAAAAGAATCCCTTGAGCCTAAATGAAGTTCAATTGTGAACGATCCTGCCCAAATATACTTAACTGCCAAAAACAATCAAAATAAAAACTGTATCAGAAGAAATGCATTCCTAATGATGTTAAATACAAATAAATAAACAATAATACAGGCATAGTTCTATGCTTTCTGGTTTTAGGTTTAGGGGTCTTGTAGTTTCTTTTGGGGTTTTTTTGTTTGTTTGGGTTTTTTTTACATACTACACTAAAATGTAGTTAGAGAAGATATCATATGATTTTATATCTAAGAATTTCAGCACTTTGAAAAGACAGTGTTCATATTAGACTCTCTTAATAAATTTATTCCTGACATGAGTTACTGACATTTCCTGATAGGGAAAAAAAAATTTAGATCAGGAAAAATCCTAAACCAAAAAATCCAACCAGTTTTTTCTTAATAATTTAGCAAAAATTTCTTTCTTTGTAACAGAATAATGACTTGTACACCTCTTAAGGTTGTGAAGGATTTGAGGGGACGTGTGGTTGTTTGCTGGGTTATATTTGCGAATGATGAAATCCAAGAGAAAGGAAAGATTACATCAAGTAAAATTTTTATGTAATCTGAAACTACACCAAAATAGATTGGAGTGTGAACTTTCCTCTTTTGCATTGTAGTGTAAAGAGTTTTGGAAACAATCACATCAGATTACTGCTGTGTGTGAAAGTTATCCATTACAATTAGGATGAAGGAAGTGCAGGTATTCATTTTCATTTTACCTTTTCCTTTTTCATTCATTCTATTCTACTCCAGGGCAGTCCCATGGTGTAAAGGAGAGCACTCTGGACTCTGAACCCCAAGGACCTGAGTTCGAGTCTCAGTAGGGACCATCTCCTGGCAGTTCAATGCCTCCCTGCCATCCAATCCCGTCAGATCTTGGATGCTCAGCAGGGTCAGCCCTGGTTAGTACCAGGTGCTGTGACAGTCCTGAGGACTTTACTGTCACTGTTCAAGCTTGCTCAGCTGTGACAGATGGACCTTAGGACTTAAACGCTGTGCCTCACCTGAAAAATCCACTGCACAGGCTGGGAGGGCACACCCACGTGGGGAGAACCCTTCCCAAATCTTCATTTCTGAAGTTTGGCCATACATTCTACTACACATATCCACCCTCCCACACCCATCCTTCCCACCCCCCTTCCCCCCCCTCCCCGAATAACTAGTGGGGAACAGATGATTTATCCTTTATTTACTTATTTTTACATAAACCTTTTAGCTGCAAAATGTACACAACTGAAATTAAGTCCTAGAATAATAATATGAGCTGGTTTGGGGTGGGAAGCAGAAAGGTTGGAGTATGGTGGTCAAAACTGTATTAACTCTACAGGAACCTTGCAATATTTTTCAAAATACACTGAAAATTTTCCTGCAGACTGGGCTCCATTCCCTTTCACAGAGAAACTCATGTTTCTATTCTGATGTTAATGAACTTTCCTTCCCCTCATTCTATAAAAATCACCTTTTTCTGTGATATGAAATTACCTTTGCCTGCACTGTGGCATAAAGGGTGTGATTTACCTGAGACCACACAAGAAAGCTGAAGCAGAGAAATTCACTGACCTTCCATTGTGATTAAAGTAGCAGTCACTAAATTGTCTCATCTTTTTCCTAAGTAGAAGCTGGCCAATTATTTTTGAAATAGCTATGCAAATACATAAATAATCCAGAAGAAGAATCTATAAATAAAAATATAAACAATTCATACTCACTGAATTTGGGATAATTCCATTAGTTTGGATGAAAACTTCAGCTGCTTTAAATCAGAGTTGCTGAGGTCTGAATAAAGCATAAAGCAATTCTGATTAATGGTTCTAGGTAAGGATCTCATCTTTTCCCTCATTCAAGTATTAGTCCTGGTAACAATGAATCCTTTAATTCTGTATTTTAATGATGTTCTCAATTGAAAACTACTCCTACTCCTTCGATTCTATGCAACCATGCTAATTTATTTCAAGGTAGAATCTGGCCTGATGCTTCCTGTGACAGGAAATCAGGTTTCTACCATTTGTCTACAGAGCTATGCCAGCTGGCCTTTTCAGCTCAGTTTTCAAGACCGAAAAAGCCCATGTTTCTTGCTGAAGTCAAAATAAGACAAGAAATTTGTGAGGATGGGCCATTCAAGAAAAAAAGTAGGGGCTGGCATTTTCTATAAACTCTATTTTTAATTAATTAAAAAACCTCAAGAAAATGAAAACAAAATACATAAACCATCCCCCCAATAGATAGATGTAAATAAGTCTAAAGACATGTTTTACAGAGAAATTATGTCAATATGTTCACAATATGTAGAGCTTTCAAATAAAATTTTTCTTAGCCAAAAATGTCCAGCTCAGCAAAAAAAGGTGTGGGGACAATTTCTTTCTTTCTTAATAAACCTGTGAATAAGTCTTATGAGTGCCAACTATATTTTCTATTATCTTTGTGTCTAATTTCTGATGAATATGCTGAAGACTTATGTTTTACATGCTTTTTAATTAAAAATAAAATAAAACAAAACAGCAATAATAATTAAAGACAAAACCAAAATCACAATATTAACAGCCACTGCTGTCCATGAGAAAATATTAAAGCTGTTATCCTCTAAGCATTCTCTCCCAAATACTTGACAAATAGTTATAAGAATTTGGCTCATTATTATTGGAAAAAACACTGTCAAGGCACAGGGAAAAAAAACAAAACCCAAAACCCGCCAAAATAAACAAACTCCACTCCTCCCAAACCTCCCCCAAACAAAAAGCAAAACCACCAAAAAGAAAACCCAAACCAAACCTCAACTACTCTACAAGGGAAAATTAATAGGAGCAAAGTGGACATGGGCAGATGTACCAGGTGAGGGTGGTGAGGGTGACTAAGGGCTCTTGGTGTACTCTGGGAACACATAACACTTGTACCTTGCTGGGTGGTTTCCAGGAATGCTCCTCAGCTGTGTAGTTCTGATAACTGGATAGTGAAGCTTTCCCTGGGTGGGTTTAAAGTCCAACATTTGCTCTTGGGGCACTGGCTGCTCCGGCTTCCTGACTGTGGGGGAGTAATTGGTACAGGAAATGGCTTGGGTGATGAGGCATTATGACAAAGATGTGAAAAATGGGGTGGACCTTCAGGGACTGTGGAAATTCTAGCTGGTAAGTAACTGGGTAAATGAGCTCTATTTTGTAACCATCTGAATTTTAACTGAGGTCAATTTTGCCTGTTTAATGTGAAAAAGGATGCACTTGCCTCTACATAGCCTAGCACATTTTCTTGTTAAGTGGCCATACTGTAGATAGCCTTTGTTATGCTTCAGTGAGTAGCATTTACTGTTATATTATTTTTATCATTGTGGGTGAAACAGTGATTTAATTAACTCAAATGAGAGTTTAGTGGATAACTACAGTGGGGCAGGAATTCTCATCATAATTCTGTGTTAAGATGCGGCTAAGATGAAGAACATTCCACACCACACCTGCCATTCTGCATTTCCCTTGAACAAAAGCAGAAAGTGTTAATACAAAATAATTCCAATTAATAATTCAAATAATTTTCCAGAAACACAAGTTTCACCAGTGTCAAATTTTGCAACTGCACACAGAAATCACAGACTGCAGCTTAAAGTGGGTGGATTTTCTGTGAACATTTCCCTAGGTACTTTTATTGCTTTCTAAGGCTATATGAAAATTACTGACAGGCTGCTTTTTTGTGAAGCAATCTATAAGCAAGTTATTTGTAACAGTGACAGTTTTAAGGACATTTCTCATATAATTGCCCATTTGCTTTCATCTAGAATATAATTTAGAATGTTGATGTTAGCAATAATATTTCTTTAATAAATATTTGCCATAAATATAATCTTTTGGGGTTTTTTTCCCGTTTTTTTTTTCTCTGTTGGTAGTGTTACTTGATTCTGTCTTATGAAGGATAAGACTGGTCAGAGCTTTAGCATGGAAGTTATTTTTTTCATTGTATGGATAAAGCCTGTATAAAATAATGAGACTCCAGATTTTTGCAGGATGTCTTGAGCACTGCCTAAAGAGTAATAATAATAATTAACTGATACACAAATTCTTATCACAGAAAAGACAACTGGACCAAGAAATCATATTAGTCATAAATTTGCATTTGAAAATTGACAAGGTCAATTTTTTTAGATTATAATTTAAGAAGTTTATGAATGCTTTTCTTTGAACAGGTCAAAATTGCCTCCAGTCAGAGCTGGAGCACTATTCCTATGAAGACAGTCTGAGAGAGATGGGTTTGTTCAGTCATTCTATGATTCTATGTGAAAAAAACCAACAATGTAAGAGCACTGCAAATGTGTACTGTACTTCCAGAATAACAGAAACACTACGTGAATTCCTACTCCTACACCTGAAGCAGTGGTATGCTAGTGTACACTTCAGGTCATGAGTACTCAGATGTCAGGATCTAATGCTGTGACTGCCTTAATAGCGTATGTGTTCATGTGCATTTTTACCCTACATAAATACCAGAAGGTGGAGCAAAGGATATGCTCATGTCTGTCCCTATGGAGTACAGGACTCTGCCAGAGAGCAGAAACACACACTTGAATTGCAATTTGGATGTAGTACAGTTTCTGAGCAGGAAATGCAATATCTTTGTCATGAACAAATGCTTGTTGTGAGATATCAGTACAATGAAAGTTTTTGTCTGAATTCACCAGTTTGTTTTACATTTCCTCTTGAGAAACAGCTCTTCAGATGGGAAGAGAAAAAACCTCAAATTGACTAACTCAGTTCTGCTTTTCTAAAACTACTCTTCCCTGTGAAGTACATTTGCACTTGGACACCAAACACAGAGGAATAAAAAACTTACTAATGCTCCTTGAGGAGATTTGAAAGTATGTTTTTTTGATGGACTCATCCCGTCTTTCTTGACACTCCATAAGCATAATAATATTATACTTTAAAGTCAAAAATATTTCATCTTTTCAAAATCTTGAGAGGTGTTGAATAAAATGAAGGTGGAGTGGGTTTTTATATATTTTATACACTCCCACCTAGTTAAAGAAGAAACTAGATTATTTTAGTATCCAGAGCAGAACAGAATGTGGAAAAAAGGCAGTAAAGTGACATATTTTTGGAAAAGATTTGTGGTGTCTTAGTGGTATCCAGATCAACTTTTCAACATATGAAGTTAAACTGTTGGACTTTCAGGCTTACTGTGGATGCTGGACAGTGAGCGAACTCTGGCAATGCAGGTCAGGCTTAATGAAGTCAGCCATTTATTTGCAGCAGCTTTATCCACATATAAAAATTATGTTTCCATTACAGGCTTGCTGCACAAAATGTCCCATAATAGGTCTTTTTGCTTGCTCTTATTTAGCTCTCCAGCTTTTGGTGTTGATGTTAGGAAGCTGACCTGTCTATATACCTTGAGATATCAAGTGAAAGAAACAGGCTTCTCCAGAGGTGGA
Organism: Pithys albifrons albifrons; assembly: GCF_047495875.1. NCBI lineage: Eukaryota > Metazoa > Chordata > Aves > Passeriformes > Thamnophilidae > Pithys > Pithys albifrons. The sequence goes on from NC_092459.1 coordinate 38,116,072, forward strand.
GTTTTGGTCCCATCTCTAGCATGCCCCTGCAGGAATTAATTCAGTTTTAGGCAAAGGCAAGAAAAGTATCATAATGTAGCCACCCAGATGCCTACACAGCCCAGATACCATCTTTCACCTCAACCTCTTCCCATGCAGGCATAATTCCTTATTAACATTATGCTGTTTTCTGTTAATATTGTCTGACCAATCTACCAAAAAGTCTGTTCTAGAACCAATTGTTCAACAGAAATTTCAAGGTAGTCCATAAATAACAGATAATGAGCAGTTACATTTGAACAAGATCAACATAACTGTTCTTACTTCCGGATGGAAACTTGGTGGGTATTGTCACCATAGAAAGCAATCATAGTTAAAGATGACTGTTAAATGTATGCACCAATTGAAACGAAATAAAAAACAAAAAAAATCAAAGAACCCCCCGAAGCAAACAAACAAATGAACTCCAAAAAAAACCCCCTGACTCCTCCCAGTCCTTTCAATTCAGTATTCTCATTTTTTTCCCAATAAAATCCTTGGAACTGACTGCAATGTGCCACTCAAATTACAGTAACAAAGAAGAGATACCGGAGAAATCAAATGAATGGTTTTATTATGGCATCTCTGATCAAATTGTCACTAAAGGAGGGACTTCTCAAACAATTTAGGTGCATTCCTTCTCATTCTCCTTTTTCGAATAGCTTCTCTGCTTAGGAAGCAGCAGCGTAACACTGCCACCCACTGCCCCAGTTCACACAGGTAAAGTCAAGAGGATAGCTAAATGTTCAGCAGTAATCCTCTTTCCAGGTACAGCCATGATGTCTTTATTAAGCTTTGAAAGCTCCCCAGGGTAGGGTGCGCAGGCTTTGCTTACTTTTTTTTGAATTAGATGGAGTATGATCTTCACCTTCTGCAGTAAACTAGCTTGGAGCATTACAGTATCTTTGTGTGTCAGGTTTTGCCTACCCACTTTCAGATGTCATCATCTTCCTCTACAGCTAAATTCAGTAGAGCTTTGCTGCAGAGAAACTCTTCCCGTGAGTTATCTCCAAATAACAGACAATCTCTCTGACAGGCACACACCTTATCTAGCATATTTAGACAAGGAAAGCTGCTGCTGTAAAGGTGTAATGCATGACACAAGGAGCAAGTTTTCAGTGAAACTGAAATACTTACAGCTCCAAACTTTTCATTCTACTTTTCTGAATCATTGTGTTTGAACACTTTACATTTATTTGAAGGTAACTTTTGCATTTCTGTTATCAAAATGACATTGCTTTCACTTTTTTGATGCAAAAATCATTAAAACTATACTAATAAATACTCATGGATGCTATTTACTTTTTATCTACTTGTTAGTTGGAAGAAAGACTAGAGCCCCTTTACACTCCAAACAATATGATTTTGTCTTTTTTTTTTTTTTAATTGTCATGCTTGTGTGTGGCTTTAAATCATGCATTCAGTCCTGTTTAAAATTGCATTCAGATTTGGAGCTCACAGTCTCAAAATCCAACCAGAAATCTTGCTGATTATATTTTTTCTCCAGTTTCCAAAACATTTCAATCAATACTGGCACTCACAGTACATGAGACATAGGACACGAGGTGCTGCAGTGTAGAGATATTAGAAATTGCTGCAAGGTTATCTCATTTGAGCCCACACCACCATGCATGCTTCTAGACCTTTTGATATTTATAAATATTAAAGAGGAAAATTACTAGTTTTGCTCTCAAATACTCAGTAAATTACTAAGCACTGCTTTCCCTCATGTAAAATTAATTCACAGGCTTGGTACCTGGCATTACTTTGCTATAAGAAACTGCATTGTATCTCACATGCATTGAATATAGGACTTAAGGAAAAAAAAATCAATAAAAGAAATTAAATATAGCCAGCCTCCCTCAAACAATAAAAATCAATGCAATGTTATCAGGTACCTAAGAAGTAGGTTTATTTTCAACATTAATCTGGATAGCAGTTTCATGGTAATTGATTTTTTTATACTTAAGCTGTCAAAAACTATAATAAGCAATGATTACTTGTTATTTTCCAAATTCCTGAAAGAATTGATTTTATGGCAATTGTGGGTTGGGGTTTTCTTTCCCCTTCCCTGTCTTTCTCTGGCACTGAATTAGTTTTGTCACTGAAACAATTGCTAATCTTTCTTGTAGTGATGACAAAATTGAAAAATAAATATTCACTAGGCCTTAAATGGAACTGCTTTACAACTGTAGTGAATTTCTGTTTCTCAGTGAAAATAAAGTAACCATATTTTCATTATTTTGATTGGCAAACACTGTTGTAACTGTCATCTATAGATGAACTAAATGTTGCATTAATCATTAAATACTATGCTTCCATTAAATGGAAAATTACTTATTCTTAAAACAAAAATAAAACAACAACCACAAAAAGCCCCCACCAAAAACACATAGAAAAGAAAAAAAAGAAAAAAAAATGCAAAGCTAAAAGCTCAACTATTTTAACTGAACATTTTTTGTCTTACAAGAAAACAGAGAGTATCTACTACATGTCTTGTAGTAGAATATGGGAGTAGGGGAGAGGTGCTTTTTTATTAATTTTTTTCTTTGGCAATTTTGAAATGCTGCAAACCTTTAATAGAAGTAGGAATTCTGGATTTTTTTTCTTATTCCATATATTTAAGGAGTTAAAAAGGAAAGCAAGAGGCAGGCACATCCTGTAAATAACCTATTTGCATTTAGTCTAGAAGTAGAAAAGTTAAATATAAACCAGGATGCAAATTAGCAGCAGGTTATTTCAAACTGAAGATATACCATTCTGTTTCAGGGATTAACTTCAGTGTTCAGTAGGTTAGAGGAGGAAAAAAAAAAAAAGAAAAGAAAAAGAAAAAACATGTGAAGCATTTCTGTACAAAATCTAAGACTCCTTGATAAACTTTCCTGGTTATTTTATACAAGCCTTATCCCATTATACCATGTGGTTAGAGGAAGACTATTATCTAGAGAGTAATGAACAAATAAGACAATTTTACACTGTTTTGATTTATTCTGACAAACTACATGTAAAATTCCTTCCAGTTCCCAAAGACAAATCAGAGTGGTAACAGTCGTACTTATTCTAGGCAATTTGTAACAATGCGAGAGGTTTATTAACACAGCCTTGCTTTCCATAAATAGCAGTGGCAGCTGGAGCAGCAGCCAAGTTCGAGCTGGCAAAATTAACATAACAGAGAGATGCACACTCCTTCCATAGCATCAGTATTGGTAGCAGCGTGCACAGTACCCAATCACATTTATCATGAGAATGTCATTGCTGTAGACAAACTGAAAGATGATATGTCATTAATATTGATATGAAGTTCTGCCCCAAAAGAAAAAGGGTCAGATAGGTAATTCCTTGGCAAGCACTATATTTTGCTTGTTATGATGTTTGGAATGAAGTACTATGGACTATTTTTTTATTATTGAAGAAGGATAGCAGTTAGATGCAGAAAACAGATATGAGGTGTTTGACTCCATCTCTCTAATCAGCTGTGAAAATACTCTTCAGTATGTTTAAATTATCTATTGTTCATTCTTATTTTAAGTGTCTGAAGCTTTGTAATTTTTAAGGTTTGCCATGCAAAAATATTCCACATTCCAATACCAAACATTATTAAGTTTTTATGAACTTCCATTTTCACTTCAGATATGATGCTTGAATATTTTCTTTTTTTGTTTGTTTTGTTTTATTTTGTTTTTTATTTCCAGAGTAATTATTCATCTTTTCCCTTTTGTACTGATTGCAGACTTATGCTACTAGCAGGTCTTTCCCTGTTTCAGATAGCAGAGAAGAATTTCTATGAGGATCTTTCTCATTTAGTTTTGTGAGTCAATGTGTATTTTTTAACATATTTTTGATCCCATCTACTTTAGACATTGTTACATTATCACCTTAATGCTCATTGCTGCTATTTCTTGTCCTACCACTGTATTTTAAGATTTTCTATTCCCAGATTATCTTTGATATTTCTTTTTTGAATGGTTGCAATAATTCTTCCCTACCCTACTGGCAAAAGTATGCCAAAGGACTCAATGAACTCTGCAAACCAAAGATATGAGAGGGATTATACTTTATACCTGCACATAATGATAAGAGCCAGTCCTAGGTCTGAATAAAACTCAAAATGAAGATCTGTTGCAATCTAAAAGTGTTGCACCAGCTGTGGATAATATGAACTGTACTGCTCTTTCAGTTCATCCAAGGGTTTAGAATATAGAAATAAAATTGTTTACTCCAGAAATTATGAGTAATAAAATTCTGTAAAATCCCAGCATCACCTCATTTGGTTTGACTTCACTTCGCTTAAAAGAAAATAAGCTATAATATGAAGAGGTAGTACTTTCACGATATAAGGAAATCACTTATCAAATATACTGAATATCTTCTTTAAATACTTGCAAGTCTGAAAGGTTAAATGGCAAGGTTAAGTGTCTAGTTTTGCACTCTTTTTGTTCCCAGTGTGCTCTGAGGTTTTCCTTAATGATAGGATTAAATATGATTTCCAGCTACAAACAGTTGTCATTCCCTACAGGTTAGTCTCTATATTTTGTGCTTATCACAAACAAAGAGGAAATAACTTTCTCAGTCTTTGAGAGTCTCTTAAAATGCACACACTTTGGGGAAATCATATTTTCTTGAAGGAAATGAGGCATGACCAATCACACAAAACGTGAGAAAATCCCTCGATAAGTGACCTTTGCCACGTGTAAAAGAAGCTGTTCAGTGTCTGAGGTTTCATGGATTTCATGCATGAAAATCAGATTTTCTGGCCACCAGTGCTGTTCAGTAAATAAATAATCCATCATTGTGTCAAACAGTAGAAACACGAAGATACTGGCATTGCTGACTGAATAGAGGTTTTAGTTAGCAACTTATGCAAACCCCATGTTTTGTCTTCAGGAGCTGTACATGTCTTTCTTGTAGTGTTTAGTTTTCATTACTTGAACTTAGGTTATTTAAGTTTAGGGTAAGTGTAACAGAAATCAGTTGTAGGGACTGTATCACCAATTTCATTGTATATACCCAGATGCACATATATAAAAAAGAATAACAAATAATGCTATAACGCAGTACACTCTGGGAATGCTTTTTAGACTTTGTCAAAGGGGAATAAATCCTTCTCTGGTATACTGGTTTAGAATATTGCTAGATAGTTTTCTGAGGTGTGTTAGAGACACAGAGAACCATATGCTCAACACAAAGTCATTTAAGTAGATTTTACCTCAGTAGGTGAAGTAAATTTGCATGAACTAGGAGAGTATAATTTTCTTATCTATATTTCATAATCCCTGATCAAACTTTTATTTATTAATCACAGATTTTTCTCTCTTTTACATAGAAGATACTCTCCCTGTTGTATCTACCAAAACTTGGACTTTTCCTTTTTCCTTTTTTTCTTTCTTGAATGTTCTTTTTCACAACAAAACAATGAGAAACTGGGTATCTAGCATGTAATTAAAATTCTATGATAAGTCAATGCAGATTTCTCTATTTAATTTGTTTATATAAAAATGTTTAATCTTAAGTTTACAGGCTTATGTATTTAGTTTGCTGCTCCTTTCTATCTCTCAAATACCACTGCATATACATTACTGTACTCACTTATTTTAATATGCTGAGGTTACTGTACTTATTTTAATATATTTCAGCATGGACTCAGTATGCAAAACCTTTCTCAATGATTTTCAAACTTTCTTGGGAATCTGAAGAGGTCTCAGCTGACTAGAAGCTGGCAAACATCTCAATTTTCAAGAAGGACGAGAAGGAGGAATCCAGAAACTACAGGCCTGTCAGTCTCCCTTCAGTGCCTGGTAAAGTTAGGGAGTAGATTATTCTGGAAAGTATTGAAAAACCCCTGAAAGACAACATAGTCATTGGTCACAGTCAGCATGGCTTGCTGATAGGAAAGTCCTGCTTATCAAACCTGATTTCTGTCTATGACAAGGTAACCTGCCTACTTGGTCAAGGGAAGCCAGTTGATGTAATTCTTTTGATACTGTGTCTCGCAGGATTCTTCTGGACAAAATGTCCAGCACACAACTGGATAAACACATCATGTGAGGAATTGGCTCACAGGTTGAGCATAGAAGGTAATAGTGAATGGGGTAACATCAGACTAGTGACCTGTCACTAGTGGGCTTCCACAGAGCTCCATCTTGGTCCCTGTGCTCTTCAACATCTTTATAAATGGCTTGGATGCAGGACTGCAAGTTTGCAGATGACACAAAACTAGGAGAAGCTGCTGACTCCCTCAAAGGCAGGGAGCCCTGCAGGGAGATATGGACAAATTGGAGGACTGGGCAATCCCTAGCCAGATGAAGCTTAACAAGGGGAAGTGCCTGGGATGGGACAACTCTGGATATTCATACAGAATGGGGAATGAGATCCTGGAAAGTAGTTTTGGGAAAGGGATTTGGGGGTTCTGGTCGATGGCAAGTTGAGTATGAGTCAGCAGTGCCCTGGCAGCCAAGAGAGCAAACCATGTCCTGGGGGGCATCAGGCAAAGCATTGCCAGTTGGTCAAGTGATAGGATTGTCCCACCATGCTCTGCTCTGGTCTGGCGTCACCTTGAATATTGTGTGCAGTTTTGGGCACCACAATACAAGAAAGATATTCAACTACTAGAGAATGTCCAAAGGAGGGCCTTGAGGAGAAGCTGTATGAGGAACAGTTGAGGGCACTTGATCTGTTCAGCCTGGGTGGGAGACCTCATTGCAGTCTACAACTTTTTTGGGAGGGAAAGAGGAGGGGCAGGCGCTGATCTCTTCTCTATGGTGACCAGTGACATGACTCGAGAGAATGGTCTGAAGTTGTGTCCGGGAAGGTTTAGGTTGGATGTTAGAAAAGGGTTCTTCAACCAGAGGGTGGTTGGGCCCTGGAACAGGCTCCCCAGGGAAGTGGTCACAGCACCAAACCTGGAAGATTTCAAGAAGTGTTTGGATGATACTCTCAGGCATATGGTGTGACTCTTGGGGATGGTCCTGTGCAGGGCCACAAGTTAGACTCAGTGGTCCCTGTGACTATCATATTCTGTGACTCTGTGATTCTGTGATCAAAATAACAGGTGTGATCTACAGTCCAATTAAAATGCATTACTAATATAAAGCCATGTAATTAGATGTAAAAAATAAGTTAAAATAATACTTTTGGATAATTCAGTTGTATTTTTCATAGACGAAATAATTTTTTTCCACAATTACAAAATTTCTTGCATCTTCTTTAAAATCCACACACCTTTAACACTTGAATATGAAAAGATTTTTAGGCTTTTTCTTAGTACACAATAGACTGGTTAGAAATTCCGTGCTGTCTTCTGTCTGTGGATCAAGTTAAATACTTTTGACAGAAGAAATGTTGCTTAATTTGTTTTCATAATCTTAAAATGTCCTAACTATTCAAATATTTCTTGTTACTGTTTTTCTTTGTTATTACTTACTTATAATGAGAGATTGCATCAGGAAAAATATTAGAAGCAATTTGTGTGTTTGTGCCTGTACACACACAAACATTCAAAGTTTTATCGTGATTTGTCTATCCTGCTTTGAAGATCAAGACAGAAATTTTTCTGATACTTGGTATATATGCTGGCAGAGAGGACAATAATTTAGACCAAGCATCTCCTTAATCTCACCTCTCCTTCAGCCCGCGCTGGATGCATACCCCATTTCTGTCCTGTGACAGTTCTGGTAGACTTCTACAAGTGCAGAAGTGAGTGACAGGTTTCAGAGATGACTCAGCATTCCCCAGACATTTCTTCAGTTTTAAAGGAAAGATATGATTTGTTTTCCCTTTGTGATAAAATTCTAAATGATATTTCATTATTATTAGTTGATGGCTTGTTGAAGAAGCTTCTTGATTTTTATTGTGACTGAAGTAGCATTGGGTGTATGTTCTGCAAATGTAAACAATGTGACTTTTTTAATGGGAATAAAGAATACAAGCAAATAAAATGAAGCAAACAATGAGAATTTACTCAGTGGCAGGATCTTGACTTGAAACATTGTCACTGTCATAGCATTATGCAAACATAATATAATAAGGCAACCCTTGAAAATTTCTTTTCTGATATTTTCATCTATTAGTGAGATTTCCATGATTGTTTCCATTGACCTCTGGCATTGACTCTGTTTTGTTTATCAGAAAGCAGAATGAAACCTCTGTGATGGAGTGACAGACCTCTGACTTGACGGACAGAAATCACCTTATTAAGAATGATCTAGGGTTTATATATCACTTTCTTTCACAGGGAGTGGTTAAAACAAATCAAGGCAGAAAACAACTGCAGTCACACAGATACCACACTCACAAGCCAGCCAGCGTACACACAGATTCAGAGACTCTGGAGTTTCAAGCTATTCATTCGCACCCCCTACACATATCTGAGAGCCCAACTCTGTCCCTAGATGGTAAATCAAGGCTTTAGATAAAAAAATACTAGGTTATCTTGACATTTCCCAGGCAGCCTTCTTTCTGTTCTCATGATGGCCCACTAAAACCTCAGCCTATTGTTAATTATATAAGGGGAAAAATATAATAAATTCCTATAAAGCAGCCATAGCTCCCAAAATTTCTGACTGTACATCAATACAGCTATTTATCTATTTATTTATTTATTGTGTCAGAAAAAGATTCTTGGTAATTCTATGAGTGCAAACTGGATGTGACATATATTTAACCTAAGTTTAGGTGTCTAAAAGCCTGGTTAATGATAGGTCAGTCATGCTAGACCACCTATATAAAGAGTGGAGCAAACCAGACTTTTAGGAATAGTGCATCTTTCGTGTTTTAGACAGCTATTTTAGGATGAGGATAATTGCCTTCTGAATGCAAATTCTGCTGATTGGAAAGAAAACCCAAGCTGACTGGTTTAGCATAAGATGGTTAATTTTAGATATATAGATTAGCCTGAGATGAATATTATCAGAGTTTTTAAAAAGTCTGATTAAAGCCCATCCAAACATATAAGTGCAACTGAACTGATATTGCAATCTGAGCCTTAGTTTTATTTTCCTGATTAAAGATGCCTGCCTTCAGAGTGCAGTCATCCTACTCTATTTTTATAGCTCAGGAAAATTCCTACCTCCTAAAAGTAAATAATGTATTTATTATGTGGACTAATCCATTCTTTGGGGGTGTCTTTCTCATTAGAAGCTATGAAAAAAAAATCTAGAACAATTAAACTCATTTTATGCAGTGTACAATGCATGCTGAAGTTAAGTGAAATGAATTCAGGCTCCAGTACACTGGAGCTGGACTTTAGTCTAAGATGAGGGTGAACAGAAACCAGCTTTTTGCATCCACTCCAGAGTTTCTTTACCTAACTGTGTCAGCAAAGTTTCTATTGTCTTTTTACTAGTAACAGGGTGGCATCTACCTTGTCCCAACAATAACTACTCCTCTCATCAGGTGCACTGAGCCTGAACTGTGCTCTGTAAGTACTCAGGATCTCAATGTGAGTTGGTGATGCCTTTGTCTGCTAGTCTTTTATACACCCTCCAAAGGCCTGGAAGCTTTTGGAGTGGTAGAATCACTACTGTGTATCCTTTGTTTCCAGACAAGTCTTCACTCAGCAGCAGTGAGGAAGGTCACAGTAGATGGGCCAAAGGAGAGGGGTGTTGAGAGGCTGCTGCTGACAGAAGCACGGCTAGCTCTGGTGGTTGATGCTCTTCCTTCCCTTTTCCTTCATCTCCTTCACATCAGGGTGCTTAAGTAGTGTACCCCCACCTGTAGCAGAAAGATTCAATCCCACACTTCCCACTTCCTTCCTCTGCATGTCTAAAGACAACCAATTGTTGTTGCTGTCAATTGCTTGTGCTTATTTTGTTTAACAAAAGAAAACTAAATAGTTCATAATCTAATTTTAGAAAAGTTAATGCATTCTTTTTTTTCTGCTTTTTATTTGGAAACAAGGATCAACTTTTCATTTGGTTTCATTATTAACAGAATAAGTTCACATTCTGTTGTTAAAAAATAAATAAAAAGCCCAATTTTTTGATGACTGTGCTGAAAATTCTTTATGTGGAAAACATGATGAAAAGTGACTAAAAGGAAAGGAATTGAACAGATTACTCTTACTGCATTTACTTCAAACAATTAATTTGATCTTTCTTAAAATTTACTTTCGTTTCAGATTTCCTCCTTTCTCCATGCACAAAAAAAGTAAAAAAACCTTGTTCTCATAAAAGGACTTAAAAATTTAAAAGGAAACTTACAATTGTCAGTTACTGAATGGATAAAATGTTAAAAGAAAATATACCTTCTGCTCTTGTAAGTGTTGAGTAAGCAGTCTTCAGAGGAAAGAGTTTATAAGCTATGTTTCTACATTTTTGATAGTTTCAACTTCAAATCCAGAGATGACAATAGTACCAATTTTCGGATTCAGTTAAGCTTTTGAAAAATCCATTTTAAAATTGCAAAAGCATACACTTCCTTTTAACAATGGTAGGGTATAGTTCATCCAAATTATGCATTTGCTTTGGCTATTCTAGTCAAATAATACAGATAAACTAGTGAAGTGATATTTTACTTCAGTGTGCTGGCTTGATGGGAACACGAGAGAAAGGCTTTTGTCATAAAACATTAAAAGATGTTTTGCCTTTATCAATTAGAAGCAGAAACATGCAGAGAGCAGAAATAAAGCACTGGTGAGCTTTTAATGTCATTTCCAATGAAGATTATGAATTTCCAGATTTAAATTCAGATTAAGTTTTATGCAGAAATCCATTTTGGTTATCTCTGTAATAGATAAAGCAGTTAGTAAAACTAAACAATCAGAAAAAAATCATAGAAACATATAATGATAGAATTCACTGACTTGGAAATGATTCATCAGGATCATTGAGTCCAGCTTGTGGCACTGCACAGGATACCCCAAGAACCACAGCATGTGCCTGAGAGCATTGTTCATATAGTTCTCAGACTTGGCTGCTCTGCTGTGCTTGGTGCTGTGACCACTTCCCTAACGAGCCTGTTACAGTGTTCAGCCACCCCCTGGGTGAAGAACTTTTTTCTAGTATCCAACCTAAACCTCCTATGGCTCAGCTTCATGACATTTCCTTGAATCCTGTTACTGGTCCCAAGAGTAAAGAGATCAGTACTTGCCACTCCTCTCCCCCTCACGAGGATGTTGCAGATGGCGATGAGGCCTCCCCTCAGTCTCCTCTTCTCCAGGCTGAACAGACTGAGTGACCTCAGCCACTCCTCATACGGCTTCCCCTCAAGGCCCTCCACCATCTTCATTGCTCTCCTTTGGACATTCTCTGTTAGCTGAATATCTTTCTTATATTGTGGCTCCCAAAACTGCACATAATATTCAAGGTGAGGCCATACCAGTGCAGAGCAGAACAGGACAATCTCCTCTCTTGATCAGCTGACGATGCTGTGCCTGATGCCCCCCAGGACACGGTTGGCCCTCCTGGATGCCAGGGCACTGCTGACTCATATTCAAATTGCCTCCCACCAGGACCCCCAGGTCCCTTTCCATGACACTGCTTTCCAGGATCTCATTCCCCAGTCTGTACAAATATCCAGAGTTGCCCCATCCCAGGTGCAGAATCTGCCACTTCCTCTTGTTAAACTTCATGTGATTGCTAATTGCCTATTTCTCTAGTTTGTCAAGGTCTCTCTGTAAAGCTTCTCTTCTTTCAAGGGAGTTGACAACTTCTTCCAATTTAATGTTGTTGGCAAAATTGCTTAGTATTTCTTCACCTCCTGTGCCCAGGTGGTTAATGAAGATCTTGAAGACAACTGGGTCAAGGATGGAGCCCTGAAGAACCCTAACAGTGGCAGGACACCAGGCTGATGCTACCTCATTCACTATAACTCTGTTATAGTGAGCTAGTTGCTCATGGTTATCCATCTGTGTGCTGGACATTTTGTCCAGAAGGATACTGTGAGAGAGAATAACAAAACCTTTGCTGAAGTCCAAAAAGATTGCATCTACTGGCTTTCTTAGATCAACTAAGTGCATTGCTCTGTCATAGAAGGAAATCACATTCAGCAAGCAAGGCTTGCTCCTCATGAAGCTGTGCTGGCTGTGACTGATGATTGTTTTGTCCTCTGTGTGTTTTTCAGTACTTCTCAGAATAATTTATTTCATAATTTTGCTAGGTACTGAAGTGAGACTGACAGACAAGCCTGTAGTTTCTGGGGTCCTCCTTCTTTCCCTTCTTGAAAATCCAAGCCTTCACAAATTTTTAATCAGCTGGGACCTCTCCAGATTAACAAGAATACTCAAAAATCATTGAGAGAGGTTTGGCAATGACATGAGCCAGCTCTTTGAGGATTCTAGGATGAATCTTATCAGGTCCCATACATTTGTGGGGATCCAGCTGGAGTAGGAGATACTGCACAATTTCAGGGTTGACTGGGAGTTGATAATTCTCGCAGTCATGGTCCTACAGCTCAGGGCACTGAGGCCTTCTTGGTCCGTCACCCATGTTGAAGACAGAGGAAAAGAAAGCATTAAATACCTCTGCCTTCTCTGCCCCTGTTTGTGAGATGACCATCCTCATCCTTGTCTCGGTTTGAGGGGAAAAACCAAAATGTTTTACCCACAAGCAGGGGAGGGGCCTCCTCCACAATAATCACACCACTCTTTATCAAATTTAAGAAAAGGAATTTTAATACAAGAAGGATAACTGCTATATATATATATATATGTAAACAGACTAGTGCAACCCACTTCCCCAACACCATAAGAGAAAAAAAAAAACAACAACAAAACCCAGCAGGTTTTCCTCCGGGAGAAAAGGTTATACTTAAGTGTCCTTGTCACAGCTCGGCTGGCTGCAGAGTGAGTTTCAGTCCCTCTCCAGCGAAACAGATGAGCAGTGGGCTTTCAGATGGACTCAGTCTCTTCCCCCTGTGTTCCCCGTCCAAGAAGCAGAAAAGGTACGAGCAACCAGCAGCAAATCCAAGGCAGGCAGCAGCACGGCAGGAAAAAGGTGGTCCGAAGTAGGCAGCGGCAAGACAGCCAGGGAAAAACCCCAGCAGTAACCAGCAGGGCAGCCTGCCTCCTTGGAGTCCCCACTCCCCCCTTCCGCCGAGCCAAGACTGAGGAGAATATCCAAAAAAAAAACCAAGAGAGACAAACCTGCCCCCACCCCAGCGATCACAGTTAACTGCTTCTTTTGTTAACCGCTGGCCTGGGCAGTTAAGTGGCAGGGGAGAGAATTTACATAATAATCCCAAACTACAACATTATCCACCCCTAAATTCTCTTCCATGCCGATACTCTACATTAAACTTAAATTTTCTTTCAAATAATTAAGTGTTTACAAATACAGTAATATGAGTCGTTTACCCAGAGATAAGTTCCCCTTGAGGTACACATCGTGTCTCTCCATCTTCCTGCATCACCCACCAGGTGGAACCAGATCCTTGAGCAAAGACAACCCCACGAATGGGTTTGCCTTTGCCTGAGGCAGGGTTGATCCAGACTGTTTTCCCTAGCATACCTCTCAGGTGTATTACAGGGACTTTGTCTCCATCTACAGTGTGAAGGGGTTCTGATTGGGCAGGGCCGGCTCGATTGACAGAGCCTCTAGTGTTGACTAGCCATGTAGCCTTTGCTAAGTGTTGATCCCAGTGTTTGAAAGTCCCTCCACCCAACGCCTTCAAAGTGGTTTTCAACAGTCCATTACACCGCTCAACTTTCCCGGCAGCTGGTGCATGGTAGGGGATATGATACACCCACTCAATGCCATGTTCTCTCGCCCAGGTAGCAACTAAGCTGTTTTTGAAATGAGTTCCATTATCTGACTCAATTCGTTCTGGGGTGCCATGTCGCCACAGCACTTGTTTTTCCAGGCCTAGGATGGTGTTCCGAGCAGTGGCGTGAGGCACTGGGTGTGTCTCCAGCCACCCTGTGGTTGCTTCCACCATGGTGAGCACATAGCGCTTGCCTTGGCGGGTCTGTGGCAGTGTGATGTAGTCAACCTGCCAGGCCTCCCCGTACTTATACTTATCCCAGCGTCCACCATACCACAGGGGCTTCACTCTCTTAGCCTGCTTAATGGCAGCACATGTCTCGCAGTCGTGGATAACCTGAGAGATAATGTCCATGGTTAAATCCACCCCTCGGTCTCGTGCCCATTTATAAGTGGCATCTCTGCCCTGATGGCCCGAGGCATCATGGGCCCATCGAGCCAAGAACAGCTCTCCCTTGTGCTGCCAGTCCAGATCTGTCTGTGATACTTTCACTTGCGCAGCTCGGTCTGCCTGTTGGTTGTTGAGATGTTCCTCATTGGCCCGATTTTTGGGCACGTGTGCGTCTACGTGGCGGACTCTCACAATCAGCTTCTCTACTCGGGTGGCAATATCTTGCCATATATCGGCAGCCCAGATGGGTTTCCCTCTGCGTTTCCAATTGGTTTTCTTCCATTGGTCTAACCATCCCCAGAGAGCATTGGCCACCATCCATGAGTCGGTGTAGAGGTAAAGCTTTGGCCATTTCTCTCGTTCAGCAATGTCCAGGGCCAACTGCACGGCTTTAAGCTCTGCAAACTGACTCGACCCACCTTCTCCTTCAGTAGCTTCTGCAACTTGTCGTGTGGGACTCCATACAGCTGCTTTCCATTTGCGATTAGTCCCTACAATGCGACAGGAGCCATCGGTGAAGAGGGCGTAGCGTATTTCCTCTTTTGGCAATTGATTGTATGGTGGAGCTTCTTCCGCACGTGTCACCTGCTCTTCCTCTTCATCTGCTAGACCAAAATTTTCACCTTCAGGCCAGTTTGTGATGATTTCCAGGATCCCAGGGCGATTTGATTTTCCTATACGGGCGCGCTGCGTAATCAGGGCAATCCACTTGCTCCAGGTAGCATCAGTGGCGTGATGTGTAGAGGCAGCCTGTCCTGACAACATCCACTTCAGCACTGGTAGTCGAGGTGCCAGAAACAGCTGTGCTTCTGTGCCAATCACCTCTGAGGCGGCTTGAACTCCTTCATAGGCGGCTAGGATCTCTTTCTCTGTGGGGGTATAGTTGGCTTCAGATCCTCTGTAGCCTCGGCTCCAGAATCCAAGTGGTCGGCCTCGAGTCTCACCAGGCACCTTCTGCCAAAGGCTCCAAGACAGGCCATTATTCCCGGCAGCGGAGTAGAGCATGTTCTGTATGTCTGGTCCTGTCCTGACTGGTCCAAGGGCTACAGCCTGAGCAATCTCATGCTTAATCTGGTCAAAGGCTTGTTGCTGCTCAGGGCCCCAGTGGAAATCATTCTTCTTACGGGTTACCAAGTAGAGAGGGCTTATGATCTGACTGTATGCTGGGATATGCATCCTCCAGAACCCTATGGCACCCAGGAAGGCTTGTGTTTCCTTTTTGCTGGTGGGTGGAGACATTGCTGTGATCTTATTGATGACTTCTGTTGGAATCTGACGGCGTCCATCCTGCCACTTCACTCCCAGGAACTGGATCTCTTGGGCTGGTCCCTTAACCTTACTCCGTTTGATGGCAAAGCCAGCTCCCAAAAGGATCTGGATGATTTTCTCTCCTTTCTGAAAAACCTCTTCTGCTGTGTCCCCCCACACAATGATGTCATCAATGTATTGCAGGTGTTCTGGAGCCTCACCCTTCTCCAGTGCAGTCTGGATCAGTCCATGACAGATGGTGGGACTGTGTTTCCACCCCTGGGGTAGTCGGTTCCAGGTGTACTGCACGCCCCTCCAGGTAAAAGCAAACTGTGGCCTGCACTCTGGTGCCAGAGGAATGGAGAAGAACGCATTAGCAATGTCAATAGTGGCATACCACTTTGCTGCCCTGGACTCCAGTTCATACTGGAGCTCCAGCATGTCCGGCACAGCGGCACTCAGCGGTGGGGTAACTTCATTCAAGCCACGATAGTCCACAGTCAATCTCCATTCTCCATCAGACTTATGCACAGGCCAGATGGGGCTGTTGAAGGGTGAGTGGGTTTTGCTGACCACCCCTTGGCTTTCCAGTTCACGGATCATCTTATGGATGGGGATCACAGCATCACGGTTCGTTCGGTATTGCCGACGGTGCACTGTCGTGGTGGCAATTGGCACTTGCTGTTCCTCAACTTTCAACAGTCCAACAGCAGAAGGACTTTCTGAGAGACCTGGCAATGAGTTCAATTGTTCAATCCCTTCTGTCTGTACAGTGGCTATTCCAAAAGCCCATCTATGCCCCTTTGGGTCCTTAAAATATCCATTCCTGAGGTAGTCAATGCCCAGGATACATGGGGCGGCTGGACCAGTCACAATGGGGTGTTTCTGCCAATCTCTCCCTGTCAAGCTCACTTCAGCTTCTAGCACAGTCAACTCTTGAGATCCCCCTGTCACCCCAGAAATAGAAATAGTTTCTGAGCCCACATGTCCTGATGGCATTAATGTGCATTGAGCGCCAGTATCAACCAAAGCCTTATACTTTTGTGGGTCTGATGTACCAGGCCATCGAATCCACACAGTCCAATAGACACGGTTGTCCCGTGCCTCTACCTGGCTAGAGGCAGGGCCCCTCTAACACTGATCCTGGTCATAGCGGTCAGAACCTTTTCTCGATGAGTACACCTGGGAGGTGCCCTCCTGTGGGTCAGATTCTTGCCCGTGGGAAACTGGGACTGCACTTACTCTCACTGACCTTCTTCCATTCTCCTTCAGTTCTTGTACTCGGGCTGCAAGGGCACGGGTGGGTTTCCCATCCCACCGTCCCATGTCTTCTCCATGTTTGGCCAGGAAGTACCACATCTCAGTTCGTGAGGTCTGTCCACTTCCTCTGGCTGGGGGGCGTCTGGCTCTGACTTCAGAGGTTCTCATTCGCACTGGTGCCACTTGGAGACTTTCCCTAATTTCCTCTCTGATCGCTTTTACCTCTGCAGGCAGCGTCTTGAGACTCTCAACCAATGTCTCTACAGCAGAAATACGGGCCTGCATTGGGCTGTGGGTCATGCTTTCATATATCCGGAGCTTATTTGCTACTGCGCCCACTGTTTCATGGTTCTCTTCCCTATACATGGATGCCAGGAAATCGGTGTATTCAGCTGGCCCCGAGCGTGAAAGGTTCCACCACATATGTGGTGTGCATCTGACCTTGTCAGGGTCATTATTGGCTTGCCCACCTCTTCCAAAAAGCACGTCCATCATTGCCATCTCCCTCAGACGTAAAATTCCTTCTTCCATCGTCTTCCAAGTCTTCCTAATATGATGTTCCTGCAGGATTTCTCTATAAACAAACTTCTCTCTTACACTCGTTAGAAGTCGTGCCCAGAGTGAAAGGGGCTTTGATTCCCTCACGAACACCTGTTCAATAGCCACGTCCTGGGCCAGAGCCCCCAAAAACCTGGCTTCAGCACCATCCAGTTGTAAGGTTTCACCCATAAGGTCCCAAACTCGGATCAACCAAGTCAGGATGGGCTCACCCGGGTGTCGAGCAATGTCTTTCCGCAAACTACGGAGATTATCAAATGACAATGACTCAGTGATGATCTCAGGCTCTGGGTCTGCTTGCTGTGGAGGTGCAGCAGCCCCCTCATCGTCTGCTGGATGGTCTAATTTGGTCTTATATTTCCTTTTCTGAATAGGGGCAACTTCCATAGGCTTGGCCTGTCCTCCTGGTTTAGCCTCATCCTTTTCTCCCTTCACTGTGGCATCAGGGGTTTTATTCTCTCGCTTTTCCCCCTTCACTGGGCTAGGTTTCTGAATGCATTCTGGAAAAACCCTGGCCCTACCTTCAAACATTCTGTAAGCTGCAGGGATACAACCCTGCAGAAAAACCATAAAGAGCAAGATATCTCTGGCATCCAGGGAGAATTTAAACATCTCAAAAGCTGTTGTAGCAGACTTGAATGGGGAATGGACAAAGGGTTGGGAGAAGAGATTCCCCTTTGTTCCTTCCCAAGGGTCCGTACTATTATCACTGAATCCCCAGAGGTAGCAGCTTAGGTTGCGGCAGGAAAACAGCCTGGAGAGCACCACCCACATGACATCCAAAGGCATCGAATTCATGGCACCATAAATCCAGAGTAAGAACTCAATAATAATTGCGGCTATTTGAGTTTTGCTCATTGATTTGTTGATAAGACTTAAACCTGCCGCTCCTTTTGGCATGAATTTGTACCAACAAAAAGCCAATATATTATACAGGATGGTCCTGATGAACCCTAAGCTCAAGACCCACATGGTGCCACAAAATAGCAGTTATCCTTCTTTGTTTACAAGCCCCACGTTGGGCGCCAAGAAATGTCTCGGTTTGAGGGGAAAAACCAAAATGTTTTACCCACAAGCAGGGGAGGGGCCTCCTCCACAATAATCACACCACTCTTTATCAAATTTAAGAAAAGGAATTTTAATACAAGAAGGATAACTGCTATATATATATATATATATATATGTAAACAGACTAGTGCAACCCACTTCCCCAACACCATAAGAGAAAAAAAAAACAACAACAAAACCCAGCAGGTTTTCCTCCGGGAGAAAAGGTTATACTTAAGTGTCCTTGTCACAGCTCGGCTGGCTGCAGAGTGAGTTTCAGTCCCTCTCCAGCGAAACAGACGAGCAGTGGGCTTTCAGATGGACTCAGTCTCTTCCCCCTGTGTTCCCCATCCAAGAAGCAGAAAAGGTACGAGCAACCAGCAGCAAATCCAAGGCAGGCAGCAGCACGGCAGGAAAAAGGTGGTCCGAAGTAGGCAGCGGCAAGACAGCCAGGGAAAAACCCCAGCAGTAACCAGCAGGGCAGCCTGCCTCCTTGGAGTCCCCACTCCCCCCTTCCGCCGAGCCAAGACTGAGGAGAATATCCAAAAAAAAAACCAAGAGAGACAAACCTGCCCCCACCCCAGCGATCACAGTTAACTGCTTCTTTTGTTAACCGCTGGCCTGGGCAGTTAAGTGGCAGGGGAGAGAATTTACATAATAATCCCAAACTACAACAATCCTGTAACAGGCCAAAGTTATTTTTAAATTGCCCTTTGCCATTAATATATTTGAAAAACACTTTTTATTGCCCCCAGCATTTCTGGACAGCTTCATCTCCAACTGGGCTTTGGCTGCATGATTTTTCTCCCTACAGAATAATTTTGCTAAGCAATTCTACAACACAAAATATTTTCTTATTTTAAAATATTCTATGAATCAAGTTTTGGACCAATGAAAGTTTGCTTGTAACACATTGTAACATTAATTCAAGATGTTCAGGAAAGAGAGGAAGAAAGAAAGGGTTAATGTAGATATGGTTATATATTTCATCAGAGTCCAGCAGTATAGCTGGAACATTGCCAAGATATGGCATGTTACAATCATTTGAAATATAATCCAAGTAAATAAACATTTCCCTCCCAGGAATGTTAGGAGATGAACAATTAGTCACATAACTGTACTTAGATCCACTGAAGCAATTCAGAGAGCCTGCACAGCCATGCTCAACTAATAAACCCCTTATTTAAAGGAGAGCGTCAGGAATTTCCTGTTATTTCACTGTATGGAACTGATGAGAAAGACTTTGATGAAGTCTGTTTGGGCAGAAAATCTCCTTTGTATATGACTTGGTAAGAAAGTCTGAGATATTCTGAAGAGTTTTAGAGGCTGTTGATTCAAAACTCAGTTCAATCATGAAGGTGATGTAGTCTCAGTGAGTCTGGAAGTATCTTGAAAGCAGGTCTACCCTTCTTCATTCCTCCTTTTCAGATCTGAGAAGATGTGTTAGCCTCGCTTTTCCCTTCATTCACACTGATATCAGCATTTGGTTACTGTAACTTCTATAATTCCTTCAGCTAGGCAGCTGAGAAAGCAGATTCTGTATTTCCTCCCAGCTCCCAAACTCAAGGAATTACTTTGAAATCTTAATCACCAGCAAAAACCATAAGGTTCAGGGAAAAAAAAAGGAATTCCTTCTAGTAAATGCAGACATGTCAGAAATAAGAAGCCAAATCCTGCTTACCTCTGTCAGCCTTCAGCAGTGGAGCACTGAACTGAACTCTCTCTACTTCAGTGAGCAGTTATGGAAGTAGCAAATGTTCGGAAGTTCTGTTTTTCTGAGGGGAGCAGGCAGAACTTTTCTCTGAGCAAAAAACCTGTCTGAAAGGCCAGGCCCAAAAAGTGGTGATGAATGGAGCTAAATCAGAGCCACTGAACAGTTTTATGTAAAGGTATTATGACCTGTTCCTGAAGGTGAGGGTAACTGAGGTTCTTGTTAATAGATCCACTGGGGTAGATTACAGTGAAACAACACTGAATGATCATTGTCTGTGTGTGTGTGTGTGTGTGTGTGTGTATGTATGTCTGTGTATATATATATATGTGTATATATATATAAATGTATGACAGGTTTATTTTAGAGCAATTTGATTACAATGGAAAGGTGGCATGCAGCCATTTAGGTTATTATATATAGAAATACAACAATGTAAAAGCATCAAGATATAAGTTAGGAAAATATATGTTACGATTACAAAAGCCAGGAGATTGAGCTTTAGTGATGAATATTCATACCATCACGTCATCATGGGAGGTATGGTCTTGACAGGAAAAATATTCTGAGGACCTGAAAAGGAAGGGGCCATAATTTTCCCCTGGCACTGAAGGGAGAGATACTGTTTGCTGCAAGGTGGGGTCTGCTTCATGAGGCCCAGACAAAATGGGTACCACTACCAAATCTGAAAAACAGCAGCATACTACTGCCTTCACAAGCTAGGCTGCAGGTCACAGCTGCCTCACCCAGGTGGAGGTTGCTTCTTAAACTTTATAGCTGGCCAAAGGAGTACACACTTCCTCTTCACTGCCTATCCTGGGGGAGAAATCCTCTGTTGCCAGGATACCTCTTGCTGCAATCCTTATGGGTACTATAGTTGTTACTTCCTCTATGACTGCAGCCACCATGGCTGCTGGAGAAAGCCTGAGAAAGAGAGAGAGGAAAAATGGAGGCTACACTCCATGGTTGCTTGCACCTTACAACCATCCACTATCACCATGGGACAGTGTGGGAAAATGGCCCCTCTGATAAGGCCTGATGGGTTGAGGGAGACATCTCAGCCCCCTGGAGAGATGCTCTTGGCCGAGGACAAAGGCTTTCAAACTGATAAGATTAACATAGGGTGGAGTGTTAAGCAATAACAAGGCCTCCCTTTGTGATATCTTGTAGGAGCCATTCTAGGAGCCACCTCCCCTGAGGCATCTGCATAACCATCACACAACCCCCCCACCCTCAATAGATTGACTTTTAGCCACACAAAACACATGGAAGAAAAAAAAAACAGGTATAAAAAGTGTTTGGAGTTTAAACTCCAGGAGGAGAGGAGAGGAGAAGGAGAAATGCCAGTGTCTCTGTGAAGGGAACTGCTGCAGCTTGTCCTGTCCTCCTCTTGGAACAATGTAGGGGTGAGGAGACCATGTGCTTTCTATTTTTTCTAACTTTGCTTTCTTAACTTTGCTTTCTTCCTTTATACATTCTGTCTTACCTTAATGTTAACTACAGTAACTTGCTTCACACTTTGCTACTTTATATTGGTTATTGCTTTTTGCTATTCTTACTTTATAAGACCAGCTCTGTTTTGCTATACAGTAACTTGCTTCACTTTCAAGGTGCAGTTTCTTTTTTCAACATGTATGTTGATGAGAAGCATCTCTGCTCTTCCCTTTTGTTTTGTGTTACAGAGAGAGTGGTGTGCAAGATATTTTATTGTATTATGTTATTGAGAGAGTGTCTAGATAAGTGCTTTAGGTGGCTGTGTTTTTAGTTAGTAGTTCTTTGTTGCTAGTTTCTGTCTGTTGTGAAAATGGGATACATTGCTGTATTGTAACTTGAGTTTAGTGTGTTTGTCTCTGTAAAATCTGTTTTGTGCTGTTTTCTTTTGGAGTCTTTTATTATCAATTAAATACAATCTTGCAGCTGAACGTTATCACTGGCAAAGCAGAACCCACAATAACTGTCACATATTTCTATTAATAAATGTTATTTCGGGAACTGTTGTGAGAAAAGTTCTTTTTTGGCTTAAGTGTGGCTTCACATTAGAAGTCAGAATCCCTTCCAACCTGTGGGCTGTCAGTTAAACAGTGTTGGGGAACATAAGGCTCTGATTGTCTAGAAGCGCTTATTGCTAATAATTTCCTCCCTGGCTTAAGTGTGGTCCTCATATCAGGGGTTAGAATACCTTCCAGCCTGTGTTCTGTCCAGCAGTTCGGCAGGCAGTGCTGGGTTCATAAGGCTCTAATTTTTCTGGAGGCGCTTATTGCTGTAATTTCTCCCTGGCTGAAGTGTGGCTTCATATCAGAGGTCAGAACCCCTTCCAACCTGTGGGCTGTCCGGTAGTTGGCAGACAGTGTTGGGGTACGTAAGGATCTGATTGTCTGGGAATGCTTACAGCTAATAACTTTTAATTAATACAGTTAAGACTGGAAATCTTTATATTTCTGTCTCCCTCCTCCCTTTCACGTGACAGGCAGGAAACAAAGACTTTGGACATTGACACCAGTATCCCAGAAACGCAAGTCCTTTTTTCAGACAAAATATTCTTCCAGACTTTATGAGGGAACAGGGAACGAAGTAGCACCTTTTTGCCCTTCCTGGTTTAAACCGTTCTCCTTTGTACCTTTGTAGTTGCTGACATTTTCTTTAGTAAATTGTTATTTTTACTTATATCTCTTTGTAATGTTCCTTCATTAATTGAAAGGGTAGGGAGAGGTTAAAACAAAAGGGGAGTGACTTATTTAGTTTTCTATTTCTCCTGCTGGTTTGTACAAAAGCAACACAATATATAAGGAAAAAAAATAAAGAGAATAAGAGTAGATAATGGAGAAGAAAGATACCACCACCTGTGGACCCAGTGACAAAACTAGGTTATTGAAATTTCTGTGTCCTTTGGTCGAAGTGATGATCACAATCTTGATCCGTTGGGTGTGGGGGAAGCCCACAAAACGTAGAGTTCAGTGGGTTAATATACATTCAGGTTCAGGTAGGAATGCCCAGGTACCTTCCCTGGGGGTGAAGTTTTACACTGTCTCTTACAACATTGTGAATCATGGGCAGTCCTCTGGTGAAAGGCCCCAGAAATGAGTGTAAGGGCACTTCAAGGGGTCTTTGATTGTTTATGACCTCTTCTAAAACATGACCATTGTTTCTTATGACAGCGTTGTTGACCAGTTATGCCTTATCAGAAGGGATGAATACCTTCAGGCCTATGTGTGAATGTCCTCATACCTCCCTTAGAGGGGATTTTTACACCTAAGCCAGTTGTATAAGGAGGAACATTGGCATGATGAAAGCATTATTCCACCTCTGCAGGATCTGCTTCTTATTGGTCTTTTCCCTTATTTGGCTCACAATGCAGCTTGTTGCTAAATAAATGTTGGTTTGTCCTGGTCATCCTCTGGTAGAGAGTGCACACTCCCTCTGCACCTGGGCTGTTCTTGTACAGGTCAGAGGTTTCGCTACCACACACTCAAAAACTCTTCTCCTTCCCTTTGGCTGGGGAGATGCAAGCCTGGCCTCAGAAAAAAACTCTGCTGCTTTTACGAATCACCAATCATTTGAATCAGTAACCCTCAACACTTCAGTCCCTCACAGCAGGCTTACTTAGAATTGTAATTTTTTGTTGTAAGGAGTCTCAGCCAAAGAATCTGCACTTTTCCTGTTTAAATTCTAGATGTTGCTGGCTTTTTGAAAATGAAGAATTTCAATGTACTTCAGTTGACTCAGTTTAAAGAAAAGATAAGTATTTTCAATTTAAGAGCTTAACAAGTTTAGGATTCACCATAAATCTAAGACTAAGATAGCTGGGCATAGAGGAAAATATTTGAAATCAGTAAATATGAGACACAAGTAAGAAAACCATTTTTATGCATAATTTTGCAAATATGACATTTAAGATCAAAATGTTTTCTGAGGCCATAGTAGATGTCGAAAACCAAAATTTTAATCTCTGATATCTTCATATATATAGTTCTTAGTGCTGACCCACAAAAATATGCTGATGTGTTTTCAAGCCAACACTTGTTTTAGTACAGAAAGTCTCTGAATGACCATAGACCACATCATACCCTTCTTTCTTGAATTGAAGTAATGTTGAAGGAAAATTTCTCTACTGTGAGGGGAAATTTTCATTTTGTTGAATATTTGCAAGCTATTTTTAAAGTACTGAGGAAGTTGTAATGTTAGTATTTGCAAGCTATTTTTAAAGTACTGAGGAAGTTGTAACTTTACATCAGGATGTGATGACAGGTGATGATATTGTGTTTGTGTTGTTCCGTATGCTGCTCTTATGTTCTGGATATTGCATGTAAGTGCATAAAGTAATGCACGTACTAGGGGTAGAACTGATATTTGTTTAAGTAGTTTTGTGCTATTCTCATCGCAAAAGTTGTTTAAAATCTAAGTGACAGAAGTAGCAACACATTCTTTCATGACGGCCATCAAGTCACAAGATAGTCTTTAAAATGTGATGACCCAAGTCCAACAATTTCTGAAAGCAGATAAGAAACCAGTCACTTCTTAATGTTGGTGGGATTTCACGTGAAGAGGTCATACTTTTTTGGTTAGGTTTTTGTTTTCCAAAGCTCTTATGTGATTTTATAATACACCAAATAAAGGAAACAATTCTACAATCCAAAAAAATATGACAGGACATAGCTCCAGTACTCTTGAAAATAATGGACAGTAGATGAACTAGTAGGGAGAAAATGATTTGACATTAATCTAAGGTCACATCATTAAAAACTCTAACAGAAAAACATTCACATTTTATTTTTTAATTTTTCAGTCTGCAATGATTTACAAAGTTTCACACACCCACAAATCCACTAAGTCAGGCCATTTAAAGAATCTAAATAAGCTTGCATGGTTTTAAGCTTTCTGACTTTGAATATTAGCTTTGAAGTCATGCCAAAAACTGACTGCAGCAGAGCTGCTTTAGAACTGAATTCCTGACACTGGAATTAGTGTTGGGTGTGTGGCATGCCTAGTGATAATCTTGACCACACTTGGTGTAGACAGCCATCATGCATGGTGCCTCTGAGTCAATAATTCTCCTAAGATAAGATTTGGAGCATCCTGGCTTTTTTCGTTTTTACAGATAGGTGTTTTGAACACTGTCCATTCTTCACAGCCAGTTTGCCTAATCACATATGACTTTTTTCCATAGGACATTTTCTTGAGCATTCCTTTAGTTAATTCCTGGAGAAAATTTCTAGTAGAAGCTTAAGAAAAACATAAAAAAATAAATTGCTTCACGTACAGGCTACAACCAGAACTAATTGTATTCTCAAACTTCTTGCATTGCTAACTTTTTTAGAGCTTCAATATTTTATTTTAATAATAGCATGCTTTCAATAATTTCCTGAAAAAAAACCCCATAATATACAGAAATATAATGGTTGAGAAATGCATATACATTTTCTGTTTACATACGATGCCAACAATTAACGTCTTAAATTAAAATATAGTCAGCTATACCATTTTTTTCTGTTAGTCTACTTCTTAGTCTTTATAGTCTACTGTAGCAAAATGTCTTGTTTAAGAATTATTCCATTTTCAGTAGTCCACTTAAGGAAGAAAGGAAGCAGTATTGTATTAATAGAATAAAGAATGGCTTGGGTTTGAAGAGACCTTAAAGATCATCTAGTTCCAATCCCCCTGCCATAGGCAGAGACATCTTTCACTAGACCAGGTTGCTCAAACTCCATCCAATCTGGACCTGAATATTGCCATGGGCAGGGCATCCACAACTCCTCTGGGCAGGTTATTCCAGGGCCTCACCACCCTAACAGTCAAGAATTTTTTCCAAACATCTGATCTAAACCCATCCTCTTTCAGCTTGAAGCCACTCCCCCTTGCCCTGTCACTACATACCCTTGTGAATCATAGAATCGATTGGGTTGGAAAAGACCTCTGAGATCATCGAGTCCAACCCTTGGTCCAACTCTAGTCCATTTTTGTCACACCCACACACTGATAAACTGGTCCCAGCTTGCTGAACTAGGACAAAAACTCAACTTCTTCCTTTGGTTGGGGATTTACCACCATGAAATAGGTGGAGAAATAATGTTTTTATCGACTGCAGAAAAAGATCAATGCTTTAGCTGACCTCAGATTTTCTTGGCAAACCAAGACAAAGTTTTCTGTCAGAACACATGCATTTTTCATTGAAATGTGGAACTGAAATTTTTACTAAATATTACTGTATATGTTAAATTGTGAGTATATACAGAGGTGTGAGCATGCACATAGATATATATACACACACATGTGTATATATATATATGTATATGCAAGGAAAGTTTGTTGAGAAAGCCAATATTTAGGGAAAAGCTGTTTCTTAAGACTGGATTGGTTTATTTTGTAAAATCCTGGACCATATTTTTTTTTTCTGTACATTATTTCAACTTCAGTTTATACCATGGCATTTGTGTTTCTTTCATTCTAATTATGTAGAGGGCATGATTTTAGCATTCTAGCTTTAAAGCTTGAAATATTTGCCTTTCTGGAGCCATAATTTTGCAATTTTTGCAAAACCCACCCAAACTGATAAAAACATAGTGCTGCAACACAGTCTTCTGAGATTATTAATTGAGATATAGAAAATGCCTTTATGTTCATAGTAGGATGGTGTCTCACTTTATATACACAGCACCATACAACTAAAACTCAATGACATATCTTAGAACAGAACTTTAAGCATTTTTGAGAGGAAATAAGCAAATGTACAGTATACGTTATTATAAATAAAATCTCTTTCTTGTCTGAGCAGGTTATATTTTTTTTCCAAATGTCTATAGTATTTTTTGGAGTAGAAATTATTCTACATATGTTAAATGTATATTTGGTCAAGAGTTAAGTTGTTACATCCGAAAGAAGCATGGATCTCAGAGAAGATGCTCAACAACACAAAATAAACACTCACAAGAAGTCCTCCAAATTACTTTTATGATTTCAAGGCCTGATTTTATGTTATTAAAGAGAACACAGAAATAGGAGCTAAATGGAAAGTAAGACTCACAATTCCCCCCTTTTAAACGTTCAGCTCAATACACTGAATCTCCTCCCTCTTAATACTTTGAAGAGGTTTTGAAATGGCTGAAAGTAAATCAGACATCAAGTACCAACCTTTGCCTTCTGAGAGATACAGTCCTATGAAAAGTCTTGTTTGGGACCTAGGAGCTAAGCATACAAGAAATTATTTCCATCCCTATATTATTAGTAAAAGTCATGGCTGTGCAGACAAACAAAAGATTTCTATCAAAGCCAACAAAAACTAACTAATCAGCTTCAAGTTTTGAGCTAAATCCCCCTGAGATGCTGTAGCTCTGGAAAGGGTTGTTGTTTTTTCAGAGGTATTTTTAAGTATGTTTAAAACTAGAATATCTCTCTATATATATCAGACTGCAAAATATGAAGCTCTTTTCAGTTTTCTTTTAAAGTGCTCGTTTAATTGATTTTGTTGTTAGTGTTGTTGCAAATGGAGATTTCTCTGTCAAAAACAGCTGCTCTGTTTTTTGTAGAGTCTGGTAAGCATCAATGATCCAAATGAGCTTTAGTCTCAGGAGGAGGAAGCAGGGAATCAGAAAAAGCATTGTGCATCTTTTGTCACTGTTCTGTTAGCAGCCCAAAGTTAATGCATGCCTACTTCTCACGCAAAAAAACCCCCTCAACAACTTGTCCTTTTTTGAAATGATAATACACCACTGATTCAATTTTGTAAAAATCAGTCTGCTCAGCTGCGGAAACAGACATGTCTTTTCTGTTGTGTGATATATGCAATGAGTTATCATCATATGTCCAGTACTTGGATGATGGGATTTTAAATGTCAGGAAATAAATGAAAATATCAGCAGTTTGGCAATAGGAAGGTTTCTGTTGAATGTGTACCTGACTTTCTGAGAGTCTTTTTGTGAGTTTCTCCCTGAAGTCTAATCAGTGAAGATTATTTTTAAATTGAAAGATGACAGTAGATGTTAGTTTCTCACTTTGTGGTGCATTTCATTGGAAAGAACCAGAAAACTGTGAATGTTTCCTTATGGTTACAGTGAGAGGCATACTTAAGGCAAGATTAAATCTGTTTCAGTCTTTAATTTGTAAGAATAATAGACAATATGAATTTTCAGATTATTTTAAATTCATGAGATATTTAGCTATATTTAAGGAGATATTTTATAAAAATTTCTTATTAAAATGGCCTGTTTTCTCACCTCAACATCCACACATACATATGCATCTTACTCTCAAAATCTACAAAGTACTCTGATTCTTTTTTTTGTTTTGTTTAATTAAAATATACATATAGATAATACTCCAGTTTTCTATTGGAAATGTGAGAAAAGTTAGGATAATCATGAGAGGTTTTCAGGGTTGATGGTATTATTTGTAGGGAATGGAGTAAAGAAAGGACAATATGGACATTTATGAGGGTTTTTAATCAAAGTTTAAGAGAAAATAAGAGTGGGTGGAGTTTGGGAGAGCTACAGGCATGAAGTGCGGAGAATTTCAGTGCAAGGCTGTGAATATAGATATTAATTTCCTTATAAAGAGAACTTTGCTTCTGCTTCTGTTTTCATTACAGTCAGTAGGAAGATTTATCCTTCATTGGAATAGGAAAAGGACTATGAATACCTTTCCTTTCATGGGAATAAAAAAAAAAAATGACATTGCTGACTTCCATTCACTTAGCAAGTTAGTTATTTGCCTCAGTGGTTTTAGTGGGTATAGAAATCTGAACCCTTATTCTGAGTGTATGTGCACACGTACATATATATCTGTAAATAAATGCATTCAAATATATATTTACTATGCAGCAGTACAAGCCAGCAGGGCTGAAAATGAACAAAACCCAGATGTTCCTACATTAGTTGTTTATTCTGAGTTTGAAACAAATCTGTTGCAATATTCCCTTCAGTCATCAAACTCTCGCCCTACTGTAATATAGAGCAGTGAAGGTCAGTGTTGATAGATTCTTAGTGTGTTTTGAAAAAGATTAATGCTTAGCAATGAACTCTGTATAAAAGGTTTCCTTTCAAACCATGTCTTAGGATCACTGATTCAGCATAAAAGATGAGCTTGTATCATAAAGGTCACAGTTAACACTGTACTTGGCTGCCAGGTCCCTAGTTTAATATAAGCTGAATTAGATCCATTTTTTTTCCCATTACACAAATTTAAGACCAACCACCACTGAAGTAATAAGTTTTTTCACCTGTTTCTTAAGACGCTGACAAGCATTAAATTCCTGTAGGGGTCCTTCACATCGACCATTCAGCTGATAAGGAACTGCTTTATTTTTTCAGACAAATATGTCAAAAAGTGTGATGTGACTAGAGTTCAACAAGGACAAAATGTTTGACTCTAGACTAATGGGGGGCATCTTCTTCTATCTGGAGTAAAGAGGAGCTAGCTCTCCCCTGGAGTTAGACTCCACAGGCAGTTTAAATTCGAGAAGGAGGGGCTCTTCTCAAACAGAGATTTCTGGATCAAGAACTCTCTTCTATTCTACAAAGGGCTAAAGTCCAAATTCCTCTGCTGACCTGCCAGCGTTGAGTCCCAGTGCGAGTTTCATGCTGCCTAATTAGATATTTGAAATTAAGACATTTAAATCTGGGTTAACCTGTCTAGTTTCCCTTTGTAGTTAGTGGAAAGAGAATGGAGGCTTCTGCTGACTGTCCTGAACAGCTATTCTAGAAGATATCTCTGGATATGTCAATTTCACTATGGGTTATATAGTCAGCCTAGTGCGAGTATTTCAGGCCTATAAATGAAGTTTTTATTTGCCAGAGGTAGGACAGATGAATCCATCTCCAAGTCTCTAACCTTAATGATAAAGTACCCTAATAGAATGAGTCTTGCTTAAACCTGTTTCACTTTGAATAACAACAACAACAAAAATTAAAAAAATAGATGGCACTATTCATTCAGGGAGGAAAAAAAAATGGCAAAGGAAAGATTTCCTTACTAGTTGATTGTCATACAAAGCTGGAGTGTCAGGTCACTACATGTTTTGATGAAAAGGTATATCAGGAAGAATAACACAAGCAGGGAACAGTGACAAAGACTCACTTCACAATATTTAAGAGCCCAGCATGCTTAATTCTACAGATGCCCACAAATCAAATTTGGTATGAAGGATGATGGTCTAACCACTACACTTAGTAATAAAAGGTACCTTTTTCTCCTAATTATACACAGATACAGTAGGCCCTAGAGATGTACAAGATAAAATAATTCTTAATTTTTTTGGTACTCTTGTGATGTTGGGCTTTGAGTCTGACATCAGCTGTCACTGCACTGTCAAGAACATTCTGCCAGTTTTCAGGGCAGCAATTAAAGTGTTTCATCCTTGAGATATTTACACTGCTAGGAGATTTACTGGCTACAGAGATTATGTTGTGCTTTTGCAAATCTAGCATTGAAAAGGGAGTATGTAATAAAACAAAGGGGCAACAAGAGCTTCAAGGACCACTTTGACTTGTGATATTCCAGGAAAACTCTACTGCACAGAAACTGCAACCACTGGTTTAGCTCAATAGCAACTTGAATAATAATTTTTTTCCTTAGTCTTTTCAATTCAATATGCAGAACTCTTCCAAAAGGCAAAAATGTTGTTTTATTTCTTAACACAAAACTGAAGAAATTCTTGCAGTCACTAAACAAAGAATTTGTTCTTCTACAACTTTTACACAGCAGACTGTGCTGTGGGGTCTAAAGATAATGTTGCCTGACTGTCGTCCGCAAGCATCAGGGTTCTGCTCATACCTTTTCAGACGGTAGTAGTCAGTGGAGAGAAAGAGTCCTGCAGAGAGTGATTCATCTACTTCATCTCTGGACAGGTGTCTAAGTTAGTTGGATAAATCACCCTCTGGAGAGTCTTGACTTTCCACTAAATCAGAGAAGTAGTATAGGTGCTGAGCTGAACGTACATGGCTAGGCCTTCCTGTGGCTCAAGGGTGGATGAGATGAAATCCACACAGCCTTGTCCAGCATCCTTACAGTCTCTTTGGAAAGAAAAGTCTTTACATAGACTCTATTTTTTCTTTATATTTGGGAAGATGTTTTGTTTGTTGTTAGGAGGAAGACAAGGAATGGGATTGTAGTAGTTGTTTGGTTTGAGTGGTTTCTTTGTTGGTTGTTTTTTTTCCCTAGAAAATGTAAGTAAATAACTGTTTTGATAACATTTTGTTGCTCCATTCACTGTGTTTATGTGCAAGAATAACTTTGATTTGTTGGCAGTAGATAAATGCTCAACTGTATCTTCTACCAGCAGTCCTGGTTAAGAAATTTCAGCTGACTGGAAATTAGCAAATGTAGAACCAATCTACAAGCAGGGTCAGAAGGATGATCTGGGCAACTACAGGCCTGTCAACCTAACCTCAGTTTTAGACAAGGTTATGGAAGAGATCAGCCTAAGTACCATTACATCTTGACTTGGAAATTTAGTAAATTTACTTCATTCTTAATCATAGAATATAACATTGCACTTTTGTTGTCTGACATAAAAATTATTGATGGAATGGATAAATATTCTGTTGTTTTCCTGGAACATATCAAGAATCTTCATCAGAAACATATTTCTATATTGTGTCAGCCTTATACCTTTGTGGCTTGTGGATTGTATCTGCTCCAGGCTATTTCATTTTGCAGTCAGTAAGAAATGTTTTGCAAAAAGATTGTAATAGATGAGAGAGCCTCAAAAGGTCTCCTTCACTAAACTTCAACAAGTGCACAATTTAAATCATTGGAACCTTAGTTTAGTGTAATAATTTCTTCTTTTCTTCCTTAATTTAATTAGGTTACTTTTTTTCTGGAAATTTGGTCATCTATTTTCTTAGACAGTGTTCTTCTGCCTCCTTTCTCTGTCCTTGTTACTCTTTTATTTTTTCTTTTCCCATAATTACTATCAGATTTTATTTTTATTTCCCCCTTTTTCTTATATCTCAAGCTTAAGTTTTACATTTTAATAGTGTGTAGATTTAGGGCTTGGACATAGCTCTAAAGGACTGCTTGAAAGTTTTTTATCCTCTAATACAATCTCTCATAAATTATCTCCAGGAACTTCATAGAAATTAAGTACTGGATTAATCAATATTTGAAACCACCGTTCTCAGAAGTCTGGGACAGTGCTATTTTTTTACATAGTTATTTATT
Organism: Pithys albifrons albifrons; assembly: GCF_047495875.1. Taxonomy (NCBI): domain Eukaryota; kingdom Metazoa; phylum Chordata; class Aves; order Passeriformes; family Thamnophilidae; genus Pithys; species Pithys albifrons. The sequence continues at coordinate 38,148,149 of NC_092459.1, forward strand.
TTCTGAATCATCAAAGCTTCCTGAGTGGAAAAAAAAAATCAAAAGATCCACTGATTTCAGGTGTGCTAGGAAGTTGGCTTGACTGATTCGGAAGAGGTCTTTTTTGTCTCCAGGTTTTCCAAGATGACAAATTTCACAAAGAGTAAATGTATTATAGAATCATTAAATCATGACAGAAAAGGATGTTAATTGTTGCTCTTAAAGTAGAAAAATAGCAGCAACAATTTTGGAGAAACCAAAACAAAACACAGAAATTACAAACAAACAAAAGATTTGTCTTGTCCCAAAGGTAACTGGAAGAAAGAAGGAAGAAAGGAAGGAAGAAAGAAAGATTTAGTTGGATTTTTAATGTAATTTACATGGTTAAAAATAGTATTTCTTTGTTTATAAGATAGTTGTGTAATCTAAAATAAAAATCAAGACATGAATATGTAAAGAAAACTAAAATACCAGAAACACTGGCATTCAAATATCAGCAAAGGAAAACAAAATAAGGTTCGTTGAAATCTGAAGATCCTTTTTATGATTATGAATATAAGCATATTATGCCTCACAATGCACATACGTCTGAAAAGTGTAAGTGTCTGGGACTAGGCTGGAGACTCTTAGTAGTTCTTGCTGTTCCTCCTGTCCAAGCCTCTCTGTGACCTTCAAAAAGCCCTTCATATCCCCTATCAGCAAAACAGGGACAGTGCTATTTAGAGAAGAAATCTGCAGTTACAGCAGTTCAGCTACTCATTTCACCCTATGAAGGATTCCAATGTTGCTAGTGATTATAACTGTGGGAACACATTTCTGGTAAAGACACCACTATGGTGAAAAACTAAGCTCATCTCCTGTGTTTAAAGATCTGGTGCATGTCTCTTTTTGTGAGAGGTATTAACAGCTGAGTCCTACCCGTGTTCTGTCTCTAATGGTCTCCCAAATTTACTTGCAGCTGGATAAAGTACTTATTTCCTATGACCCCTGCTTGGGGACAGAGTGTGATACTGAGCTGTCATCATGTTCCTTTCATGGCAGTGTGGCATGCGGATGGGGTCTTGGCAATTCTCCTGTGTCTGTGTATGTGTGTTTGTGTGTGTGGGCACATGTGGACATGCATATTTGCAATTTGATTCTTAGCTCCTTTACAAATTATGAAGTCGTTTTTCTATAAAACAAAACTAAGTGGGGAAAAATTGCTGAGGCAATATTTTTTTCTATAGATGGAAACAACACTCTATAAGGCAAGGCAAAGGCCTACAGGCTACATACTAGGAAGTGTTTCATGGAGCCAGCCACTGTATGTGAATGGCATTCTTCACCTAAGCATGGTGAGTTTTCTTTCATAACCCTTTATCTGAGCCTATGCATTGCTACAAGCCTACTGACTGCAAAACACATCTGACATTTTGGGTTCTAGAGCCATATTTATTTCAGGCTGTCTGCAAGAGACTTCACTGTTCTTTTTTTTGTTTTAGGTTTTATTAAAGTTAATCCAAAGCAAAAATTAGAGGCTCAAAGATCTCTTACATCACACTTTGAAATGCTGTCTTTCACAAATGCTGCAGAGAATCGAGGACTGAGTAATACAAATGAGAGACATACAGTTTGAAAAATTAATCATGAAGAAAATCCCAGTATTCTCACTGACAGATCTAATTAGCAAGGGATGAAAAAAGAGATGACAAGATGGAAAAAACTGTCTGAGACTCAGTGCCACAGTACATGGCTTAGCTAAGCAGAACCCCTTTTCAATGAAACAGTGAACATTAGCATGTTTAAAAAAAATTCTGAAACACAAGCATGTTCTCTGCAATGAGAAGTGCAGATGCCATTTGGCTCAGTCTTGATTTTATAGGTAACTGAAAGCATTAAGTACTCTGATAGAGCACAAGAGCATTGTTGCCACAGAGGTTCCACCATGGCTATTCAATGTCTATTCTGTAAATTCTAGTAGAGAATGCTAAGGGTTCAGAATTAAATATATTCACCTCTCATGTCAATTCTATGTAATTTTTTTTTACCCCAAAAAATGCTTCATCCTTTTCACTCTGCACCTCAGTACTTATTCTTAAAAAGTGTCCATCTTTATCCTCCTCTTCAGTTCCTATTTAGCCACTACTAAAATCCTTAAAATCCATTCTCTGTTGCCTAAACCATAAGTCCCTGTGTACACAAGGTGCTGAAGCTGAACCTTGTCAGGAGTTAATTACTTATTTGAAACTCTTGTTCATGTTAAAGTCCCTGAGTCTCAAACTCTGCCAGGAAAAAAGATTTCTTGTTACAAGAACATGGTTCTTTAGCTTCATATCATGGCCAGAAAAAAATCCTCAACAAAGCAACAGCCTGACAGATTACATAACGGGGCAGACCTGCAAACATACATTGTGGAAGTGCTCACCAGACAATGCAGCATATTTCTCTCTTCCAATAAGTAAAACTTATTTACATTTGGTGTATTAGAAAATTAAAAAGTCAATTTTTTACCACAGTAGACAACAGACCATGATGAAGACAGTCAAATACAAAATACTCAGGACCAAAAAGTTCACCCTTTAGTTTGCTCAGGACAGTCCTGTAATAGAAAAGTTCTTAGTGTTCATATCACTTCTCTACATCTACATAAGGGATTTAAGTTTCTTATAAGTGGATAACGTGCCAAGCTACTAATTCCCTCTTTTCAGATTTTCAGTTATTTTGTTCTTTCCTCAGGCACATAAATCTCATCAACTAATCTAGAGTTAACTGAAGATTAGGCATGAATTATTGCAGTAACTAAATATGTTTGATGATCTGACTCCTAAATCACTATTTCCAAAACCCTCCACAAGGAATTTTGCATAAACAGAAGAAAAATGCCCTAGGTACTTGCCCAAGAAGTATTCACCATGCCATGTGGACACCTTTGGATGTTTTATTTCTGTAGTGCTAAGGGAAATTTATCTTTACTCCAAATCCTGCAGCTGGGTTAATGAACTTGAACACATCAACTTGTTGCTTGGCCCTGTTTTTAACAGCATTGTAGTTAAAAGTATTTTCAGTCTAAGGGAATTTCAGTAAATGCACTAGTAGAAGAACTCATTCTTTATCCCTTACAAATAGATAGTGGCAAGGCATGATAACACTCCTCTTTGCTTCTGTTCAGAAAGGAGGCATTCACTCTAGAAGAATATGTGATACGGTTTGACAGATAATTACATCACTCTGTTTAAATAGTTTTTCTTTGCCATAAAGGCTCAAAGGGCTGGGCAGACAGCCTCCACAACAGTAACACTGTAGCTGAGAGGCTCCTTGCAAAGCAGGTAGAGTCCCAATTTCATCTCACTGCATGAGTTTAGCATTCAGTAGGAAAAACACTAAACCAGTTCTGTTTTTGAAAATCCAACCTATTTAGTACATGCCAGGCAAAGATAAATATTTTCAAATGTGTTCTGCATGTGTTTTGCACTATGAAAAGACATTTTAAGTAACACAGAACAAAGTCAACTTGCTTTTCAAAGTTTTATTCAAACATGCAACAAAAGACAAAAAACAAAACAGAAATTTAAAATTTATGAAGCACAAGTCACAGTGCAGTCTTTATAGTGTGAAAAGAACATTTTCACATTTCTTCAGTGCAGTGTGCAAGAGAGATTTCCTAAGAAATGAAAGGAAAGATACTACATGTTACTGAAATTAACGTTCCCCCCTAATGATTGGGTCTCATAGAAATGTACCAGCTGCTGAGGCTGGCAGACTTTTAAAATACCTTGCCTGCAATTCAGAAATAATTTTTGTGGGGAAATAATTGAGAGTATGACAGTTTGTCTACAAATATGTCACTATGAGTTCATTTCACCATGTGTCAATTGGATTAGTTCCTTATTCAAGGAGAAGAAGCTGAATCAGCTGTTGCAGATTTACTGCTGCCTTGTCTGACTGCAGCCTGGAAAGGACCCCTCCTGATACCAAGGAAAGCAGAGTGTAAAAATCCAAATTCTGTGTCTTTGACTTGGTAATGAAAAAAACAGGTTAGTAAAAAATTAAAGGGACTTCTATGGAGACAGCTGTTAACTATATGTCTCAAGTTATCCATTTTCTGCGCAATAGTTGGTGTTGGTGTCAGAGGAATCTCAATAGTTCACCAATTACTGGAAAACTATTTGAGTTAAATGCTTGGCTGAATGATGGCTGGATGTTTTTTAATTCTGCTTTTCCCTCTGCAAACAGCTGATGCCTGCATTAAGCTAAGATCAAATGAAAAATATATTCAGCATTTTAGAGATACCCAGAAGCAAAATAGCAGTATCAAGAGCTAAGCTTTCTTATGCTTCCTTTGTATATGTCAACTTATATTATCCTGGGCAATGTATCATTCTTCCAAGTCTACTTAATATTATAATGAAAGAGGACTATTAATATGGAAAGTCACAAGATTATTTCTTTCATATGTAAAATAAATTGAATGCAACCACACCTCTGATGTGAACTTTTGAACATGGAAGCTGTAAAATTTGCTTTTTATGCTGTTATGAGGGTTTTGATAGGGCCTACTACTGTTTTTTTCCTGACAGATGAAAAATATCCCTGTTTGTGGTCAGAAATTACCACACTAACCTGTGATAACTGAATCACAGAAGGTATATATGACCCCTTTCTAAAATGTTTGTTCTAATTTCTTCTAGTATGAAGGTGCAGCACAGAAGTGGCAAACTCAATAGAAATATTCCCTAATATCCTAGGAGGGATCAAACTTACAGAGGAAAAAATATCTCTTACTGCTTGTTTGTCTCTAACTATCTCTAAGGCATAAATCCTTATATTTGTCTAGCTGTGACTCATTTTTTTTCCTCTTTTATACTGATATCTCCATGTTTTGTTATTTTTTTCTTTGTTTGCTGGTTTTTGTTTTGGTTCTTTATTTATTAAATATATATTTATTATAAACTTGATGAAAAAAGCCAAACAAACACCCAAATAAAGGGTCACAATAAAGCATTGAGCATATCATGCAGACTCTACACAGTGCTAGCAGCTCCAAGAGACTAAATCTTCTTCCTTAGAAGCCAGTTAGTGTATTAGAGATCTCTGTGGCAAGAGAGTAATATTTTACTTTGCCAGTTAAATAGAAGAGAAAGAAGAGAAAGAAGAGGAGAAGGAGAGGGAGCGGAAATGTATTCCAGGACCCATAAATCACTTCTATCATATTCACTCAGAGGAGGAGGCACACTCCATGGAAATCTCCACCAGTTAGCAAGCAGTTGAAGGCTTCAGTTTTCCCTTATGGCCCTTAACTTACTACCTCCTACCTGGAAATTCAACAAACTCTGGAATGTCAGATCTGAGCATAATTGAACTTGCTTTTTTTACAGCTGTGACAAGATTTGGCTCTTCTGAGTGTAAAGTTCCCCTGCTATGGGACAAGGGAGATATGCAGCTCAAAAGAAGTACTGGGCACCATGTTTAATGCTGACTTGAAATAAATGTCCTACCAAACCCAAGAAAAGTAAGTTGTATTGGTGATGAGTTTAACAGTTGACACATTTATACTCAAATAAGAACCCTCACTGGTTGTCTTAATATTTCCAGTATATGTGGTGTCCCATAATAAGCCTAATGGTTTGCCACGTAATTGGATCATTGGTAAAACAGCGTTCATGTTCACTTACAACTTTCTATTGGCTTAGAGAAAGGATTTCAAATTTGCATTTAAATGAAATTGAGCAAAGAGTGATAAAGGTTTCAATTAAAAGGCCACCTGTTTTTGTTAATTCATTTTTAATAGGAACAGTAAATATTTTCAGTTGATGCACTTTCTGCTACAAGACTGGTATGTACTTCTTTATCTGCAGTGTCAGACACCCCTCATTAGAGGACTCTGTCATTCTCTCCAACTAAAGGAACGTGTCTCAAGCTTTATAAATCTGCTGGTATAAAACAAATAGTAAAGTAAACCAAAGAGCTATTTAGAAAATACGAGCAAAACCCCTACGTATGATTGAAGTAAATTCTGCAAATAAATTACTTCTAAAAATCAATTAGTTCGAGGGCTGGAGTGAAACTATTTCCTGGAAAAGAAAAAAAATAACAACAAAAAACCCAAAAGAAATCCAAACACCACCACCACCACCCCCAACACGTTCTTTCTTCATTTACACTCTTCTGGGAGTTTACTAATCTCGCTTGGGTGTGCTGCTATGAAACAAAAGTAATCTTCCATGTCACAATTATGTAATGCAATTAAAACTTAAGGATTACAAATATTTAAAACGCAAATTATGATAAGCATTTTTCATGGAGTATAAGTCCAACTGGTGTTCATGGAGTATGAACTTCAGCTGGCACCTGGAAACATTACATCTTCCTATAAAATGTCTTCCTTTGATGCCTAACTGTTCACTTTTTAGTCTTGTTCTATAGGTTTACAGCTCTAGTTTTATCCAGTTGCCATTAGAAACATAACAGCTCATCTTGCTTTTCTAATACTTTTGAAATAATTTGTTGCCATAATTGCTTCTCTGTTTTCCATTTACTGTAACCATAACTACTAATTTGCTAACAACCACTACACATCTGTTACAACCAAAACTTAAAAATCCAAGTAAATTCCACAAGAACAATTTACAGTGGACACTGTTTTCCTTGGGGATGCAATGCAAGCATTTAAATAAAGAATCAAAGCATTTAGGTATTATGCACTTGCTTCCTGCTAGCAGGACATCATAGTAGTGAATAAATGGATTAAGTTTCTTGTAATGCAAGCTGTGAGACATCACAGTTGTTTTTCATTCTCAGATGCCTATTTAAGGGAAACACAGGGGTCCAATCCCACCTTTAAAAACTTTATATTTGACTTAAATTATGACTGGTTTTTAATGCTACATAATAAACTTGGCAAGAGATTATATTTTTCATTTCTGTCTTAATGACGAAAGGAATAAACAGAAGTGTAAATTGAAGATACTCTCATGAAACTGCAGGTTAGTGTATTTCCCCCCTCCTATTTGTTACAAGTTAAACATTTACCACAAAAAAAACCAAAAACAAAAACAAAAAACCCCCCTGCAAAACTCTCTCCTTGCTTCTTTAACTCTCTTGTGTCCCTTTCCCTGTATGTATTTTGGATTGACATAGTCATATAATTTGTTTGGCTTTATATTTGCTGGATGAGGGAATATATCAGGAGTTTTAAATAAATTATTTTTACTTGGTTCAGATTCTACTTCTTAACTGGTAGTTGCTGCAGGTGCTTTCTTTTAATGCTTGCAAAGCTGAACTAAAAATATCTCTTGAAGTTAAGTTCAGCATGAGTACAGGTTGCAAAATGTTTGGACCTAATGTTTTACCTTTAAATAACCATTTTCATATTTTCTTTACAGTTAGAAGGTGTATTGGGTTCACGTGGCAAGATTTTGTTAGTAGGGGGTTCTGCAGGGGTGGCTTCTGTGAGAAGATGTTAAGTCTGACAGAGCCAATGATCAAGTCAGGAAAAAAAATCTGTAAAACTTCAGCCAAAGAGAGGAGTGAAACAATGTGAGAGAAACCACTGTGCAGACACCAAAGTCAGTCATGAAGGTGGCAGAGCAGGTGCTCCAGGGGCCATAGCAGAATCCTGTGCAGCCTGTGGTGCAGACCATCATGAGGCAGGCTGTGTCCTTACAGCCAATTGAGCTCCACAGGGGAGCAGATACCCACGTGCAGTCCATGGAGGAACCCACACCAAAGCAGGTGGATGCCCAAAGGAGGTTCTAACCCTCTGGGAATCCTTTGCTAGAGCAGGCTTCTGGCAGGACTTGTGACTCCACAGATGACCCATGTTGGAGTAGCTCATGATGAACTGCAGTCTATGGGAAGGACTCATATTGGAGAATTTCATGGAAAACTCTCTCCAGTGGGAGGGACCACATGCTATAGCAGGGGAAGAGTGTGAAGAGTCATCCCTCTGAGGAGAAAGGAGTGCCAGAGACAACTTATGATTAACTGGCCACAACTGCAATTCCATACTCCCCTGTGACACTGTGGGGAAGAAGGTAGAGAATTCAGGAGTGAAGTTCAGCTCAAAAAGAAAGGAGGGATGAGGTGAAGGTGTTTTTAAGATATAGATTTATTTCTCATTAGCCTATGTTGATTTGTTTGGTAATAAATTAAATTAATTTTTCCCAGACTGGGTCTGTTTTCCCCTGAGTGATTGCTCCCTGCCCTTATCTCATCTCACAAACCTTTTGTTATGTTTTCTGTCTCCTGTTCAGCTGTGGAGGAGAATAATAGGGCGGCTTTGGTGGGCCCCTGGTGTCCAGCCAGGGTCACGCCATGACAAAAATCTAAAGAAACTGGAACAAAGCATATAAATAACTGATTTCAGTACAGCTCAAAGGGTCAAAGACTATACCTTACTACTATGCCTATAGAGAAGGGTCTGCTTAATGCTCTGCAATACATTTCAGGGGACTCAGTGCTCTTTCTTTCATTCCCCTAGTAAAGCTGTGTATGAGTAATTATTATTTCTGTGGCTGTTACAGATTAAATAAAAATGGGGAAAAGAGACTGCATGAAAATCAAGCTAACATAGTGGGCAATAGCAGCTTTTCACTCAATGGCCATCTGCAGCCATGCAATATGGGCATCTAAGATCACTGTAAAGGACACAGTATGATCTGACTTAGTGACTGAAATGTCAAGTGCAGAACAATATATACTCATCTAATTTTTGCAGAGTTAAATATCTATCTGTATAGTTTTTAATCTACTGCTTCTACTACAAGTCTATGTGTATTAGCATCACTGTAATAAGATTGTTTGTTCTGAAATGGAAAAACATTCTAACAAGTCATGGATCTCATGCTCAGTACTGGCTGGTGTGCCAGTGGGACACCACCATGTTGCTGTCATGCTACAAAAAGGATGCCAGGGCATTTGTGGGTAAGGTTTGCTAGCACCCTCTCAGGCATTTAGCTGATTTAGTCCAGAAGCTCCTTCCAGTCAGTTTGGATTTGACCATCTCAAAGAGAGTTTAACAGCCACACAGAGCCAGACCACTCTGGCTGACCTCACAGCCAAAAAAAAAAACAGGTCAATAAGCAGCTAGGTCTTCAGTAACTTTTGCCACCTACTTAGAGGGAAAAGAATCTCTCCTATGAAACCATAATTAGGAAAGCATAGATCAGAAGTAGAAAAATTCTTTCAGAAACCTGAACACGCATAGTTACATTAAAAACCCAGCAATTCTATTTTCATTTGCATATTTATTCATTTATTTTATTTTAAAATTTGTTATAGAAATGGTTTTTGGTATTTTAATCTTTCAGTACAAACACTCAAGTTTTACTGACAAGCTTTTTTTCCACCACGAAGAATGTTTTATAAACCTGTTCTGAGACACAACTCTATTGTTTCAAATTCTAAATAACTAATTTTTGCCAATGTAAAAGGAGCAGTATTTCTCAAATTAAGCCTCTTTTTAAACAGGAGAAAAAAAGTATGCATAGCAAATTAAATCTTTAGATATTTGCACAATTGGGTAGTATTCATAGTGAGGATCATGAAACATTTCTCAGCCAAAAATAACTGGTGCTAAACAGAATTCACATACTTATGGCATCTATTTGCCACTAGAGGAAAATATAAACGTCATTTTGCTGATTTGTTAAAATGAATATAAGGATAATATAGAATTGATAGTTTTAAACCCTGGATACCTCTCTTTCAAAGAACACTAAAGTGAGTCCAGAGCCTTATTCTTGGATTTTTTTGGTTGCTTATGTTTTGTTTTTGTTCTGTTTTGGTTTTGAGGGGGTGTTGGTTTTTGTTTGTTTATCTATTGCAGTTTTTTATTTCTTTGTGGTTTTTGGTTGATTACCATCTTGTCAGTGGATTTGAGGTTGGGCTGAGAGCACTTTTGGCACTAATATCCCCCTATCCCCCGGTATTAGAGCCTTACCTGAATAACGCAGTGTCATAGGAATTTATCCTGGTAGCTTGATGGCATCTGGAGAACAGTTAGAAGACAGAAATGACTTGGCAGATAAATCTACCATTATCAACTGCCACCTACCCCATCACATGGACAGGATAAAGGTAAATGTTGTAGGCATGTCACTGTTGTTGGGTTAAGTTGCAGTATTCCTTTCAGCATCTCTGTCCTGCTCTAAATCAGTAAAGAAGCCATAAACCACACCTCATATTCAAACTGCCCTTTGGGCTTCTGTCCGTCTCAGGTGCAATACAAGCTAGAATTGCAAACTCAGCCTAACCTTTTTCTACTTCTGGATCTTTTTGGTTTGTCCTTGTCATGCAGGAGGTTTAAAACATCTGAAGAGTTGGTTTAACATACTCTTATGAGTAGGGGAGTGTAGGGGCTAGGACAGGAATTTTAAGACCCTATCAAGTAGAGGTTAATGTTATCATCCCCTGCAAACTCTTTTCCCCTGGAAACCTTATTTTGTCCTGCTATGCTGTTCCCACTTCAGCTCAGCTCATTCCAGAGGTCCTATTGAATCTCTCCAAACTGATCCAAAACATGGGTGACCTCACAGCCTTCTTTGTTCATGTACTGGGAATAACACAGCCCAGAAGAGTTATAGTTCAGCCCAGTACTGAATTCAACAGAAAACTTTGCAAAGAAATCTCTTGCTCAGCTTTAATTAGGATTAACCAGTCAGAGGTCATAGTCTGTTCTGGTTAATACCACTTGTACCACCTGAAATATAAATGGATTATAGGATTAAGTCTAGTTTCTGAATATGTTAAGATACATATAAAATCTGTAGATATATATTATCGTTTAAAATAATAAAGAAAAATGTCATACTCTTTTCTTTTTTTTTTTTAATAGAGCTTAGCTCCACTTTTCTTTAAAAATAGTCTAAGAAGCTTTTACCTACTCATATCACTGATGCATATCATATAAGCAAGATACCGCACACATCCACTGTGACTTTTATCAAAGAATCTCAGTATCTCTTTTGCATTGTGTTGTTTTATCAGGGGAAAAAAACCCCCTCAAACAACAGACAAACAAACCCTAATATTTTCCTTTAATAATATGGGAAATAGATGACATGAGTTCTTAAAGGTCTGCTAAATCTTCTGAAGGCATTATGATAATAGTAAAGAAAAATGGGTGTCAGTTAAACAATCGGGGAATTGCAAGACACAGTGCACTTTTGCAAAAAGGCGCAGAACTTACATTTGAAAATGACAGGATGGAAATAAAGCAAGAAGTAAATTGCAAGCATAAAACCATATGCAATGAAAATACCTAACCGTCCAAGCAAAGACAAAAGAAGGGATTATCAGCAAGAGCATGGATGGGTTTGTATGTGCACATGAGACAAAATGTATGTGTAGACACATGAAATTACATGTTTATACCTATATATGCATTGCACACATTGGAAAAAAATATGTGACTGTCATATTTTATGCTGTTTTAGTTCTGCCATAGTTCCATCATATTTGCAAGAATTCTTTGAGCATATCCAGAAAATGTCTCAGGGTTTCAAGTTCAAAGTATCTTATAGATACCGTGGGGCTTACTCATTACTTATAAGTCATCAAAGATATACAAAAGAAATTAATTCACTGTTATAATTAAAAGCACCATTGGAAATAAGTTTTGCTCCTGAGCTCAAGGAGATCTCAAAGATTATGATGGAGACTTTGCCCACAGTGAGTAACATTTAATGTATTGGACACAGTCCGCAGATTCAGCTCTCAGTGTAGCATATGTATAGTGCTAGTCAGTTTTGGTATTGAACTATCTACGTTTTTGTACTTTTGTATCAAATCTCCTTCTCCTCACTATTATCTGAGATCCCTTATTCACTGGAGATGTTTCACTTTAAGTAGACCTGACACTAGAAGAGTTGGTCTTTGCCTAACATGAAGGTCAGTTGAATCCAATGAAATATCTACTCTGGTGCAGCATTCCTCATATTTGTTCCATTCTGAATAATTTCAATTATTTCTGAGCATCACCAAAAACTTTAGTATTAACATATACACACATATGAAATGTTAGAGAAGCCTCTCTTTTCACACTTCCAAAATAATTATTTGGGTAAAGAAGGTGGTTAAGCTTTCTTTACATACGATTCAATTTAAAATCACTTGATATAGGTCAACATTTATATCAGTTTAGGACCACCATCAATACAGAACTAAGTCCAAAATAAAAGGAGAGGTGGATGGAAATTGTGTGATCCTGGATATATTACCTGCTGTGGGAGTGCCTGCTGTGTTGGACATTGGCAAGAGAATGTCAAAAAGCCCTTTAAATCTCCCTAGTAAATCTCCAATTTATCACGTTGCTGAAGTTGTCATTTATTTTAACATTTTATTTGTGGCTGTCTAAAGCTTTGAATGAACTTGCGTGTAGGAAAAGTCGAGTGAATTCCTGAAAAAATATATTTATTTTCTTCAGAGACATCAGTACCTGTCTAAAATGGCAGGAACCACTACAAATGATACTTTCTTCTGGAAATTCACAGTGAATTTTAAGGGCAAAGTTCTGATGATAACTATTAAGATATCATACTGAATTTCATTGAAACTATCAGAGGGGTCTTTATGTTTATTTTTGATATTTGATACAATACTCCTGCCTACTGAAGTTCATTTCCTTTCTTACTTTTATGAATTTTACAATGACATAACTTATTTTCTTTTAAGGTTTTTCTATCTATCCATCATATTGTGTTCTTAGTTCATGATGAAGTAGAACTTATTTTGATCCACATAAATTTTAATTTAAGCTAAAAACCAATTTTTCCTTGCTAACACTAGTTTCCTTAAAATTTTTCCATTGTTTAAAGTACAATTTTAAAATAAATAAACTGCAGTAAAATAGTATTTGGAAAGGATATACATAAGAAACTGAAAGCTTAGAGAACTGCATAGCCTCTCTGAAATAAATAAGTCTAGGCTTCACCGACTTTCCTTGTATGTCACAGAAAATACAGGGAAAGTTCTCTTCAGAGCTGAAAAAAACATTTTAGCATATTACACGTATTTTTGTTACCTACTTAAAATTGTTGTTCTTACGTGCATCATTACACTATCATATACTTCCATTTATTGTTTAAAAGGTATTTATCAATGTCACTGCATTTCAACATTTAAGAAAAATCAATTCATTTACATAGGAAATTAATTTGAAACTTGCTCTTAACAGATCCATTGGTAAGAAAATACCTGTCCAAATTATTCAAAGGATAGTTTTTTAAACTCTAGTGAATTTGGAAATGGAGAGATTTTCACTCTACTTAAAAAACTTCAGAATACAATGTCTGAGTGTACAAAAACAGCCTCATATATAAAACATAGAATACTTTTAATAGGTGGGATTATAACTTTGTAAATGTGCCTCAGTGTTTCAGCATATCAAACATTGAAAAAGTGAAATACTTTTCATAGTTCTGAAATTGTTTTGGTAGATGAACCTAAAGTAATTGAAAACTTTTGTTGCACAGCTTTAAAAGACAAATAAAAATTTGTCTGTGGTGTACTTTACTGCATTATGCAATATATGAGGCAAGCAATTAACTTCAAGCAAATACTCATTTTCATTTCCCATTAACTCTGTAGTCATAGGAATGTTCTCTGAAATTAATCTTAGGGGTATTGGTTGCAAATGATGGTATGTTGTCAAAGTTCAAACCAGTTGTTTGTCATATAATTTTTCTTTCTTCAAATACTCCTCATTCAGTTTCATCAATGTCCTGAAGATAATCAGGCAAACTGTGGATTGATGTCCTTTCAAGAGTGCAATGATCACAAATTTCAATGTATTTCTGCTTGATACAGGGGAAAATAAAGAGTTTTCAGCAAATTAACTGGAGTAATTTTTTTTTTTTGCTTGTGTGTTTGTTTGTTTTTTTAAAACTAGAAAAAGTTGATAGGTTGTTTTCAATACATGAAGTTTTTGCTTTATCAAGATTCAATCCCTGGATTCATCTTGAAAATGACAGCATTTGACATTTTTTGTCATAAAGTAAATTATATGAAAAGACAAATTCTGTTGCTTCTGCTCATTTTTATTATTACTAAAAAAAAAAAAAAATCAAAGCATTTTATTCCTGGAAAGTGTGGTACTACCTGGGACAGTATTCACCAAACCTTGCAATTAAACATATGAGCAGCAGAAATGAATAGAATTTTCTGTTCCTTATAACTCTTAATGTAATTTTTCTAGTTGTATTTTTCATAGGTTTTTATTTTGTTTGTTTTGTTTTTATTGGAGGGTACCTGAACATGAGCCAGCGGTGTGCCCGGGTAACCAAGAAGGCCAATGTCATCCTGGCCTGTATCAGGAACAGTGTGGTCAGCAGAAACAGGGAAGTGATTCTTCCCCTGTACTCAGCACTGGTGAGGCTACACTTTGAGTACAGTTTTGGACCCCTCAGCGCAGGAAAGATATTGAGGTGCTGGATCAGGTCCAGAGAAGGGCAACAGCACTTGTGAAGGGACTGGAGCACAGGGCCTATGAGGAGCAGCTGAGGGAGCTGGGTTTGTTTAGCCTGGAGCAAAGGAGGCTCAGGGGAGACCTTGTCACTCTTGACAACCAACTGAAAGGAGGTTGTAGCAAGGTGTGTGTTGGTCTCTTCTCCCAGTCAACAAGGAGTAGAATAAGAGGGCACAGTTTTAAGCTGTACCAGGGGAGGTTTAGGTTGGGCATTAGAAAGAAGTTCTTTACAGAAAGAGTGATTGGTCATTTGAATGGCCTGCCCAGTGAGGTCGCCAAGTCACTGTCCCTGGAGGTATTTAAGAAGATACTGGATGGTCTAGAAGGCAGGGTGGTGTTAGGTGAAAGGCTGGACTTGATGATCTCAGAGGTCTTTCCCAACCAAGTCGATTCTATGATTATATGTATAAAATAATCTGAGATAGTGTATTTTAAGAAACACAAGTCAGGGAGGCATAAATCCATATCTGTGCTTTCATAAGAACTAAAAAAAGAGATGGTGATGGGGTTTTTTTGCTTGTTATTTGAGTAGCATATAATAAAGACTCAATGTTTATATTAAAGACTACATTAAACACAAGGCATGGATGCTCACACACAGTGTGAACCTGACACAGAAGCACCCTGTTGTTCACAACAGGGTGCTCCAGGTATTTCATCACGCAATGTAACAAAGGTTCTACTTCTGAGACCAACAGCATAAAATGGGGGGATTTAGCCTTTGTGCCAGTCCCCTCAGGCTCCTAGATCTGATAAACTAATGCTCATGTGCCCTGAGAAGGATTGACAGACTCCTTTAACACAAATTCATGATGTAACTTGATTTTAAACCATAGAATTCAACTAAAAACCCTTTAAACCTCGTGCACTCTCTAGATCTTTTAAGACTGTGCTTATGGTAACAGAATTGTCATATGGAAATCTGAGTTATAACCGCATATATAAAGTTCTTATTCTTGCTATTATTATCCCTAAAACTCTGATCACTGTTGATTTTAGTTATTTTCATTTTCAAGAGGCTTTCTCATATAATTATTTGAATGGGCAAAAAACCTCACTCTCTTTTTTCTGATGTCCTTTACAGTGAAATGACAAAAACTGACATAAATTCAGCACCATATATGCTGCTATCTGTGTAGAGAAGAGATGAGAAGAGCAATACAATGCCTCAATAATATCAGGGGGCAAGAGCATTTCTCGATGACATGAGTCACTGGCTGGGATATAGTTCCTTCCTTATGAAGTGGCCATTGCTCTTTCCTCTGTTCCCATGAAAGCAAACAGAACACACTTTGTACCAGTGAGCACTCAATCAAATATAAAGCCAACAAAGATGTCACCGGATAAGGAAATGTCACAGTGGTGATTTTTCAGCTTAGGATTTGTAAGTCCTGCAGGGCATTCACATCTCTTCTATGCGTTCAAATGAGTCAATATACCATTGGAAGCACTGGCAATCTGCACATATGAAAACATGACTTTTTACATCAATAGGAGGACAAGAAAGACCAAAATAATAGTGATCTATTATCTAAACATCAATTGGAACCGTTATGGCTGTGAATTTTTTTTTTTTTAATAACCAATATCCTGGTCTAATTTTTATAGTTTTAAAATGTATTAATTATGAACTATAAGGATTTTTTTTCTCATTTTATGAGAAGCAACAGGCAAAAGATCTCAGCTCCAGCTTAGTCCCTTTTAGCTCCACAATGCAAGGATTAAAGATACAAAGCTCACAAGAAGTATTTTTACTCAGGCATGAATGTCACACTACGTATCTAAATGTGTGAAATACTAAGGACAGAAGATTATCTTCCATCTGAATTACTAGCAGCAAGATTTATAACTACAGTCATCTTATGCAAATATAAGCATTTGTATCACAATCTATTTTTGAGTAATCTTTAGGGTTTTCTTATATATACTTCTGCTTTCCTTAAATTCAGAGATTTTAAGAAGCATTTTACCTAAATGGGGGAAGTTATATCAGTAAGTCAGAACCATATAATATTTTCACTTTTTCTTTTATTTTGTAACACTATTGTTTTATTGAGTTACATATCTAAGATGTCCTTTATTCTCTAATAAAACAATTTATCAAATTTATTAACAATTTATTAATGATTTATTAAATTTATATACTAATTAATTTATTAAAGCCAACTGTATGGTGTTGTCAAGGAGGTCAATGGTATCCTCGTATGCATTAGGAAGACCATTTCTGAAGGTCAAGGGAAGTAGTTCTGCCTCTATACTTAGACCTGATGAGGCCACATCTGGAGTGCAGTGTCCAGTTTTGGGTTCCTCAGTGCAAGAGAGACATGGAGCTCCTGGAGAGAGTTCAGTGCACAGCTACAAAGTTAATTAAGAAATCGGAGCATTTCTCCTATGAGGAAAGGCTGAGGACACTGGGCCTGTTTGGCCTGGAGAAGAGAAAACTGAGGTCGGATCTTAAAAATGTCTCTAAGTATCTGAAGCGAGGATGTCTAGGGGATGGAGCCAGGCTCTTCTCAGTGGTGCAAAACAACAGGACAAGAGGCAACAGGCAGAAACTAATGCACAGGAATTTTCACCAGAACACGAGGAAGAACTTCTCTACTGTGCGAGTGACTAGACACTGAAACAGATCACCCAGAGAGCTTGTGGAGTCTCCCTCACTGGAGATACTCAAGAACTGTCTGGATGCAATCCTGTGCAATGTTCTCTAGGATGAACAGAGAGATTACACCAAATGATCCACTTTAGTCTCTTCCAACTAAACTCATTCTGTGATTCTGTAAATAGCTATCATCCAGAGCCTAGTTCGATCTTCCTAAAATCTGTGAAAAAATCCTAGAGCTCTTGGGACCTGATTTTTAGCACAAAGTACACAACATTCCTATTTTTCTTGGGAAATTTCCAGCAAATAGAAATATTCAGAGCTTTGCAAAATTACCATAGTGATTTACTCTTGAATACTTTTGGTCAAATTAACAGTGATGGAGTGGAAGCTTTGTTGTCGATAATTTATTGAAATATGTGGTTTAGATCTAATTAGGGCAGCTTGCTGAAAACTACTGATAGTGGGTTGTATGCATTTCATATAAAAAATTAGAAATAAGCAGTAAGGAGTAAAATAAAACTTTGAAATATAGTCATTCTTTTTTCATGAGCAATCATCATAAAAATTTTGGAAGTTATGTTAAAAACAGATAAAGAAAAAGCCCCACCACTCAAAAAAGGAAATAAACAAATGCAAATGTAGAAATAGAATGAAACCTCTGTAAAATAAATAATTACATGTATTGAGACTTTATTGCTTAGTAAAGAAATACCAAGAAGCCCTCCTAAAGCACATCAGATAATCTAACGAAGGTGATAATGAGGAGGAAAAATTGTATATTTTTCAAAAGCACAAAACTATGTTTCTTTCATTAAAAAATAATGAAAAATATCAGTAAAAATTTTTAAAAGCACAAAAGTCAACAATTTACAGTACTGAACAATATTGTATGATTAAGAACTTATTAAATCAATGATAAAGTTCCATCATATAAAGTAACACAACTCTGATTTAAGTTATTTTTCCATGTGTAATTTAAGTATAAACTTAGAAAGTATCTTAATCCCTTCAAAATTAATAACAGAAGTATAACTGGGATGGTGTCTGGCACAAGAAGCAACACACTGTGTGTTAAGTTTTCACAAAAATGCTGGGTTGGGGCATAATCATGTACCTCAGAAAAGAAGACCCAGAAGTCAGCAGGCTGAGTGAGATGCAGCTCAGATGGACTAGAGTGGTTGAGAAGACCTATCTGAAATTCTATGGACAGATGTTTCTTGAAACACTTGTCAGTGCTTGCTGAGCACTCCACATTATATTGACAACTCTGTATCCTTTCCCAAAATGTGGTGTTTAACCTATTTTTTAGGGTAGGAAATGTAGGTTTTAAGTATATTTCACAAAGGAGAAATTTGAATGCAAACTTTCTGCTCCATGAGTGTTCTAAGTGTAGGAATATTGCACCAGGAAATTAGGTTGGTGTCACTGCTTCTTGAAAGGATACTGCCCCAAGAGCTATGTTTTGACAATAATTCCAAGAATAAGTTCCAGGATGGTGAACTTAGGGGGTAATGTGTACTTTTAGGGTCTCAGTCAAGTTTGGGCATAAAATATGAGGAAAATATGAGGAAAATTTATCCACACAAAAATGTTTTTGACCATACAGAGAAAATTATGGTGTCCAGGCAGTTTTTGTACTGAAAGTGGGATACCAACAGAATCATAGTTTATTTTTAACTGAGCAGGAGCTAATCATAAGTTTTCAGGATAATCATTAAACGCAGTGAAATGCTTTAGAGATGTGAATCATTTGGGAAAAAATGCTCCATTTTTTGACACTTTTGCCCATAGTCCTTCCAAGCTGGTCAGGTCAGTGACCTGATAATCACCAATGTTGCTGTTAAGATTTTTAGAATCCTCTTATGCTGTCTCATCAAAGCTTTTTAGAGGTAAAACAGTGACATACATGTAGCACATAAGTATTTCTTCTACAATCATACTACAATTTTCCCTGACTTGATTTCTCCTGAGTCTTGTGTTTGCTGTGCCATACTCTGCATTCTACTTTTCTCCATATGCATGCCAATTCATGTAGGTTGTCCTCTGTTTCCTTTAGATGCACATTATTCCTTTCCTTACTCTTTTTGTTCTCTTTTTATGACTTTTTTCCTTTTTGTTCTTTTCAATATTTATCATTCCTTCTCCTTCATCCAGACAAATCCTGTGACATTTGTGCAACAGTTCAGACTAAATGATATATAACACTGTCAAACTTCACTTGAAATTCAACACTGAATACTTCTGAGATGTGATCTGCTCATACCAGCTCAGTGTTATTGGTCAGCAACAGCAAAGAACTGTAGAACAAAAGGAGATGATGGAATGACAGAAATCATGCAGAATCCCAGCAGAAAGATTCCTACAGGCACATGACATTCAACACCGGTGAATATGGGTCACTACAGTGTATATTTCTCCAGTCAATTTGTTAGGTATAGGCACACAATTGCATGTCTGATTGAAAAGAAAAAAGTAGTCTTAGCAAAGAAATTACATGGTTGTTTGGGTTATAACACTATGGTCATCCATAGGTAGAAAATAGATTTTGCAGTATTTGTCAGAATATTCTCTTATATTCCATTTCAAAAGTTATATTGATTCTTTAGGGATAAGCATATATTATTAGAGTGTAAATATTTCTGGGAGTGTCTTCCTTCAAAAATTACCACTTCTGCTAACTTTTTAGGTATTTTTTAAAACAATTTCAAATGAAAAATAGGCACTGAGTTCCTACTAAAAAGTGTGTCATATTTTTACATGAAAAATTATACTGAGATTCTTCTGCTTCAGCTCATGTATGAATGTACTGAATTTATAACTGTTTTTTTCTGTCAAGCTTTTTCCCAATAATGTGTATTAAAATGATTATATAAAAACAAATTGCATTACACAGTATCGTAATGTTTTCAAAGATGGCATTGCATTAGTCTAACACAGGTCAATTTTCTCTGCTCCTCTAATAGCGTAGATAATACCTTGCTTTGTGGGTGTTTTTGTTCTTGTTATTTCTGATTTTCTTCTTTTCCTGGAAGAAATGTGCAACATTTCCCGGCACACATAAATAAGGTCTGTTTTTAGACTGTACTGTGGGCACCATGTCTAGGTTTACTTCAGCCACTAAATCTAATAAACATCTACTGGGATAGTAATTTTTAAGTTCAAGTTCAATATCAAACATGTCAGCAGTGCACTTAGCAAGAAGCAGGGCAACAGTTTGAAGAAAATGCAGATCCAGTCACCAGTAATTTTTATCAAATTATAAACCCTTGTTAGAGTGCTGGGATTTCATCAGCCAACATTACTAAAATAAAAGCAATCCTTCTGCAGGAGGTCATTGCTTTTCTTAGGCATAGGTAGATTAAACATCAATTCATTTACATACTTTTGACACACTATCTGCCACTCACATCTTCATTATCCAGATTTGTGAAATGAATGCTACATTTTGCATGGTATTATCAGGAAGTTTCATACTGATCAGAAATGGCCCGGCATTTGTGTTTATATTCTTATATCTACTGATGTAATTTCTCCTTCAATCTTTTTTTTCTCTTTGTTAAAAAATTACTGGTGACTTAAAAAATATTAATTATATTTTGAGGTGTGTAATACTGTGGCAAATTATACATATGTATTTCAGAGGGATTAGTTCTACAGTATGATACTGAAGGTCTGTGTATACTTAGCAGATAGATTAAAGATACTGAATACAATTTTCAAACAACATACATTATTTCTGGGTTATGATTACAAAGAGACAGAAAGAGTGCTCTATCTCAGGAAGCTAGATCCAAAATTTAAGACATTAAAATTTTTGTGTGTTAATGAATTCTGGAGTTACCTTGTTCCACTGCACATCCATAAAATTCTGAAATAGGTAAATCGTTTGATGCCTAAATACAAAGCAACTCCTAAAGTAGTTTTCCACCTAACTTGGACTAGATTCGGAGATTGTTTTCAGCAGTCACATTATGACCCAAATCTTCCAAATGGAGAATCTTTCAGATGAGGAGAGGCTGACAGAACTGAAACTGCTCATCTTGGAGAAGAGAAGGCTCAGGGGGATCTCAGTGTGTATTAATACCTGATAGGAGGGAATGAAGGATTCAGACTCTTCTCAGCAATGCCCATTGATGGGACAAAAGTGAATGGGCAAAAATTAAAACTCAGGAATTTCCAACCAAACACAAGAAATAAGATTTTACTTTGAAAATAGTCAAACCCTGGCACAGGTTGTCCAGAGGGATTGAGGAGTCTCCAACTTTGAATATTTTCAAAACCCAGTAGGACATTTTCCCAGGCTTCTAATTGAGAGGAATAGTTGGGCTGCATGATCACAAGATGTTCCTTTGCACATTACCCATTCTGTGGTTCCGTAACACACACACACACACACACACACACACACACACACACACACACACACACACAAACAATGAGACAGTACTTCCAGTATCTAACCAGAATGCGGAAAGCCTGTGTGCCAATACTGACACCTGACTTCCCTGGAGTTCTGGACTTGAGTGACGCAGTTCTGACACTTGCTCCTGCAGTATATATATTAAAGCTATGGTTACAGCATACTCAAGATTGGATCTTCCAATTTATTTAGTTATTTATCGTCCCCCCTGAAGCTCTTCTGTGTGCTTCTGGGATTGTAATCTGCATATCTAAAGCAATGGAAAAATAAAGATAATTGATTACCTACTCAGTTGTAATACCAAAGGAAGAAAGTACCTAATAGACTTCAGAAGATAATCTGAAATTCTGTATATCTTCTCAGATTTGCCTCTTAAATTGCTTGATTTTCCTTTGATAGTATCAATATATAATAATGCACCACACATCTGCAATATTGCTTAAACAATGGTAAATATGTTAACTGTAGTGGCTGTATCTACATTACCACCACTTTTATATTTTCATGTTGATCTTGCAGAAGATTAAAGATATGACTGTCTTGGGTTGAGCTGGCAAAATGCCAATTGTCCAAGACAGAAAAAAAAATTTTTCCCCTCGCCCCCAACTAGCCAAGAGAAAAAGAAGAGGGAGAGGAAAAAAAATCTCTAAACCAGGTTTATGCTGAAACTAACTATATGTATTTATACAGAAAAGAGAAAATTAAGAGAAAACTACAATATAACACACAATTACACAAGTTATATATATATATATAACAAGAAATAACCTCCCACTCCCCAGTAAACACAAATTCTACCATTTTAACTAAAAATCATTTTAGAGAAGTTAATACTCCAGAGACAGACTTAGGCAGAGAGAAAAGCTAAGAACAAATATTTTACTTCCCTCAGATAACATGATGGTAAGCTGGTGCTCTGGGCTTGGGCCTCCCCATCCCTCCTGGGACGGCAGAGTGTCTTGCTGGCACCACAGCTGTGAAGCAACTGCCTAAGCCACACCCACACACCAGCTCTTACCCCTTTTGAGATGATATAATATGGTATGGAATACAACATTATTGGCCAGAAGAAGTCAGCTGTTAGCTAGCTCAGCCCAGCTCAAGTCAGCTGACAATCCCAGGCCTGGTCTGAACTTTAAAGCCTAAATTTAGGCCTACTTTACTAACTCATAACAACGACTCAGTACTGAGGCTTTGAATTGCCCATGAAGGATATTTGCTTTCACTAGTCCAGTACATTAATTTAATATGACTTAGCTATTGGGAATCAATTACTTAATAAAGAAAGATCTGAGACATCTTGTCCTGCAATTGCGACAGTTCAACTTAGTTTCTTTTCTTCCAGTCTTGAAAGGGCTAGAAACTGTGGACATAGGTTGTAATTTTCTTAGGTAACGCGACCTATATCTCTGCCTAAATCCTCTTAATTTGTTGTCATTTGCTCCACATAACTGGCCAAATTAAGCAATCTTTTTCCAGAAACAGTATTTGGGTATGCCTGTGCTCACCTCTAAATGGACTGTAGTGGGGGGAAAAAGAAAATACTAAAATAAATGTGACAAAAGGTCTGAATGGTTGAAGTGGGAAAGGATCTCTGGAGACAATCAAATTCCAGCATCCCATGCTTACATGGAACAAAGCTAGTGCAGGTTGCCCAAGACCTTGTCCATTTTTTTATGAGCATCTCCAAGAACTCCACAACCTCTCCAAATTTTTCCAGTGCTTGATTAGGCTAAAAAAGCCTTTTTCCACATCAAATGGACCTCAAAGAACAGTTATTTTTTATGCCTTTGTACTTCCAATTCTATTTCTGCTTACAGAAATATGCATCTATGTCTTCCCTACAACTTGACTGAAATAAATTTCATCACAGTCCAATACTACTATTCTCAAACTGACCTAAACTAAATGGGGGACCAAGTTTTTTCATGCTTAAGACTCCTGAAATCAAATTCAACTTCTTACAAAATGAATCAAGTTTAATAAAATGATTATGAAGTTCTGAGGGGTCTTTTGTGCTGCCTTAAAACTTGCAGGTAACTTTCAGATGTGTCCTATTTCTGATATGAACTTGATGTAGATCTATGTAACCTCTGATGACTTCATAACATTTTTCATATGTGTATTTTTTTGTTCTCAGGGGTTCTAGAAGCTGAGCTGTGGGTAAACTGCACTGATTACAACTTCAGTACTCTCTTTTGGTCCAGCTCTGTCAGTTTGATAAGTCAAAGTCGTTTCACTCTTTTGTCTTTTTTGTTGGGGTTGCAAGTCAATTATTTTCAAGTTTGTTTTTTTTTTTCCCTAAGTAAATAAAGAAAAATACCAAGGCAATATTTTTCAGTCTGTGAAAGACAGATTTTTAATAGGGATTTGGCTTTTAACTTTCTTCATGCTTTCTTGAAAATTATTTTTCTATGGCTGAGGTTTCCGAATTGACTCTCAGCTAGTTCCTGCAGTATATTTCTCCTTGCTGCTCTGCTGAGGAGCAGAATTTAGGCTTTTTAAAAACTTCAAGGATAAGAATTATCTTCTCTAGTTGTTGAAGTCTACATCAAGAGTAAGTAAACTGTATCCTGGATGTACTCCTTTCATAATAACTTTGGCATTAACAATATTAAAACATAGTGCCACCATAAGAGTGAACAAGTTTATTTCTTAGATTTCTTAATCAGATTTCTCTTTCAGGAAGTTACAATGGGTTAATGCACATTTTATATGAAAGTCCCAGAAAAATATTTTTTAATAATTTAAATCAGATCTACATGTTCCTGGTGCACAGAAGAGAACTGCACCTTTTCTGACCTTTTCTTCTGGTGATAGAAGAAATTTTTAAAACTTTTTGTTCAGCATATAGTTTTGAATTTCAGGCCCCAGGTTAGTCTGAATGGTTGTGATCTTTGTGGTATCCTGAAATTTATGTTGGTGAACTAAAACTATAATGGTGCCAATATTCTAAAACATAAATTTTAAATTCAATCAAGAATGACATTTTTTATTGCAACAAGGTATTTATTTAACTATGCAATATTTTCTTCCAGTTATGTAAAACTAGATATATGATATAAAATAGGGAGAAATAATTTATTGTAACAATTGTGTTTTATTTTATCAGACTTAGTAAGTAAGAAACTGACATCCCTTATGAAAGCTAAGAATAAATATAAAAGTACATCTAAGTTCTGGAGTTTAAATAAAATGGATTATTAGTAGAAAGGTGAAGACCACCGAGAAAAGAAATAGGAAAATACCTTTGTATGGCTCCATGAACTAATTTGGAAATAAATAGATAGTAGTCTGCCAGGATTTATTTCTGGAAAGGGAAGCAGCAAGTAGATTCTCATGTGTTTATCAGAGTAAAAATATTTTCTTATCTTTCTTGGTCCAGAAATTTTCTTCACACAAGCCCTGTGAGACATAGATGTAAATATGAACATAG
The DNA here is from genome assembly GCF_047495875.1 of Pithys albifrons albifrons. Classification (NCBI taxonomy): domain Eukaryota; kingdom Metazoa; phylum Chordata; class Aves; order Passeriformes; family Thamnophilidae; genus Pithys; species Pithys albifrons. The sequence goes on from NC_092459.1 coordinate 38,173,032, forward strand.
ATGAAAACCATCTGGAGAAAGAAAATATCTCAGTGTTTTCAATAGATTTAAAGGGACTTTTATGTTTATGGTTAAATGTATGCCTATGTACTGAGCTGGACTACGTAAGGAAAAAAATCCTTATAAAATACATGATAAAACATAAAAGACCTTTCTCAGCATTATCTGTTGAAAAATGTATTGCATGAAACTTTTCCAGCACTGCATTCTGGATCCCTGTTGAAGACAGCAATGAGGAGGAAGTAAACTGACAAACTTCCCTAATCAGCTGTACCTCCAATTATGTACTTACTAATTTATGTACTTATTCATTCCACAGATGAAATTTGGATTTGATAAAAATCAGAGCATTGAAGATAAGAATTACTATTTTGAGCATTTATTTGGTTGTTTTGTGTGTTTCTTTGTTTTGTTTGTTTGTTTGGTGGGTTTTTTGTTTTTTTTGGTTTTGGTTTTGTTTTTGTTTTTGTTTTTTTTTTTACGTTTAGTTTGATTTTATTCAATTTCCTGACAAACAAAGGCACCCATTAGCAGTCCTGGACACCCTGAGAGATTCTGCAACAGAAGTCCAAAGGAGGATAACAAAAATCAAACAAGATAGCACAACTGCTATGGAATAGAACAACAAATATTTCTAAACATAAATGTCTCTAAACAGTCATGTCTTTACCAAGTAACATAACCAACAGACTGACTGTGAAATCAGAATGTTTTGAATGTCAGCAGACCTATACAATTTCAAATGAAGCTGAAGGATTCACTTGAAAAGTACTTTAGGTAGTACAATTCTTTTGTATTTTGACCACATCTTTAACTACAGTTCTTTAAATAATACAGTTGGGCAATGATGCAAGGAAAGTTGTCCTATGTAATTCGAAACTTAACAGGTAAAACTATGCTCTAATAATATCTGTTTATAAAGAATTCATTTAACTTGGTTTTAAATATTTAGGGTAAATTTCTAAGTCTAATGTAATCATATTTATGTAGACAGATGCTACATAAAGCCTAAATTCCTATGGAAACAGACATTCAGGAACAATATTAATGGAGAAAGACAGATGGTATACCTTTATTGAAAGCTTTCAAGGTGCACACCTGAGGTCTGCATGCACACACACACACAGGCCCACACATGTACACAGACATGCACACACAGACATGCACAGCTTTTATAACCTTGCCAGCAATTAACATATGAGATATCTATGACCAACCGTGATTCTTATTTCCCTCTGTGCCCCACCCATAGGGGTCTTCAGAACTGCCCCCTTGGAGAAGTTCCAGTACCTCCAGGCCTTTTGCTTGTGTTTTATTTTCATGCTATCTACAAGGGTTTCTCACAAACACTATGGCCTTGGCAGAGCATGAAAAAGCTCACGAACGTTGAGGAAGAGCTTTAGTAACTCACCTAAGATGTGACCAACCTAGGAGAATCCATGTAACCTTTATAATCCCAAAAATCTGCAAAATATACACTAAAATCCTTAGGCATCAAAGAAACAAGCAACTTCAGAGGCACTGAACTCAATAATGGAATATTTCAGGATGAGTTTAATTTATAACCTCAAGCTTCTAGCAAAAGCTTCTTTACTAGATATGTTTTGCAGCCAATGGAGAGGGAGCAACTCACTTCCAGAGGATAAGTAATCTTTAACAAATTGCAAATTTCCCTTACTTATTCCTCTTTTTCATTCCATAGAATGTGAAGCTGCTGGGCTCTCCTTTACTGAACTCTTTCTCAATGCAATTAAAAACAATCATATAACTTTCAGGTAATAGAAATATGGATGATTTAATGGATCAAAGAGAAGCATCAAAGATGGTCTGTGGTAAATTTCAAAATAGTTTCTCACTCTGTTGAAGAAAACTGTCATTTCAGTGCAAAATCATTTTCATAGAATATTTCCTGATGTTATTCACTAAAACCTGGTTATTATATTGCCTTCTCAGCAGTCCATATATCATTTAATTTGCCAGGAAATTCTTTAGGAAGTAAAACGCAGAAGAAACACCTATTTATTTCATATTTTTTTTCAATCTTTTAAGAGAACATCAAATGAATAATTTCAGATCTATATACTTCTATAGTTGGTGTCTGTATACTGTAAGGGTTGGGGGGGGAGGAGAAAAACAGACACAACAGACCTATAGGAAAAAAAAGAGAAAAAAAAGAAATATTGTTCTCCATAACTTTTCAATCACTCAGCCTTTGGATGAAATCCTGTCCCATGTAGAACTAAATCAGGGGTTCAGCTTTGATATCTGTGAGGCTAGAAGGTTCACTGAGTTTTGTGAGTAATAAGACTACAGGGATAAGTCTTGAAAACAATCCTGAAATATCCCAGAATTCTCCTTTTGACTGAAAATCTGTTATTTCAAACAGTGCAATATACGTTTTCTTCCTGTAAGACCTGGGGGGAAAATAGGATAGAAAACAAGCCTAAACTCCAGATTTCTCCATCAAGAAGAAATCTAATTGAGAAATCTAATTCATATCAAGGAATTTGCACTTCTCACCCCTCCTTGATTTAAAGTAAGAAAAACTAATGTAAACATTGAATTAAGGAAAAGGCATTTTTAATAAACTTCAATATATTGAAGCTTGTGAATTAAATATAATCAGTCATTAAAAATATAAGATAGGTCAGGAAAAATAATTAACCAGAGAAGATAACTTCATGCTTAATATTTTTCGTTCAGAATATGAAAAGGTTTTTTTAATGAAAAAAATATTTACTTGAATATGGTTTCCAAACAACAATAAGTTTTAAATAACACATGGTTGAGAATGTAATATACTGAGAATATTATCATATATGGAATGATATATCAAATGATGCATTTTCTGTAAATTTATTATTTTAAAAAAATTGCATTGCAGTTCAACGTAATGGAATCCCAAATTAAAATCTGTCTCTCTCTTTGTGATATGTCATATTAAATCCTTAAATTAAAATTATCTGTCTTCAGTGTGTTAAGAAGTAATGAGTAGTGAGAAAACATCCATATACAAAGTAGATTATAGAAGAGAATAAAGAAACTTTAACCTCTTTGCAACTCCATGCCAGTTATCAAGAAACTTGAGGCATTATACTATAAGCTGGCACAAGTGAGTAGAAAGTGGTTTCTCTATATACTTGTGAAAAGGCTGGAAGAAGGATACATCTCAAAAGATCGCTCTAGGAACCAGTGAAATTTACTGCCCTGAAAATCATTAACTTTTTCCTGAAAAACTTTATTAAAACCTATTCCTAAAATTTGTATTGCTGGTAATTATTTTAAATATTAAGTATACATATTCCTTGTAAGTAACTGAGTCTCATCTACAATGTTTGCATGAAGGTAAACCTGATCACTCTTCAGGTGCCTAAAACAAGATCTACTTTAAAAACTTAAGAAGTGTAGACAAGCTCATATTATATACTAAGAATATATATATATGTATATATATAAAACTTGGTACAGTTACTGTTATATAAATATTAAAAATATGATCCTGAATATATAAATAATTTATCAATTTATAACTTAATCTGAATAATCCTGTACAATCATTCTGTAAACTCAAGCAACAACAATTCATGATTTAAGCATGAAAGCAGGAATTAGAAAAAATTCTAGTTCAGTTAAGAAATTTTATACATACTTTTTTAAAATGAGACCCCCATGCCATAGATTTCAGGGTTTGGTCAGTGATTGGTTCTGAAAGTTAATTCCTTTGCTTGTATCAAAATCTGTTAAGAAATGCACAAGTGGTTGTAACTGTTACTTTATTAAACACAAACAGCTTTACCCCTTCTCCCCCCCCCCCCTTTTTTTTTATCCCATTGCACTTTATTTATAGACATCAGTATTCAACACAGAACAGGATGGGCTTCAGTCAGAAACACCTAGGCTTTCATATTTAGAGATGTGCATGTAGGATTTAGTTGCTTAAACAAAAGCATCCAGTGACATTTGAAACATCCTAATGTAACCCACCTGGCTTCTGGTTCTTGTTCCAGAAGGTATGGATTTCCTGAAGTTATTGTGGTGTAACTGCCAGTCTTGTTTAGTTGCTTGAAAAATATATATGGTGGTGCACAAGATCACTAAAATGGTACTAGAAAGACAAGTTTTAACAACTGAACATAATTCTAGTGACTTATACTTAAAGAAAACCTAGCTGATAACTTCAGCAGAGTAATTCAGCCCAATTGAATATAAATATCTAAGATGCGATTCAGTGCCTTATGCATAAACCTTTATTGTCTTTTGAGATAATCCTGCAGAAGATAGATGCCTTTCAAGAGGGACAGCTAGAGGCCAGCCACAGTACCCCAAGACATCTAAAACTACCCAATTGTTTTAGGTAACTGTATTTTCTATCATATGATTATTTATAAAGACTACCAAAATCCTGGAGCAATAACAGTCACAGTACCAACCAATATTGCAATGATGTCACAAAAGAGACCTCACATTAGAGTCTCCCTGAATTATGCTTCACTACACTACAAAGAACAAAATAAATCATATTTTCTCTACTTAGGCAGCATTAGCCTTTTTACTCTTAGTTTTTGTAGTAAAAAATATCAGCCCTAGTGAAGAAAGGTTTAATTTACAGTTCAAGGCACAAAAGAAACATTAACTAATATGGTTCTACTTCTTCTCCTTAAAATGTAGAATAAGTGTATTAATGGTCTGACCACAAAACATATTTCCTAATATTGTTCTGCAACTTCTTGAAAAATGCGTACTATTAAAGTACCATTCCTGTACTTCAAAAATTATGTTTAACCTGTACTGATGTTTTAGTTTGAACATTTAAATATTACACAAGATTGACATTTATATTTTAATTGATTCTGGTTAGCTTCATTACAAAGCAACTAAATCTTTGTTTGCTTACTAGAGTGATTTAGTTGCAATTTTAATAGCATTGTGCAAACTGACAGCCTTTTCTGTAAGAAGTATGCCTCTAGAATTTAGTCCATCTTAAACATAGCAAAAGAAACATCATGATTAGCTTAAGTGTGATTATACCAAAGAAGAAGAAAGAGTATGCAAGACATATTGGGTAAGTACAGCGCTCTGCTTCAGCCAGTGTAAATCAGGGAAGCCCATTTAGGTTAGTGGAACCTTACCAATCTACATTAACTAAAACCCTGGCCCTGCATTTTCTTCTCAACAGTCCTGAATATCAACATTGCTTTTAGTTTCTTATGAAATTCTATATTATAATAAAGTACTTGGGTATGTTTAGCCAATCAATTTGCTGCCTAAATGGAATAATAGTAATGCTGTAATTGTACAATTAGAGTTATTTGGTCTGTGTAGAACTAGCCATTCTTAGATTAGCAGATTGATAAGGATACAAAGAGAAGGCCAAAGCATTTTTTTTTAAACTGAAACGTTATTTTATTATCATGTAATTGGGTTAGGTTTTATTTCATTATTCCATATTTCAGTGGGCATGATAAATATGAGGTGCCCTGTGGGTGATGCTCATGCTATGATTTGCCTTGTCCAGGGTTTATCTGGGGTAACGTTACTGTCCCAAGATTTGGTTTTGGAGCACAGTATTTGGAATAGCAGAAATACTTTGTTTACCATAAAATAAAATATATTATGCTCTACTGATACAATTTTAGCACTTAAGCTTTTGTGTAACACAAGTTCTGATGCATTGTCACTTCAGGAGAAAATACCAGCAAATTCAAAGCACTACTGATAAAGATCTTGCTTTCCTTTCTGTTGCTTTACTGGTCTTAACAGAACTGAATGCTAAAAATGCAAAAGCATGTGAAAGGAATATTTAGAAAATACATAAAATGTTCAGCAATTATTTTTTATTTCTGTCAATAGTTCTGTGTAGTAGGACTACACCATAAAATATAAATCATCTGTTGTACATTAATGAAGAATGAGATTCACCTTCCTGCTATATTGATCACTGCTGTCTTTTTAGTGGTGTATGTGCAGTATAAGAGGTTTATATCTACAGTAGGATATTAAACAATTCCTGGATAATGGCATCCAATTATTCCTGCAATTAAATTGCTTGAACAGTACAAGGCAAGCCTTTGGCCTTGGCTTACTTGACTGGCCATACTGACTGCCATCAGTGGTCCACTCTGGCCTCCAACTGGGATTCATGGAGACACACCATTCACGACGCTGCTGCTTCCCTTGAGAACCCACGCAGAGTCAGTCTTGAGGAAAAAAGACACCGCAGAAAGAACCATTCCTCACCAATATCACCTAAAGAGACGTTCTGCTGTGCCTTTTGTGACCAGACCTGCCTATTCCGTATCAGCCTTTTTAGCCACCAGCATGCTTGCAGCAAGTGTGGATAGTGCCCTTCCCAAATCTTCATTCACAAAGCCTAGCCATGATGATGATGGTGATGATGATGATGATGACTTGTACTCTGCAACAAAATTCCTGGACATTGTTTGGGATTTACCACTAACAAGGAATATTTCTGAATAAACAGTTTGGATTTGGCCACTTTCTTTTAAGGGTAAGAGGTTAATATAACAAAACCTATGCTGCTTTGTTCTGGTGGTCACTAAACCTCTAAAAGTGGTCACAGAGACTGTTCAATTTAGTATACTAGATATAGCCAATGTGTCTTCCTTAAATTGTTTATACTTTTTTCCTTTTTCTATTTCAGGGTGAGTTTTTCTGTTATAATGAAGGTCCACCTGTGTCAGTAGGCTGTTTCTGACAGTGATAGCAGTCAATGCTTAAGGAGAGAGGGCAAGAGCTTATTTCTTAGGCATATTTTTCAGCTTTTTGAAACCTGAAATACGACTTCTGAAGCAAGAGATTGCAATCATATATTTTGCATTTCATGAGGCTGTGCAGTTCCTTCTTGAATCTATGCTGCACTGTCCTGTCATCGTTCATTCTGCAACGTGTGTGTACTGTATGCCTAATTTGTTCCAGTGGTCTGTTACAATTTCATTGTGTTCAACTTTGGGTATTTTTTAACACTGGTTACTCTACCCCTATTCACCTCTGTGGTGGGTTGGCCCTGCCTGGATGCCTGGTGTCCACCAAAGCCAATATATCATAGCCCTCTGCAGCTGGACAGATGGAGAAAAATACAATGAAAGGGTTGAGATAAGGACAGGGAGAGATCACTCACCAATTACCATCAAGGGCAAAACAGACTTGACTTAGGGAAATTAGTTTAATGTATTACCAATCAAATCAGGTGAGAGTAATAAGAACTAAAACAAAAATATTAAACACCTTACGCTTTACTTCTTCCTGGGCTCAACTTTACTCTGGAATTCTCTACTGTCTCCACTTCATCAGTGGATATGGATTATGATCAGTTCATCACCCGTTCTCTCTGCTACTCCCTCCACATACTCTTCCCCTACTCCAGCACTGGGTCCCTCCCATGGGTGACAGTCCTCTACCAACTCCTCCAATGTGTGTTCTTTCCATGGGCTTCAGTTCTTCATGAACTGCTCCAGTGTGAATCCCTCCTATGGGGTGCAGTCATCCAGGAACAGGCTGGTCCAGCATTGGTCCCCCACAGGGTCATAAGTCCTGACAGCAAACCTGCTCCAATATGGGTTCCTCTCTCCATAGTTCCACAGGTCCTGCCATGCCTGCTCCATCATGGGCTTTCCATGGGGTCAGAGTCTCCTTCAGGCATCCTTGTTCTCCAGCAAGTTGTCCTCCACTGACTGCAAGTAGATCTCTGCTTCACTGTGGACCTCCAAGGGCCGCAGGGGGTCAGCCTGCCCCACCATGACAATCAGATAATAGTAAGGCCTGTGGGGTGGGGAAATGCACCACCACACATGGTATTCACCATGGACTGCAGGGGAATCTCAGCTCTAGCATCTGGAACACCTCCACCCGGTCCTTCTGCACTGATCGTGGTGTCTGCAGAGCTGTTTCTGTCACATTCTCTGTCTTGTCTTCAGCTGCAGCTGAGCAGGTTTTTTTTCCTCTCCTAAATTGTGCTATCCCACAGATGCTACTACCACTACTGATGGGCTTGGCCTTGGCTAGTGGTCGATTCCTCTTAGAGATGGCTGGCATTGGCTATGTCTGACATAAAGGAAGTTTCTGGCACTTCCCACTTCTGCAACCACCCCACTAACAAAACCTCATCAAGCAACTTCATATGACTTCCTATGCTGAATCCATTGTGTTATAGATCCCTTTTGTATTCCCCTTTATGTAATTTCTTTTCAAAGCTGTAAAGTCCCAATCTGTTCAATACCTTCTCACACGAAAAAAATACCCATAAGCCTTTTAATTTTTTTTTTCAGGCACATACTATGAACAAATACTAGCACAAGCTGTTCTGCTACATATGCAGAAATGTTTCCTTCCATAGTAGAAAAACAGAGCAGCAGCTGCAGTGGAAATTAATGTATTAATTTAAATACCATATTTTAATTTATATCTCTTTTGGAAAGAAAATAGTGTGAAAAAATAGATTAATTGTGTTTAGCTGATCAGAGAAGAATTAAAGAAACCACTCTAACACTAGAAGCTTTAATGTACAGTGTTTTAAGCATAAGAAATCCAGTGCTTTGATTTTCCTTGATAAAGCTAATTCTAGCATTAGAAGAATTAACAAAGTGCTGCACACCATGAAAGTAAGTCTAATCAAGCTTAGAACAAGTAGGAAACCAACAGTATCTGCCTTTATATTAGTTAATATTATTAACAGGGTTTATGCCAAATTTCAGTTACACATGCGTGATCACTACCAACCAAAAGTTCTAAAGAACAGTGAGCCTAACTTGGTGTTTTTAGTATCATTCTTTCTCTTCCCTTTAAGTGTGGATTCAGCTATAGAAGCTAAATTTTGGCTCTTTCTATGCTTTTACCTCAGACACTTGCTGTTTAAGCACATAAGGGGTGCTGTGCCATGTCAATGGCTCCTGCACTGGCCCAGAAAGCACTGCAGTGTAAAAATAATCTACTTCCTGATTTGAAAAAGTCATTTAATGTAATTATCAGGTTTAATAACTTCAGAGAAGCTAATTGTGTTTCATGCATATCAAGCATTTAAGTTTTCTTCGTTAAAAGAGAGCTATTTTTGTAGAATGAAGCTTTGCAGAGTGTCCAGTTTTCACTTAAATACAGAAATGGTGCAATTAATCTGTTTAGGGTAAGGTTTCATGATTATAAAGGTTCTAGTGTAAAAGTTATTCTCTTAACATTAAGATAACATATGCTCATACAATTGCCTCTTAATAATGCTGCTTTAAAACACAACTTACTGATAAAGATGAAGCTTTTTTTTTGTTCAGGTCAAAGTTTGTGATTCTACCACAGCTTCTTGAAAAAAAAATGGGAATTTAGCAAACCGTAAAATTCAAAAGTAGAAATAACACACAAATACTGTAAACAAAATATTGAAAAATCATTTATCATGCAGAGTAAAATGAGGCCAATGTTTTTTTTATTAAAAAAAAACTTTTTGTTTTTACCTCTCAAAAAAATAAAGAAAATATAAAGTATAAAATACGGGGGGTAAAAACATTGATCAGTGACAGGCATTTATTCAATGCCCACTACTTTCACTAAAAGTATGATTTATTTGATCCTAAGAAAAACTGAGCAGAAGTTGTTTTGGCTTTTTGCTGTTGCTGTTGTTGGGGTTTTTTTCCCCACAAACAGGATTTTCTTTCACTCTAAACTACCTAGCATATACATCAACTCTATTATGATCTCTTTATGTTACAGTAAATAATCTGATGCATCAAATTCATGATAGGGCTTAGGTAGCACATAGTTGCAGTGAGGGGGTGAAGCTGATTGCTCTTTGTAATTCTGACAGCACAGGAATTGTATAATGATGTACCCAGAAGAAAGAATATGTGACTGAGCACTGAGGTTATAAATATATGAGTCTCTAACACTGCTTCTGACCAGTTACAAAAAGTAACTATTTTTGGTTGGTTTTCTGTCTGCTATAGCTAACTAAGCAGACAAACAAGCCCAGGATCTTTATATAACTTGCTAGCTTCAAGCAACTTGAAAGTGTGAATCATAAAGAGTAAGCAAAGGAATAAAGTTCTCCAAAATATGTTTTCAATTCTGCCAATACTAGCTGACCGATTTTTATTTAACATTGACAGACATTAGGAAAGAAAACTAATAATAATAATAATAATAATTGTCAGACTTCAAAGAACAGGTTTACTTGCAGAGAAATAATGATGTGGAGAAATCCTCTGGCTTTATCTGAAAGTAAAACATAAGCATCTTCCTGGTCTTTTGCTTGCCTTAAAAAGTGTTGGATATAAAACAGCACAACCATATTTAGTGAAGATAGTCATATAGTTGGAATTCTAATGGAATTCCAAAGACTATTAGAAACCATCTGAATTGAACTCAATTATACTGAATGAATAGAACTCAGACTTCTTCTCTCAAGGGAGTATTTGGCCTAAAGTTTTTCCTTTCTTTTGTAGTAGTAAATTTGAAATCATTGTTCATATTTCAACATGTTTACTTTCTGTCTCCTGGGTACACTATGAAATGGAAAACATTTGCTGTATCAGATTTTTCAAAGGTCAGTAAATCCCAATGTATTCTGCCTTTGGGACTTCTGTATATAGATTCTGATGCTGAAAATTCTCATTGTATTGTCTTGCTTAAAGTGCTATAAGAAGTCTATTAGTTTATTTCTTTATCTTCAAAATGTCATATATTCTGAGAATAAATAATCGTGCTTAATAAAGAAATTTATTTAAATTCTTTATTTCAAATCCAATTAATACAGTTCTCTTTCCTGCTGGTACTGTCAAGACCATTATATTTCCATATTACTTCTAGGAATATTTCAATTATAGAGGTCACTTAGTAATTAATAGAGACTTATTTTCAGCTGTAAACAAAATATTTTCTTTGTTTACAAAAGAAATAACTAAAATAATATTATTAAGGATCTCCACAGTTTCTAACACTGATATGGTTAATCCTTAATCCCCTGTAGAGTTAATTAATACAAACATGCATATTTACTGAACTAGAGTGCTGCTCTCATAACACTGAGCTCAGAGCCTGTCTATATCTGCTGTCCCAGAATGCACAGGTTGTTAATACTCAGGTGACACAACCCGGTTTCCAAAAAGCACAAAAATTTTCACTCCACATATCCAACAGAGACATGCTAGCAATAATTTTGTTGTCCCATTTATGACTCAAAGTTTATAATTGAGTCTATGTGTCATTATTCTTCATATCTTTATTCACTTCCTCATGCTACAGGTCTTCCCACATAATTTACTTTCTTTCCTTTAAGAGCCAGTCTTCTAAGTGCTGCCAGATTTTTCTCTCTGAGCTTAATCTGACTGAAGACTAGTGTGGACAGTTCTTAAAATACAGCTAGATATCTATATTTCTCAGGGAAAAGCAGCAAGTCAGTTGCATAGAACAGCTCTGAACCAACAAATTTCTTTTAGAAATAGAATCAGAATTAGATTATTATATGTTTTATGCAACAGATTGATTGAAAAATTAAGACTCCTCTCTGTACACATCCAACGTGAAAGTCAGTCAAGTGCTTGAAAAAATTCTTTGTGGGCTTCCTAGAACAGTACATCTAGTCTCTGAAAAAAAAAAATCTTTTCTATGAGGGAAAATACAGTCAATTCCTTGAATGCTGATGACAATCTAATAATTGATTAGTGTATGGATAAAGAAAACCAACTCCAATTTTAAGTAATATTTGTAAAATTTTGTGCAGTAAGAAGGTAAATAATTAGTAAGCACAAAGCAGAAAAAAATTTGCTTGTGTCAAACAGAAAATCTAAAACCCCATATTGTTTCTAATAGGATTTTAGCTATACCTCAGAATTAGAATAACAATAATAATATAGGTCAAGATAGGTCATATGCTGTGATTCATATGGAAAAATAAAATGGAATACAGATTGAGATTCTTGAAATGATTTAGGCTTTGAGGACTTCAAGTAATGCTATCAGTGCCTTTTTAACTTAATTTATTCATGTGTAACTATATAAAGGCAGTGAAAAGTGGAATGTTGTTCAAAACTAGTCACATATTAAATGGAAAAGAAGATAGAGAATATTTTTGTTGAAAGAACTGCCATTATAGTCATAGAGAATCTAGTTATTTTCTTTGAATTTAATTATGAGTAAGTGAATAAGAGAATGAAAGAAATAGTATGTGGAGAGGAGGGAACATAAAAGCCAGTATGTTGCATTAACAAAACAGAAAAAAATAATTTTGTCTAAGAAAAACATCTTTCAAAATTCATTTGTACTATTAAAAGATAAGCAAGGGAGAACATCAAGTGATTGAAGCTATGTCTGCCTAAGCAGGCTATGCAGTACATAGTCTGTACATAGCCTGTAGTGAAATCCCATAGACAAATAGTGCTGAGGACTCAATGTGCATCCTGTACATGTTTCAGAGTGGGAGAGGATGGGGGCATAATGGAGTACTTAGGATTAGCTCTACTCTGAATGCCCATTAATGGTTTTAGGATTCTGCATGTGCTCCTGGCATGTGTCTTTTGATTTAGTTTCATCAGAAAGGCATCCAGCTCATTCACTCCAGTACCTCTCTACAATGACAGCACAAGTATAGAAAAAAATAAGAACAGCTCGGAGATTTGTTTCTCAGATTAACTCCTAAAACCAACTAAGGTATTAATATGAACAACCCATGCAATAAGTAGAGGGCAGCTTCTCCTTAATGAGAATACTGTCAGAGCTCGGACTTGGTTCATTTAATCTTTAAGATGTCCAGAAGTGTCTGACTGCTTGAATCTCTTTGGTGAAATCAGACAAGGACTTCAAGGCACGGTTCCCACTCCCAGACTTGGAGCAAAGGAATGCATCAGAGCTTTTTATAGTCAGTGACTAGGGGAAAACTTATTGAATGGTGAGGGTCCATGTTGCTGCAGAAAATCAGAATAATATTTTTTTTCCACAATTGCAAAAGAAATGAACAATTAACATTAGTGTCACTCTACACGAAATTTCCTAAGCATAATTAAACAGCCAAATCTATTTCTGGAAACTCAATGAATGTGAGCGATACTTAAATTATAGAAGAAAAGTCAAGAAGTTCTTAATTCTTTCTATTCACAAAAGTAAAATAGAGTATTTAAATCCTAATCTAAATAAATCTTAATTTAGTAACTTTGTGAATATTGTTCAAAAGACCACTGAGTTGCAATGTTTGAATGGAACCAATGCCACTGGAATTCATCTTTAGTTTTAACTTTTAGATATAATTTTACAAGGTGCTCTGAATGGGGAAAATGGCTTTAACACTCACTAGTTGCTATATAAACCAACAGTTGGAAGCTCTGGGATTTAAATCCCTATGACTAAATAATCCAGAAATTTGCGATTGATACTGTGATTCTTTATTGGCTCTACTCCTTATGTGTCCAATCTGATCCAGTCCTTATTGACAGAAGAATGAGCATATGCTGAGGTCATTACAAGACCAGATATTATCTGTTTAGTCATTTATATAGAAGATTACACTTGGTATCAGAATCCAAGGGATTAATCTCTTGTCATTCAACCTGCAAGATAATAGTTGTTCGAGTCTGAGGTAGCTCTCATATGCTCCTTCTACAGCCAACAGAGATAAAGAGGCACTTTCAAGAAATGTCTAAGGTCACTAACATGAACTTCCTTTACTCTGCTTACTGTAAAGGAAGCATAGAGACACTAACTTTGGCTTACACAAACACATAAAACAACAACTAAAACAAACAAAAAACTCCTGAGAATAATACCTCAGACCTACATGCAGGTCTCTGTTTGCTTAAGCAGTGCTCGACTGAATTGTTACACCAGCTCCAAGTTGTCTGTAAACTTCATAGAAGTCCATTTTTGATTACTGGGTCTATCGCTGGATCACTTTGGGGTCCATTTTCACTTTGAACAGCTCTGCTTTCAGTAGTAAAGTATATATTTTTGTTTCTGTTTCTACCAGCTCTTCTCTTCCTTTCCTCATGTTTCTCTTTACTGAAGTGAGTTGAAGGATGTGTAAGAAGGAAATCACATTCTAAAATTATGCTTAGTTTCTTTGAGCTATTGTTTTATATGCCTAGTTTAATCATGCACAACATTCACTCTTCATTACACTGAACATTGTTAGTATTAGATGCCTCTAAGCACAATAATGCCTAATTTGCATTAATCTTGCTTTGCTCAATTCTTTTATAGTGATACAAACATGTGCCACAAATTGCTCTCCATTTTTTAAACCACAATGAATGTATAAGCTATACTCCCATACTAAACAGCACTTAATTTACCTAACTCTAAAGTAACTAAATATGTTACTATGTTCTCAATTCTGCAAGAAAAAAAAGCAGAACAAAAAAGTCTCAAAACAGGCAAAAAACAGTGTCTACATAATGATGTGAATAGGTAGTCAAGTATAAACAAGTTTTCTCAAACCACAGAAAAATAACTAATTACATTTCAGTCCTGGGTTTTTAAATTTCTTACTTTTCCACTTTATTTTCTTGCAGTAATTGTTTTTCATGTACAACCCAGCCACAACATTTATTTAGTTAGGGTCTCTAGAAAAATGCTTTTAGCTAAATATGGCTGCTATGTAGCTATTATTGAAATTAGTATCCATTCAGTTTTCCATTTAAATTCTCTGATATATATTACTTTATTGTCATTCTTTACAATTGTCAAAGTTGTACCGTATATTCTTATGGCTGTTTTTTGTTTTGTTTTGTTTTGTTTTCAGAGAAGTCTGTATTCCTCCAACTTAGTTAAGAGGTGCTGATGTTGTATGACTTGTATGCATTAGGCCAGGAATGACAGAAGCTGTGCAGAAAAGCAGAGGTCAGCCTCAGTGTCCTACTATCTGTGGCAACTGTCTTTGGATACTCCCAAAAGGGGACTACCTAATACTGAGTTGGTTACTCAGTGGAAGTAAACAGGACACACTCCATCTCTTAGCTGCCCTAGATTCCCTCTTTTATTCAGTGATAATGGTATTCACTTCCTTCTGTGGTTTAAATAAAGTACTGAAACAAGACTGTGGTTTAAATAAAACTGAAACAAGCCCGAAAAAAAAATCTGTACAAAAGACTTTATAGTAAGTATTATGATAATTAGGTCAGATGGCTATATCCTGTCTTAATTTTACCTATTTGATCCTTACTATTTTGATCCAGCAGATGTAGACTTTCATTTTAAGCAGTGGCACAACTTAAAAAAAAAAAAAGAGTCTGAGAGTATCCAGGGTATCTTACACCTTCATGAATATGCTGTCCTTAGACCAGATGTGTTTTAGCATAGTCTTAGGTAAAGGAGCAAGTTACACCTGCATATTTTCTAATCAACAAGTAAAATGGGTCTGTCACTTAATATTTATTTCTTCACCAACATTTTCAAATAAGACATTGCTCCTGCTTAGTTGCTGGCTAATAAAAAAAGGACATAGACATATATTTCCCAAGGAAGGGCTGGTGCTGAAGGTTCCAAGCAAGATCATTTTTTTCTGCCTACACCCTCATTTAAGATGCCTGGGATAGGCTCTGGAGAACTGTGTACATGGTTAGTATCATAACTACACTGTGCAATTACCTCAAACTCATGCCAAACTATCTCCCTCCAGACTTGAATGGAGTACAGTGTTTTCAGTGCTGACACTGGAACCCCCGCTCATGAGCTGCATGAGGTATCTCATCATAGAGGCCACTTAGCAAGTCAAAACTTTATCTGGGATGGGTAGTCAGACCTTTATATGCATCCCAAACATTCACTACTAACATTTGTATAAATGAGTTTGAAGCTTTACATACTCAGTGATACCTGCATGGGAAAGCTGCAAACCACAGCAGAGTTGCCATTTGGGCAATTTCTGAAAGGTGAAGGGCATTATTCTGCACTGTCCTCTCCTCCATGTCCTATATTGATTCTCAAGGACAATTTTGTCCATGAAAACGGTCAGAATTCCAAACTGAACAGCTTTCAGAGGAGATTAACCTTCTCCATGGCACAGCAATTTTCCCTCCTGAGGAAAGCCATATTATTTCAGTCTAAAGAAGGTGTCTATTACTTTAGAATTTAAGAACCCACATGTTTCTTCTCAGAGAGAGAAGCAATTACTTTAACTGCTGTGCTCAGCATGAAAATGTTGGGGAGAAAATGGCTCTCTTAATCAGATTTTGACGTCTATATTTTGAATGGGTCTAAGTATATAAAAAACTAAAATATAAGTTAAAAATATCCACCTATAATAACCATCATGAAACTGTAAAATACATCTACCTTATTAATATTTTGCTGTGTGGAAGTACATATTAATGCAATATTCTACATAAAAACTTTGAGAGTATTTTCTCATTAAAACACAGTTTTGATGAAAGATATTCTCCTAAACAAAACATATTTTATCTATATGAGTAAGTATGGACTTTGATTTATTATTCACTAATGGTTCTCCATTAAAAATTGAACAATTTTTTGTTTTATTTCTTCTGCCAGTTAAAGTACATGAAAACACTGAAGCAAAGCAGCACCAGAATCCTTTTTTCATCCTCCATTTTCCCTAATGCAAAGGAAAGGATAAAAAAATTGTATAGCTGCAAAAACTAATCTCAAAGGATTTGCCTTTGGTGAAGACTAAAGAGGTACATAATGGCTGGGGTATAGAAGGTGTAACAGGGCAAGGCTCATACCCACCCATGTGCCAACCTTGTCACTAGCACTGAAAGTCTCACTGCATCTTTAAGGGCTGGTACAGCACCAGACAAGCACAATCTCCCCACGTAGAGGGAACAGCCTACTTTAAATTATTGGCCACCTTTCTCTGCTACAGCACTGCTGAGAGGAAAGCCTGTGGAAGAGATGTTTCATACAGTAGATCTTGATGCTCAGTCACTTATCAGTGTGATGCCTTCCTAAGCTTCCTAGATATCCACTGCTCAGTCAGTTCATTTACTTTTCTTTGCTCTTTCTTCTCTGTCTCTTATCCCTTCATTTCCATGGAGGAAAATGATAGACACTAGGAGGTACAGAACAGGGAGGACTATGTGTAAAGTAATTTTTGATGGCAAGACTGTAACACGTATCCTCTTCTTCCTTGGTTCCCTCACAGCCTTCTCCCAGTGGGGTTTAGCCTTTCAGACACCTCCCACTAGGAATGGTTTCCAAAGTCGCAACTGTTGTGAAAACACATGTAAACCTCAATCCATATTATCTTTTGAGAGGAATCACTTAATTAAAGAGGATGGAAAAGGGGACACAGGATTGCTAATGACTTTAATATTTTCTTCTACACTACAGCTTGCTGGAGCCCTTGAGTAAATTAGTGTATTTCAGTCTCAAAGTGATTAACTCAGGAATTTTCATGAGCAGTAAATTCACTGAAAAAAATGAAGCCAAAAGGTAAAAAAATACATTTCAGTTATCATCAAGTAGAAAAAAAAATCATTCAATACAAAGTTTATGGCCAAAAAACTTTATATAAATAAGCATTGAAAAACACATTAATTTGAGAGCAGCTTCTCCCCTTCCCTGTTCTATTCAGAGTGACAGAAGATTAAATCAGTAGGAGAGACATAAATGTCATACTAGCAATTTATTTCAGTGCTATTGAAAGAAGACATATGAAAACAAGCAATCTACAGAGACAAGCAAAGTCTTAATCTGTATCAGTGATGAGGAAGCAGGCCAACTACCTACAGAAGAATTTGCAAAGCACAGTTGTCAGAGAACCCAGTACAAATGATTTTATTGGGGATTCTAGGAACTCTTTGAAGCTCTGTTCTACCCTGTCTAAAATGTTTCTTTAGTGCTGAAGCAAAGCTCATGTGATGTCAAGGTAGTTCAATTGCAAACTGTAAAGAGTGTTGCCACCTCTCTCTTTCTCTCAGTGTTTAATTTCATATCAACTCCGAAATGACAGTGTGTAACCTGTGAACAAAAAGACCAAGTTTTAGCTTTTTTAAAAAAAAAAAAAAAAGATTTGGCTAGTGCATATCTTCAAAATTTGAGGTAATTTAAAACACAGGGTGAACCTTTCCACCTAAATGACTGTTGACATATTAGTGACTTGAATTAAGAATCACCTTCTGTGACCCAGATCTTCTGCAGATATTTAATCTAATCAAACCACATTTGTTATTGTGTTAGAAACTGGTATCATAAATTGCACTTCTACAGAGAAAAGCTGCATCAGTGTTTTGCATAACATAAATGAGGGCACATTTTGATAAAATATTGCTGCATTTGATTGGAAATGTTCCATACAGGGTTGAAATTGTGGGACACTGAATACCATATAAAGTGATTCTGTTGAATTATGCATCACTATTGGAAGTAGATGTAGAAATATATGATTATTGGGACTTTAAAGTCTCTCCCTATATTAAGTAGAACACATAATTATAGCTTTGACTTCAGTTTTGTTCTTAAACTATTCATCTGGATTCAGGAACAGCAGTAACCATTTGGTAAGCAAGGAGAGACTTCTGCTTGCCTAAGTCCCTGCTTGCTAGGTTTCAGTCTTCTAATCCTGCCTCTGACTCAATCATTATTTCTGTCTTGGGTGTTTCATCTGATCTTTTTGTCTGTACAACAGAACACAGTAAAATGATCTACTGCAAAGGAAATTTTTGTACCCTCTCCTGTATTAAGAGCTGGCTGGAGGGTCGGGCCCAGAGAGTGCTGGTGAATGGAGCTGCATCCAGCTGGTGGCCGGTCACCAGTGGTGTTCCCCAGGGGTCTGTGTTGGGTCCAGTCCTTTTTAACATCTTTATTGATGATTTAGATGAGGAGATTGAGTCCATCATCAGCAAATTTGCTGATGACACCAAGTTGGGAGGGAGTGTCGATCTGCTGGAAGACAGGAGGGCTCTGCAGAGAGATCTGGATAGACTTGAGAGATGGGCTGATTCCAATGGGATGAAGTTCAATAAGGCCAAGTGCTGGGTCCTGCACTTTGGCCACAACAACCCCCTGCAGCGCTACAGGCTGGGCACAGAGTGGCTGGAGAGCAGCCAGGCAAAAAGGGACCTTGGAGAACTAATTGACAGGAAGCTCAACATGAGCCAACAGTGTGCCCAGGTGGCCAAGAAGGCCAATGGGATCCTGGCCTGTATCAAAAATAGCGTGGCCAGCAGGACCAGGGAAGTGATCCTTCCCCTGTACTCTGCATTGGTGAGGCCACACCTTGAGTACTGTGTTCAGTTCTGGGCCCCTCAGTTCAGAAAGGATATTGAGGTGCTGGAGCAAGTCCAGAGAAGAGCAACAAGGCTGGTGAAGGGACTGGAGCACAAGCCTTATGGGGAGAGGCTGAGGGAGCTGGGGTTGTTTAGCCTGGAGAAGAGGAGGCTCAGAGGTGACCTCATCACTGTCTAGAACTACCTGAAGGGAAGTTCTAGCCAGGTGGGGGCTGGTCTCTTCTCACAGGCACTCAGCAATAGGACAAGGGGGCACGGGCTTAAGCTCTGCCAGGGGAAATTTAAGTTGGATAACAGAAAAAAATTCTTTACAGAGAGAGTAATCAGGCATTGGAATGGGCTGCCCAGAGAAGTGGTGGATTCACCATCCCTAGAGATTTTTAAACGCAGATTGGACATGGCGCTGAGTGCCATGATCTAGTAAATGGACTGGAGTTGGACCAAGGGTTGGACTCAATGATCTTGGAGGTCTTTTCCAACCCAATCGATTCTATGATTCTATGATTCTATTTAACATCTTCCCTCTGCTCTGAAAACATGGTAAGCTATAAAACTGCATCTGTTTGGCCAGATGGGCCTAAATTTAGGTTTTAAAAGTTCAGCTAGGCCTGGGAATTGTCAGCTGACTTGAGCTGGACTGAGCTAGCTAACAGCTGACTTCTTCTAGCCAATAATATTGTATTCCATACCATATTGCATCATCTCAAAAGGGGTAAGAGCTGGTGTGTGGGTGTGGCTTGTTCAGTTGCTTCACAGCTGTGGTGCCAGCAAGACACTCTGCTGTCCCAGGAGGGATGGGGAGGCCCAAGCCCAGAGCACCGGCATAACATCATGTTATCTGAGGGAAGTAAAATGTTTGTTCTTATTGTTCTTAGCTTTTCTCTCTGCTTAAGTCTGTCTCTGAAGAACCAACTTCTCTAGAATGATTTGTAGTTAAAATGGTAGAATTTGTGTTTACTGGGAGTGGGAAGATATTCCTTGTTATATATATATGTAACTTGTGTAAGTGTGTGTTATATTGTAGTTTCCTCTTAATTTTCTCTTTTCTGTATAAATACATGTAGTTAGTTTCAGCATAAACCTGTTTTGGAAGTTTTCTTTCCTCTCTCCCTCCTCTTTTCCCCTTAGCTGTTTGGGGGGAGGAGGAACCCTCTTCACTCTGTCCTGGACAGTTAGTGTTTTGCCAGCTCAACCCAGGACATTACCAGAAGTGGTTTATCTCCCATAAACAATGATCATAGATGTTATTTGAGTCAATCAGGTGTCTCTTATGAAGAAAGGCTGCCACTTTAATTGTACTTTTATTTTGACCTATTTCTTGGATGTCGATTTAAAATAGTGAGGTTTAAGTTATCTATCAAAGATAATACTTTTATTTACATATTTCTTCTAATAAAAATGAAATATAAACAATAATTTTTAATCTAATAATAATAAACTCTGATTTATAGTATTTAATGAAAATTAATATGCTTTTTCACACAACTCGGATAAAGCTTAACTTCAGTCTTCCTTTACCATGTTTTGCTTTCTTATATTAAAAAAAAAAAAGAAATGAATTGAAGAGGGTGTCATACTGACAGGACCATTCAGAGAAATTTGGACTATAGAATGGTAGCTTAGGAATAATTATTGTCGGCCACAACATTAATGAAACAAATCCAGATCTACAACCTCTCTCTCTAGCAGTCACTTTATTAAAAATTCAGCTGTTGCCTGGGTTCAAAAGTGATCTTGGTCCTCCCAGGACTCTTACCCTGCAGGTTAACAAGGCTGCAAGTATTAAGACTTGGTTCAGCAAAGCACTTCATCAGTCTGCAGGGGAGTGAGGTTATAGATCACATATGGTTCAAACATCCCCTAACCCCACTCGTTCAGAGTATATTGATAATAACATCAGTCTTACAAATTAGACATGGAAAAAAACCTATTGAATCATGCTGCCTATCTCCCTGGCTAATTGTGACTTTTCACACTGGGATATTTGTAGCACACTATTAATTTTCAGTTTGAGTGTTTCAAGACATGGAAATGTTCATTTGAATCCCATTTAACACAGTCATCTATTGAAGTGCTAGAAAGTCTGGGTTTCTGTTTTGTTTTGTTTTGTTTTCCTTCAGATGTTAAACGTTGATTGACTTATAATTTCTGTACTGCCCCTCTTCATCTACACGATGAAGCAATCCAAATTGGTAGTCATAATAAATATAATTCATTTTTCAAATACCACAAGAAAGGGGTAAGGAATCTGATATAAAGTAAAACATGAACATCTGACAGTACATAACATATGAAATATAATTGTATGTAAAAATAATTACATATATAATATAAACCAAATTAATCACCTTAATTAGTACTTTCTGAACATACCCAAATGAAATTGTAGGAAAAGAAGGAATCTTTTTATAACAATATTTTTATGGCTTTCTTGTGTGAATGTAAAAATTCTAAATCAAAATAATGTTATCTAAACATGCTTTTTCCCCTACCTTCCTATATTCTATCTTAAATAGTTGAGCATTTTATCCATCTATGTTTTCATATATTCATACCATTCTCTAATACAAAATGACTATATAAATGCATAAAACAGTATGAATAAATTCTTTAATTAAAAAAATACCATAAAGACATAATTACCCATTCAGGCACTTTAAAATTATTGCATCTCTTGTTTGGGCACTTTTCTATGTGTTTCAATATCTTCTTCATAATGCTTTACTCAGAATAGTATGTATTTTTCTAAAGACAGTCATACTTCAATCATGTACTACAGTGCTTTTATCTTCCAGCCACAAGACCTAACACGTTTTTACATGCTTGCCTCAAAAATGAATTGATTTCTTCATATCTCATGATATGGAAAACATGTGTAAATGACCCTTCCACCTACAGCTGTTTTCAGAACCACTGCTGTTCAATTTGCTGTTTCTGTAGCATGCCTGTAATACTTCTTCTCTTTCAGAATTGTGGAATGGTAGAATTGCTCAGTTTGGAAAAGAGTTCTAAGATCTTTACCAACTGTTAACCCAGCACTGCCACATCTGCCACTAAACCACATCTACATATCTTTTACATACCTCCAGGTATGTTGACCCAGCACTTCTCTGGGCACCTTGTTCCAGTGCTTGACAATCTTTCTCATAACAAATTGTTTTCCTAACATCCAATCTAAACCTGTCATGGATCAAGTTAAGGCCATTTTTTTCCTGGAGTATAATTTGTTACCTGGGATAAGAGGGTGACCCCCATCTGGCTACAACCTCCTTTCACATATTTGTAGAAAGCAAATGTGATAAGTTCTTCCCCTGAGCCTCCCATTCACCAGTCTGAACAACCTCAGCTCCCTCAGCCACTCCTCAAAATGCTTGTACTTCAGACCCTCTGTTGCCCTTCTCTGGACATGCTCCAGCACCTCAATGTGTGTCTTGTAATGAGGGGCCCAGAACTGGTCACAGGACTCAAGGTGTGGCTTCACCAGTGCCAAGTACATGGGGAAAATCAGACTTCCCTGGTCCTGCTAGTCACACTATTCTTGATACAAGGCAGGATGCCACTGGCCTTCTTGACCACCTGGACACACTGCTGGCTTATGTTCAGCTTGCTGCCAATCAGCACTCCAAAGTCCTTTTCCACTGAGCAGCTTTCCAGTCACTCTTCCCCAAACCTATAATTCTTCAAGGGGTTGTTGTGACACAAGTACAGGACTTGTCATTTTGCGCCGTTGAATCTCATACAATTGTCCTCAGCTCATTGATCCAACCTCTCCAGATTCCTCTCTGGAGCCTTCTTGTCCTCCATCAGATTGAAACTCCCACCTAACCTGGTGTCATCTGCAAACTTATTGAGAGTGCACTCAATTTGCCTTTGTCCAGGCTGTCAACAAAGATATTAAAAAGGACTGGTGCTGGTGCTGAGCCTTTGGCAAAAACTGATGAATGATCATCAAAGGGGTGTAATTCAATTTACCACCATGCTGTGGCCCTGGTCATGCAGTCAAGTTTTACCCAGAAAACAATACATCCAAGTCATGAGCAGTTTCTCCAGGAAAATGCTGTGGGAAATGGTGTCAAAGGTTTTCCTGAAGTCTAGGTGCCCAACACCCACAGCTTTTCCCTCCTCCACTAAGTGCATCACCCTGTCATAGAGGATCAGGTTGGTCAAGCAGAATCTCCCTTTCCTAAATCCACACTGCCTGGGCTTGACACCTTCGTTTTCCTGGACTTCTCAAATGATCAGCTCCCTGACTTTCCTCAGCACAAAGGTCAGGCTGATGGACCTATATCCCCCAGCATCCTCCTTCTGTCCCTTCTTCTAGATAGGCATCATGTTGGCAATCTTATACTCAACTGTGACCAGTGTGATAAGACAAGACTGTTTACATGTTGGAAAAGGGCTCAGTGAGCACTTCTGCCAGCAACCTCAGTTCCCCTGGGTGGTTCGTATAGACCTAAGTATTGTAGGATGTTGCTGACCATTTATCCTGGAATTACATATGTTTCATTCTGCTCCTTGTACTTGCCTCCAAGCTCAGGGGACTGGGTACCTGGAGATCAATTGGCCTTATTGTTAAAGACCAAGGCAAAGAAGGCATTAAGTACCTGTGTCTTTCCTCATCCTTTGTCACTGTTTTCCCCATGTCCAGTAAATTGGAGGTTCTCCTTAGCCATCCTTTTTTTGCTAATGTATTTATATGAATAATTCTTATTGTCTTTTAAGGCAGTAGCCAGATTAATTTCTAGCTGGCCTTTTTACCCTCTAATCTGCACCCTGCATAACTTCATGACTTGTGGCTCTCTTGGGTGTCCTGTCTCAGCAGACCAAAGGATCTCTTTAGCCCATCATCCCTCAGGCATCCTAGCATCACTCAGAGCATGGTGTCCCCAGGCTTACCTCTAACAAGCCTTGTTTTATTTCTTCCCCCTGTCATATTTACTTTAAAGCTGTTTCAATGACTCCTTATAACTCCTGTGCAAAGATCCTTTTCCTCTGTTTTTCCCTGTCTGTCACCAGCAGGCCCTGGGTCTTGTAAACCAATCTATGATCAAAAAACCCCAAGATTCTTTTGGTAACACCAGACTTGGAAACAGGTATTTATTGATCTGCTGATTTTGATTCCCATATCCTTCCTTGCATGTGGAAGGATTGAGGAGAATACCTTTGCTCCTGAACCCTAAACCAGTCATCCCAAGGCCCTGAAGTCTCTCTTGTTTTCCCTTTGATTTGTTGTAACTTCATTGCAACCCACCTGAAAAATCAATAATGGATCATATCCTGAGGGCTTTACCAGAACAGGAAGATTTCTCATCATATCTTTAACCTGGGCACCAGGGAGGTTGCAGACTTGCCTAGGAAGTCAGTATATCAGGGCTTCTGTTCCCATCAGAAGGGAGTCTTCTATTACAGTCAGTGATGGGGTTTTTTGTTATGGAAGAAGTTTTGACACAGAGTGTGGACTGGCTTAACCTCAATAACACCTCCATGCTAGAACCATAATCCTCATCATTGTTTAGTTCCATTCGTAGAGCCTCACATGCATTATGACAGGGTACCAGGGAAACAGGGGCAGTCACACAGGAGACATGCCTGTTGTGCTAGGAGGAACTTGTCACCATTGCCTCTTATCCTTACATTTAAAAAGAATAAAAAATGAATGTTTTACCCTTGTTTATTGTTATAGCAATTCACTTTTTTTTTGTATTATATTCCTTTTTTTGCTGCTTCAGTCAAGATCAGTGACCTACTCTGTCAGGTATTATGAGAGCATACAGGTATTTTCTGATGCTGGTTCTAAGATAATTAAGTCTCATATTACTTCCCTGTCCTCCAAGCATCTCTTTAGTATTATATGTGAATGTAATTAATGCTATTTACTTCTCTCATGGGTTAGTGAAGATATTAATCCCTTACTTAATACAGATCCCTGCAGCACCATGCTGCACACCTCTTTCCATCTGGATATATTGCTGACATTATCCTTTGTTTATGCTCTTTCATCCTCTTTCAGTCTTTCAATGAGACAGTGTTTTTATTGAAGCCAATTTTAATTAATGTTGACAAAGATTTTAACATGGATTGCAAACCAAATATACTGCAGCTATTGTTTTTCATGTCCCCATTTTTCTTTGCAGCTCTCATTAAAAAATAAATCAGGTTTATCTTCTACCCCTTTGTTCTTTCTGAATCTATTCTGCCTCTTGCTGCTAGCTGCATTAGCCTATAGATATCTGTGGTGTTTTCTCTACTGTGAGCTTTATAATTTGAGGGAGAATAAGGACAAAGCAGAGCAAGACAGTGAACAGGATGGCCCCAGTCCAGCAAAGCAGTGAAACACACAGCCATCTTTAATTGCAGACGTAATCTCTCTGGAGTCAACAGAAATACTTGCCTGCTTGAAAGTAGTATCTACCAGCCCAAGGCTGCTGTCCTGAATATATAAAAGGATCATGTGCTAATCGTCTCATATTTCCTTTTGTATTTAAAAATAGCTTCACTAACCTTTCAAAGCTCCCTTCATTCTTACGGATATTTGAAGCAGTGATACAATATGTGTTTGAAGTAACACGTGTTAACACAGTGGGATGAAAAAACATTCATATTTTCTGAAAGATATACCTTCATTTCCCCCCATTATTCCCTAACACACTTCTCATCAGAACAGAAAATATTTCAACATAATAGTCATATCTCCTGTTTATACAGTTAGCTTATTAGTATTATTTATTTATTCACTTAATAAAAAAAAAGAATTCAGTATTTCAGTCACTTTTGAAACATCATTAATTTCACCCTTCCTCAGGACATACTTGATTTCTTCAGCAGCAAACGCAATTTTGCTTTGCACCCAGCAGCATAATGGTGCTTGTTTACAAATATTAATTATTTGTGTGGGTTTTCTGCTCCCGACATTTTTGGCTCTGAACTTATAACCAAATCAAAAAGTAGGGGGAGGAGAGGGGAGGGAACTTTTCCCCAAACAGTGGAACAGCTTTATTTGTGAGTGTCAGTGTCGTGAGAAGCTAGAAGGAGAAAAGAAAGTAAGTAAGTAAATGCATTAGCCCGAGGGAAAGGATTTCTAAGGATGTGCTCTTGCATCCAGCTGGGACTGGTCTCTTCTTTAGCTCAGTGGATAAAAAAATAAAATAAAGGAAAAAAAAAAGGAAAACAACCCTATGGCCCCATACCCCCAGAAGACACAATGGGATTTTAGCACTCAGAGGTAATCTCCCCACCACAATTGAAACACCGCTTAACTAGCCTTAAATCAGACTATCTAATCAACTGAAATCCAATGAAAAATAGCTTCTGTTATGCCTTAGAAGCAGAGTGTGGATGAGGAGATTAGCTGGGGTGAGATTAATCACTTTAGAAAAAGAACTTTAACTACTTTTAAATAACACACAGTTCAATGTGGTTGAGAATATGGAAACTCAGATAAAGCCTTTTAGAAAGTAAGAGCCATCAAAGCAGTTTGGAAATGTTTAGCTGCTCAGATACAGTAGTGGGCAGAACACATTTTCATCTGTGCTTGTCTGAGGTGATTCCTTATTATCATTCTATAACTTCCACAGTAGGCAGAAAGAGAATGAAAGACTGAATAGGTTTTTTTGTCATTAATGGTTGTCATTTTGATTAAAAAAAAAAAAAGAGAGAAACTCTATAGCTTAATGGGTAAATGCAAATGACCTCAACACTGCAGTTTTGTACTTCAAAGAGGAGTAAATTTGTTTTGAAGTTTATTTAGTAGACAAATTGCTGTCAGAGATAAGCAAAAAGTTTAGAACTCCCAAGGGTTTTGATAATACTTCAGAAAGGAGAAAATTCAAGATTTACCACACTTGTGATCAAACATAATAAAAATTAAGGCTAATAAACAGCTTTTCTAAAGTCAGTCTGAAAGGTGAGCCAAAAAGTGTTGTGGAACATAACATTATCAGTTCAAAATTCACAAGCCTTATTATTTTTTTATTGTTGGTTTTTTTATATATATTTTTAAAATGAATATTACTTCCACCCCTAGATTAAAAATATTCCTCTTCCACAATAACACATCCAGATTTAGCTCTTACAATCACACTCTTGTATGTGGGTGAAATTCATAGCTATGATAGGAAGCTTTCTTCCCCACAGATCCCTTGAGAGGCAGAAGCAGGGTAGTAGCTCTCAAAAGGTAATTTAAATAACAATTGAACCATTGTAAATGAATGACATTTCATATAGACTCTTTGATTATCATATTCCATGCTCCGAGGAACTATAGGGCAAAAACAGAGGACAAGATTACCGTTCCTATGCTATAAATTTTTTTCTCCAAAATGTCTCTCATTAAAGACAAATAAAAGGCATGATTTTACTTCTAAACTATTCAGACATCTCTTCAGTAAAACACAGATACATGTACATTTTTAAACATTGCATTTGCATTGATGTTTTTGAATGTCATATTTTAACTGGAAGATATTCTGTCTAAGTAAATTTATTCTGATTTGTATCTCTTGTGAATCTCTCCTAGTAGCAAAGTTGTAGGTGTTTATATCCTCCTCCCACACTGATGCACACTGTCCTGCAAAACTTTCAGACAAGGTAGACTTGTCAGTACTCTCCAGCACCTCAGCAATTGATGCCCATTCAAAAGCCTATATTTTGTCTGACTTTGCTTTTTAAAGTCAGACATCTATAACAAGACAGAGCTCATTGTGTGTTTGCTTCAGAAAGACTGTCATGCTGTCAACATGACAAAATCAAGTACAAGACAAGCCACAACACTGTAAAAATCTTTTGCCCTCTACTGCATGTAAAGATAGCTTAAAGCAGGGAACACAAGTTTTGACAAGACAGCTATCAATTTTCTGATATCCACCAAGTCAAACATACTTCATTCTAAGGTCCAAGCAGAACAGGACAGAGCCTGGCTGTTTCTGCAGTGTTTCTTATGCTGACAGAGACACACAAAGGAACAGCTGCAAGACTAAGTATTTCAAACTGCTCCTGATGTTCTCACCAAGATCTGAATAGGCTCATCACTTGAATCCTATGTAAGTAATTTTTTTAGACTTTTTAGCCTTGTACATACTCTTAGCCTACCGTCTGTGACCTAAGTGGATATCTCAACATCTGTGAATGTAGCCCCAGGGAGAAATACCAGGCAAAATAGACATCTGCTTTTTATTGTCAGTTTTCTGTCACATGTACATTCTGCATGTGAACTCAAAAAGAGTCATATAGTTTTCTAGTGCCTTATTTTTCTCTATTCAAATTATTCAAAACAATAAATTGTTTAGGGACAAAGATTCTCCTCACTTCCCTTGAGGCATTCAAGATATTTTTGTTTGATGTCGTAGGTTCCACTGAAGGCTGATGGAGATAATTCTATAGAGCTGACAGAGTGATAAAGGCATTTAATTCTCAGCTTATAATTCAGACCTCAGTTTGGCTGAACATATTTTAGAAACACCTCTTTCTTTCTCCTGATGAACTACAGAAGAAGCCTTCAGGTTAATTATCCAGCTTTTGCAACTGACCTAGATATCTAAAATTGGATCAGATGAATCTAGACCACAGCATCTGCACGTGGACTGCATATTCTAAGTTGAAAGGGTTTTCGATACATATATCAATACTTACAAGGTGACTACAGTGATGAATGTGTTAGGAAGTAAATAAAGCTTGCCTGATTTCCATTTGCCCTTCAGAATATGTTTTGAACTCAAGCGACAGGTCTTTTACATATATATGCTCTGTCTTGCACAGTCTTCTTTCAATTAGCCACCAGTTTATATTAAATCCACAGTGTATGCATAGTTGTTCAAATGCACCTTTGATATTGCCATCACATTTCAGGAGCTCAGAGGGTAAAGAGGTGACTTTCTACTGCTCTGAGTAAATTTGTAGAACTATTATTGAACTGAGGAAATATGTCGAGACCCACACCTAAGTAAGTAATGGAGATATCAACTGAAGTCTGATGGATATACATGTTTTAATAGATTGATGAGTGCTACAGAGAGAAAAGAACATGTCCGAAGTCTTTGTATGTGTAATTTCAATACTTCTCAAGTTAATGGAATTCTTGCCTTCACTTTCATTGGAAATGGGATCAGGTTCCATGGTGATAAACTTCAGGGATGCTTCCTGTTTTGGGTGAGGAAAGAAAGTAAAAGTTGACCACTTGGATATAATCCAGAATGAAGCTGTATCTAAGTCAGTTCATACATGACTGTCACTGTTTTCAAATGTCATTTAAATTGACATTCATGAAATAGATACTGTGTGGAAAATTAAACTTTTGCACTAACTCATTTACATTATGTTTTTGTCTGTTTGGTTTTTGTTTGTTGGGGGTTTGTTGTTTTCTTGCTTGTTTTGGGGTGTTTTTTTAGCTCTAAAATACTCATCTGTAAATGTTCAGGTAAGTGGTTAAGACAGCCCAGGATTCCATGTGGTCTTATTTCCCGAGATGAAAACTGTAAAGCTTAGCATTCAATTTAGGGTGCAGGCAACAAAATTAATTTGACAATATGGAAAAGTAATCACTGGATTATGAGTAATTTGTTTAATGAAGAGGTCACAAAGGAATCTAAAAATCTAGGCCTGTCTCTGTATAAGACAAAAGTTTTCAAACACTCTTACTGTCTTTATGAGGTCAGGTTGACTACTATTGATCTCCTTGGAAGTTACTATTGTTTCATCATCAAAGGGCACTCAGTAAACATTAGTTACTTTAAAACAAATAGTGAATTAAACTAAGCACAGAAAACAGTGCTTTCTCACTAAAGAGAATCTGTCATTCCTCTATGTGCTCTTCAGATCACTGTATGAATACCACAGCTTAAAAAAATGTTCTGGAAGTAATGTTGGTTTAGTTTGCTTCCTTGAGAGGCTGAGGCAAGGCTAATCATGTATTTAATACTTCTTTCCTTTTACTAGAAATTCATCAAGATCTCAATGAAAAATATCCACAGCAATGAAATTTATACATTTACTTATCAATGTTTTGTTTGTTGGCATTTGAAACCTTGTATTGCTTTTTAGAGTGAGGACACAGACCACTCCAGGTCTCAGCTCAAGTAACTACCCTTCACCTTGTGCACATTTCTTCTTCACTGTTTGCTAGAATAAGATTGTATTCTTTTCTTTGTTCTATTCTTTTTTTATCTTGCTGTGCACAGTGGAACAGCTCCTATGTCTCATTTTACACCTTACTGAGCTGTAGTAGAAAAGTAACTGTCAGAGCATCTCCTTTTGTCAAGTGATTCTTAGGCCATTTCTTGTTTATATCAAGTCAGCACTTACTCACAGGTCATATTGCCACAGCTAAAAGCACTTAGTGTTTCTCCACAGGATACTGCAAAGTCTAAACACTTTCTGGGCTTATCAGAGGGATTTTCAAAATTGTCAGGATAAACTATACTTATTCAGTAGAAATACTTGTTACGCTGCAGTTTAGAAAGGAAAGTTTGAGTTTTGTCAATGCTAGTAGAAATATAAACCTTATTTTCATTGTTCTCTTCTTAAATATTTGTAGACAGAGGATCAATAGCACAAATACATTCCTGCTGAGACAACTCTTTAAAATTATGTCCAAAGCTAAACTGAGCTATCCATTAGGCACTCAAGTGAGATGACAATTCACTGTCAGAAGCTGTTAATTGAATATAGAAACAGCAAGATACTCTTTTCATAAAACTTTGGAGATTTAGCATTAAAATTCTTCATTGTTCCTTGTGCTTTTCTTTTGAACTTACACTGTAAAATTTAATTGAAAACACGATTCAATTAAAAGGACATTTTGTTCCTGTAAAGTTATGAACATTTGCATGAATCTTTAAAAAACAGTTTTAAATATCTTCAGTATCATTAACATCTGTGTTTGAATTGTGGCAGAATATATGAAAGGTCACATCTTTGGAAGAATTTTAAAAGCTTTTCATAATATTCCATACTCATATTTCTTCATGGGAAAAGAAACCTATTCCTGCAAAGTTTAGAATCAGCCATTTAACCTTTTGGACTTGCTGTTGGAAAAGTCAAGTGAGCAATCTGCTTATTGCAGTCAATCAATCTCTATGCAATGTGCAAACTTAAAAAATAATTTAGTAATATAGTAATCTTTCTATCGTACAGTCAGAAGATGATATACTTTTTCTTTATGTATTTTTCCCCAGGTACAGTATACCAGTCTACAACAATGTGATATTTAGTGCTAAAAGTAATAGGCTAATGGATTTGTAGAAAAAAATGTTTTCTTTATTTGATTAAAGGCACAATATGACTCACCCATCATCCTCAAACTCTAAAGTTTTAAAAATATCTAAAGGCAGTGACATATTACGAATGTCTGAATGCTTTGCTAAAATCCCCACACTGAATGCATTGTAGCCTAAGAAAGAAAGAAAGAAAATATATTTACTTGTAAAACCCCCCACCAAATATAAATTTAGTTTACACTTTCAGGATGTGCATTTAAATTTTGACATTTACAGAGACATAAAACAAACATTGCCAGCTGTACTCAAAACCCTTATAATTTGTTGATTGTTTATAGTTTAGATTTAATTTACCATTTTTGCAATAATTTAATGACATTTTCAGTAATTCTCGCTTTTGACACTGAAACAGCATGGGGTTGATTTACTGTGTTTTCAGACTTCTGTTTTTATGTAAACACATTAGTATTTTCACAGCATGTTTGGAACAAATGGAGCAAATTCTGATCCTTCTACACCTATAAAAATCCTTTTGACTTTATTGAGCTCCAAAGGAAAAATTTGACTGAACTGCTGAAGTCAAGAGGAGTCAGGGTAAAAGATGAAAAACTTTTGCCTATTCTGGAGGACAAGAGAAACCAATTTCATATAGCAATGAAGAAAATGGAATAAACCATCAGTGAAGACAGCTTCTGTGTCTGACAGCTTTTACCTGTTACAGTTTTTATTAGAGCTGGGTTTACCAGCTTTCACAGTTACAGAAAATAGATTCACATTTATAGATAGCACAATAGGATGAAAATGTGTTGTATGTAACATCTTTCAAGCAAATTGATCCCTAAACGTTCTTACAGAGATAGGCAAAATAATTACAAAATGAAAGAAAAAACAGAAGGAAGAGAGAAAGGTAAATATGATAGGTAAGGCAGAGGACTTGTTTTCAGGGGAGACTTGAAATTATACCATCCCTATGAATTATAGCTTTCATTGGCAACAAACACTCCTGCTGTTGCTAAAGGATTTTTTCCATCTGCGTTGCTTGACTCCTTTATGCCATTGCAAAAGGTAATAGAAACATCATATGGCTCTATTTCACCCTCTTTTGCAAACAGGATGTTTAAATCCTGAAACACAAAGATGATGGGATGTGTTTAGTGAGAAGTGACATGTTGGATCTAATTCTGTTTCTGTTAAATGTGAAATGCCATTGAAGTCGATGTTACACAGATGTAACTGGCAGAAGATTTTGCTTTTTAGTTCAAAAATCTGCTACCAATGTCAGAGATGAGAAACTGATTTGAGACCTGTTTAACTTATCTCATGTTCTGTTCATTCAGCTTTCCTCAAAATGTGTCAAAAGGTATTATTTTCTGGATCTTATCCAGCTTCCATAGAAATCAATGAATTTCTTAATAGTGATCTATGAGCTGTAATGGAGTCTTGTGCACAGTTACAGTGCCCAACAGAAACTTTTGTTTATATGTATTATTTTGCTAAATTTTAAGGCCTCAGGCTCTAGGGTGCCAGTTTTGTAAATCTTATCCATTTCAATTGGATCAGCAGGACTACACTTAAAGGCAGGGAATGGTTCATTTTCAGTAATCTCCTATCTCTAATTGTAAGTTCCCTGCTACTGCACTGTAGGTTCTAAATAACAAAATAATTGGCACATGAAATAAGTCTGCAGTTATGCATGTAAGTTGAAATCCAGATGAATATCTCTTGTCAAAAAAAAAAAAAAAAAGGCATGCATTTTACCTAGTAAAATTCAAGGAATATTTAAGCATCATCTTGTAAGACTGGACACAGAAGTTTTCCTGCATCATCACACAGCTGCTGTATTTGGGTCTACCAATAGGTTAAATGCTACCTAAGGACAATATTTCAGTTCTAATTAAACTAATTTTTCACCATCTCTAAAGGAATAGATGGCAATTTACAGGCAAATGTATGATTTGTTTTTACAATTACTGAAATTGTACTTACACGTTGGGTTGACATTAATCACCTGAAGTTGTATCCTTATGAATTGGGGAAAATCAGACCACTGTGCTTTAGAGTAGGATGCAAATTATAGAAAGTGTGGCTGAACCAACATCAAGTGAGGAATTTTAATTTGGGGATTTCCCCAGTTGTGTACTTAATGTTATGCTAATGTTTTTTTCATTAATAGCTAAAAAGATCCATTGCTTCTTTTTTCCATGGGCTTGTTGCTAATGAAAAAGATCTTTTGTTTCATAGCAAAACTGTACAGTTCAGGCAGAATAGTAGCCTGCTAGCTCTTTATGCTTTGGGTGCTAAAAAGCCTCAGGCAAAATATTTTGCTGAAAAAGGCAAGCTTGGATCCATTCATTTCACAAGTACAGCCTTCTTACACTAGCTGTGACTTTGTCTCTTTATTTAATGACTCACTGCATCCAGATATTTGCATAACAGCATATATCTATATGGAGCTAAGGGTTAGCCTTCTTTCTAAAGAGAACAGTTTGGAGTAGTAAGAATATATTCTTTTGTCCTGGGGCATCCTTCTGGCAGCAGTTGTCCAGGTGATACAAATAAATGACAACACTAATGGAAATGAAATTAATAGAAAAAAAAATCTGTCTCTCTCTTTTTGAAAGGTGACTTTGAGCCTGAAAATTCTACCTTGTCTTGAATGAGGCCTCTGTTTATCCACTAAGCCAAGAAGGGTGGGAAACTATTCAGAAACTACTATTGATTTTAGCCATCATTTAGACCAAATAATAGATTTCAAGTGACATTCTGCTGTGATAACAATACCTGTAAACTTAAAAACAGCTTTGTCTAAAGGAAGTCAAACTCTCAGCTCTGAAATGCAATAAATAACAATTTAAGTTTAGTTTAAGCCACTAACTAGCAATAATTTACCAGTTGATATAGCAAAAATATCTCTACTGAACCAAAAATTTTGATCTCATTTTGATTGTCTGCTAAATTTTGAGTAATTGCAGGCAGACAATACAATCATTCAGAGTCTTGGCTTTAGTTTGGTTTCAAACAATTGTTACACTCTGTTTTGTATTCTCCTTTCTCTTTCATTTAAGATTTCTTTCACAGTACAAATGAATTTTATAGTGTATTTATTTTTGGTTTTGGTATACAAAATATAGAAACTCAAAGGCCTTACAATTAGCTTCAAGAACTTCATTCTTGACAACAAAAAATCACCATTGCAAAGCTATAGTCTTACTCTACATGAGTAGTATCAGCTCATCAAAATTGTCTTTAATCACTAATGCACCTGCATTTGTTCATAAATATTTCATTAAGGGAATTTTCTCCTGAGTTTGCATGGGCTCTATAAATAGCCTTTTCCACAGTAGGTGATAACTTACTACCCCTAAGATTTCTAAATATTGATAGGGAATTCTGCTGGAGAAGTACAGAAGTGTAACTTCATTTCTGGGCAAGAATAAGTTAGGAGATTTTTGAAAGTTCATTTTGTCTCAGATCTGTGATAGTATGTCAGCATAGCTCAGCAAAAAGTATAGGAACATGTAGCGCTGACTCTATAGCTGAAAGCTTTTCCTAAAAAAGGGCCTGAGATCACCCATTTTACAGTGCAGAATTATTGGTTAACATGTCTAGACATAGGAAGTAAAAGCTGGCCTCCTTCATCATCTCATGTTTACCTTAAACTTGCAAACACACATTCTTCCTCTAGTTGACCTTGATATCATTTACATATTTTATTAAATAAGTTGAGCATTTATTTCTAGGTGAATACTCACTAGTTTCTTTACATATGAAGAAAAGGGGAATAGAAAATGTCTTGTCTAGGTGTGATTCGAAAGAAACAAGTGACCTCTCCTGAAGCATGTCACAGACCTCACATGGCAGATGATGATATCTCCATGCTATGACTCAAAACTGCTGCAACTGAGAAGCTGGCATTTTCAAGATGAATTGGAGAGAAGAATTTTTGTACTATGTAGTTCAGGTATCACCCTCATGCAGCAAAACGTCTCCAGCAAAATTCTTTGCAATTCCTTCAATCCCCTCAAGCCCTGTGTAAGGAGCATTCAGCCAGATTCTTGCTTGTGGATTCCCTTGTGTAAGGTAACTGCTGAGCTCTGTAACTTCTGCACAATTTTGTGATGCTAACTTCCTATCTACTGGCTGTGCATGCATTTGAAAATATACATAGTTTTTTGTTTCAATTATTTATAGTAAAATTTGGTTCTGGAAAAAAAAATAGAAGCATACATTTGGGACATAATTTTCAATTTATTATTTTTTCATCAAGGTCTAAACCAAGCATCACAGAATTATATATTAGTACTTTCAAGGAGGATGATGAAATAGATTCCAAACACTTGTATTTTTTTGCTTTTAGAAGTTGTTAACAATTATTTTTCAATCTCCATGACAACTGTAGGCTTCTGCCACACATTCTTAGCATGAAACTCCTGTCTGCATGGAAGCAATGTTTCACCAGTGCCTTGTTTTTAAATCATTATTTTGTGTTATACCTATTTTTCTAGAGAGATGAAGCCTTATTCTGAACTTGTCTCCATTAGTTTTACATGGGAATCACTCTTATGTAGGAAAAAATAAGTTCCGGTTGACTCAGAGCAATGAAAAAGAGATCAGAAATAAGGTCATGTTGAAACTGACATAATGACAGAGTTCTCATCACTCAAAACTTGCCTCACAGCTCTTACAGCTGTATTCTTTCCTATACAGAGTCACACTCCTTCATAGAATATGCATATATACCATAAATACACATTTGAGAAAAATTAGATCACCTCACCTGAATGGCAGTTCCACTGGGAAGGAAAAAAGGAAAGTGCTAGACATCCTATAACACATGCCAGCAAAGTATGCATAGAGCCATACCTTTTATAACAAGGTGTCCCTCCTCTTAAACCAGTGAGAGGAAACTCTAGCCACTGACAGATTTAGTCATATTTTTCATAGCCAAACTCTTTCTTGCACAATTTTTACATATAAGCATTTGCTTGAAAATTCAGCTGGTGAACAAAGAAGAGATGCTGTGTTATTTAACATCCAAATTATTCCTCTGTAATTTTGTTTTATGGTTTTATTCTCAAATCTATCATACAGTTGTTGAAAAAAGAAGTGGTATCTGGTCTGAACATGCATTCACGATCAGTTTAAAGACTGCAAGTATTATCTTATGTAGTTACAAATGTATGTGCATAATCTACGTATTTGTTCCCTTTGTACCACCAAGTATTTTTTTTTACCTTCCATCCAATTTTTAACAACTATCCAATGATACATTCAGCAGAAAGGATCTATAAATAAGACCATAACCTGGATTAGAAATATTCCTTAAAACTGGTCATCCAATGATTTGAACAATTACTATTTTAACACACATTTTGGAGACAGAATATACCAGATATGCACTGTGTTTACAAATAATAGGGTGATGTCAGAACATTAAGACTTTCTGCTGCATAACTTAACTTTGGACAGGATAGTGAAAACCCTAACCCCACTGTTAGCATTGTACTCTCTGAAGCTTCTGAAGCTGGAACTCATCAAGCTGAGAGAGGAGTGAGTGGTTTTCTTATTAGGAAATTCCCTGGGAGAAAAAAACCCTGCACTGTAAAAAGGGAATTAAGATGTATGGAGACCTTATTCTTCCATGTAGGAAATACTTAACAGCTGCCTATTGGTAAAATTACAAATAGTAAATTATTACTTTGTGTGAGTTATCTACCTTCCTTACTGCTATTAAATAGTTCTGGGTTACCAGGAAGGTTAAACCAAAAAAGGCATATTTTATTTATAAAATATTTTTTCAGAATATGAGATGGTAAACCAAAAATGCCACCAGCACTATCTAAAGCTACCTTTTATTACCAAAGAGTCACAGTTTTCCTTTATGGGAAAGCATATTTTTAGCATGATTATAAAAAACCTTTGGAAACATAACTATGTTCTCCAGTAGCAGAAGATATGGAGTAGATATACAATATTTATTGTATATTAAAACTCACACTTCTAAGTGACTTTCAAGATCTTGATGGATGATTTTAAAATACACAACAGAATTTTCTTGCAAGTCCATCTATGATGTAAAGGTTGAATCTTTTATTCATAACATTTCTGATTTTATAAGAATTGTTTCACTTCACAGAAGACTATTGTAAGAAATGCAAACTTCTTGATGCTGAGAGAGGTTTAGCAGATGAGTAATTAATAAGCCTGGTGTTACATCCCAGTGGCAAAATTCCTGTTACTTTCCATGTGAGCATGGTCAGGCTCAAAGTCATCTGAACTTTCTGTGGATGTAAAGGCCACTTCTTTCTTTCAGGTCCTTTTGGACACTAATAAGGTTGATTTTATTGGAACTTATTACATCCTTACTGGAAGCAGAATTTGACCTCAGCTGAAAAGATTGCCCCCTTCTTTCATTTTGTTTTGAAAAAGAGTTACATTTTCATAATAGTGTCCGGGTCCATGCACAAATCTCATTATCCAATAATAGGATTTGTCTACATACCTCCTACTCAGTCTTTTGGAAATGTACATGTCCCTCAGCATGAGTTTTTTTTTTCTCTCTCCTTGTTTCCATTTATATATGTCCACAAGTACTATAGATTATATTCTATATAACAGTTTTAGTCAAGAAAAAGTAGCTAAGTATATAATCAAGGAGGGGGTGGAGATATCCTTAAAGCACAAAATCAATCTTGAAAACTAAACTCTCACTTTTGTTACAATGATTGAGACATTTGAGAGTAAAAATATGCTACAGAGATGAGGCAATATGTCATGGAATGGCTCAAATATATCAGCAAAAATACTAAAGCACTGTTTATAGTCTGCAGTACACATATCCTCAGATTGGATCTGTAGCAGAGAAGTTGTCTTATGAAAACTGGAGATACTAATATTTAAAACTGGGGATATGAATGACAAGTAAGGTTGATACTTATTTTTTTTCTGAATTAGTTTTTCTCTGCATTTTTTTCAAAGTAATAAAGGAATAGAATTGAAAATCACCTTAATCTTTACTACCTTACTTCCAATCAGTAGTTCTGTAGCTGTTCTGACTAAACATGTTATAGAAGCTGAAGTAAGATTTTTGTTCAGAATGTAGAACAATAAATTTTGGAACAGCCCTCACATAAGAAAATGGCAACACCTTCAACCAAACCAAACCCAGCCTCCTCCCCTGTCTCACTACCAAAACAATTAGAAGTAAGCCATCAGTAATATGGAATAGAGAAAAAAACAGACTGAGTAGTAAAATATATCCTGATCTTTCCTATATACTGTGAAACTCTCTGGAAAGACTCAGCTCTTGAAAGATGCATGAAAAACAGTTAGAAATCTGGACAACAGAACTTTGTCCTGTTCTTTGTTTCTCTTATTTCTATATCACACCACCAGTCTATCCTCTTATATTTCTTAATATTCCTTTATTCTTATTAAAATGCTTGCTTAATTCATATAAAGAGGCATTGCACAGTGAAAAGTCATGCTTAATTTACCTTTTGTTTAATTAATCTCCTAGAAAGTTAAGGTCTATCTATCTTGCTTGATGAAAAGTATGGATAAGCTGCTAGGTCATTACTTTGATATGAGGTTTTCTCTGTGTGCATGCATTATGCCCTTGAAGTGGAAGGCTAAATTTTCTTTTTTTTTTTTTCCTGAATATAGGCAAGTGTCCTAAGTCTTGTTGCTATGCAGTTTAGCCATAGCAACAAACACAAAAGCCAAAGTGTTGTTATTTCCATTTTCCCTTCCAGACAGTTTGCCTAGTAAAGAAGACATGCTAGATATAGGACTGTCAAAATAAGTGCAGCATTTCCTTTAAGAGATGTCAAAAATTTCATCTTTCAAAAGATTATATTGTGAAAAAATGCTAAGCAAAATGATGGGGAGATTATAGCCAAGATATCCACATCCCCTCGATGCACAGGTAAGGATGTTAAAAGTAATTACTGTAAAAGGAGAAGTCAGAGTTTCAGTTATATATTTATCAAATATTAAAAAATGCCATAATATATTTTTTTCTTTGCCAATATAATGGCAAAATGAATTTTTCATGTAACCAGACAAAAGGAGTGAACTCCTTGTCTTCAACACTTAAATTTATGATATATCTGATGCATCTTTGTGTAGCAAAAATTGTTATCCCTCTTTTCCAGTCAATAATAGTTTGCAATCAACATTGTACTGAGCTTAAATAAACCTATGTAAAGCTTATGAGACAATATACCAGTATATTACAAGGATATATAAATGATTTTCTGTGTCTGAGGTGAGGAGTGTGAGGAAAGACAAATAATTTATTTGGCAGATTCTTTCACGACTTCACATATGATTCCCAGTAAGTCATGCAAAGGTAATTTTCAATGTGAGAGAAAAGTTTGGCTTCCGATGTCTTGCTCACTTTAAATGGGACTTAGATTCCTGACTGTCATTTTTGTTATGGAACATCTTAATAATTGCCTAGGAAAACTTTTTTACCTACGTATAAAATAAGAAAATTATAAGAATAATTCAGGCAATTTAAAACTTAAAATTCTTAATAACTAAAGGTATCCTTTCAATTTTGCATGCAAAAGTTCAAGTGGCTATTATAACAGTACCCATTTATGTAGTTCTGCTAATTTGCCTAATAGAGAATTTAAAACATTTCCATCAATATTACTAATTTAGGATATACTTATGAATACAAATTTACTTATTTAAAAAAAAATCTTCATCAATTTCAAACATCTTAAGTGGCATATCCATCATTTAAATAAAATATATCATTACAAACACTGATTGGTGTCCTTTTTCTGTGGTGAACTTCAGGCTCTAAATTTATCTAATGCTAGCAATCACTTAACATAAATTAACCAAAACCTAAGAATTTTGTCATTGTTGTGCCCAAGGGATGAAATTCCTGTGTTATCTGGAAGTATGTGGTAAATCAATGTGCAGCAAAGATAAGCTCTTCAGGTGCTCAGGAGAACAATTTCAGTCCCCTAATTTCCAGTGTGCTGCATGCCCTCACTTTCAAATATCCTTAGTGGAGGCAGTTTTGCTTTTTCAAGAACTGGGATCTTAATCCTGGGACCTCCACCACTTCTTTGTAAAAGCTGTTGGAGATATTAATAGTGTAGCTTACCATACAGAATGGAAAAAAATCCAACAAACATTTCAATGATAAAAGTGAAAAATAGAAATAGCTATTTGTTAATTTTGTAATGTGTCTTTTCTTATCTGATCAAATTGTAGAGTCTAGTTTTTATTTCCTTTTTTCTTTTTTTCCTTTTTTTTTTGTTTTGATTAATCACAGAATTTTAAAATGTACTGATTTTCAATGATTTCCAATTGCCAATATGGACACCAGTGAGTCATTATTTTAGGGAATATAATTTATAGATATAGTCAAGTGATATAAATGTATTTGTTTGGAAGGGAAAGAAAGCTATAAACTATTTATTAGAGCCCAGGTAAAAAAATTGGTCACAATTTCTGGATGTGCTATGATCTTAATTTATGCAGTTATATGTAATGAAATCTACATAAACTCTTTCCCTCCACTCACTGCATTGAGTGAGAGTAAAACTTCCAAGCTGAATAAGAGAAATGATTCAATCTCTCCTCTGGTCTACTAGTTGCAGGAACAACCCTAATTGCAAAACCTGCACATAACTCTTTCTTTCAAATACACCTCAGTATGACACAGATGGACTCATACATTTTTCCCCCCCTCACTAGTTTGCAAGTGAAATTTTCCGTCTTGTAGAAGAGTGTGTTCTGCAGGAAAACTTGAAAAATTCTGATCTTACTAAAATATGTTATCAGAAAATTGCTGGTTGCATTGATCTTGCTTACTTCTTCCTCCAGGGTTACTCACTTCTGAATAATACATCCATTTGAGTATATTTAAGAGCAGGAAGAGCTTCAAATTTTGTTCTGGATTTAATTCAACCCCTTTGATAGAATACATTTTTTGATTGTTTCATGAATTTCGAGGCTTCATGCACAGATAAGATTGAACATAGCCCAGTTTCAAAATGGGGTACAGTAAAAAAAAACTGTATCTTCACATAAGTAGAGTTACTGTGCTTCTCATGAAATTTCAATATGCATTAGAAAGATTCTTAAGAGTTCTTTCACCTTTCTTAAAGGTCATAAAAAAAAAGCTTTTCTTAATGATTTAGCCATCCAAAGTTTCCTTTGAAATCAGGAGGGAAAAACAGGCATCTCAAGAGAGCAACTCATCCCATCATAAGATGGATATCTGGAATCAGTGTCATGAATTCTCCCCTTAGAACTCCCCATATTTCTCTGTCAACAATGAGGGGGACTGAAATTATGTATATTTAGACATCCACCGTTAGATGGGCTGAATACTGAGATTTGTTGCTCCTTTCCTTTTTATGACAGGGCTTCCTTGTTATGGCAGTGCTTGCTCCACCTGAGGTTGTGCTGAATCACCAGAATTCCTGGAATAGCAAACAGCCCCTGTGTGTGCTTCCTGCTTTGCTTATGAGAGAGTCTTGAGATGTTAGGCAGGCTGGTTTTAGCCTCAAATAAGGGAAGATGTTTGAATAGTAGCTCCGGATGGGGTGGAGAACTCTTCTGAAGACTTGATCTTCATTCCGAGTTCTCTACTGGGAGCAAGCCCAACTCTCCAAAGATTCTGAGTTGTTTTACCATCTCGATGGTGTTCCTTCGTTTTGTTTTCTCTCTTCAGTTTTTCTTTTACTGAAAAAATCTAGATTTACTTACACCTTCTCCCAAATGGAAAATAACTCGTAATATAAGTAAAATCATTCCGGTCTTCTCTGTCAGATTACGAGTTTGATTAAGGAGAGGGAATGGGTAATATCATAGAGACAAGAACCAATTCTCAACTGTGCAGCTGCCTGGATCCTAGTTCATTGCACTACAGTGTGGAAAAGTCTCCTTCTCACATGTGAAATAGATGGGAGTGGCAGATTGTCACAGGATGGCTCCTTGGTAACTTGTAGTGAGCTTAGAATTACCTGGTATTGCTGAGGCAAATAGAGATGGAAATAGAGCTGAAAATCTGACTTCAGTGTACTTTTAGTGAAGTACATTAATTTCTCTTTATGTTCCATATTTTATTCTTCTATTAATTTTATTTAATTCTTTAGCCATTTTTCACATTCTCTGTCTCTGTGCTGTTCTCTCAATTCCCACACTCTGAGCAGGTCCTTCTTCACATGACTCTTTTCTTCTGTTACTTTCCATCTTTACCTTTACTTGATACTCTCTGACTCTGTGTTTCCTACATTTTCCCATTCCCTGATGATTCATGTGAGTCTTCATCTACTTTATCTGAGTGATATTGTTTCCTTCTTTTCTTTACAAATCAAAGTATGTTTACTCAAGTTTTCATTGTTTTTTCCTCTTTCATTTATTGACAGTACCTATGTCACAGTCTATTGAGAAGCAGAAACCGCAGCAACAAAACAAAGTCCCCACGACTTTTGCTTACATTTATTTATGAGGAATCTAAATTTCTTACAAAATCAAATTCATCATTTCAAGGTTTTTCCTATTTATACAGAAAGCATAAAAGATGACTTAGCTGGCCATTAAATAACCTGTTATAAACACTTTTACTTACATCTAGAAATTTTCCAATACAGTTAACTGTTTCTTATATAAAGACAATATTTTTCAAATAAAGAAGTTATCAAAGAAAAGGATGTACATAAGTGGAAAGAAATGACCAGTCAGATAATTCAAACAGAAATGTCTCATGTGAGTCAATTGGTCTTTTTGACTAAAAGTGACTCTAAAGTTACCCATGGTCCCAAACCACAAGAATTTATTTAGATAAAACTTTCCTTAACTTTCTTTAATATTTCTAAAAAAATTCAGTGCATATATTCTCAAAAAAAAAAAAAAAAAAAAAAAGAAACCAAACAAACCTGTCAACCAAGTTTGACAATGTCTGGTCATATATATAAAAAATAATGAGCCTTATTAAAGCCCATAGTTCTTATAGGATGGATTTGGGATCCTGTACCTTTGAGCAAGGTTTTCTTGTAAAATAACTTGCTGTTGAAAGCTGAGATGCAAATAATACTATACAATACAAGTACTGATAGTTAAAAAACTCACCACAGGTAAATTGATTTCAGAATTTAAATAAGAAATTGAAATCTACATTTCCAGTAATAGAAAACAGATTTTCTTTATTCTTGGTAATCTCTGTTTTGTACCATAGAACCTCTCAACAATCTTTGCACTTTCCCTAGTTTAAATGTATGCATCATTGGCAAAAAAACCTCTGCTTGCACTGTAGGATTTAGTTTTCTAAGGGTAGGTAGAAATATGGCCAATCTTATCTGCATGATACTTGTAAGATTAGGTAAACTCATCATCACTGAGACAAGATGCTGGTAAAATCCCTTTTACCAATTTTATCAGTGACCATACTTAGTCAGCTTCTTTATTGCCTTCTTTTTTTTCACCAAAATTCATTTAATTTTATTACTATAAATTAGTTGAAATTCCTATAGCAGCCTTTGATCTAATCTCATTCTCCATATATTAGGAAGATATAAATACAAATCATATATTAGTTGAAAAAAATGCACAACAAAATAATATGTAAGCAAAACTATTTCCTTTTTCTCACCAACTCCCTTACTTAAAATTTACCTTAGAAATAGAGACTGAAAACTCTTAAGAAAATGAAGATATCAAGTTT
Organism: Pithys albifrons albifrons; assembly: GCF_047495875.1. Lineage (NCBI taxonomy): Eukaryota > Metazoa > Chordata > Aves > Passeriformes > Thamnophilidae > Pithys > Pithys albifrons. The sequence goes on from NC_092459.1 coordinate 38,217,116, forward strand.
ATTTATTTAGAAACTTAGTCTTGACTTATTTTATAAATAGCTAGATAGACAGACAGACAGACAGGTAGAAACCATCAACACTATACTGTCCTATGTTCCATTAAATATCAAGATTTAGAAAAAATAGTCAGGTTCAGGAGGACATGAAGGGATCCTGTCACCATTGGTACCTTTAAACATTTTGCATATGATACTTCATTGTTTTGTGCATTTGTCAAACTCTAAAGATTAATAGAAGACACAATGAACAGTGCTCTTTACTGCAGTGCACAGACTTTCTTTAACATCTGTCTGGACATGGATTTGACACTATCTAAAACCAAAAAACTCTCTCCTTAGTCTTTGCAAGGATTGTGTTTGATACAAATAGCCTTTTGAAAAAATTTCAGAAGCTTCTACTTGACACAAAACCTGGAGGCTATCTGTCAAAACAGAAGAAAACAGAGAGAGAAAGAAAGGAAAAAAAAATCCCCCCCCAAAACCAAGAAAAATATTTTTGCCAAACAGATGGAATCAGCAGTTATACTTAAAATAAAAAAAGATGGATTATGTCTCTGCCCACTACTAAGGTTTTAAAAATAAGTGCCTCAACTAAGTTTATTTTTGTCTGTTTTTATAATTTTTAATTTTTTTCTCCCCATTTAGATGTACAAAAAGAGTTTTAAGAATAAGGAAAAAAAGAGGGACAGTAAAAATATGCTTCCTAAATATTTTTTCAATATTGCCCTATAACAGATTTTTTTTCTGTAGTAGTTACAATAAAAGAGTTAAATCCTGAAGTACTTAGATGGTGACTTACAGTCCTACAATGGAGTCTGTGAAGAAAGAATTCCTGTACCCCCATTGAGGCACATAGCTCAAAAAATCTTTCTTGGAAGAATCAGCATTTTAGCTCCAAAACAAGACTTTTATACTTAAAATGGAACTGATGTGTTGAACTCTATGACTGCAATCCCTACTTAGGTTCTAACAGTTAAGACGGTACATGCTTAAATCTCCAACATTAAAGGTCTGTAGGTGTCCAACATTCTGCTCTTGGGCGTATCTAAAACTGCTACCATCTTGACAGCACAGACTGTTTCTAAACACCTTCTCGCTCAGAAACTCTTATTTTATGCACTGAGAGCATAATTTTATAGATGTATTTTTATGATGGATCAATAGACAGATTTATAAAGAAAGATAAAAAAAAAGCTTAAATTCACTGTACTGCCCAATTTATTCACCAGCAAAATTTCATTTTAGTAAGTGAAACCATCTGGAAAGAGATCTCTGTACTGATCCTTACAAAAAAGGTAGTTAATTAATGCCAAATGAAGCAATCATTGGTTAAAATACATAAACATATTTTTCCACTGTTGGATCTGTGCTCTTATCTCTATAAAATACACAGACTGCCTTTGGAGCAGGATTCAGAAATCAGGTCCTCCATCCTGTGCAAACTAGGAAGTAACGTTTACGATCCAACCAAATGAAGAGTTTATTTCAAATTCAGTATCTTCTGAAATTTCATTTTGGTTCAAAATCTAATCCTAGCAATATAAAACACATGTAGACCCATTTATTCTTCTCTCCATATCTCCACCTTACCATCATGCCCCCATTTCAAGGAGTTCCTTTTATTTATTTATTTATTTGCATTTGGCAATGGGCACACTGCTTCCTTAAAAGGAGGAAGGCTTGTGTTGGGACCACATAGAGATTGAGTGATGGAGGATGTCAGCTTTCAGTTTTCAAGCTTTGTAAAACTCTTTGATCACTGGATTTGTACATAGAACAGGATATTCATGTCTGCTCTTCCAAATTTTTATAAAAGAGTGACTGTTCTACCCTAAGATAGTTCCAGGCTATGCCAAGTAATAGAGATGTGTTTCTACATACCAGAGGCAGTGACATAAGCTCCTCAGAAATAGTAGAATTTTAAACAAAAACTAAATTTCAGTGCTTCAGATTGTTGAATGACTCAGCCTTCCACAACAGAACAGTTGTTCGGTACCTTCTGTTTTTAAATGTTATGTGTCACATATAAAGTACATATACAGTTAGTAATTATTTACTGAACTGGTTTATAAATAAATATGGTAAAACACACCTACTTTAAAACTGACATACAATAATATATGTTCTAGAGGAGTGTACTGACATTAATTTAAATAATTAAATATATGTGTGTATGCACATCTTAACAGCACACAGATTTTGTTTCCCTCCATCTGTTTTATGCTTCCAGCATATATGTAAGGGACTTTTTTGAGCCTTTGAACAGACATTTTTGGCAATTTTTATATAAAATAAAATACAGGTGTACAATAATGCTACCATACCTCATGGAGTGTTGAAACATTTTAGGTAATGCAGATGCTATGTTGAGACGGAAGAAAAGTCATTTGTATGTGCTAACAGTTATGCCTGGTGACAATTTGATAAGAATTCTCATATGAGTTCTTTCTGACCTTCCCAGGATTTCAAAGCACTTCAGAAGCTGAAGTGGAATCCATTCAAATGAAAAATATTTTTGTGCACATCAGTTTTGCTTAGATTCAAGTCCAAAGCTCATTAAACTAAAAAATAATGTTTCCATTGACTTTCTTGGGCTTTGAATGAAGGTTCATGAATAGTGTTTAATTCTAAATGAACATTTCAGCTATATTCACCCAGTTTGGAAGATCACTGCATACACCACTTTTAATTTGCTAGCCAGGAACTTGTCAGTCACCAACAGTGTCCTACTTACCCTCCAAATGAAGACGATGCAGTGCCTACTGCAGTTGGCAGCTGCTGCTCTTGCTCCAGCTCCTAATTTTCTAACTCAGCCCTTGCTGTAAATGGCATAGAACAAGGAGGAGGGAAATGGCTTTGTAAGAGAGATGAAATCTCAGCCATATGCCAGTGTTTCTGCACTGACTGAAAGGTACTGGCCATAATGATTCCTGCTGTTTTTGCTTTCTGTTCAGGAATTTCAAAATCTACTCAGCTCTGCAATGTGAAGTGTAATGTTTAGAAATAGCAAAGATGTAACATTTATTGTAGCAGTACTCAGATATATAATCAGAGGACTTATGATCCCAGGAAAACCCAGAAAAAAAAACCTTTAGGGCCTCTGAGATTGATTAAAATATCTCAATATCCATACATCAACACACACTTCCATTAACATGTGACACAAGAAGACAACCACCCTTCTTGGAGTGTTGTTTCTTTTTTAGGTGTCTATATGTGTCATGTAAGAAAATAATTACGAATTTAGTGTCAATTGTTTTGCATGTTTTAGTGCTGGAAAGAAAACCATCTTGTCCAGTATCAGATAAGGCATGCGTGTTTTCAGAGAAAATTAAACACAGATAACCTAGCTCTGCACTTTTCTGAAATAACTATTCAGACAAATTAGAAAGAATTGATTCCAAAGTATGAGGAAGAAGTGGAGGAAGAAAGGATTTGATTCCTCAAGAAGTTTATGCTGAGGACAGTTAGCATAGATTGCTGTTTTAGGAAAGTGTTCTAAAACTTAGTGCAGAAAGAGAAGGTTAATTTTGCAGAGAAATATACTGAAGTTTGCAATTAACAGCAAAAGTGGAAAACTTACAAATTTTACTCCTCAATAATATTTTCTTGGGTATTGGAGATGGCAATTCTGGATATCTATAGTGTTGACTCTGATAATTTATTTTTCCCAGTGATACCTTCCTCTAATGAACCCTCCACTTCATTTCTTCTTCTTCCATCCTCATTTCTTATCCAGTTCATATCTGATGGTAGATTATAAGTATGTGGTGGACAGAACAGTCTTTGCCTCCAGCACAATCTTTCTATCTCTCCACTATTAATATGAATGCAGATAGGCAGAGAAACATATATGAAATACAAAGAAGACCGATGTACCTGTATGCACACAAACCCCCATCAACCCATCTGTATGTAACATATAAAACATAGGAATATCTATAAAAAATTGCAAAGCAGCAAAGTGAAAATAGATTTAAAGATACTGTTTTAAATAGCTGTCACATGCAAGGCACACTTTCTAAACTGCAGATAGACTTCCTGAATAAAATATGAGGATGTGTAGCTCCATGACTACCTCAGATATTAAAAAAAAAATCTGAAGAATATTTATATATAGGCCATACACTATCTCCAAAGGGATAAACAAAATAGCCAGCAGTGACAGTATTTGCTTTTCATGCGTGCAAATACAAGGCATAACAAATGTCATCTCCTCATTTGCAAATTAAGATATAAAGGAAATGTCTCTGACAGTACATGCAACAGTTCATATTTGAAGTTTGGCACAGTGAACTGACAGCCACAGAGGAACTGCAGTTGCCTAATCCTTTCATTCTGCCTTCCAGCTACTGGCAAGGAGGGTGGAATTTAATAAATATGTGATGAGAAAATGCTGTGAAAGGCTGGCCTATCTTCTCCTCTGCAAGGACTCATCTTCAGAGATAATTAACTAGATGACAATATACAATGTGCCATTTAACAAGAGCATTCAAATAATTTCTGGACTTAAGTACACTTTTAAGCCGCTTATCAGATTTCCATTTCTGAATCCATTCAGCTGTCAGGCTTACATCCTGGCTCTTTATTGAAGCTCACATGGGAATCCAAACCTTCTAATTTTCTATACGGATTCATTTCAAAATCAATTAGAGCTGGTGGCAGCCTTGTCCCTATGTGCTAAGGGGATTAGCTGGACACTTGTTCCGCTGAAGCTACCTTTGAATGTACATTCAACTCTCTATCAAGAAAGAGTTGTTTTCCAGAGGATTCTGAAGCAATTGAAGTACTGAAATAAACAGATGGCAGATAATCACTGGAAAGGTCTGAGGTTTTGTTAAGAAAGGGAGAACACTATTTCAAAATGATTCCAAGGTAGGATGTTGCACTATACAAGGAAAGGAGAAAGTGGGGAAGGGAAAAAGAAGACAGATAAAGAATCAGAAAAATAATAAAAAAGGAAATTAAGGAAAAAGAAAAAGAAAAAGAAAAAAAGAAAAAGAAAAAAAGAAAAAGAAAAAGAGAAAAAGAAAAAGAAAAAGAAAAAGAAAAAGAAAAAGAAAAAGAAAAAGAAAAAAAAGAAAAAGAAAAAGAAAGAGAAAAAAGAGAAAAGAAAAAGAAAAAGGAAAAAGGAAAAGAAAAAGAAAAAAGAAAAAAGAAAAGGAAAAGGAAAAAAGAAAAAGAAAAGAAAAAGAAAAAAGAAAAAGAAAAAGAAAAAGAAAAAGAAAAAGAAAAAGAAAAAAAAGAAAAAAGAAAAAGAAAAAGAAAAAGAAAAAGAAGAAAGAAAAAGAAAAAAGAAAAAAAGAAAAAGGAAAAAGAAAAAGAGAAAGTAAAGAAAAAGAGCAGGGGATTCATTTGACTGTTCTCTAGTTCTGCAGAATGAATCCTCTCTAAAGACCAGAAGAGTTCCCAAGGGCTCTATTTTTATTCTTTTAGCATCAGTAAGTCCTTCACAACTCAGTTTTTGCATCTGACCTTTGACCATTTTTCTACCCACATGTTATTATCTTCTCTATTACTTGTCTTAGCAATTTCAGTTTGCCATTCTAAAACACATTACTTTTGACTTCTAGTTAACACTTCAGAACACAAAACCATGTGAAAAAGTTGTACACTCTTCCCTGTTTCCAGGCAGTCTTTATTCAGTGACTCAAGTTGCTCAGGTGTTTTTGTTCATGTATTGAGTGCATAAAGCAACATTTGTGAATGATTATTTTGCACTACAAACTAGAAAATTCTTTTTAATCCTTTCTCAGATTTTAATTCTAGAAGGCTCCTGCTTATGATAAGGTGGTTTATGCTATGCCAATAAAAACAAACAAACAAACAAACAAACAAGAGCTGCTAAGGTTTGTGACCAAGTTTCTGAGGTAACTTGCAAAATTGACAACTTCAGGAGCCAAAGAGAAATTTAATTGTAAATGAAGTGATTTCACCAGCTTTCACTTTTTAGGACAAAACTTCAGCATATTGTAACATTTGGAGACACAAATGTTCCCAATGCTTTGATTTGAGCTCTTTCATGCTGAAAGAAAAAAGGATGTTTGGGTTCTCTATTCACTTTTTTGTTGTACCATTAATCTGCTAATAGGAGTAGTGTGTTCACATTTCAAAAAAACTTGTACATTCTGCAAGGTACATTTGACCTTGAAGGTACAACTAGGCCATTTGACACCAGGACAGTTCTGAATGCTCCTGCTTTCATTGAGAATAAAAGAGTCCTATAGAGAAAATATTTCATTCAAGATGAGTAGAGAAAATTAAAAATTTACACTCTAGTGAAATATTTTCCATTTAAACATTGCTATAATTCTGCTACTACATATTAAAATCTTGAATTTTTTTACTCTCCTGGGATTATTCTTAGAGGCACTCATCTCATGTGAACAATGATGCGATCTCTACATTTGTGTAAAGGATTGTTTTTTCTAAACACAGAGGAAAGAAATTCACTATATAGTCCATGCACATATTATTTACTGAAATTTGTTAAAAAAAAAAAAAACAAAAAAAAACCCAACAGCTTAGATGTTATAATTCTAAATTTTCCTAACTCCTGGAAAAATAAGTGTCCCAATGAACATGCTTATTTAATAATGTTGCTAAAAATCCATTCCCTTCTCAAGGATATCCATGGAGTCCACACGTTTTCATAGCTGTCATATAGTAACATTCAATGTGTTCAGTCCAAATGAGAATGAATTCGGAGGTGTGACTTTTTGATGCAATTTTCTGAATGGAAAAGCATAAAGAAAATAATGTTCATGCATTATGCATACAAAAAAAATTATTAATGCAATAAAAATACATCACTTGCAAACACAGTGATATGTCTATAGTTCAAGAGTAGAGATAGTACATAAATTACAATATTCCCACTATAACAATTTTGAATAATTCTGATATTCAGACATTTAGACCTACAAGTTTTGTAGTGTCTTACAAGTAATAATAATTTTGGATACTACTTTTCAGTGGAGAAGAAAAATGCTTTATTCTTAACATATGCTAGTATGACATTCATTTTAAAATAAGATGACAGGATGTTATATTTAATACTGCAGAGAGCATCATCTCCAGAATTCTGTTACATAGAAATGTGAAACAAAATGCAGTTACACATATGCGTAAGTAGGATTCAGCTTGTATAAACAGTTTTGACTCTCTTAATTTCAGTAAAACTATTTTATGTTTGCCAAGAAACATATCTATTATGTTCATTAAAGGTGACAGAGTAACAGCCCTTGAGACTAAAGATATCTATTATCTAGAACATCTAGCCAAGTAGAGCCATCCACAGAAAGCTAGCTCAGCAAACTAACAAAGCATTGTATTCTGCCTCTGTGAGGGTGTTTGGGTGCATAATTTTGTAAAAGAAAATATTGGTAAATATGCTTTTTTCCATACAATAAAATGAATAATCCCACTCTTAAAATGTAGATATGTTAAAACCAAAACAAATAAGTCCTGTTTGATATCTTTATCTGTCCTGTTTAATACCTTTATTATGATCTGGAAGAAGGGATTGAGTGTACCCTCAGTAAGTTTGCAGATGACATTGAATTGGGTGGGAATGTAGATCTACTAGAGGGTAGGAAGAATCTACAGTGGGATCTGGACAGACTGGATTGATGGGCTGATGCCAGTGGTATAAAGTTCAACAAGGCCAAGTCCCAGGTGCCACACTTTGGTCACAAAACCCCATGCAGAGCTACGGACTGGGGGGAGAGTGACTGGAAATCTACCCAGCAGAAAAGCCAAGAAGGGCAATGGGATCCTGGCTTGTATCAAGAACAGTGTGGCCAGCAGAACCAGAGAAGTGACTGTTCCTTTGTACCTAGCACTGGTGAGGTTGTGCCTTGAGTTTCTGTCCAGTTCTGGGCCCCTCACTTCAAAAAAGACATTAAGGTGCTGAAGAAAGTCCAGAGAAGAGTAATAGAGGTGTTGAAGAGTCTAGAGAGTCAGTCATACAAGGAGTGGTTGAGGGAACTGGGTTTAACCTGAAGAAAAAGAGGTTCAGGGGAGACCTTATCTGTCTCTACAAACCACTTGAAAAGAGGTTGTAGCCAAGTGGAAGTTGGCCTCTTCTCACAGTCAGTAAGTGACAGGACAAGAGAACACAGCCTCAGCCTGCTCCAGAGGAGATTCAGGCTGGACATCAGGAAGAATTTCTTAATGAAAAGGATTGTTAAGCATTGGAAGAGACTGCCCAGGTTGGTGGTGTAGTCATCATCTCTTGAGATGTTCAAGAAAAGACTGTATATGGCACTTCGTGCCATAGTTTAGTAGACAAGGTAGTGATTGGTGAAAGACTGGAGTCAGTGACATTAGAAGTCATTTCAAACAAAAATGATTTTGATTGTATATACAAACTGGGGAATGAGATGGTGGAAAACAGTTCCACAGAAAGGGACTTGGGTGTCCTGGTTGATGGGAAGTTGAATATGAGTCAGGAGTGCCCTGGCAGCCAGTAGGGCCAACTGTGTCCTGGGGGACATCAGGCACAGCATCGCCAGCTGGTTAAGGGAGGGGATTGTCCCACTCTGCACAGCACTGGGGCAGCCTTACCTTGAATATAGGGTGCAGTTCTGATTGCCACAATATAAGAAAGATATTGAGCCATTAGTGATAATCTGAAGGAGAGCTATAAAGATGGTGAAGGACCTGGAGGGGAAGCTGTATGAGGAGCAGCTGAGGTCACTTGGTCTGTTCAGCCTGGAGAAGAGGAGACTGAGGGGAGATCTCACTGCAGTTACAACTTCCTCATGAGGGGAAGAGACACTGATCTCTTATCTGTTGTGTCCAGCGACAAGACCCAAGGGATTGGCCTGAAGTTATGTCAGGGGAGGTTTAGGTTAGGTATCAGAAAAAGGTTCTTCACCCAGAGGGTGGTTGGATGCTGGAACAGACTCCCAAAGGAAGTGGTCACAGCACCAAACCTAACAGAGTTCAAGAAGTTTTTGGCCAATGCTCTCATGGTGTGACTCTTGGGGAATGTCCTGTGTGGGGCTGACAGTTGGACTCAATGATATATGTGGGTCTCTTTTAACTCAGAATATTAGGTGATTCTGTGAAAAAAACCCAAACAAGCAAACAAAACAAACCCCTGCTCAATGACTTTATTCAGTAGTAAAATATTTAGTGATGCTACTTTTGCTGTTGAAGTCAGTAGTAATTTTGAACCTCGATTTCAACTCAAGTGATTAAATAAGGAAAGTTCTTTATTTTACATCTTTCACAAATTTTGTATTTGTCGTTAGTTTAGTAAAATAGTAAATTAAAGTCTCACTGAAGAATTCATTACAAATATAATTTGCAAATTTTCATAGAACAACTTGAGGATGAAACTGAAGATTCAAAAATCAGATATATGATTTCTATTGGTATTAACAGGAAGTAGCAAACAAGGAGATTGCTAAGGAAATTTGCCAGTGATAGATTTAGAAGAGTGGTAAACACCAATGAGAACTTGGAAATTGGTAGCAATGGGCAGAAAAATAAGATATTCAGATTCAAGATATGGAAGCTCAAGAATCTGTACAGAGATAAACCAAATCCTACAAAGACTCAAAGAAAGTAAAAAATCTGGAAAGCATTAATTCTAGGAACACTAAATATTGATTTTTAGTTTAAGAATGCAAAATATTTTTGCAATAAAATGAAAAAGCTAAAAAATGTTTTGACTGTATATGTGTTGCCTTTCAAATCAAAGGTCTAATAGAACTTCTTTTTCTAAGGCACTGTTGTGATTTTCCCTACATTAGTGCATTCAGCTCTGGGCATCAAATTTCCATAAAGATACTGGCAAGTTGGTAGATGTTTGGCAAGCTGTACTAAGTAAGTAACCAAATAAATAAATAAATAAAGTGAATGAATGATTGGTGCCATGATCCCTGTAAGTGTTCAAGACCAGGTTGCATGGAACTTTGAGCAATTTGATCTAGTTGAAGGTGTCCCTGTCTGTTGAGGTGTTGGAACTAGATGATTTTTAAGGTATCCAAAAATTAATCTATGATTCTACAATGCAAGGAGCTAAAAAGAAGTCTGCCCATCTAAAATGACATTTTCTCTGACATGAAAAAATGCCACTGAATGACATTTGACTTTCATGAAAATATAGTCTTTTCTTGAAAACCTTTACCATAGTCAGGTACTTATATATAAAAGCCTGTTCAAACAGCAACTAAGGAGAACAGCAGCTGTAGTTCAAAATGTCTAAGTATATACAACAAAGGAATGACAGATGTTAGCTTAATACATTAATTCAACAAAAGTAAGAAAGGAGACTCAGTCAACTCTGTGAAAGAAAATCTGTTTGCGGGGGACTGTGCTTTTATAAGTAGTTTTGGGAGAGAGCTGAGCAAAAAGTCACATAAATGATATGTTAGGAGGTGTCCTGGAAAGAATAGTTCCAGAGAATCACCATGCTTTTCTTTAGGATTCTGGAGTAGGTGGGAGAAACAATATGTAACATATTTCAGAATTTACAAATGTTAGCAAAGAAAATCCTCTCACCAGCTTTTATAACTTTTATTAAGGAGTACCACCTTCCCATATTAAATATGTACACATAGATAGTAAAAGATTAACACAAATACAGATATAAAAAAATACTATACAACTTGTCAGATTTAAGACAAATCAAACTTGCCCTAGCTTTTTCCACCCCATTGTAGTTAGGGATTTTTTCCCTCTTAAAAAACTTTGATTAGTAGTATATTCAAAGATGCTATCTTTGGATAATTCTATTGTGAGTACTAATTGAGACCTCCTAAAGCTAGGATATGACACCTGATTTCACCACTTCTTACAGCAATCCTGATTTAATTTACCCACACTCTGCATCATTTTACACATTTCATGCTATTCCTCACATTTTGACCTTCATTTTTTTTTTCAGTAGATTTGTGATCAAGCACATAGGCAATTCCAGCATTTAATTCCAATTTTTTAACCTCAAGATAAAGTTTCCTCCTTTAAACTTCCATGACTCAGTCATTTCTCTTCAATTCCACTCCCAGTTCCATTTGTGACTGAGATGGGCAGTTCTTGCTTTTCTTTGAGGAAAAAAGCTTTATACTGTGGCGGTATAAGAAAAAGTAATTGCAAATCCTATGCAAAACTTGCATATCCTGAGATGTAATATTCTTAGCAAAGAAGATATCTTCAGAGTTTTCAGCTACTAAATAAATGTTAACACTACTTTGTCTAGCATGCCTGAACTGTTTTTTCTCGTATGTGACTTGCTTAAGATTAGTTATTTTAAGAGGTAATGAAATTATACACCAGTGAACAAGATGTTTTAATTGAAAATATCAACTTAATTTAATGATGTGAGTTATTAATATCTTGTTTTCATATCTTATTTTGTTATATATTTTTACTTGCAACTAGTGAGTTATATACAACTATGTCAGACATAGTAGCATTTCATGATTTTTAAAATTCGTTTTCTATTCTCTCACAATGGATAACTATCTTCCACTGCCATTAAAAGATATTTTCTATAGGTCTTACTTAGACATATTTATTGCAAGATATGTAGATTACCTAAATTTGTTTTCAATAAGATTAGCTTTCATTAGAATGCATCAGTGTATGTCAAGTGTCCAACAATCCAATCATCTCCATTTTCATGATGTATAACCCATCTTTATTTTCAACTCACTGTATCTTTGTTGCATATCTGAGGAAGGACAATTAACATTTTTAGATTAGTCTTTCAAGTGTATTCTTACTTTTCTTTTTCATGGCAGAGGATTGACATCAGCTCCTGCTATTTGTATAAGCCTCTTTCAGAAGAATGCTTTAAACAACCATTATTCAAATCATTTAAACTGCCCTATGCTTCCTATGACATCCACTTTCTCATGGTCATAATTTTAAAATAATGCACTAGGATTCTGTTTAAAAGTGTTTTTAGAGATGACTTGGAAGCATTTTCCCTCTGTAACAGTAAAAATGATTGTTGTTTTGGGGTTTTTTGGTTGTTGTTTTTTTTCTACAAGGATTTTTCCAGCATATAATCAAAGAACTAGGTAAAGTTTCAACATGAGATTTATCTTTATTCCAAAACTATAACTTTACAGTTATGGCCTGTTTATATATCAACAACAAATTCATTTCACTAGTTAAGAAAGAACTGCTGTAAGACCAGAACAAGCAATGCAGCAAATAATAATTGTCAAAATTATATCGCACTTGTGCCACATTTATACATTTCAAACATTAAAACTGAAAGGGGTTTGATAGTCTCTTACTGAACTGTGAAGGGGTTTGCTTTGGGGTTTTTTTTGGGGTTTTTTTTTTTGAGAAATTTTTATGGGTTTTTTGTTGGTTTGGTTTTGGTTTTTCTTATTATTCTTTTGGGAGTTGTTTTATTTCTGTATTTTTTATTGTCAACAATTGTATTTCTACCAGGGTTATATAACTAACACTTTGTGTCAGTTTACAATTCTGTATTAACACTGCATTACAGTGTTCCAGATTTGGCATTTTATACCTTAATTAAAATTGTTCTGTCAGATAGTTGCCTATAATAGGGAAAACTTCTAGGTATCACTCATATAAACAGCAGTGGCTGGCCAAATTAAATGGGATGTGCTTTATTATTAAAAGAATCAGGTAAAAGGTATGATTTGTGTTTTCGTCTGCATTTTAGTAGAGTTCTTTTTGGATAGAACAATATGAAAATTGTTTCTGTGGGGAAAATAGAGTTTTGACTTTTTTTTATATATCCTACAACTAAATGTAATTAGAAAAGCAAGACATTTTTATTTTAGAATATTTAAATATTATAGAAAAACTAGAAAACATTCATTTCTAAAAGTAGATCTGCAAAATAATCATTCCGCTTTTCAGTATTAGGCACGTTTAATCTGTGATCATCTCAGTTATTTGTTATTTTATTTTATTTTAAAAATAAAAGGGTTTTGTGGTTTAATCCTGGTAGGTAGCTAAAAACCACATATTCACTTGCTCAGTGTCCCATCCTCAGTGGGATGCAGAAAAGTGGAAGTACAAAACCAGAAAAAAGGTGGGTTGAGCTAAAGACAGTTCCTTAAGGAAAAAACCCAATAAACTGAAACACAAAACCACCACCATAACTAAAACCAAGAAAAAAACTGATGTCCAACCAGTCCCTAATAACAGGGCAGCTGTGGCCAGCTTCCCTCCCCAGGATTATTTTTTGAACTTGACATCATACGGTATGGGATAACCCCTCGGTCAGTTGGGGTCAGCTCTCCTGGTTGCGTCTACTCCCAACTTATTGACTATTTACAATCTACTCCATGGTACAGCAGTGTGAGAAGTGGAAGAGACTTTGATGCTGTTTAAGCATTATTTAGCAATAGCTAAAACATGAGTTCCTTATCATTACTGTTTTGGTCACAACTACACAACATAGGACAATATAATCTGCTAAGAAGACAATTAATTATACCCCAGCAAAAGCAGAATAATTTTTTGTCTATAAAATTTTACTCTTATTTCTGAGGAACTTTGCTGTTTTCCATAATATAGGGCCAATTGCAATCTCATAATTTTCCTATTTACTCATAATAAAAGTTGCAGGAAAAAACACAGGGAAATCTGATATTTTAGAAACCTAGAATTATCATATATAAAATTCACATCTTGAACCCTTCCAGATTTTCTCATATTTGTGTTGATATTCTCAGGCAAATAAATAAAGTTAATGTAGACTCAAAGTTTGTAGCAGATGTCTCCAGTATCAGTGCATGAAACACTACCAGGAAGTTTTAGTTATCCTAAAGTAACAGAACTTTAAACCAGGAGGTTTGAGTGTTCAAGCTTCAAACTTCAGAGTCATTCTGGGAGCACGAGCCCTCAATATTTTATTCACTCATTATATTTACACATAGTGAGTAACTAGTTGCTTTCCACATGAAGGCACAAGTCAATGACAGAGTATTAAAGTTTTGAAAGAAACTGCATGTTTGTTGACAAATAGTCACCAAGATTTACCAGTATTTAAGCCAACTGCTTCACCCTCTCAACATTAACTGGGCAAAGAAATGTTGTTAAGTAATTCACTTCTGAATATTGATTCATTTTCACATGAATAGAGGTCTCTGTTATTTGTTGTGTGCCGACTAGACAGATATGATAAGGGTCAAAACTTGTATATTGGACGACATAGATTTCTGTAGGGATATGAGCTCTTTCCTCTGTACCCAGCTGTATTTAATATGAATTAAGAACTACAGCCCAAAATATTCCTTTAATTTTAGGTGATTTGAAGGATTGCTTTAATCCTGAAAGTATTACGGAAAAGACTGACATTTTTTTTTTTATTTTGACGTGCTATTTCATTGATAATCTTAGTTTGTTCATACTTGAATTCAGGTCCCAGGACTTTTTCCCAAGGACAAAAATTCCAATGCTAAAAGAGAACAGTGACTTTCCACAGTTGTTTTTGACTATAGCGTCATATTTCAGATGACTTATAAAAGTTGTTGAATAACATCATTGTTACTTAAATAAAAATGCTACCCACTGCTTATCAGAATCACTTTTCTATTGAAATTTAAAATTGCATCACTTATCACAGTAAGAAATCCATTTTACTAAATTTAATAGAAAGGGGCACACTGTATGCAAGTTTTGTATAGCAGTTCATTTGAAACAAATGAACTCAAAATGTCTGTGAAGGAGTCTTGTAATAATTGCACTTTCTATTTTCCTATAATTCATATTGTAGATGTTGGAAAATATATCTAAGACTTAACTGACATTTCTGACAATTTCCAACTGTTTTCTCGGTCTATTTTTAATGAATAAAAATAATAGATTAAATATTTCAACACTAACTCAATTCGTAAAACCCACTTAGTTTAAAAATAAATTAATGCATTACTGCAATATGCATTTTTTTAATCTTAAAGGTTATTTACATTTTTCTACAGTCAGAATATTTGTTTTCAAAAATACTTCAACAAATCAGGTCCCTGAGCTAGAAAACTGCATTACTACAAGCTTAATTTTAAGGATATTAGTACCAATGATATTAATTTCAATAAAGTTCTATTATATTCTGTACATGATAGTTTAAAGATAAATTTATAGAAGTTTGAATGTTTTAAGTGATATCTAAACCACAGTAGATAGCACATTTCATGTTTTATTTTGGAACCCTTGAGCCCAGTTTTTTCCTTAACTGACTCATAAAAATTGAATATTGGGAAAAAAAAACCAAACAACAACCAAACCTCAGATTCGAACTAGTGATCTGTCTGAATGCATTCACTATCTAAAAATTATTGACAAAATCCATTATGGTTTTTATAAAACATATTGATTCAAATTGTTGGTCTTCAAAGAAATTAGTATTACAAAACAAATTTAAGTATGAGAAAATATATACAGGAACTGGATTATGACCAGGAATGGCATGAATATTGGATTTGAAAAAGACCTCTCAGGTTGTTTAATCTGTGGGTTGGAGGGTTGATCTCCTTGCATTAGTGTTCAAGGCAGTTGGGTACAAGACCAGTCACAAAATAGAGAACAAAACCATTCTGTGCTTTATTACTGTTTATTTTTTATTTTCTATTATGTTATGACTTAGAAACTTACAATAATTCAATCAAATTGCACAAACGTTACATGAATTAAGCAAGCTTCCTCACAGCATGAATAACACAGAATCCAACCCCCTAGGATAACATTCAGAAAACTATCCTCCAAATTCCTGCCTAGACTCTATATAGTTGCCAACTTTTGCATAAAATTGAGATGAAGGACCTAAACTTTACAGTCAAATTCTATACAGAAACACATTTTATTTTCAATAGAGAGGCTGAATGAGCAGCAACTTTCAGAAAAAAATCAAACCAAACCAAAACCAACAAGAAAATAATGGCATGAGATCATATCCTGAAGGAATCTATAATAACAGGTGCACACATACAAGATCAAGGATAAATAACATATCCTGCACAACCACAGCTCAATTTTTTCCTAACTTCTTATTGTTGCAATCCAAACAAGTGAAAACATAGTATAATAAAATAAAGTAACTAAAAATTAAATGAAATCTAATTAAAAGTTGATTGTATGCCCTTCCATCTTCATAGTCTGACCCACAAAACCCTGTGACCACTGGTGCAGTTGCTTCAACACTGCTTCCTACTACTTAATTACTTCCGTAATATTTTGTCATACACCCAGCAAAAGGTTAATAAAACAGGATATAGACATAGCCAAAGTGAAATGCTCTAGGTCTTTTAAGTATAATCAACTAATCCTGGAGTTTTGGACTCAAATTTATCACATAACCTCAGGCACATGGTTTCAGGAACTAAGTCAAGAGCTAGGGCTTCATTATTCTTAGGGAAGTAAATTATCTTAATGAGGTAGAAACTCTCTTTAGAATTGTTCACACATCTCCAGTATAAATATACAGAGAGATAACCTAAGGTTTAATTTTCTAACATAGACATAGGAATAATGTTGGCAAAGTGGGATGACTTCAGAGACTGTCTTCTGGTGAAGTCCATTCAGAATTCAGAAAACTGAAGTTCTGCTACCTTGGTTTCCTAATGTCTCTGCTCTGGCAGGTTAGCGTTACAGAGACCAAACAAATGTAGAACATGTACTTTATTTGAAGGACAAGTTGGCAAAAAAGACTGTTAAATGCCTGCAGGTAGTCAGAGTTTGAAAAAAAAAAAAAACTACTTTAGTTGTGGACTTCTCCCTCTGGCTTATTCTTCTGGTCTACTCGGGCACACATGATACCTGACAACCTGGAAGACCTAACTCTTGGGCATTTGATGTCCCTTATTGAGCATACCTCCATCTACAACCAAAGAGTCTTGGTATCAACCCTAGCCTTTAATTTAACCTGGACAGGTCTCATCTTACTGATAGGGGCAGTCAAAGAGAATTGTGTTGTGCTACAATAGGTTAAGTCAGCACTGTGAAAATTTACTTTATAAATTATTTAGGAAGAATGCTTTAGTAGAACATTTTCAAACAATATGAGTTTTGTATTGTTTTACTTCTAATCCATCCCTTATTTGTTACTTTGTATGAAGTATTCAGATGCATACTGCCCTCAAAATGAACCCTTTGTCTATTTTCAAATTTTTTGCTGTTACTAAACGGTCAATTAAATCTCCTTAAGGTCGCAGTTATGCTTTTTTATTATGTGTGATGATGTTTATTGTTTGACATTCATGTTTTTTTGTTATATCTCATAAAAGTGATTAATGAAGAACTCTCAGTTGTAGAATGCAAGCTTTTTATTCTTGTCACTCCTACTGCATAAAGATTTCTAAGTATTTGAAAGCCTATTACAAGCTAAGTGAAAAGTTTTACATTCTGAGGTACAAAAGACTTGACTAAAAATATAGATTCTGTAGGCAATTGTGGACCAGTCCTTGAAACAACACAACTAAGGGAGATTTGTCTCACTACCATTCAGCATATCACTAAAGCATGTGAATGAAAAGGTTATTCATAGTCTACATTAAAGATTAAGTTAAACACTTACCAATCTGGCCCTTGTGCTATGTATTATGAATCTTGAACATAATTTATGCAAATATACCTACTGAGGTCCAACAGCTATACCTATGTAGTTAGAAATGTTTATTAGCAAGCATGCCATCTACTTTAACTTTTTTTCCCATTATTATTAAAGGCATCTCAATTTATTGGTTTCAGATCTTTGTACAGAACAGAAAGGTATTGAAATCAAGGGAAGAGAACATACACTGTATTAGAGTTCAGGGATAAAAACAGTCAAACAAAAAAATCAAAAAGATAAAAGTCTCCAGGCCCATCACTATGCAAGATGTCAAATCCAATTGTAAAACACTGTCCTGAAATATGGATTATTGTGTATCTATGACACTGTATATTGAATTAAATGTAGTCAGTATTTAGAAGAAAAAAAAACCACAGATCATAGACTGCAAAAGAAAAATATTAATAACTGTTAGGAATCTGTCTCTTATCAATGAATGCTTGTATAAACAGAAGTTGAGTATTTGTGGTGTTATATTGTTCCAGACTGAAGAACAGTCTTGCTTACAGAAACCTGAGAGTTGGACAAATTGGACACCAAGTCAACACACCTAGAAACACTATAGGACATTCCAGAAATAGTGCCTAATTGGCTTGGGTAGTTACAAAGATCAGAACGAGACGATATTCAAGTAACAGCAAATTATTCAAATTCAAAGGAAGTCACTGACAGCTAGTGAAGTATAACACTTCACCAGATATGGTCTGACATTTTTTTACTGGAATGGAGACAAAAGCATGTTTAAACCAACCTGCTTTAGAGATGGAATGCCTCTTGATGTGGTCTCTTATTCTGCTGAATTCCAAATCAGAAACAAAAGAGGGATCAAAGATCCAAATTAGAAAAGCCTTAAAGGTGTGGGTATGTATACTACAGTATCCAAAAGACTGAAGAAAATTCGAAATATCAACATAACACATTTATAAGAATTTCCAAATCTAAATTCCAAATCCAAATTTTCAAGTCAGTGTAAAAAAAAAATCACCACTGAAAAATGTCCTCATCATTAGCTTTTGATCAAGACCAACAGGTTGCTCCAAAGGCCAAGAATATTTTTTTAACTTTATTGCTAAGGAATTATTTCAGTTATGCTTTTCTCTGGCCAGCAAGGCTGCATATATGTACTTCACAGACTCAGACCTTGGAACACTCCCATCAACAATAGGAAGACTCTGATTAGTTTACTAAGGTCCATGAATGAGGTTGGTACTTATTTTTTAAATTCTATATAACTTCTAAAACTCACCAGAATACATTAGGCTGTTCAAATATCTGGAAATGCTTAAACAGAATTCACTTATTAGCAGATGATTATGAAACATTTCTTGATATATAAAAATTTAAGTCAAACTAATTGTATTGGGTGTTTTTAAACACATCTCTTTATGGACAACACATTAATTGTGTGGAATCTTCATTTTAGACTAAAATGCAGTAATTTCAAACTTTACTTGGAAAAATGTAAGAACAAGTTTTAAAAGTCATGTTTTAATCCTAGTCTTGGAAACTAGCATATGTAAGGATAAATACTTGCTTTAGCAACGTGTTTAAGAAGTAACCATTTTTAGTTTTAGCCCTGTGAATAAATTAAAAATGGTCCTTATCTTTTTAATATGAAAATCCTTTCTGTGTTCTGCCTATCTGGTACATCGGTAATTAAGGATTTAGAGGCCCTTTGTCTGAATATCCTCAGTGAGGCAGGTAAAATCATAGAGTATGCGACTACCTTTGTAAATCCTCTAGATTATAGATATCAATGCCCACTGTTTATTCATTTTGAAAGTTCTGGAAACACAAGTATAGACAAATTCAAAGGAACTGCCATTTCACAGTCTCCTTCCATTGATAAAATAAAGCCAAAAAGGAACTTGTTTTCTGATAATATATGGGAGTATGAGTAGACTTAAACTAAAGATCTGATATATTATTTCCTGTACTCATGTTTGGGAAGATGACAAGTGAGGTCGTGTTGTCTTTTTTTACACATATCAGTAATGATATGCTAAAGAACTAGAATTAGGGACAAGGAACACTTCAATGACTAAATTTTAAGTGTCCAGAAGACTAAATTGTCCAGGCTTTCCTACATAATGTACTAAGGCAATACACTTACCAAAAGTATTTGGAAAAAACTAGCACAATGAATAGGAAGCCTTGAAAACATAGCAATCTATAAGGCTCTATATAGAAATGCAGCAGCTGAGACAATGCTGCAAATCAAAACAAGAAGGCTGGATTCACCTGGTGCGACAGGTTAAGGGTTCCCTATAGGTCTTGGTGTTTCTCAATTCAGTTAAAACTAATTAATATACAATATTACTGAAGAATACTTTTGGATGAAAGGGGCTACTACTATTAAAATCCAGCATTCATGTTTCCTGCTACTGTTCAGCTTCCTGCTTATACAGGATACAGCTTGATCATTGTACTAAAACATAGGTTGCTCATTGGTAGCTCGTCAATTATGTATCAACAGAATTTGAACATTCAGGAAGTTTCACAAAGCTCAAGTTATTTTCCTTCTGTTAGCATTTATTCTTCCATTACTATTGTATTTCTTAGTGAACATTCATCAGCAAGACCAGAAGAACAGTACATAATACTCTTGTTTAATCAGCTGAACTGGTCTCTCAAGGTGGAACCAGTCCTGGTCCATTGTTACAGTGGCATGGAAGCATATGTTTGGAAACATCTTGTCCCCCATCTCCCATGGCTCCATTTTCTTTCTTTCCTTCTTGCACTTGCCTGACTTGATTATGACCACATTTCTTCTCTGATCCTGATTGCTGTCCGGCTGTTTGATTTGCTTAGAATTTTAATGAGTTATGTGACTGTCTGAAGGCAAGGTACTCATGGAAACAAGATGAAATTGGCATATAAAATTTTGGGAAAGTAGGATAGTTAAAACACCGCTGATACTGTGGTTTAGGATCTAAATTTCCAGAGTACTGATAACTTTGTAAGATGCTGTAACTGCCATTCAGCTTTTGTGAAGCCAAAAATATTACAAGCCAGTGAATAATAATCAAAAAGTTTAACCTGCATTAAGATTTTATTTTTATAAAAGCACATTTGAACGAAGAATGATCTAATATTTTTTTGTTTATTCATGCTTTGTGGATTCATATCATAAGCAGTTGATTGCTGCTATTTATTACTTAAAAGTATGAGAACTCATGATGTATAGAAAGAGATGAGTAGGACTTTGGCAATATGTTACTTACACAGTTTCATACTTCTTTATTTTGTAAAAGAAAGCCATAGGCTTTTTCTGGAGTGTTATGAAAAGTTGATTTGAGGACAAGAAATCTTAGATTCTTCAGATTGTGCTCTGATATAGAACAATCTTCATGCCACAGATGCATTATCATGTCTGAGAGAGTATTGTATGTGTGAATAGATTATAAAAGGTTCATAAATACCATAAGCATGTTAGGCTTAAGCACCATGTATTACAGATAATGATATGCTTATAAGTAGAAGGTTTTACAGTTAACCTATTGATCCATTGAATTTAATAGCAATTTACAGTAACTGGCTGACCATTCAAGAAGTTGTATATAACTCTTTATTATCCTCTATATGTGGCCATCAATAACATTTATTTTAAAATAAAACATGATTCAAATGCATATTTAAAACTGCTTCTCATAAATTGATAGGTTTAATTAGTGTCTACCATTACTGTGTATAGGAGCTCTGGTTTATGAGGTTAAATAGCTTTGAGGGTTCATGACCCTTGCTTTCTGCTTTATCCTTTTTATCAGAAAATCCTTCTTTTGATGGAAATTTCTGCAGTTTGTGCTTTTTTAGAATAGGAATAGCTGCTTGAGAAATGTTGGTGCAATCCATGTATTATACAAATATACATGTATCATACAACTATATGTGCATTATTCCAATGCACTGCATTGGGTTTTTACAATAGCCTCTCACTAAAAAATCAAAAAAAGATGATGTACAAGTTGAGAGACTAGTACAATCACTAATCTGTATAATTAGACAGAAATATCTCAACAGATATTTGTAGTTACCAAATTTTTTTTTTAGTTTATAGTTCCCAATCATTATCAGGAACTTACCCCATTTATTTACTTTAACTGAAGATCAGAAAATAAGTGTGGCATAAAAGTTATTCAATCACTATGCTTTTTTGAATAGCACAAAGGAAATTTTGAAAATTTAGTTCCTATTTTTTACCTAAGTGACCAACACAACTGAGCTCGCCCACCCATCCACAAAATTATTTCTTTTCTGCAAACGATAAGTTTATGAACATACATCTGCTCTGGAGCTTAGAACTGCACAGTAGCACTGTGTGTGAAAGTATGTTTATAGACCCTGGAATCCCTGTAAATGCTTAACCATGATTTTTAATGATTTGTTGGACTTTACTCCAGGGATCATATATACATTTAAAAATTAATTTTACAGATGCAAGGGCTTTTTTGGCCTAAAGTAATTGCAGATTCACATTCATTATGAATATCTGACCTCTAGCCTTTTTTCTGCATCAGAAAGGGTGTGAAGCTGTTGTCTTTTTCTGTCAAAGTGAGTAAAACTGCCATTTGCTCCATTAATGAGAAATTCAGCTATTGATCTGATCTTTTCTCCACAGCCATTGATTTCTTCTCTTTGTTTTGTCATTCGAAGCCAGAACTGTCAATAAGTTATTGACTGAAGAATAGAAAGTCAATCATTTGTATTCTCCTTAGAGCTTGTGAAAATGGAATTTACCTTTATATTTATTGATATTTTACTATAAAATTCTGAGAATGTAATAAAGCTGTTTCCACTTATTCTGGCCTTTAGAAGTTTGTGATTCTGAAAGATAATTTTCAACACAATTAACTTACAGATTAACAGTTTCTAAATGGAAATAGAGAACAACTCAGAATTCAACAACTGTAAGTCTTATGTAGTATGCATTTTACAATAAAGTAGAATCATAGCTCCTTTGGTAATATAGAATTTTACATCCATGCATCAATGTCTGAATTGTTTTTAGGTTTTATTTTGGGTCCTTTTTATTCCAAGGAAGAAGTAAATAAAATAAGAGTAGAATGTAGAAAACATTGGAAACTCTATCAACTGTAGTTTTCAGTGTAGAATAGAAGAGAGGGCTTGAAGCAGAAATGATGCATTCAGAGAACTTTGTAATATAGAGATTTATAAAGAAATCATAGCTATATTGAAGTTTTTATTTCTAACACTAATTACATATGCACTTTGACAAATTTTGAATTCTGTGCTGGATGATCTGAGATTTAGAGGTGTGTTTAGGTAATTAGCTTTTCAAGTAGCACTTTTCCAGATCACTAGATACTCTGTGAGCAATTTTTATAATATATTTTACTTCATGCTTCTGTATAGGCTGTTTCAATTGAGTCCTCTGAGTAAACTAACCCTGAGATTAGCTCAGTCGGTTAAACCTTGGTCGCAATAATGCCAAGGTCATGGGTTCAACCCCCTATGTGGGACACTGACTTAAGAGCTGGACTCAATGATCCTTGTGAGTCCCTTCCAAATCAGAATAGACTATTCAGTCTGTGAAAAAAGTAAAAGCCAAAAAAGTGTAGTATCTGTAGAAGCCATATTGCCAAAGAACACTGAGTGTGTTTGCATTTGACTGGATACCACATGTCAAATAGGAGTGATATTGGAAGAAAGCCTGCTAAAGGTATAGTACAGGAAACAGTCTCGAGCATTTGAGGGAGCTGCTCAAGGAGCACTAGAGGCACAAGGTAAACAACAAAAATAAACACAAATATGTCAGAAAATATGATTTTCCTCTCAAAGAATAAGTGCCAAAAATAATAGCACACATAACCTTTATTAATGATTATAAAAGTCTTGAAATGGGAATCAAAATGTTAATGAAATGACCAGAGGGAAATTAAAGAAAGAATGGTAGTATTGCAGAAAAAAAAATGCTGTTCAAGAGTAAACAGCAGACGCAATTTGGACAAATGAAGGAATAGTTTCCATACTAATACATAAACATGATTATTTCAGAGTTGAATGAAGTTGAAATACATTGTGGGTTTATATTTTTGGGTTCAAATAATAAGAATAAAACAGTAAATAGGTTTTTCACAATGTATTTCTGTTGTTTTTTTTTTTTTCTCAGCAGACCTTGTTCAATGGGAAAATGTGATCCCAAGTCTGTGGTTATTGCTTTACAGGAACACATAGTTAGAGATGTTTAATGACTCATATTGGCTTGCTAAATAGAAGCTTTAGGAATAGGTACTTCTGTGTTATTTTTAATATTAGTATATTCACTTTGTACTGAAGTCTACTAGAAAGATTTCAGAGATTTGATCACTGTGGGGGAAAAAAAAAAAAGCCAAAACCAGGAAGGCAGTCCATAAGTTGTTTGCCCAGCAGGAAAAGATTATTTTTGCTTAATTTAACTAGATTAGTTCCTTCACCTAGAAAACCCAGGTGTATATAATCTTTTTTTATTTATCAAAACATCTTCAGTAATCTGTTGCGGTTAAAACAATTCCATGTTTTTCACGGACTAGCTTTCTCCATATTTCACAACTCCTTTTTAGTCTCCTCAAAATAAGACCACAAAAGAAAAAAGTATTATGGCTGTCTCGCTGAGAAAAATACACATAATCTATGTATCGAATGATCAGTTTTTCAGTGGAGTGCTTAATTTTTTTGCATTCCAAAGAACCTTTTACACAATTTGAGTAATCAAGAATTGTGGTGATCAAGAACTGAAATTTGGAAAAATGAATTCATAGGAAAACTCGTGAATTTATAACAAAATTTTATTTGTGCTTAAATAACTAGAGACTGGAAATAAAAATAATTTAAAAAGATGTATCTTGTCCTGTCTTATTTACATAGGAATTCTCAAATTCAAAGTTGGCATAAGAAAAGGACTCAATTAAAATGAACTTCCCTAATAAACTTTCATAGAGCATCAAGAAAGATTGATGCTCTAACAGAGATTGATGCTTTAACAGAGAAAAAAATACATTCTTAAAGGAAGCTCTGTAGAAGTTTTGACACTGATCTCAACTTTGAATGGGAGTGTATTCTTGTGACAAGAACAATCTGGTTGAAACTGATGAATTTCCAAAATTAAAAAGTTAGATTCTTTCATATCAGAGATCCCAGAATACCAAAGAGTTCAGGAAAGTTTCACTTTCAGGTTTTTCAGTTGCTTTTGCCACCTAAAAAAGATAATATTTAATTCTTCTAGAGAAACTGATTCATGAAACCTTGTTGTCAAATATAAAGATGTAGTGAATGGAAAATTATAAGTGACATTTAATCGGTTTCATTGTTCAAATATTGTGCCTGGCTGTCAAAACATAATTAGGAAAAGCTAAAGGCTTTTTGTCAGTCATTGCACAAAGAGATTGACAAAGAACCTTCTGTGACACAATTTATCTTGTATCGATACAAACATATGAAGATCTAAACATATATCTTCATCCAACAAACAGTGAAGAGACCATCAAGATTTTAATGCTTTTGTTTTCTAGTTAAAATATGTAGCAGTGCAATAATTTTCTCCAAAACTGAGAAAATTGTAAGTCCTAATGAGTATAGGCTAAAAGTTGGGAGTTTTGTTTTTGTTAGTTTAAATGAATTAGATTAACTTGAATGAAAAGCAAGCGTGGGGAGATAAAATGTAAATAACCTGAATCCTGAGGTTGTAATTATAACATATCCCTTTAGCTTTGGTCAGGAAATCATCAAGTATGGTCCCAAGAGAAAGAGATCAACTATACTTCTATTAGGAAACACGATACATGCTTTCAAACTGCTTGTAAACTCTTCCCAACATGAATTAAATATTGAAGTGCTCAAAACACTACTTTGTGTGTTTTTAAGTCATTTTAAATAGATCTTATTTTCTGATCAATATGCTCCCATTTGTTGTCATACACATGTGCCCTGTTAAAGATACGGATATTTTTCTCTTATCATGTCTGCCTGATTTGCTGTATGATGCGTGAAACAGATAAAGTGGGATGAGATCACCTTGTGTTTGCTATTGTAACTTCATGAAATTGTATTTTAGCTAAATAGATTTGGCACCGTTTCTTAGGAAAGCTATTAATCATTCTGTGCCAGGAAAAAAGATTTCAGAGAGAAATTTCCCTTAAGTGAAGTCAGTGGGAGTTGCTGTTATCAAAAATTTACCAGCACTCTTCCAACAATCATGATTCTACATGTCAATCTTCACAGCAAATAATGCCCTATTAAAAAGTAGTCTGCCACTTTGAAGTAAAATAATGTGTTGTTATGAATTGGATGAACTTTTAAATTTAATTTGTACAATCATAAAACATATATATTTCCCTTAAAAATAAAAGTGTTAAAATAATTCTTATTGGTTGTTTTACATATTTTTTTCTTTCTGAGATAATTATTGGTGTATACTATCCTTAATTCTGCTATTCTCTAGGGCTCCATAGACTATGTCTTCGATCATTTTCCAAATTCCTGACTATTATTACTGGTTGCTGATGACAAGTATTTCTTGTTTGGGTTGTTTTGGTTTTTTAAACACTTGTTGAAATATTAAGGGCAGTATTTATGATCCTATAAGGAATATACCTTTACCTTTTTTCTTTTACCTGCTATTGAAACAAAAATCAGAATAGGCATGCCTTTCCAAAAGACAAGCCTTTGTAGATACACCACTTCTGGCTGTTCCTTGAAGGCAGATGAACCAGAAGTCAAGGTGACCAGTAACTGCACCAACTGGCCAGAGATCTCTCATGCTTCAACGGGATCAAGCTGGCGACAGCAACGGGGTCTGTCAGTCATCCACAGGTGATCATCAGAGAAGGTAAGGTAATGAGTGGGGCCCAGGGTCCAGCCCGGATGTCATCAGCACATCAGTCTTGCAAAGGACAGGACTGTAAGTAGGATTGAGGTTCAGGCGGCGTGTCTGGAGAGTGGCACTTCTGTAGCATTTCTGGAACAGGAACTGACATCCCTGTGCTGAGACAAAATTGGCTCCAGGACTACTGGCAGGCAGTGGGGCGGCCCTAGTGGATGCTGGTTGTGAAGACTAAGGTCTGTTAGTGTCTTCACTTGTTCCATATGCACTGATTTTGCTAGAGTTTTCCCATCTTCAGGACAGCTGATCCTTGTCAAGCCTCCTACTGATCCTAAAAATAATTTTTCTTTCATGACTCACATCACTTCAAATAACATTTAGATTTGTAGGTCAGTATTTTACCTGAAAGTTTTTAGTTGACCTTTGTCCTTATGAGCAGTTCTCTACATCTCATATCTATATACATTGTAAGGCTCATAAAGGATTTGTTGCAAAATATAACAAGCAAATATTCTGACAAACCTGGGTTGCCCAGTTGACTCTAGGTATTGTTGTCAACAACAAGATTATATTGTCAAAGAACATGTCATCAGAATGCAAACAAGTTTTAGTTTTATCTTTACTGACTTTAAGAACTACTGTCCTTTTCACTTTCTTCAGGTTTCAATCATATTTCTATCATATTTATCTTATCAACAGAAATAGCCAAAATGTTCTACCCAGGAATGCTGCTGGGCAGACAGCACATTTATTTCATTTCAGACTGTGCAACTGTTTTTCCAAATGTCAAAGTATTACTGCTTTTTAAAAACACCAGTGAGAAGTTTTCCTTTTACTATAGAAAACTTTCACATAAAATCAAGACTGCTATTTTCTTATACATCAATTTTCCTTTCTTTTTATGATAATCTCTGTAAGTTGCTGCCAATATGAAAGAGACAGACATAACATTTATAAAAAACATGTATTTTTATTCCAAAGCACCGATGCTGTTGCAGTGCTTTTTTTGTTAGAATGCTTCTATATTCCACATTTTAATCACAATATTTACTTCAGCCTCAGCAACAAGAAAACTCCCAAATATCTAGGAGTTTCAAATCAGCCCCTCTGAGTTCTGATACATGACTGGAGCATAAATTCTATGGGGAGAGGCTGAGGGAGCTGGGGTTGTTTAGCCTGGGGAAGGGGAGGCTCAGAGGTGACCTCATCACTGTCTAGAGCTACCTGAAGGGAAGTTCTAGCCAGGTGGGGGTTGGTCTCTTCTCCCAGGCACTCAGCAATAGGACAAGGGGGAACAGGTTCAAGCTATGCCAGGGGAAATTTAAGTTGGATATCAGAAAAAAATTCTTTCCAGAGAGAGTAATCAGGCATTGGAATGGCCTGCCCAGAGAGGTGGTGAATTCACTATCCCTGGAGGTTTTTAGACTGAGATTGGACGTGGCACTGAGTGCCATGATCTAGTAAATGGACTGGAGTTGGACCAAGGGTTGGACTTGATGATCTCAGAGGTCTTTTCCAACCCAATTGATTCTATGATTCTATGATTGACATAAATGCATATTCGCAGTTCAGAATTCTCAATCATAATCTTTTTTATGTTGTAGATTATGAAGAAATACATAAAAATCTACTTATGATATTGACATGGTTAATTAGAAATTTAAAAACTACCTAGTTTTTCATATTGAAATGCCATTCAAATCAGGGCAGTTTTCTGTAGAACTTTCTTCAATGGGCAGGTTATATGTATTCACATCTTTTTCATATACTCGGTAGCAACATGAAATATGGACTGAGGAAAGTTAATTTTAAATAGTCTCCAAAATCAATATTTGAATTTATTCACACAAATATAGATGTTCACTGACACATAAAAAGTGTGCAGTCATTTGTACATATCATGCAAATATTTTTATGGTGCATCCTAGAGACACATTCAATCTTGGAAAAAAGATCCTGATATCAGTAATGAAACTTTTACACTGAAAATCTCAATGCTATTTGTACTGACTTACTGATCAGCTATCAAGGAGTTCTTGGAACGATGTTTTTTATATCAAATGATGTGAAAGTCAATGGGTAACATACTGAAATCATGTGACTGATGGACATAGAGACACATGTGAAGGTAGCACAAAATCTATTTAAGGGAAAAATTTTACTTTGAAGAGTATGTACCCAATCCTGGCATAAACAGGGAGACCAGATGCTCTCAGATCTAGTCAAAGCAGATGCAGGTAAAATCCAGGAGTGGCATTTGCTTTTATAGTTGACAAATGAGAATATTTAATGATTAGAACTAGTTAGTAATCTTTATTTTTAATCTTCTCTTAAAAAAAAAAAACAACTTAGCTTCTAATTATATTTAACACCTGTTTCCAAAATGGCATAATTTGGCAAAACAAAGGTTTTTCTAAGTACTGGATAACAATGTATGAAGCTGTGCAAATTTCTCATCCAAGTTCTATACTATTCATCCTGATTAGGAGATTGGAGTCAGTTACCTGCCATCTCTGAAGCTCAAAGTAAAATGAGCCAAAACTCCTTCTGTGGAGCTGAGAGAAAACAGCATAGCACAAATCAGTGTCACTCAGCTGAATTCAGATCTGTTGCCCTAAGGGAGATGCCCCTGCCCTGTTCAGGAGAGGGCCAAGACACTAATCAGTTTGAACCAAATCCATGCCAGAATCATGAAAAATATTACACTTAAAGGATGTAAGTGACTTTGCTCAGGTGCTTTGGCTTTATACTTGTATGGTTAATAAATGTATAGTAGTCATACTTGTCGCTAATACTGATGAAGCCAGCAGTGATGAAGACAGTTAAAATTGCTGCTTTCTAATGAACCTATGCAAGTTTTATCAGTGTCACATTTAATATTGTTATATTACTTCAATGCATTATCAGCCTTATGTTTTTTAACTTACTCTACTGCCCTCAATTACTTTAATTTTATATTATTATTATTGTTGTTAGTTATTATTATTATTATTATTATTATTATCATTATCATCATCATCATCATCATCATCATCATCATCATCATCATCATCATCATCATTATTATTATCATTATCATTATTATTATTATTATTTTGTGAAGGTTTCAATTTCTTCCTGATGGTTGACTGGAGAAAATGGAAGTGTTGGAAGGAGGAGAGGAACTGGTGAGTTTATGGAGATGTCAGCCTGAGAGGAGCAGCTCTCCAGCTCTGCTACTTAAACTTTCCAATGTAGGTTGCAGTAATGCACTCTTTTTCACATTTACACTTTCCTTCTTTCTTGCAGGTCTCATTTTTAACATGAGAGGCATTTAATCTCTTCCATCTTTGTCCTCATTCATAACTTAGGATCCAATTAAAATAACTATTCTTGCTTCCTCATGTCAGATATATTTTTCAGTATTTATCATTTTCAAATAGTATCTTTCACCACAGATTTTTTCCATATTTTTAGTCTTAAAAAGCCAATTAAAATTCACAGGAGCAGATAAGTGTAACATTTTTCACTGGTTTTTATCAATTTCCATCACAGTTTTTATGTGCAAATATAGTCTTCAGCTTGATATTTCAGTTAGACAAAAAACACAGCCTTTAGCAGCTTATGATTCCTACTGAAATTTGCCCCAGGTAAAATGTTTGATTCACTGTAGCTGAAGATCAGAATGATTAAGATATCAAGTTTAAATAGCTATTTTTAATGTTTCATTTGACATCTTAAAATCTGCATGCCTGTCCATTTTCAAGAGAACTGGCAAGTCTGACACACAACTGTTTCGAGACAGTACCTGTTATTGTATTTTAAGTAGGTACTAATTACCACCTTGAAGCCAGATGAGCTTGGAAAACTGGTGATATTCTCTAATTTAATTTATGTGCAACAATTACTTAACACATGCAATTTATACAGTTTGAAAGGTGGTTTTCTGGGCTGCATCATAGTGTGAAGTATATTAAACTCAGCTCAGTATCTTTATCTCCCTATTCTGTTGTATTTTCAAGAAATTTGGTATTCCAATACATAGACTAGTGTATTCTTAATGTGTAAAAATGATATCAATTGCAGTATTTTTCCAGCCCTATTTTAGGAAACATGCAAGAAAGTTCCCAACTGTTTTGATTCCCAGGTATCAGGAAAAGAAAGCATTTTGCAGTACTTTTAAATAATCAGAGAGTAGAAACAAGCCTAGAGATGGTAGCTAAATGTCTTTGATTTCATACTTGTGATTTAAAAAAAAACAAACAAAAAACAACCTGCTAAAATCTCTGACATGCCACTTTCTAAATAGATTTAGTGTTCAGTAATATAATGCAAAAAAATGAAAATAATTTAGAGCAAATACCTAAAAGGTTATTTTAAACAGTCAACTTAGTATTATAATTTATCCATTAAGAACTGTATTTTAACAGGAAATGAATCAAAATGCTAAAGCATATTCTAATATTACAACTTAGTCTTCAGCTGGAGATTTTGATGAGAAATGGAGAGACAATGCTGACATACAAAGAGAAAAATGGATTTTTCATACAAGTAAAATATAAAGTGATAAAGTTTTGTAGGATTTTTTGGTATTTACACAAAATTCCTGCTATTGGCAGCAGACAGACAGAATGTGATAGAGAAAGAAGAAAACAACCAACATTACTTTAAAAAATTCATATACTATATATATTTTTTATTTGCACGGATTTTTAAAGCTATTTCAGAAATTATGACTTCACAAAGCAGAACAAAAGGAAAAGGATCTAAGTTCCTCTTTCAGGTTTAAAAAGGCAAACTATTTCTTGGATTTGGTGACTATAAAATGCTTAAACATGAGTCTTTCAGTTAAGGTTTCTTAATGTCTCTGAAGAATAACTTGTACAGCTATTTTTTTAATCTCAGTTGCTAATAATCAAGGCTAAATTTATTTTTTTCTCCACTGGATGTGACATTAAAATATAATTAATCCAATCAAACTTTTTTTTCTCTCCAAATCAATTTTTTTGAAACTTTTAAAGAAAAAAGACTTTTTTTTTCTTTTTCAGAAATTTGTGAGTGAAGAAGGTGATAATTGATCCATTTTCCCAGGGATTAAAACTCTGCTTTGAAGATGACATATGATATTGTGCTCAAACCCATATCTCAGGAAAACATCCTGGTTATCCATAGAGTGTTTAGTGCAGAGATCTTCTTCTCAGTCTTTCCTACCAATACTCTGCCGTTCCCTGAACTGACAATACAAATTTGATATTTATTTTTCCCAGCAACTATTTCAAGAGTGAAGAGAGAGGGCATTCACACAGGGAATCTTTACCTCTGGGGGAGGTTGCAGTTAAAAACACATCTCCAGAATCTCAGCTCCTGCAAGAAGGGAATGACACAATTGGATATAAATATAATCTTGGTATTTGTAAATTTATTTTACCCCAAATTCCCTTCTCCAATGTTTTTCAAAAAAGCCAAAACATTTTTCCATTCCCTTACAGTGTAATTTCACATCTTTAATGAAGACTTTTCAAAGATGTAACCTAGAAGAACATTTTATTAGTGTTTCTTTAGAACTATCCAGAAAGTCATGAAGACCTTTTCTATGAAGATTTCAATATTTTCCACAATTCCTATTTTTTTTTTTTTTTTTGCATACTTAAGGATCTCTCACATTGTTTGGTCTTAAAATCTGAATTTCTTTCCAACTCTGAGATTTGTATTATAAATTATAATTACTCATAAAATAAAATGTTTAAAAAAATACTATATAAATCTGAGTGTTACAAGTAACTCCAATACATCATACTACACCACATAGTATTATTTCGGTCACAGAGATAGTCTGAGAAAAGTGCACTTTGTATCAGACAAAATCAAAAGGTCTTTATTTTGAAATAAGAAAGCAAGTAATTAGCACCTGAGAAATTTAAACAAGCACTGTCAGCTACCAGAAATCCTCCAACTCTTTTCAAACAGCAATAAATACCTTTATGATGCAGTTAGGAGACTGTGCGAGTGACTTTCTCATTGTATTACTACAGTGCCTCTGTGTATAGCAAAGGAGACGTATCAGATGTTAAGTACAGCAAGGCAGGTAAAAACTCTCTCACTCTCTAAGCTGGTGTTGAATATTTTGCAACTAAAAATATTTTTAGAGACACATTTTTTTTCCAGAACTTCCTTAAGTAATGACAGCAGTTTTGCAAGAAAGATAGCTAAAACCTGAAAATATTGATGTCAAATACAGTAGGTAGACACATCTTTCCTTAATATTAGAAAAAAAAGGTTCTATGGTAGTTCAAATATTTATTTGAGAGTCTTTCACAGGTCAGGATCTTTGGTGCAGTGGTTCCAAAGGCTTCAAAAGTATTTAAATTCTTGAAATATGTGTGTATACATTTATAATCATATAACCATTTTGGCAGG
The DNA here is from genome assembly GCF_047495875.1 of Pithys albifrons albifrons. Taxonomy (NCBI): domain Eukaryota; kingdom Metazoa; phylum Chordata; class Aves; order Passeriformes; family Thamnophilidae; genus Pithys; species Pithys albifrons. The sequence goes on from NC_092459.1 coordinate 38,249,884, forward strand.
CAAGACAAATAAAAAACACATAGACTGTTTGCCTATTTAGGGCAGAGGTAATTTTGATGGTAGAAGTGTGGAAAATAAATTTCTGTATCCATTCTTGAGCCTGAATAATCCTCTTTTTAAGAATTTGTCCAGGGCTACAGTTGGCGAGATGAGTTGAGTCATGGTTGTTCTAAAAAACAGAACATTAAAATAAAATTCACATACATATGTGACTATTCTGTCACTGATGTTTGACTTGTCTCTAGCAACAAATATTCTAAGAAAATATTAACAAATATATATTTATTTTCATCATTCCTTTTGAAATGTTCTTTATGTGAAAACAGACTATAAAATAGTCCCCTGCATCCACTCTTACTTTTTTCCCATTAATACAATGTATGTCTACTCATATTAACATTCTGGCTGTGTGATTTGTCTCACCATGCTGCAGTAATTGCTGTGTTTTCACAGATTCCCTCCAGTATTGTTGATTCAAATTCATCCTATTTAGTACTCATGCTCTTGGGCAATAGGAACCTATAGGTAAAGAAAATGTGCTGCCACAGATGGATTTAGAGCCTAGCAATGGACTTCCTGCAGCTTTTACTGTATCTTGCAGAATTTAAGTTTTCATAAAAAACAGAAAGTTCCCAGAGCATCAAATATTAGGAAAAGCCTTCACTGTGTAAAGTGTGTTCAGAAGTGTCAGCAAAATTCCTATTCATCTTCCTGTATTGTTAAATATAAGAGTGTAATAATGGTTAACCAAAATGCTGCTGATTGTCATAGCAGAACCAATAGGCTGTGGCACTTATCCACTGTAACTAACTATATCTGCCACTTCTGAAACCCCATTCAGTTGAAAATGTTTCTTAAACATAGTAGAAGCTTTGACTACACAGGGTTACAACATTTTACTTTTAAAGGTTTGGGTTTTCTTAAAGGAAAACAAAAGAGAGAGAAAAATGTCAAGTTCAGTGAAAATTGCTAGAATCTCCAAGAAATGTGTTCAGCAGCAAAGATTTTTTTCAGCTTATCATAGAATGATTTTGGTTGTGAAGGATCTTAAAGATTATCTAGTTTTAATATCCCTGCCATGGGCAGGGACACTTTTCACTTTCACTAGATCAGGTTGCTCAGAATCCCTGCCAGTTTGTCCTTGAACACTTCCAGTGATGAAGTAACCAGAACTTCTCTGGGCAACCTACTCTGATGTGTCAACAGCCTTGTAATGAAGGATTTCTTCTTATTATCTAATCTAAAACTATCTTCTTTTAAAGGTTATAAAAGTTCTTTTAAATGTTTAATGTCATTCCCCCTTGTCTTATCACTATATGCTTTTTTACTAAGTCCCTCTTTGGCTTTCTTGCAGTCCCCCTTTAAGTACTGGGAAACTGCTATAAGGTCTCTTCCGAGCCTTCCCTTTTCCAGACTAACAATCCCAAGTCTCTCAGCCTATCATCATAGTTGAGGTGTTCCAATCCTCCGATCGTCTTTCTGGCCCTCCTCTGGACTCACTCCAATGTCCTTCTTATTTTCAGGGCTTAGTATATTTTGCTGATCTAGCCTGTATCTTTACCCGGTGTTATAGAAAAAGGATCAGGAAAAAGAAATATACATGAAATTTCCACAGAATTTCTAAAATTCTAAAAGGTTTGCTTGTTTTCCCAGATGGGGTTTATCCACCTGGTGTTTATCCACCTAACAAGGAAATAGTAAGGAACTTCTCCATCAATTATCTCGCATTTTTCATTAACTCTACACCTTTCTTAGAATTTAAAATTGCTTATGTAGCTACAAATAATCTTGTGGGTTAGGATCCATGAAGAGAACCAGAGCAGAAAGCAGGAAGAAAATGAGATCCAAATCTTTCCACATGTCCATCTCCCCCTTTGGGTTTCACTTGCAATTTGAACTGTAATCAGATTTTTAAAAATTCGTCTTAGGCTATGACAATTATGGGGTAAAAGTATAGGGATGAAAAGGACACATTGTTACAGGCGTACAGTGAAATATATATACTAGGTGCAGGGGCTGGAGATGGTTAAGGTGAAGTGGGATGTAACAGGTGCCAATGGTGAATGGAGCTGGGGCAATTCTTCCCATTTCTGATAAGGAACAGAGAGGATAACCACTCGTGTGCATTCTTTAGTAGTTTTGCTTGTCAGATGCATAACGAAGGAAATAAAGGAACACTAAAGAGACCTTCTTTTCAAAGTTGATTTATTAGTCACATCTTACTAATAACCTTAGTCTTCCTTTCCATTTACACTTCTCAAAGCAATGTGATTCCAGAAGAGCAACTCCTTCATATATACAATGCATGGATTCATCTTCCCACTGGCTTCCTATGGAACCTGTGCACTTCTCTTTCAATCTGCCATGAATTTTCTTACTGTTTGTCCTCTTTAGGTCACTTGATTTTATATCTTTTCAAATGGGTGCACTTATAGTCAATAGAACTGCTGTTAAATGTAGAGTTCTTAGCATGGGAAAGTTGATTTTGGCATAAGGGAGTCCATATATATGTATTTCAACTGTCTTAAGTTGGTAAATCAAAGGGATTTAAAGTATTTTTGAACTGGGAGGGACAATAATTTGGGGTTTTCCTTCTTTTCCTCTGACCTGCATCAGAAATTTCAAAACAATGTATTTATTACTATTAATATAATTGTGAAACTTATCATGCCAAAATATAGCTAAAAATATTGAAGAAGTGCATCATAACTGAAGAGTTGCACAAAAAATGACAAAATTATATAAAGCTGAGGTAGAACTATTTGCTAAGCGGTTGCTCACAAGGATATGTTCTCTCTGGCCATAGAGTGTAGAATTAAGTTTTAGAAGTTAATGTTAAAAACCAAAAACATTAGCACAGTGGGGCACTAGGACCCATCTCAGGGCCCTGCAGTAACAGAAGAGAATAAAAATTATGTTACTAATGTAGCCAGAAATACAATTTTTGCTTATGGAGCTAGAGTTTCAGTTTGAAACTCCTGGAGAGGAAAACATAAGCTTCAGAGTGGTTAGTTCTGCCATTGAAACAATGCATCCATAGTATTTAAACAACTGCAGATATATGTGGAAAAACAGCATCAGTAAATTTGCTTCTTTTTGGATAGTAAAAATGCCTTACCAGAAAAAATGGGGCTGCCTCTCATTCTTTAAAGGCTCGCAGCAAGTAATGAATTAATTTTTCTATTAAAGAAAATTAGGCAAAGAGTGGTGACTAACTGGAAAGTAGGGACACAACAAGATGGTAAGAAATTTCCTAGTTCCCCGACTGTGCCTCACTTTACCCTGACCATCTAAAGTTGGATGACTAACAAAAGCTTTGTGAACCAAACTCACTATTCTCAAGAAAGATATTTCATACCTGTCTACAAGGGATGGCAGGACACAGATTCTGGAGGTGACCAACTCTCTCTTATGGTAGTAGAGGAATCCTAGGCAGATAGCTTAGACTTTCACATAGCCAAAGGTTGAACATATTTGATCCACTTGGGAAGCTTCCCATATTAAGCAGTTGAATGTGTCTATGGTGTTCCCTGACACTGAGGTCTAGTTGTATTTTATGACCTCATGAATGGATATTACAAAACGTTTTTACTCTCCAAAATGAAGTCGTAGCATTGGAATTATTTGTATGGAATAGTCCACGGTCCATATTAATTCCCCAGCTGCACTCAGAAGTTGTTTAAGTAGTTCTGCTTGGTATAAATCAAAACCACGTTAAGTACTATGTTTAAAATCCAACAGTGTGGCAAGTGAAATACCACTGCATGGGAATCTTGCTGGCACTGTTCAATTTTCCAGTACAAAAGCAGCCCATGTGTCTCTTAATCTACTTAGACCATTTTAGAATATTGTGTTTTTTAATAGATGAACATTCAGCTATAAGTTTTTGCCTATGAGCTATTCATCCATCATTTCTATGTTAATTGCTGTTAGACAATGTGAGACCGTATACTGCTAAGTGGCAAGAGACAGGCCTCCTGCTGAAACATAGCAATAGTCCAAGTCTACTTTTATCTAGTTAAATATCTAGCAGACCACAGAACACTTCTAGCTAAACTTAAGCAGTAAAACCATAGGTGGTAAATGGTAAAGTTTTAGATCCAACTCACTAGTACGAAATTATCCCCGTGGCCTTCATATCATCTGGTAATTAAACAAGAATCTAAATTGCATGAAAATATGTTTGCAGATTCAGAATTCCACCTCTGACAGATATTTTTCATGCCAGTTTCAGGCTTACAATAGTTTTATTTTAAATAAAGCTGAAACTAAATTATTGGAAAAAAATCTTACCAACAATACACTATTTTCCTATTTGCAATATCTCTGTAGCTAAATCTTTCATTATAGTTTGCATCATCCTGCAGTGACAACTGTCATAAAACCCAGTGTACTTCCTTGAATTTTATGTTATATACAGAGTCATATCCATGCATACTTGTTACACATCAGACTGTTGGGATTCATACATTTCCAGGCTAGCAAACCAAAGACAAGTTTGCAGGTGCCAGCTGCTAAGATAAGAATGGAATTTGTCTAGAGACCTTGAGCTGGTGCAGAAGCAAGAAATGAAGCCTGAAGAAGCCCCACAGGGTAACACACTTAAGAACATTTATAAAGTTAAAATAAGCTGCACAAGGACTGCTTGGATCCTACAATTTTGTGAGATATATATTACTTAATACAAAGCTATAGCTATGTGATGTTAGATAGTTTGCATAGTGTGTGTAGGTTTTAAGATTGTGTGCAACTGTGGAAAATTAGTTCTACATATAGTCCCTCCTGCAACTTTTATATTTCTGCACAGGAATAGTAAATGTGTTAGTGTAAACATAGTTAGTTCTTCTTCTCCTTTTTCTACGACTGCCTAGTAACTGTAACTCACGACAAAGAGGACTAAGAAACAACCTACCAAAAAAGACACATAAAACTAGATGCAGTCAAGTCATTTATTTAACAATACAGGTAAGAGCCTCCTAAAGCCTTAAAAAGGCTCAATTGAGAACTGTGTCTGTGGAGATCAGGTGTTGTGTCACCAGACCAGTTATTGCTGGTTCAGAACCACCTCCTGGGGCTGCATCTCTGTGAGTGTGTGCTGTGGGCAGGGCTGGGCTGGCCCTGCAGGCACATAGTGGGCTCTGCCGAGTGCACATGGGCTGCAGCCACATAGCCATGGGAGTGCTGTCAGCCAAGTAAGGCCTGCCTGGTAACTCACCATCACCACACCCCCTGAAGTCCCTGAGTGGCTGTGGCACCATCACTGTGGCTAAGGGGACAGGGAGTGGCCAGTGAACTGAAGGTCCCACCTGGAAGGAGTGGCCACAGTGACCACACACGAGGTCCACATTGTTGGCCTTGGCCTGTTCTCTTCGAAGCAGTCAATATGTGACCAGTGATAATTATGTTCTTTCCCCTCCTCTTTTTCTCTCTTTATTCTTTCTTCTCCCAGTCTTTCTTCCTTTACTCTTTTCTTCCTCTTCTGAGTAACTTAAACAACTTTTGTAAGGCACGAATACTTCACTTAAAGTGGCATGGAGTTTGTGTTTGCTGAGTGTAATAAAGGTCCCTTACTATAGCAATGCTTGTTAGCCCTGGTAATCTGTTGTAATGCTTTTGTGAAGTTGCGTGTTGTCTTTGTAAAGCCCTTTTAGCCAAAACACTTATTTTCTCACCAAATTAAAAGAAATATTGTAGAGAAAAATGTGGAGTTATTCTCCAGACTTTAACTCAAGGTACCAAAGAAACAATGGCTTTAAAAGGGTTTGTGTGAACAAAATCTCTGGAAGACTGAAATTAAGATGTTCACCCAGTAGAGCTTGAGACTTCAGAACCAGGGTTTAAAAATACTATATTATGGCAACAATAGCATGTGCATTCAGTCTTGATCCATGTTTTCTTCAGAGAAGACAAATATTCATGTTAACTTTTGGTAAAAATCAAGTGAGAGTTCTTTAAGTGGCACTTGTAATTAACAGCAAACAGGAGTGATAAGAGCAGCTCTGCAGGAAGACTGGGAATTATTCTGGTTTTCTTGCAATACTGGTTTTGTAATTTACCAAGAACCAACAAGATTAACATTTCTTGCTGCTTTCATGGACCTGCTGCCATAACATTATGATGTTTAGGTGATACAAGCAGATACCAAGAGAAGAACAGGTTATGATGGTGGCTCCAGTATTTTTCTAGGCCAATGACATATAACTATGTAAACTGAGATGTGACTTGAAACATGCTGCATCCCCTTTCTTTGCCTGTCTCATGTACTAAATTTGTTTGTCTTGTCTATACGAAAGCAAAGCAGTGACAGAGCCTAAAAGTGCCAGCTGTAGATCATACAGAGTATGGATACATATACATTGTGTTTCTTTCTGGTAGGTTTAGTTTGATGTGATAAAACAATATTTATTTTTATTATTTTGTTTTACCTTGAATTGCTAGAAAATTTATTGTTATTTAAAATTATTCACATTTTTTTCTTTTCTATCCCTTTTTCCCAGTCTTCCTTATATATGCTCTCAAAATATTTTTTTAAGAAATGCAAAATATACTAAAATAATTTTCAAAACTTTACTGCTCTGCTTTGTACTTTACCACTTGGTTCTATTGAATCTAAAATAAAATATTAAATCAGAAAAAAATAGCTAAAATCAAAGTTAATTACTTACAGAAGACCAAATAACATATTGCATTACTGCTTATAAGCATAACAGTATAGCAAAATCAATAAATCATGCTCTCACAGTACTATTTTATGTCGGTGCATGGTTTTTTCAATAATATTTAATTATTTTTGAAGAACCTTTCCATGTTAGGAAGAAATGTATAAAACTATTTAATCAATAATATATTTCCCTTTGATGCTATCATAACTCCTTTGCTTTTATCAGGGTATGAAATGTTTATGGTTAAACAAAGCTTGATGAATGTTTATATGATTTATCAGCTTTAGGCAGGAGGCTTCTTTTCAGAAAGTAAACTGAAGACTTGGGCTCTGATCCAGGACAGCCCATAAAATTGTGGTTAATTAGAAGCTCAAAAGCAATGTTCTTAAAGCCACACACAAAAAAATTGAACATATTTTGTTTCCTCTTGTCTGGATCAAGACTTAAAGTGGTAATAGATGCCAATACTGTTCTGTCTCTTTTGGCTTTTTTCCTCACCTTATTACTTGGGAAACCGAAACATTCTTAATTGTGATATAGTGTTAAATTCTATGGAGGAATGTAAAAGTTTTGCCAGTTCATACGGCAAACTGGGTAGACACCTGGAAGCTTTATTTTTAGTTCCTGACTCATCAGCTTGTCACCATTTTTCAATACCTGGTTTACACTGTAATGACACTCTAAGTGGGAGCCTCACTCACTGTCTCCCTGCTGATGAAGTAATCAACATACACCTGTTTTCTGCTGAGAAAAATGCAGCAGTTGACATGGTGGCTTTCTAACCTGCAAGACAGTGATAAACTAGCATGCTGTAAACATTTGAATTTGACAAACTTTCTCTCAGTGTTTGCAAATTAAACATAAGCAGCAGGACACTGGCTCATGGACTCTTCTCTGTGATGACAGACAATATAGTCAGCGACAAAAAATTATAGTCATGTCTGGCAAAGGACACTCCAGTTCTTAAGAAAAAACTTCTCCCTGTGGTCCTCAGTGCATGCATAAAGGACAGTACATTATGCACACTAAAGTCTTAAGTTTAAAAAGGGAAGACCATGAAAAAACCAAAAGAACCAGTAACCATGTCCAGAGAAAAAGAAAGATATACCCATTGTTTAGACACATGTAAAATCAGAGAATAAGGTAACTGAACTGAAATGTTCCTAAATAATTATGCTGCATTCACTCAAAAAAGGGGAGTGTTGTAGTTTAACCACAGCCACCAAGCAAGTAACACATAAGTGTCTGTTCACTCCCCCACCAGCAGAATCAACAAGAGAATCAGAAGGGTAAAAACTAGAAAATTTGTGTGTTGAGATAAAGACAGTTTAATGGGGAAAATAAAAGCCACAGATGCAAGCAAAACAAAACAAGGAACTAGTTCACCGCTTCCCATGGGCAGGCAGGTGTTCAGCCATCTCCCAGACTGCAGGACCCCATTACACATCATGGTGACTTGGTAAGACAAACACCATCACTCCAAAGACCCCCAGCTTCCTCCTTCTTCCCCCCACTTTATATATTAAGCATGATGCCATATGATATGCAATATCCTTTTGGTCAGTGTGGGTTACCTGTCCCAGTTGTGTCTCCTCCCAACTTCCCATTCACCCACAACTTCCTCACTAGTGTGGCAGTATGAGGAACAGAAAAGGCCTTGGCCCTGTGTGAACACTGCTCAGCAATAACAAAACCATCCCTACAATATCAACCCTTTGTTCAGCACAAATTCAAAACACAGCCTCATATTTCACTAGCCGCTGTGAAGAAAATTTACTGTAAACAGGCCAAGACTAGCAGAAGGAGATAAAAGAAATTCCAGGATTTGACCTATTGGCAATACCTTTCTGATAACAACTTCATCACTAATAATGTAATGATCATTCCCTGGATGAAAAGCTTTGTTGTCTATATGAACATGCCTAACATCTTATCTCTAGTTGTGACCAATCTCTGATGCTTTCTGCTATCCTATCATTCCCTTCGACAAAGTGAAGAAAAGGAGAATAAAATATTCTTGGACCTAGTAGCTGTCTAACCAAAGCCAGAAAACTTTAGATTAATACATTATCTTGCACATCACATCTAACACAACCAACAGACAGAGCTAACTCTGTTAACCCCTTTTTGGTGAGGGACACCCACAGATTCATATGCTTTAGTCTCTGACATTATCATGATTCCTTACACATCCTACAGTTGTTTATATAAGCTTATGTTCTCCATTAAAAAGAAAAACAAAAAACTCCAAAAAATTGGTTCTTTTCCATTACAATGACATGGACTGAACTTTAAGTCTTTTTTCTATATTTGACACCACCCTGTAACTTGAATCTGAATTCAGAAGTGATGAGCTAATATTTGAGATTATAAAGGCTGTTTTTCTGAAGGGGCAAAAAATGCAAACAAATTGTTGCTCATTTTAAATTATTTTAGTTTTGCTTATATAAATGTTTCTTAAAGGAGCTGGAGAAGAATAGTTCATGTCTCAACTTTGTTAAAAAAATCAACAAACAAACACTTCGAGTTTGACTTGTCATCCACTTTGTGACCCATTAGGGCCTCATAGGAGTCATGACTATTTCTGTCTATTGTTTTATCCCAATTATTTTTTTTTCTAAGGGAAAGGCTTGTTTTTCTTTTATCTCTGACTTTAACGCAATCAAATAAGACACCAGTTTTCATTGCTGTAAACACTGTGTCTTAAACACTCTTGGGTCAACTGCTGAGGCACTGCCAATCTGATCAGGACTGGGCATCATCTAGTGTTGTGCAAATGATACTAAACAACCTAGTATTCAATTGTTCCCTTCTTTAACCTAGATATGGACTATATCCAGTCACACTTGATAACAACAATATTATGCACAATAATATTATATACAAAAGAATTCTGAGCATATCCTTAAAGTTATAAGGTCAAATACTAGAAAAATTAGGAGATTGTAAATATCAACTTCCTAGCGTTTTCTTTGTCTAACATTCTGATACCATTTATCCATGGTCCACTGACTCTTTCAGCACACTGTGAAATAAAGTAACACAAATATTATTTATCCTCTCTTCCTCATAATTTGGCCTGCTGTCTAATACAACTCACACCATTAAAAAACAAAAAAAACCAAACACCCCCCAAAAAAGGATTAAATATCTCTTCTGCTTTTCTATGGCACTGATCACTACAGGATCTGAATGTTTCATGAATATTAATGTGATTCTTCATAGCATTTTAGTAAGAGGAAGGGGTGGCAATCTTGTTAAATAAAACTGAGGGGTATTACAAAAAAGCACAATTTGAAATCAAACTTATTAACACAGTTAACATTAATGCATTTTCTATTTCCAGAGCAGTTCTTACAGATGAAAACTGCAGCTGTGAGCACTCAGCAGTTCTGAAGATAACCTTCCTCAAGTTAAGCCTGCAGAAAATGTTGGAGACATAATATACAGTATTCTAAAACTTCATCTTTCTATAGCTTAAAATACTGCCACAGATGTTTCATAGCAGAGGTAGCAGCAGGGTTAATTCATTAGAAGACTATTTATTACCCTTAACCATCCTCTGACTACTTGTTCAGTACACAATATCTAGTTTTACAGGAAAATAAGGCTGAAACAAATGACACTCTTTCATTCCCTAGCACTGATTCACTCTGAAAGCTTGCCATTATTTCATTGCAGTGAGTTTGACATAGTTATCATATCACATGTATTCCAATAAAGGCTCTGCTCTGAATTTCCATTCAGTCTTGAATTTCTGGCTACTCATCTCAGTCTCATTTTTCCCATTTGTTCTTGTCCTCAGGCTCCTAGTTTCTAAGTAAGGCTCCTTGCTCAGTCCATACTAACATCACAGTGTGGCACTCTCCAATTCCGTTCTTTTTCTCAGAGTGTCTCCCTTTTGGACTGTGTTTTCGGCTAAAACCTCTTCCTCTCCCTGGCTGTGAAGGTGCAGTCTGAGCAGAGGAGAGACAGAGTGGCATCCCAAAGCATGGAGTGGCAGAAGAAATCCTTTGCCTCAGGTTGACATCAGTGTAGCACAGTCTTGGTATCTCAGTCACTGAAATCTTAGAAATTTTATCTCTTGTGTGAAACCTCTGGGTTTTTTTCTAAAACTTCTTTGCATCACAAAATTGAGATTAATTTTATCAGAGACAAAAAACAGAGTTCTGGTACAAATTCCACCTTTCTTGTTGCATCAAGTACTAGACTGAAAGATTTCCAGAATTTATGTTGTGAAAATTAATATGTCCTCCATTTTATAGAGAAATATCTTGTCTGATTTTTTTATTAGAACAATATCAACCAAAAATTCATCTGAACTGCCACAGAGAACTGTCACAAATTCTGTTCAATAAAGTTTAGAATAACAAGAATAAAACAGACCAAAATCGAGATCAGATAGCTTTAATAGAAGCCTCCCTACTGACTCCAGTCATAATACTTCTAAAGAGATTAATTTTATTTTTTTTCCAACAGTAGAGATATTGCTAGCCCCGTGTGACAGATTCATATGATCTAGAAAAAGGAAATGAAGAAAAGATCATCAATGAAGATTCCTGGGCACAAAGCAAACCCATTTTGTTGTACCTGACTGGCAATTAAATAAATCCAACATTAAAGCAACCCTGTAGTCCAATATTCTTGTTAGTTAACTGAGTTTATGACAACAGGCCTACTGCTACCTAACCTGGCCCAGTCAGTTAAAGTTCAGTCTCATCCATACAATGTGCCGGCCATTTACCAGACCATTTTCAGAGTGTCCCTGCAAGCCCAAGACTTGCAGAGCTTCTTTTGAGGACTGGAATTTGGTCAAAAATCATTGCTTCATATATATTTTTAGTGAGGCTCAGAAAATAGATATGCAGGTCCAATAGTATTAGCAACCAACCACCTATATCACAATAGGAAAGGAGATATCTTAAGAAATAAAGGAATGGGCAATATTTAAGATATAGTACTATGTTTTCTACTCAGTAATGTTGATGCATCAATGAACAGCATTGTGGATTTTGCTGTTTTGCTGGAAGGCATGATTGTTTCTGTGCTTTATGCTATTGTCAGCCTTGCAGTACTTAGATCTTCTTGTGAATATAGTGCTTCGTCTCTATTGTGCACATTTTCCTACAGGCTTTTTGTTCTTTTGCCCCCTAGATACACATCACCTGATTTTTTAAATGATATCATACCAGCAAGTGATTTAAAGACCTTCCTAAAAATATATATAACCTTTAGCAAGACTTAATGCATTCCAGTAATTGCTATTTTCCTGATAACCTCCCTAAAACTAATATAATAATATTCTCCTAATATAAAATCTCATCTTTTCAGAAAATGAATAGCTCATCTGCTAGTTTAAAATGTACCATCTTAATACTCTTTTTTCAGGCTAACAATTTTTTAATTATTTCTGATTTAGTATCAAAAAAAATCCAAAAAAACCACATTTCCAGAGGTATTTTTGCCATTACCAAGTTACATTTGGTCTGGTTTTTGTCTTCCGCAATTAATAAAACATAGGATTTAATAAAAGACCCATGCAAAGTGTGGGAGAACAGAAAAGATTAATCAAAGACACAGCATATTATATATTTTCCTAGCAATTTCTTAAATTTAATGAAAAATTAGCATTCCTATTAATTATTTACCTCATATGCTATTGGTGCTAAAGATAATTTCCCCAAACCTATATTTATATGAAGCTGGCACTTCATGCTGTAGCTATCAAATGCTGCCACATGTGCTGCCTTTTGTAAGAGAAATAATCATCTATCTTAGGAAACATTTGTTAAAATGTAAGATAAATGCAATAATAGACTTCAACTGAACTCAGATTTAGTATTCTCTTTTTATTTTATGGTATTCAAGCTTTTATACCAGCCTCATCACTATTAGACTATGTGAATGCCTACCCATTTTGCATTATTCAGCTGTGTATTAATGTGTTGGATACATCCTTTTTGCCTTAAACCATCTAAAACTTACGTATCTGGCCTAAGAGGGTCATCTGACCATGTAGTCATACCTAGTCACCATTTAGTAATTAAAGCTTCCCCAGAGGATGATTCATCACACCCCCAGTTTACTATCTAAAATAGAAAGGATGGGTTGTTCTGTGAAGTTCCTACGGGTGGCAAGTTAAAGCACTTGCCAACAGTAATTTGTTTGTTTTATTTTGTTTCCATCATGATTCAGAATTGATGTGGCTTTCAAAATGATTGTGGCTGCCAGAAGTGTTCAGGAAAAGCACATATAAGTAGTATTCTCCTCTTCTTGCCAGTGGAGACAGGACCATGTAGGTCTGATTCTCTGTGACAGTTACTGAGAGCTTCTGAATATGATGGTACCTCATTGACTAGTGCCATATTTTTTTCAAGCCCTATAAATTTTTTCTCCTTAATATTTTGTTATTTTAAAACATTTCATATCTGTTTGACCTCTTCTGTATTAATGTGAATGTAGGGAAGAGATGAAGGTGAGCTGTTGACATTAGAAGACAATGAGCCATTTCAATGGACTTGATATGTGATAAGAATTGAAGCCAGAGGACAGATTTATGTTATTTGACTTCACAGTGACTAGAATTAAAGTTCATATGCTTAAAAGTGTGGCTGTACTCACATAGCAAGAGTCATGCCTCTGAATAGCCTGTATCTATTCAGGAAATTGTGTTTTGTAGTTTAAATATTATTCAACTGGGGATTTTATTTAACATTCACCTTGTCCTGATGATAAGCAAACCCCAGGTTACAGGAATGCAAGTATGTCAAACTTATAGAGAGGTACAGAGAGATTTAGATACAGAAAAATCACCACACTGCAGCACTCTGAACCTGTAGGGGTTTGAAAACCTCAATGAATTCTATTTATGAGAAGCTCAGGAGAAATGATCATGCTCATGATATTCCATAGTACAAGAACAAAGTAACTGGCAATTGAGTTAATTTGAGGTAGCATGATAAACAAGAATAAAAGACCTACCACTTTTCATTAGTGTTTATATACCCCACCAACATTTCATAGGTCTTATGTATCAGTACAAAGACAGCAGCATTGCAAAATTTTTTAAAATATATATATTTAATTTTAATTTAAAATTTTTAAGTGAAAAATAATTATTTCAACCTTTATGCTCATAGATATCTCTGTTTCTGGAGATGTCTTATGTTAATATGCATAAATGAAAATATGCATAAATATCTCAAAGGTAAAATTTTGTGTGCTACAGTCCCTGCAGACTGGATTTCATAGCTGTAGGTGCTACATATCCATGCACGCACAAACCCATTGCAATCCTGTAGCCACAGTTTTAGACTCCTACCTCAGACAGTGGATAGCACCAGAGGTCTCAGAGGATAGTGTTAGAATCACACCAAAGGAGTGTGGTTTCATTTTTTTATTGTGACTATAAAGTCAGGATCAGAATGTAGACATTATATTATAGGAAATAATAGTGGGAAGACTAAAAGAAAAGGAAGAAGCTTGATTGAATCTGCATTCACATTGTATTGAAAAATTAAAAAAAAATACATATGACACTTGGAATTCTGTCTGATTTTCAATTTGAAAAGCAGACTTGTTAATATACATATAAAAAGAATTAATATATCAATATTTTAACTGAGTGGTAAAAGACTGATTATCTGCAAGAACTTAGCTGAAACTCTTGGAAGAATAATGATTCCAACACTGCTTTGTTACTATGGATGAAAATTTTCACTATGAACAGCTGATAATGCAAGTACAAAAACTGAAAGTTGGATAGACAAAAAAATACAAAACATATTTTTTCAGTATGTATTAAAGATGTTTCATTAATATTCAAAGGACTGATGAGGATCATTTATCTAATATGTTTATCTAGTTCAACCTGTTCAGAATTTGTTTTGGTCACAAAGCACAGAAGAGTGCATTTTGGTGATTTTCATAGGTTAAAGTATTCAAATTACAAAGTGCTCAGAAATTTCAGTGTCTTTCTTTGACCTAGACTTTCAAATAGCTTTGTAACTTCACCTCTTTCCTTAAGATTATTTAAACTTTTTCCTGCATATTCACAACCCAAGGCATCTCCAATTTCTTCATTGTCTTCCCACTGTTCTAAATGAAATGTTCTTCTACTTCTTTGTCAAACTTTCTAATTTCTGAGTTTCTCCTTGAAAAAGATAATTCTCTAACCAGCTCTGCATTGAATTTTCTCAGCTTACAAATCCCATTTCTATTTAATATCTCTTTGTAGAAGCTATTGAGTTAAATATTTTATTCTCTGGATCTCTCATCTGTTTTTCTTTCATTTCATTAAAGAGCATAACGTGAATTGAGGAACAGCTGAGGCTCATGACAATGTGTCAGGGCTATTGTTCTTAGTTGAAAAAGAAAAAGAAGAAAACAGAAAAGAAAACAAGCCGTGGAAGTCACTGGAAGGAAGGGGATTGGAAACCAAATAAAAGCTTACACAGATGCATTCTCTGAGGGATTAATGTACTGCAAAAGAAAATCAACTATGATAATTCTAAACTTGAAAAGGTAAAGGGGATACTAAAGAAGATGTCAAAGGAATGAAGATTTGTTTCCACCTCTAAAGCTTTGTCTTTACTTGAGAGGAACATGAGAGAGAAGCAGACACGCTTAACCTTAGATATTAGAGTTGTATCAAAGAACTTGCACTCTGTCTTTAAAAGTTTAGCTTATTTCAGTAATAAACCTAATGTAGAAACTTCATTCCCAAAAGTGATACTGGAGAAAATAATGGCAACAAAAATACTTATATAATGTCTTCCTTGGGTTTTATTTTATTTTTTTTTTTTTTTTAGCTAGAGGTTTTTAGTTTAGTGGTTTTTCTTTTTTTTAATAGAGTGAATCAAGCTAAAAAACCCTCTAAGTGAAAACATTTATATTACTCTAGAATTTCTCTCTTAAAGCAAAAGCAATCATAAATCTCCCCTTTTTCACTTGAGTCTCATTAGTAGGTTTTGTTTTTTTTACCCAAATAGGATACTCATTTGACTGTTTTGGTTAATGTCATGATCTATGACTTTGTCCACTTATGCACTGGACTCAGAAATTCCTAGTGACTTATTAAAAAAAAAGTTAAATACATCATTGCCAAAAAGAATAAATTATGTAACTCTCCAGGTGAAATTCACCTTTGTTCAACTTAATAATGTTGCAACAAAGTGATAAAAAAAAATTCATAAGTGTTTGCTTACTGAGAGTCCATAAGGTTTTATATTTCTTGCCACTAAAAAAATGATCACTGAAATGTTACACACTAGATCTCTGCTAGCTTCACAAAGGAGATTACTTCATCTCACCACTAATTTTATGCCTAAAACCATTTCTGAGGAGTATTACTGTGAGTTTCATTTAAAAAAAACAAGATAGCTGTCCTTATATAAGGAAGAAAAAAGGTATCCAAGTCTATGTGATAGTAGCTTCTGAATTACTCCATTTCATAATACCTAGGTGAGAGATGTCTGCAGGGGTCTAAATCAAGAACTGAACTACGAAAAAGAATTTACCAGAATTCTTCTCTCCAGTTTTTTCAAAAATTGTGCTGTAAATTTCCTAAAAATCACTTAATTAAAATCGATTCAGAATTTCTTTGTTGATCTGAGCTCAGCCTGCAGAATGAAATACAGAAGGCTGAATAATATTACAATTTATGGAACCTCCTCAGAACAGGATTCCGAACAAGCAGAACCAAAGCAGATCTGCCTACAATAACATATTTAAGAAATTAGAGGATGACTTTGTAGGTTAGCAACTAAAACAAACACATGGAAAGATTGGAGTGTACTCTCTGTTTCCAGGAGTATTGATATATTTTAGATAATAGTTGTGAAATAACAGTAAAGAAATTAGTTAGCTCTCTACTCATCTGCTTCAGAAAAGGTGAAGAGTGAGATAAATGAAACAGATATATGAATGAAAATAAATGCATAAACTCTATTTTGAGAAAAATCTCAATTTTCACAGTATATGGTAGTTCATTCTAGGACTAAGTGTTAGATAAAGTAATTTTCAAGTTACGTATTCCAGAAAAAGTCCTGCTTAGCATTTTGAAGTTTGGAGTATACTTGGTCAGGAATGAAGAAAGCATCCAAATGACTTTGCTATAAAGTTTCATGCGTATATGTCCATGTTTTGGGGAGGTCATATCACCAGTGTGGTGTCTGCCTGAATACTAGAGCACAGTGCTCTGATAAGCTAAATCCATTCATTAATATACTAAATTCTCAATATCTCAGTATATATATATAAAATTCTCCCTATAACTGCTAATTTTTAACTTAATTGCAGTGCAGCAGTATTTGGATTGTTCTATAGCAGACCTGTGTAAGTAGCAATGATGTCTCATGCCTGTAATTCCAGATTCTGTCCTCCAACACTTAGTGAATCTAAATGATAGATTTCTATATACAAAATTATATCAATTTTTTTTTGTTGTTGTTCACCAAGTCAGTTTCAAAAAATCCACAAATTCTCAATGTTTTATGTGGCAAATAAACCCCTTATTGTTATATAGGAAACAAAGTCTCAACCAGGACTATCAAAGAAAGGTTTAGCTCCCAGGTTCCTGGACAATCAAATGTTGCTTGATTAAGTTTATGATTACTAGTGACTGTCTCATTATAAAAAGTAGCTGGTATTGTTGTGCCACTTGAACTTAGACCTGTATCATCAGGACATGGTAGTAAACATCAGCAACACAAGCTGCACATCAATGCTAATATTTGCTTGGTAGTAGAAAGGATTTTTTTTTTTTTAAATAATATTGAAGTGGCAGAATAGAACAAACCTTTTCTTACTCTAGGCAATAACATTCTGGATTTTTACTTCAGCAGCCTTGTATTAGATCCCCAGAGAGTCCTGATTTAGTCAACACCCATTATTGGGATTAGTAAGGACACTGGGAAATAACTGCCAAAACAGTGGCCACATGTGGACATAGCTAATAAAGCAGCACAATTCAGGCATCAGCTCAGTCAGACACAGAGGCTAAATACAGAATAGCTAAAGTTAGACTGAGCTAATCACCTGACATCCATTTAAGAGTCATGTGAGAGACACAGGTGTTGCCAAAACGGATTCATCTCATCCAAGTGGCATCTGAAGTATGTACAACTAAATGCTTTAGAAGGTGCCTACTTCAGTCCTTCTCCCAGGCTGGATTGATTAGTTCAGATTCTGATGTCTTTCTTTCACATGCTTCAAGGTCCATGAGATTAATCCCATTCTAAGTGTTTCTTTGCCTAAATTCCTGAAGGAGTCTGATTGGACATTCCTTCTAGAAGCATGCCTAATCAGTACTGACAGTTTTAAGCTGAGTGTAACTGAGGCTGACTCATGTTTTATATAATGTCTTAATGACTAAGACAAGGTAAGGTGGCTGTGCCAACTCACTCATCAGCCTAAAATTTTTCACTTTGCAGGAAATTATCCTGACCAAAGTGCTGTGAGCTATACAGAAGTGAGAAACTCATGACAAAGGCAAATGCTGTGACCATGACTAAGCCTCTCGTGTTAGAGCAATTCCACCTTGCTTCCAAAGTTTAGTATAGTAGTCATTTGACTAGAGGGTGGAAATGAATCTAAAGTTTTGTGTAACACACAAAACTAGGGAGAAAAGGGAGGAATCAAATCTGGGTTCAAATCCTCTTATTTAGCATTCATATACTATGCAGGGAGAAACAGTTTGAATAGTTTGAAACAGGTAAAATGGATTGGTATATAGGGGAAACTTCCTTTTCACCTTCCATGCAAAGAGAGAAACAATAATATGGAATATGAGGGAAGGTAGGTGAATAAACGGGGTAGATGAATAAATTATGTAAACAGAGGTGCTTTGCTGGAAGCAATCATATTCTTCCTTTACTGTGAGATGACGGAACAAACTTTTGATTTTGCTCACCTCACAGTCATAATTCCAGAAAGAGAAAATTTATAATCTTTGTAGAGACTGATACTCACAGTCTTGAGCTTCAGGTTATCATTTGCTAGTTAATTTTTATTTTATATTTTGAAGTATTTTCTTAGGAGTCCATCAAGCGAGTTCCAAACAAGTTACTAAAGCAGATGTTGCTGAATGTGTTTGTCACAGTAAGGGGGCAAGGATCTGGCTTTTAACAAATATTCTGTAAGTACTTTACAATTATGTTCACGAGTAAAAGCTACCTGGAATTGCATAGACTTTTTAGGGCAGCTTGCTGTGCTTTAAGATAATCTTGCTTTCAAGGTGCTGATTAAAACAGCTAAGAGAATTTGATAGAAAATGTAGATTGATGCCTATCTTTTAGTAAAAAAAAAAAAAAAAGGTAAAAAAAATTTAAAAAATCAAAAACAGGAAAAACAAGGATTAGTAGGACAGACACTTTAAAAGATGAGTAATTTTGAAGCCCAGATTCTTTTGCTTGTTTTCTATCCAAAGACAGACTGACATGCTTAGAAGATGTGTACATGATAGTACAACCATGCAGATATTAGAATTTCAGATACTAAAGATCTGCCAAATGTTTAAAAATTTTATATTTATTCACTACAAGGAAAACTAACTCATATGTGTTAACTGAAAACAGCCGACCTCATGTGGATTGCTAGATTGATGATCAACTGGAAAAAGATTCTATTAGAATCTGGATATATTTCTATAAAACATGAGGTATTAACCTGACAGTATTCAGGAATTTGGGTTCAGTGATGGATAGCTGAATGAAGCAGGAATGGTCTGTAATAAACAGGATATAAAATTAGGTGATATATTTGTCTTTTGTGGTATTAAACTTTTTCTGTACAGGGGTGATGTGGCAGCAGCTTTGTCATTTGTTCCATTTTGAAGTATTAATTCAGAGGTTCTTTTCACAACTTGTACATATGAAACAAGAATGTCCTGACGATCAAACTAACGGATTTAACGGATTGCTGTACGACACTGTCTTACTTCAGGATCGCTCTGAGCTTGGAAGTGAGTAAGGAAGTGTTTGTGAAAAAAGAAATTGACGTGTTTAATTTGTTTTAAAACTCTTACTCCTTTTGGAGGTGGGAATTTATTTGAGGAAGTAGGCAGAAATAAAATAACTCTGGATTATTAACCTCTCTAATAAGCACAAAAAAATTGAAGCCACTGCACAGTTTCTTTTCAAAACAAGTATCAACCATTGAGAGTGTGTGTATTTGATTTCCTTTGAATGATAGCACCATAAAGTCTGCAAAATATTTCAAACCATAAAGGGCTTTTAAGTGGTAAATAGGACCTGATGAAAACAGGAAATTTTTAATAAAATCTATCACATTTAACATTTTTTTCTGTATGAAAACCTCTTTCAATCTGCTGCAAAAGAAAGAGAAAAATAAAAATGAGGAAGAAAAGAATCCTCCCACTAGCTTGTAGATGTTCAGATATGCTGCCATATTTTAGGGGAAATTATAATTTTTTCTACATTTTAAAATATTTTAGTTTTTTTAATTTTTAGAACAATGAGTACAATAACTTATCAGCAATCAAATATATCTGTAAGTATTTTTCAATTCTTTATCTGAGTATTCGTTTAATACTTGAGCTGGCAATTGCGCACTTTGGGATAGTTTAATGTGTGCATGGAAATACAAAACACTCAGGTAGGATAGCTGTAACAAAGGGAGTCTAAATTCTTTTATATTTTTCCACATGACATTATTCATATAGATGCATAGATAAGCAACTACATTTGAAAAAAAAAAACAAAAACAACACAAAATCAATGGTTTTGGGTCTCTTTGCCTGAGTGTTCTCCTGGAAAAAGGAAGGAAAATAAACAATGATGTGGAAAGAAGGACATAAATAAATTATTAAGAGGATGCAGTCAAAGAGATTCCCTGCTTTTAATGAGGGAGATTTTTGAAGAAAGCAAAATTAGGAAATCTGGAGGTTGAATTGGAAATTTGCCTCACAAAATAACGCAAAATTACCAAAATGGTGAGGTCACTGAGAATCTAAAATATTGCTATTTTGACTTTGATGGAAGGGCATTTATTTCATTGTAACACAACAGTGTGATGTTTCCCGCTTTCTTCTCAAAAGCTGAATACAGCTTTTTGTTTAGCTGGTTCCTTGGCTCTTTCCAAGTAATCTCCAGCTTCCCAGGGAGCAGTTACCAGCCTTGGCCATGGTGTTCAAGGCCAAGCAAGACAGCCAAGATGAAACACTGTCTTCTGTGAATCTCTTGCCTTGTGATTAGACAGAGTATCTCTTCAATTATGCCATGAGCCTCACATTTGAAGTGGACAAAGAGGCATCTGGCATTTGCGGAAGATTTGAGCATATGACAAAAGTTTTTCCAAATCTTGAAATTGTATGTGAGGTTCATGCTATTGAAGGAATTGACTTCTCAGATGTTTCTTTTTGCCCCATTTTGGAAAGAGAGCACCAGCTATGTCAAGTAAAAAAAAAAGGAATGATGGAAGGGATAGCAAAAAATTGCCTCTGCCATATATAAAAAATAAAAGCTGTGGATTTTTAGTACTTATAAATTAATGTACACATAAATGTAGAGTAAAAAAATCTTTTATATCCCCCAGAACCCAAAGGCTGCTTTGATTTTCTTTCCTCACATTTAGTAAGTCTCAGAAGCTACTTGAGAGCATTATTTCTCAAAATAAGGAAGGTCTATTGAATTTGACTATAGCCTTAAAGGAACACCCTCTAAGATGGCCTTGATAATGTCACTTCTAAAATAAAAGAATATGTTCCTTTGCACTGGAACCAACTGGCTTCACCAAATAGTGTATAATTTTAAATGATAAAGCTATTTTACTAGCTCTTGCTTTTAGAGGTGTAATTTGAATACCCAGGAAATCAATATCTGCTTTGTTACATGATTACAACCAAATAATTGAAATATCAGAAGGGCAGTGAGCCATAGAGGCTTTATACTGAATAAATAAGACATTCTAATGACAACGCTTTCAGTATAAATGCAGTTCTCTAGTTAATTGTGTGCAGCTTTTGAAAGTACTCTACAAAGAATATAGGTGTATAAAAATGAACTCCTGAAAACAACAGTGACACTTTTGCATCATCAGCTTTTTAAACAGAATTTCCTGTTGCTCACCACAGTACTGCTGCAGACAAGCCACAGAAAATCCACTCAGGGAGGAGTATTATGCAAAACCAAGTCAAAGTGACAGGATTGATTTTAGACAAGTCTGGAGACTGGAAAAAAGCAGCTACTTCTTGTAAGCTAGGAACAATGCTTTATGAACCCTGGTTCCTCTGAAAAACAAAATAAAAAGAAGGGATCTGTAGAAGGGAAATACTTAATTCATGTTTTCACTTGTGAAGATTTTCCCTTATGATTAAAATCAGGAGAATCTGTAGGTGAAGCACAAGTCAAGGTTAATATAAATTATGTATCTGCTACTTAGTTGCAATGCAGAGCAAAGGAAAAAAAACAGGCTTTCTTATCAAAGAATGACTGCAATATTATTTCAAAGGTATTCACTGTGATTGTAGGATAATAGTTTTAAAACTGGAGTAAGCACAAAGGTTGAGCAGCTTACTTAATGAAGCGCTAGCCTTTCATCCCTAGCAGTATAATTTAAATCCATCTTTCAGTCCTAAGTAAAATGAGTGGCCTCATCTTTGTCCCTCATGGACAGTAATACACATTATATAACTACTGCATGTAATTTGACACAATTTAGTACAGCCAACAGCCATTTTCTCAGTAGAATACCAAGCTTCAGCTATCACAAAGGCTGAAATAACATTTTTTTTCCAATAGAGCAACTTTCAAATGAGTGCTTTTGTTTTTACTGAGGAGTCTGTAATAATCTCTACTTTTTACCACTGCAACCCTCATTCCTTATCTCAAAATTTTGTATAAATTCCTCTAAGATCCAGATTTTAACAATGAAGTACATGTTTAATCTATTGTTTTATTTATTAATTTAATTAAGTTTCCACAGGATTTCACTTTTAGTTCTGAAACTCCAGACATTTTACATATAGCATCTACTTTTGATTCCTAAAACAAAGTGAAAGTAGCATTAAGTCAAATTTTGCAAGTGGTCTTTGCAGCTAATTTTTAATTAACCAATCTAGAAAATTGTTTGCTACAATTACAGATTTTAATTATATTATACATCTTTGTGTATTCATAACAGGGATGTAGATGTCAATCTAATAGTATATTTTCAATAGATACAGTAAATATTTGTGTCATATTTTGTGTGGATTTTCATTAAAAGTGACTTATGAACATTAATGTTTAGAGCACTTACAGGTAAATCCATGAGATTTGGGAGATTTTCACTATGGAATCCTCTGTTGATCAAGAGCTAAAGTGATCATGGAGAAAGTTCCCATTATCAGAATGTATGTGGGCTACTTTTGTTTACATCAGTATTTTTCTCAGTACTTCACCTGCCCTGTAAAGAACTTAGAAATTTGGGTTCTTTTCTTTAAGAAACACTAATTGAGTCTCATTGTGTGTAATGAACATTGAGCTTCAGTTCATGTCAGGTGCTCTTTACTGCGCACAAGTATAAAGTCAAAATTTCAGTCACGTTCAACCTCATTAACTTGGTTCAGGATAAGTAATATGCATAATATTGCTTTGAGAACCTCAAAAGGAAATAGCTTCAGGTTGCACTAGGGGAGGTTTAGGAAATGTTTAAGGATGTTAAGAAATATATCTTTACCAGAAGAGATGTCAAGAATTGGAACAGGCTGCCCAGGGAAGTAGTTTACTCATCTCTAGAGGTATTTAAAAGTTGTGTAGATGTGGCACTTAGGGACATGGTGTAGTGGCAGTCATGGCAGTGATTGGATTCGATGATCTTGAGGTTTTTCCATTCTAGCAATTCTGATTCTTAATTTCTTCACATGTGTATATGTGCAAAGATGATTTCTTATTTGCCTCCTCCCATACTTTAATGGGAAATTTTCTATTTAGGGTTTGTGTCATTATTTCCTTCTGTGTAGGGTTGCAGTCTGTACCTTTTTTTTTTTTTTCCTGAGCTCTATCAGATGCTTTAGTTCCTTTCTAAGCAGTGGAAGGAAAAGTCTTGTGTATGTTTATGAAGCTTTTTCTAAGAACAGCAGCCTCACTTAAATCCTACCTCAGCACAGACAGTTACAAAAACACTGAGATTAACTTTTTGATTAGAAACAAAATTATTTTAAATATATTTTTGATAAAAAATAATTTATAGTAATCAATTCATAGGTTAGCTAAATTCTTTAAGAAGCATTGTACTGATATATCTACTAGAATATTCAGATTTTTTAAATGAAATTATTTGGAACATTATCTTCAGTCTGATACCAAGACACAATAGTAAAAAAGAGGAATCGAAACCCTGAAAGGGCCATAGGTTTTTTGTGGGGTTTTTTTGTTTGTTTTTGTTTTTTGTTTTTTTTAATTTGAAGGTACAACCTAAAGGCAATTTTAAAAAACTCATGATCTACAATGAATTTAGTATTTAAAAATATTGCTTCTATTTAATGTTAATATACTATAAAACACACTTATGTGATTTATAATTAAATATCCCCACTAGTGAAAGTCGTTATATTACAAAAGGAAAAAAAAATCTTCTCCTCTCTCAAAATTATAAATTATCCATGTCCGTTTACTTGCAAACTGTACATCTTGTGTTAACCAATAAGATTGTAGATCATTTTTGTCTAACTTCAATCCAATTTACTTGCAGCTATTTTCAAGCAGACAATTGATTCAGAAAGGAGGGGAAGGGAAGCTGAAACATTGATCCTTAACAACCTGATAATCCAGATCATTGTTGTACTGCATCAAGAAGCATTCTTTTTAAAGAATAATGAATTACAAAGTGTATTTTGTCTGAGACTGACAGTTTCTTGCTCTCATCCCAATTCTGGTAATACAGAAGTAATGCTGACAATCACCTGGAATTTGATTACTTCTGTGAAAAATAGAAACGTGCATTTAGACTAATATTTTCATTCATTTCTGTCCAAAAAAGCTTTCTTTTAGAAAAATTATACAAAACCATTACTCAACAGTACTTGAATAACATCAATGCATGAGCTGTGTTTTCTTGGGGCCAATTGGAGGGACCTAAAGGATAAAGCAGAGAAGCAAAGAACTAAATTATGATTTGACATGGTACTTAAATTCACCCTTCTAATAAGCCAAAAATACCACATTAAGGAGAATTTCAAAGACTGCCTTTTTACAAAGTCCGTACAGAAGTCTCTTTTCTCAGTCTCAAAAGATTTCAAGGGCAGAAAGGCCAGGACATAAACACTGTCTTGTCTACAGAATTAACATCAAACATAACAGGAATGGTTTTCTATTCCGCGTTTTATGAGAGAGATTTTAGCAGTCACTGGTTTAAGTTTCATCTAATTATTACAGAATTCACTCAGTCTTAAGTACTTATCCTTTTGAGAAAAGGAAAACACTTGGAAATCCATTGATTATCATATGAAAATTTATTTCAGTTCTTTGATTATTACTATGCAATCACCATTTTTCAAAAAGATACATTGTTGTATGGTTTTCACCAGTTACCCACAGTGTATTGATCCGTAGAGATATTACCAAACAAAAAACTATATGATACTATTAAATTAAAACTGACATGTACCTCCATCATCATCATGAAAGGAAAACAGAAAAGGCCACAGAAGCAAATATCTCATTATCAAGTGTGACAAAGAATTAATAAATTAGGGTAATTTTTCAAGTATATTTGCTTACTGGGCTGAGGCTTTTGTATGTCTCTGATTCTTCAAATATTTGAAGTCTGTGTTGCCTTTACAATAAATGAGCAATAAATTCAACTATGTCCTCATATAACTTTTATCCTGCACATGAGGGGGGAATGGTTGGGTGCCCGAACTCACTAGACCAGAAGTCGTTCTTTGTTCTGCTCAAGTAGAAGCTCTTGCAGGAATGGAGCTCAGAGCTGTAATCCAACCATGTTTTAATGCAAAATTTCATTGAAAACAGGAAGCAAGTACTAGAATTCTGGAACTTTACTTCTTTTTAGATGCAGGTCTTGTATTTGTTTAATTAAAAAAAAAAAACAAAAACAAAAAAACAAACAAAATTCCCCAACAATTTAGGGTGTTTGTGGAGTTGTAATACTGACTTTAGTAAAAGGAGTATGATGAAAACTTTGTTAAGTCCTCCTCCACTGAGATGGGAGGAGATGTGGAGACATATATCATGTCCATTAGTGTCAGATGTTCTGGGTTATTTAGTTAGGATTATTAAAATAGTCATTAAACTGAGGGCATTAAGGATTAATTATTCCTTATTGATATAGGAATGCCAATTTTATCATATAGTTTTAATTGTAAATATTGCATAATTTTATAAACAGTTATAAGATTTATCGTTATAACTATTATATATAATAACTGCAAGTAAATAGTTATAATTTCATATTTCTTGCCTATGCCCATGTTTCTTTATGAAAAGCAATTTTTCATTCTTTATTTACTTAAATTACCTGTGTATTGCTTGCATGTTTATTATAATTCTGATGTATACATATTTTCTTAGTCACCATCACCAAATAATATTGCCAGACATACTACAAGTGGAGTATGACAAATCTTGGACCTAAATGCTTTGCTTTGTTTTGTTTTGTTCAGACCCTTAATAACAGAACATACCTTCAATTGTCTGCAAAGTGCAGTGTGAATACTTCCATAAGACAGTATTTCCAAAAGCTGGTTTTGCTCTTACCATGCCTAACAGTTAAAACATATTGCAGCTATGTTGATGTGTCTTCAGGTGCTACCTCTATGACCATAGAGTTAAAAATGTCACAAGAAAAAGTGCTGAGCAAATGCATTATTTAAAGTGAACTCTCAATGTGAGACTCTTGTGAGAAAAGGTTACACATGCAGAAGGCCTGTCTAAAACCCCCAGGTGGACTAGTGAGAGGAACCCTTTTTAAATGGTCACTTGAATGGGGAAGTCTGGGGATTAAGTCCTCTCTTTCATTTGGATAAGGTCTGGCAAAGGACCGGGCTCCAGTGGAGAATGTCAAACCTGTTGGAGGTTACTTTGTGTTGCAAAGCACCTGCGTAAAAAGAGACTTAATTCTAAGCCCTCCAGAAGTCATCTGTACTTAGTATCAGGAACATTAAGTTTCATGTGGCCAAAGGCTAATGATAAAGTTAAGACATTTCCCAGATGAAAAGTAAAGGGCACAAAATATGAGCCAATGAAACCAAAAAAGAGTGAAAAAAGCTGAGAGACTTAAGAGAGGTTTTAGAGCTTTTCCTATCAAATCTCCATAGTTTTCTTTTAGGACCTTTGCATCCAAAGAATTATTGTTTTGTTTCCATTGCTAGATGGAAGAGAAATACACATTTTTTAAACAAGCAAGTGAAAATATTTGTCTTTATTTTTAATTTCCAGTGTAATAGTGTGCAAATGAGAAAACTATCAATAGTAACAGCAATTCTGAGTATCATAGTTGTGTCTTAAGATGAAAATCAGTCTCCATATAGAAGAAAGAGCTGTCAAGACAATTCTCCTCTCTAGCTGTGTATTGAGTCTATAAATAAAAAAAAATTGTAAAAAATAAATTCAGTCCAACAACCATGTAATTTATTATTAAACCACTACAGTGAATGCAGAATTTGGAAAATTGTAAAGCTAACTTGCTACCATAATCTGCCATATAAATTACTTTAAATCATATGGCTGTCTTCAAGATTAGTAGAAAATACTTCTTTATGGCCAGTTAAAATATGTGTGTGCATGTGTGTGCATATAACTGCACATATTATTTCTAAAGTGATAAACAGCTGAAACTCACAGTATAAGTTAATTGTGTTGGTTCTGAAAAACCCAAAGAAGACAAGTGAACAAACTGTGAAATGTGAGGAAGGTAACACACCTGGTTGATGGAAAAGATATTTCTTTAATTTAGGAGAATTTTCTACACATAGCATTCTCAGAATCTGATGTAGACTAAATTAAATTACTGTAAAGTAGGTAATGATATTGGATATCTTTTCTTTATATCACTATATATCACTGAAGAGATATAAGAAGAAAATACACTGGCTCATATTCTGCAAGTCTGAATAATGTAGTGCTTAAATGAAAAAAGAGCTGTGGCTTATATTTCATGTGTATTTTTTTTTCAAGTTCTTAAGATGCAAGTCTGAACTACATATGTGAACAAATAATGACAAGTTTCCTTTATAATTATGGAGGAAAACAGACATTTTTGAAGGGATTTTTTGATTTAAATTATTCTGATCAGTTCAACATTCATAAAGCCTCAGAAGGATTATTATGCTGAGCTCTACACAGCAAAGTTGAAGTTGTAGGAAAATTGGAATAAATGATGAGGGGTTTAGGAAGAACAATCACTGAAGGAAGGCTGAAAGCACCAGCTGGTTTAGTCTAGAAAAGACCAAGATGGGATGTTAAAATAGTCTTCAAATATGTAGAAGATTATTAGAAAGTCAATTCATAATCTCCACTTTACCTGAGGACAGAAGAAATCCATTTGCAGAAAGTAAATTTAAATTAGGTACTATGAAAAAAATATTTCTTAAACTATATAGATAATTAAGTGCTGGAAAAGTAATCAAGGGAGATTGTGGAACTTCTGTTATTAGATCTTTTGTTATGAATACATTTAAAAAACATCTGTCTTCTACTGATTTTCTGTGAATAGGAATGATTTCTGCATTCTAATAAATTAGATTATTTTCTTTTTTGAAAATCTATACCTACATGCATGGCTTGAGTTATTATTTTATCTGTGGAGATTTTTTCCCAAGGGAAATGAAATACTGTAAAAACACAGTAATATTAAAATCAGAAAGTAGATTATGAGACCATTGAAACTAAGCTTCTAGCAGGGATTTTGGAGAGCACATGATGGAGTTCAGTGGTTTCAGTTGTTCTTTAAAGGGTTCTTTGCCCTTATTTTATGACCATTTTTTAAAAGCAAAATGACACCTCTCTATCTGGTGTTGCATGATTTTGATTGTATCAAACAATGCCAATGCTGTTTTTTATAGCTCATCAAGGGAGTATTTAAGTTTTTTTCTTTTTTCATTGACATCAAATGCATATTTTTTTTGTGTTGGGGTTTTTTGTCAGTTTAACTGCAAACTTGAGGTTTTATTAAATTTATTAATTATTTATTACTACTGAGCTAGAAATGCCAGTTAGTCTTAAAAAAACTCCAAGGAGAGCTGCTGATACAAGTGAAATGGAAAAGCACAGCTCACATGCATGATAATTTACTGGAGAGAAAATATCTGTGTTTTGTATCAAGTAAGCTTATCAGTCCAGATGTGGTATGCAAGATAAACATACCTTTGTGCTATCTTGACACAAAGCAATAATTTATCAATTGTGTTAATTATTTGCATGCTGCACAGCATCTCTCTTGGTCCGATAACCAGCTATGCTATGCAAAATCTCCCCAAGTATTCCAGGTCAAGTAATTGTTTAAAATTACTCTTGTTATGATATTTCATAACTGTTTAACTTGTGAAAGCTTCATGGACAAAATTTGAAAGCTCATATCAGCCTTCGAGGAAAGGTAATAGAGTTGCAGTGCCTCACAGAACTTGAGCTCAGTCTTGACTTCCTAATAATGCAAACTGCTTGAATAAGAGCAGAACAGAGAAGTGTCTTTGGAAAGGGGAATTATCTGGTGTAGTGGAGCAGGTTTATATGCCCCAAACATATAAACTGTGAGAGAAAAAGGCTAAAAGAAACAAAATGTTCAATCCCACTTTGTCTTTCCTGTATTCTACAAAACAGAATGGGCAGAAATGGATTGTCCCATTCTCTGCCCTGTACTCTGGACAGTACAACATTGTAGACACATTTGGGTAACCTCTATTAAAAACACCAATAGTTTTCACAAAGAAATTCACCATTTTCAACCTTTTTTGTTGTTGTTAAACAAAGAATTGAAAAGGTTTTTTTTTTATATAATGTCTTCAGTTATTTTTATTTTCCTTCATTGTTTATTTCCTTACTGTCTTGTTGTTGGGTGCCTTGCTTTTTTTTTTTTTAAATCCAAATATCTATTTGAAGTTAACTCTGTCAGTGAGAATACAATATAGATTCAGATTGCTCATATGGAGATTGCCAAATTCAACATCAAATAAAAAAAATTAATAATAACAGCATTAATGGAAAATATGTAAATCTGCTCTATAAACATAACATACTCTAATGTATAACTCATTCTGCACAAGAATCTCAAATTCTTTCAGTGCAGGAACCTACAAAAAGAATAGCTTTTATACAGAGCAGAGAGAATAAAGGACTGAAAACGAAATAAAGAAGAAAAAAATAATTGCAAACCAAGATCGTTTAAGGGCCAGCTTTAACAAGTCTGATTAGATCTGTAGTTCTCCTGTCCATTTGTTTTCTCCTTTTGATGAATGCTGTCCATTGAACAGTGTTTATCTTGGCTGAAGAAAATCTTAGCTCTTTGCTACAAAGAGATCTATTTCAAGGAGCTTGGAAGTTCTTGTTTTCTCTTTAGACCAGCTGTCTCAGTGCAAATCTCACCTTATAACCTCACTTATAACCTGCAACGGTGTTTCTACTGTGTAAATGTTGATTACACATCAAGATTTCTATTCTGATATACACTTTTTTTTGAGGAGGCTATTTTGCTAAATCAGACTGTAAAGATTCTCCTTAAAAAAATAAAATTTGTTCATTTTGAAATTATCTAGCAAAATTAAAAATAGCTAGAGTTATATGATTAAAGTAGATTTTGATTTTTTAAAAGTGGGACTAAAGAAGATAAAGATTTTATCTTTTACCATAAATCTGATATAATACAAAGAGGGAAAATATTACAAAGTAATATTTTGCAGAAGTGTAGTTAGTTGACAGTACTTGAGATGACTCTTAATGAAATAAATGTCAAACTTTTTTCCAAGCTGAACATAGGCATCACAGTTGCTATTTCAAAAAGAACACTTAAAGAATTGACTACCCAATGTAAACAAGACACAATCTTCTTTATAAAATTTCAAAACTCTTAGAAATGGAGCATTCATTTGTGCCAACAATATCTCTGTGGATGAAGCACTCACAGTGGCACTAAAGGGACATAGAAAAAGCTGAGACTCAATCCAGTTGACAAAAACCCAGTATTTTTATGTCTTCAACTTTGAAGGATTCAAAATTAATGCATTCTTTCCACTTCAAATCATTCAAAATTGGGAATTTGAATTAAATAAAATTTGTTAATTTAAACCTTTTTAACAAAAGAGATTTTATTACTTCCTAGTTTTTTCTTTCATTTCCCTCTGCCCTCCCCTCCCCCCCATAAGATCATTGCTCTTGATCCACAAAGGTTTTATGAATGTAAGCTGGTGCTTGTAGATTTCTGTCTGCTACAGCGTACCAAAGCCAGAAAGTTATATATAGAAGAGTATCTTCATACAGCAACTTCTGACATGTTGTTCCCTTTAACACCTGAAAAAGAAATATTCATATATCCCATGGAAGCAAAATGAGAAGGCACTGCATCACACTTGGTAACTAAAGCAAGTCAAGCCCATGTACTCTTCTTCAACAAAATAGGTTAAATAATAAGAAAACAAAACTTAACTACAATAATTTGATGGGTTGTTTTTACAGGAATATTCTACAGATATTCATTTATTTAAAAGGAAAAAAGGAAACTGTTGGTGTTAGAGTATATATGTGTTTAGCTTGGTGTCATGAACAAAATTAATGTCTAGCAAGGGTACTTTCCAAATGTCAGATTAAATATGAAGTTTTAATGAAGGCTTATCAATTTTAAAGCGCTATGCCTATGTGGTCTTGTAATAGTAACTAGATTTCTCTTTCAAGTCAGACAATGAAAAAGGAAAAGAAATAAAATAGTATCCAGGGTAAAAGACCTCAGATTCCCACACAAAGGAATCATCACTTACATTAGAACTATCTATACCATGCAAAAAATACTGGTGCTGCTAATCTGCCCTAAATTTTCAGCCTGGATTTTTAAGCTCTTCTCAGAGATCTGGGAAATATCTTAGTGGAAACAAATCCTGTTAGAGTGCTGAGGAAAAAATGTGCTGGAAAAGCTGCTTATCTCAACAATTTTATCACTCAAGGGGAAAAAACTGCACCTCAGCTTTTGATATTTTTGGTGGATGTTTTAGATAGGCGTGAATTGACTCTGGCATACAAGAACATATGCATACCTGTCAGGTTAAGGTGCATGCACACACTGTTCCCTATATTCCTCTGTGCCTTAGTCCCACTGGAAGAAACACCAGCACATGAGAAAATTCAAGCAGATGGGCACAAATGGAACCACATGTACTTTCAGAAGATCCCTTACCTCAAATTACTGGTCTAATAAATATATATACAATTTTTCCTCTTTCAACAGACATTTATTATTCCTTTTTTTCCCTGACTCTTTTTCCTTAGTTCCCAGCATCGGTGGAATCCAGAACTGATATTGCCTATAAGGAGGAAGAAGAAATTTTCTATTAAATGTTAAATTAGGTAAGAGAACAACAATGTGAGTGTAATAGAGGAGGAATTGGTGGCTGTGTGTCAAGTCATTTTTCTAGGGTTCTAGATACATGGCAATGGCAAGGCTGCCTTTAGACAACAGCACTGTGAATAATACAATAGCAGGTTGGAGAGTATTGGATCGTTTTGGGTGAAGGGTCAAGGTTCACTCAATAAATCACTTTCTCTAGAGAATAGAGAAATGGGGGCTTGGGTAACCAAGAACTTCATCCATCCAAAATGGAGAGGTAGAAGAAATGGACCTTCAGTGAAAAATGAAAAAAACTATGGAGTTAGTTCTGTAACTAACTTCTGAAGAGCTTCCTCTGTGAAGGTGAGCTAAAAGGGTGGGAGCCATTTTTGAAGGTCACTCTGAATATTAGCAATGTATCCCTAGAGAAGCAACGCTGTGGCAGACAGATCATGAGTATGAGTAAGCAGCATTGATTAAAATATAAGGCAAGTGG
The DNA here is from genome assembly GCF_047495875.1 of Pithys albifrons albifrons. Taxonomy (NCBI): domain Eukaryota; kingdom Metazoa; phylum Chordata; class Aves; order Passeriformes; family Thamnophilidae; genus Pithys; species Pithys albifrons. Next base: position 38,282,527 of record NC_092459.1, read on the forward strand.
TAGTGATAGCTTGCAGTTCACTGCAATTTTTTTCCTTGGTAAGCCCATGACAAAATTTGCTCTTGAAATCTGATATGAACAGCATGAACAACCCACAAAGTTAATGATGGACTCAATTTCATTTGGTATATAATGAGAAACAATAATTCTAATAAGCATTACTGGACCTCATTTTTTCTCCCACCTTGTCCATTTATGCAAACATTTATGTGCGTGTAAAAAGCTATGTGTCAGTGCCATGGAGACCTGCTTGCTGTCCTAGTTCAATCCATTCCTGTCTGATATTTTATCAAACTGTTAAGTTTATAGAAGAAAGACATTTGCCTGCACCTGAGGGATGGTAAAATTACTCTGACCCACACACACTTCACATCGTGAAATATGTAATCTATTATACATTAATAAAATGGTGTTTTTATAAATGAAACTGATTATTTAAGTATGCAACACATGTAAATTTTCCTTTTACAGAGAAAAACTAGTATAATAAAATTTTCTGTTGTAACTCACTGCTTTCATAAACTATTCAGGTAGTCCAAGAAAGAACAAATGAACAAATTTATGAAAATCAAGATCTCCTAACAAAGAATTAGGAAACAGGAAAAAGAATGAAAAAAATTAGAAAGATTCCTCAAATATTTTGTTTGCAATGAATAGTTGAAGCCAGCTCTTTTCACAGAAGATTATAATCTGTTTATTAAAGCCTACTTAATTTCTTATTATTTTACTCCTGAAAAAGCTGGTAGCCCATGGCCTGAACAAGTGTACCCTCTCCTGGATTAGGAGCTGGCTGGAGGGTCGAGCCCAGAGAGTGCTGGTGAATGGAGCTGCATCCAGCTGGTGGCCGGTCACCAGTGGTGTTCCCCAGGGGTCTGTATTGGGTCCAGTCCTGTTTAACATCTTTATTGATGATTTAGATGAGGGGATTGAGTCCATCATCAGCAAATTTGCTGATGACACCAAGTTGGGAGGGAGTGTCAACCTGCTGGAAGGCAGGAGGGTTCTGCAGAGGGATCTGGATAGACTTGAGATGGGCTGATTCCAATGGGATGAAGTTCAACAAGGCCAAGTGCCGGGTCCTGCACTTTGGCCACAACAACCCCCTGCAGCACTACAGGCTGGGCACAGAGTGACTGGAGAGCAGCCAGGCAGTAAGGAACCTTGGAGAACTAATTGACAGGAAGCTCAACATGAGTCAACAGTGTGCCCAGGTGGCCAAGAAGGCCAATGGGATCCTGTCCTGTATCAAAAATAGCGTGGCCAGCAGGACCAGGGAAGTGATCCTCCCCCTGTACTCTGCATTGGTGAGGCCACACCTCGAGTACTGTGTTCAGTTCTGGGCCCCTCAGTTCAGAAAGAATATTGAGGGGCTGGAGCGGGTCCAGAGAAGAGCAACAAGGCTGGTGAAGGGACTGGAGCACAAGTCCTATGGGGAGAGGCTGAGGGAGCTGGGGTTGTTTAGCCTGGAGAAGAGGAGGCTCAGAGGTGACCTCAGCACTGTCTAGAACTACCTGAAGGGAAGTTCTAGCCAGGTGGGGACTGGTCTCTTCTCCCAGGCACTCAGCAATAGGACAAGCGGGCACGGGCTTAGGCTCTGCCGGGGGAGATTTAGGTTGGATATCAGAAAAAAATTCTTTACAGAGAGGGTAGTCAGACATTGGAATGGGCTGCCCGGAGAGGTGGTGGATTCACCATCCCTGGAGATTTTTAAACACAGATTGGACGTGGCGCTGGGTGTCATGATCTAGTAAATGGACTAGAGTTGGACCAAGGGTTGGACTCGGTGATCTTGGAGGTCTTTTCCAGCCCAATCGATTCTATGATTCTATGATTCTATGATTTATCAAAATTCAAACTATAATGCTGAAAAGGCAGTTTGGTGCTTCAGATATTTGAATAACAGTTTTTCACATTTTAATTTATTGAAACAGTTAGAAAGCAAAAATGTTACAAAAGTGACAGAAAGAATTAGAAGATACAAATCTCACAAAATCTGTGAATTTAGCTTATTGTCACAAAATCTGGGAACTTAGCTGATTGTTTTGTTCCCCAAATTGTAAGCTAACCAAGGTAAAATAATTTCTGTGGTTCATATATTTTCTTCCTAAACCTTGTGTCCTAGTTCCAGCCAGGACTGGGTTAATTTTTACAGTTGCCAGGAGGGGGCAGGACTAGGGCTGAAGGTTATTCTAGGAAACTTCACAAACTGCCTCTGCTCCTGCTGTGCTTGGGGGTGAGAAAAAGACACATTCCAGTGGGTAGGAGAGGTAGGATACACTTTCTTTTTACTTGTTCTCTTGACTTCAGTGGCAGCCAAAAAGGACAACTGAAAATCTTACCATGATGTAATTTAATTCAGGTAAGTTACTACCAAAGACCAGATATTTTCCAGTTGGACTTTTTACCCAGTTCTAGATGCATTAAGATTTCCACAGAGATATACCATCATAAAAGCCAGAAAAACATGTGAATATTTGAGAAGAAGAAAGTCACTGTGAATTTTGTTTATACATGAACATGTGGATTTATGTTTGGGGACTTTGATCCGTCCTATGTACCTTGTTTGGTCCAGCAGGGTACCTGATATTTCTCTGCTTATGTATATTTGATATTTCAAAGGTCATTTTTCTTAAGGTTGCACCCTATAAATGCAGAAATAGCAAGTGAAACAATTATGAATAGTTTTGTGACAGCGCATGTTTTAAATTGATTAAGGAAACATATTCGCTAATCAAAGAATAAGAATGTGCTTAGCATATTTTAAAATGCTTATTACCTAATTAATGTATCTTGTGTTGTAAATTCTGTTAAATATTCTGTTTCATCTCATCCATGAGATTAAAAATCCCCACAAAAATGGACCTCGAAAGCAACATAAGTAATAGCTTTATCAGCTACCTACAGTTCTGAGACACTTGAAGATTATTGCAGGCTATTTAAAATAAAATAAAATTTAAAAAAAATAAAAAATAAAATAAAAAATAAAATAAAATATAATAATAAAATAAAATAAAATAATAAAATAAAATCTGCAGTGATAGGGCAAGTGCTTATCTTTTGGGAATGCTCCCAGCATATCTGACATATAGGCTCTAGACTCATTTTTTTGATTAGCTGACAAGCCTTGCTCTGAAGCACACAAAGCATTCTAAAGACAATTAACGCTCCAGGAATTTTATGAAAAGGATGTCATTATTTGGATATTCAGTGCATTGTATTGGAAGTTAGAAAGCAAATGGCTGATGTAGTTTAGAATACACAGTTTTCTGAAGGAACCTACTGCATTGCACAAGACATCTGGTAGTCACAGATTCATCTGGTTCTTTAATGTTGAGTTTTGTTACTACTTATTACCCAATACATGCACATATTTTGACTGTGCAGTGGCTACAATTAATCACTCATCAGTATTACTGTTTTGTGAAAAATTTGAACATATCATCAAGGCAAACAATACTATCAGAGTTATTTAAGACGGAATTGGGAACTATATTTGAATTAAAGTGAGAAAATACACATGTAAAACAAAATGAGGCCTGCATGGAAGCTTTTATGTTCAGAGTGACAAACTGTGAATCTAAACACTATTTTATGTACTGTAAGTATTACTAGTAGCAGCTTTCAGAAAACACCTGGTTTGCACAACACTTAGTGCATATAAAGGCTGTTTATGCAAGACTGGCTGAAGTAAAAAAGCAGAGGTAATAAAGATCTCTGAAATCCATATGTAGACTCTAATTTCAGTTTAGCATTTTCATGAAGAAAATTAGCATTCAACAGAAGGAAGATAAAGAAGGTTAGAAAGTAGGCAGTGTAATGTTGCTCAGGCTGAAATTAAAGTACTATGCATCTTTATCACCTACTTTGCAAAAGTTTTTCATAGCTAAGCCAGGCACAAGTAGGATGTCATTGATATACAAGAGAGGAGCTTTTCAGACAAAAAGGACAGATCATCTGGATTTGGAAAATAGAAATAAAAGAATAAATGCTACAAAGTGAAAATTTGTGTCCTGCAGGAGACATTACCATAACTTTAGTGGCCTAAAAGTGAGAAGACTGATCAAATTATCCATTCAGCCATCCTTGTCCTTCTCTTTTACAATGAATTGAGAGGATGTTCCAATTCATCCTTCTTGTTAGGAACATGTCATTTAGAGCAGGGTTAATTGTCCCATAAAATATAGAGGGACTACAAGTTGATCAACCTAGACTAGATGCTGTAATTTTTACATACATATATGTAATTCATGACTTCACAGGAGCAAATATGATAGAGTCACAGAGTATTCTGAGTTGAAGGGACCCACAAGGATCATCAAGTCCAATTCTTAAGTGAATGACCTCTACAGGGATCGAACCCATGAACTTGGCATTAATTTCACTTATGTAGTAAAACCAATCAGCCAAATCACAGCCATTGTTTCAAGAGTTCAGAAGGCATACTAAAAAAAAAATAATCCACTCAGTAGAAAATAAAATCAAGTGTACTTTCAATTAGATAACTTCAAACACATAGGGATGGCCTCTGAACAAATAGATTAATGAGGTGGAAATTTGTGCAAGATTTGTTTGAATAGTTGGATCAGACATTGAAATGCTCTTGCACTGAACTTTATATTCCTTAGCTGATAATGATGAATTCATACCCTGATATAAATTGGTAGTATTTGTAGCTGACTGTCATAATGTCTAAAATAATAGACATCTTTGCCTTTGCTTTTGTTAATTTAATTTATCCGTTTTAATTATTTGAATGACGAAGGCTTCAAATTTGTTGAAATCTCTGATCAAGTCCAGAAAAAAGTATTTCTTAAAAAACATACAGTATTTCCAAATTTTTCCAACACTGGACAGTGGTATCAATTACTTTACATATCTGTGCTACAAGATTGTTTGGGGGGTGATTCCACAAAGAATAAAAATTTATATACCTTTCATAAAAGTTTGATAGTGTTCAGGGTTCATTAATCTTTACTGTATAAAATGCTGAGCCAAATTCTGGTAAAATCAAATGTCTGGATGCTCATGTCTTAGGACTCAGGAATATTTTCCTAACATCCCATCATTTTAACTTTTCTGTGAATGTGTGCTATGCTCAGTAATAAGTAATGTAAATTAATTGCATAAGTAGTTTGTTCAGTTCCCTTTAATGACATTTCAGGGAGCAAAGAGAGATTAGAGCCTCAAAATCAGAGCAGGACTGTGAGTGTGTATGAGGAATAGGTTCACTGTGGGCCTAGGACCAGAAATAGAAATCAGAGGGGAATCAGACTTAAAACAGGCATGAAGGCAGCATGAAGAGTTGTCCGGTGGAGCAGACCCTGGAGGAGGATGGAAAGCAGCACCACTTAACCAGCCTCTGCCATGTGCCTACCTGGGTACTGAGGGTGTACGAGTGGTGTGTCCTCCTGGGGATTATTTACAGGGCTGGGAAATGTGTAGCTACTTAACACTCTGTAACTATCTAGTATCATGATTTATCACTTGTGTTGGTATTGATCTTTGTTAACATGTTCATAAATCAATGAACTGCTTCAACCTAATGTGGTTTGAATCACGTGAACTGACTGGTGTTCCCCAGTGACAGGATCCAACCCAACATAGTTTTATTCTGCCTAAAGTCAGAAACATAGTTATTTTTTTGCTAAGCTCTACATCTTAGACACCTTTTTCTTCTTTCAGCATCATGACTTTGAGGAAAGGGACTGTAAGGCAGAGCAGACAATCCAGAACTGATTGTTCAAGCAGAGACCAAAAACTGTATGAAAACATCAAAACCCATGTTTCTTTCTGAATATCCTATTCCCACCTGGCTGATTTGCCCATTATTCTATTTCTCAGTCTTCCATTTCTCACTTCGTTTTTTTCTTTGCTTATCCATTTACCAGTTTCCTTTTATATATTTTTACTGGCAAAACAAGAAAATAAATACATGTCTAAAGCATTACTTCAGAGACAACTTTGGCAAGAATGACTTAAGTTCTTCCTCTTCTCTATTGTACTGTCAATCTTTAGGCAGATGATATATCCTTTAAACTGCAACAATGTTCTAATTGTAGCTGTTTTATGGTAGAATCACTGTCATGTAACTGAAACATAGGCATTACCATACCAGCAGATGTAAGAATATTCTTACCACAATAATTTACAGGGCAACTTTGATAAAGTTGTAAAACCACTCTGTGAGATGGAGGACCCAAATATAAATTCCCTAGCTGGAGAATTAGACTGCATCTCTCACTTCAAAGGCAAATTTGCCTGCTACTAGACTAATATATAAAATATTATAACTTCCTCTTTCTTGTTTTGAACGAAAGAGTATTTAAATTTGTAGAAACAAATCTGAATAGCTTGAAATTTCACAGCTGTTCATCTCTTTCTATGTATTTATTTCTCTGAGTTGAATGCAAACTGTCTAGGTAAGGTACTTGATTGTTGAAAATTGAAATTGAATGTAATATAAAAAAAGATGAAAACAATATTATAATTTTCCTCCCCATTTCTCAAATAGATGGATAATCAGGGAGAAGGATGGAGGAAGAAGTACCCAGATTACATGTTCTCATAAAGCACATCCTCGAGTTAAAATCAAGCAGGCACTTAAGTGCTCTGCTTCATCAGAATCCAAATCTCTCAAAAGGAGGTAAGTATTTGGAGCAGGTAAGAGATTAGATTAGGATAGTAGACAAGTAAGACTTTAATTATCCCTTCATAGGCCACCCAGTGCTTGCTTCAGGCTCCTTTCTTTGAAAAATAATTCATCTGAAAGATTTATTAGCTATTTGCTGAGTTTAAATTTTAAAGTTCTCCTGTCACTTTTCTGGAAAGTAACTGCATGTGCAGTAATTGAGCAAGCTAGTTCTTTCAGTGCCTCCATGCTAAAATTTTGCTGGGCTATCAATTCCTATGCTTTGTCAGTGTCCTATAATACATAAAATCTCCATGATCAAATAGCCTGTATGCTTAAAATTTGCATTTTTACAAGTCAAAGTAACAACCAACTTTTCACCAACACTAAAACTTGAAGGACCACAAGCACAAGCAAAGTAATAAATGAATGCATATAGGCAAATGTGCTATAAGCATGAAAAAGTTTTATCTAGCTATAACTGGTTTTGGGGGGCTTGTTTCGTTATTCTTATATTTTTGTTTGGTTTTGTGAAGTTTTTCCCCTTATCCTTTTCAGGCAGATATTTGTCTGGTTTTGTAATTACTAACAGGTGTTGGATCAATAGTTGACTGGTCAATCAGTGATTATGTGCCAAGTCTATAGTTGTATATTTTTAAGAATTCTTATGGTTTCAAGCTAGTTTTTAAAAAATGCTGATATATTCCATGAGTTTTAAAAATCATAGTAAATCAGTTTTTAGATTGTGGCATGGACAATGTATTCCTGGTTTAAAAACAAATGCATGTGTGTTCAGCAAGAATAAGACAAAACCAGAAGTTTGTGTATTCTTTTCTTCCTTCTGATGTAGAACTCTTTGCCACTATCACTGATGATCCAAAATCTTCACTGTTTAGGTGTAAAAGCCTTTGACAATAGGGTCTACAACTGCAGGAAATTATCTCACTCAGATGACTTATGAAATGATTTTAGGTGGGTTACAAGTACCTGCTAGAGGTACAGACTAAAATCCATAGTTTTTCATTGGCAGTCTATACAACAACATTAAGTAAAATGTTTTTTTAAACATTAGCATCTCTACTGCTGCCATGTGTACTACACTTTCCATGGGGTTATGAAGAACATCTTTTTGCATCATAGCATTTTAAGGAGCTTAAAAATATATATTTATTAAGTGTGCTCCTATTTTACCTCCTATATATTAAAGAGTTGAATCTCTGGGAGTGGCTCATATTTTAGTCTGAAATTTTAAAGGGTTTATTATTAAGAAAAGAACTCCTTTGCTCTTAGATAGACTTGTGACCTGACAGACTTCCCTCATGGATAAATCTGAGGATTCTCACTACTCTCTTTACTACATTGGCATAACTCAGATAAGCCAGCTTTAGACTAAGACTCAGAAATTCTTCTTTTGGCACTATAGAACAAAATCTTTCCATACATAAGCCAAAAATTTATTGATCTGTCTGTTGTTTGTCTATATAAGATGAGCATAACCTTGATTCTATTTCAAGAGCATTTCTACCATGGACAAAGCACTTGAATCCAAATCTGCTTTGGCTCTGTAGAACCAGACATTTCACTGAGTGAAAAGGACCACCCAGCAATCCTCCACATAAATGTAGCTATCCAATCATCCCAGAAAGGAACACATACAGTTAAAAGTTGTCCTAGTAAGATTGATTCAGATCACATAAATCATTAATGTAGTCAAAATCTTTTTAAGAACTAATAAAATACTGCTCTAATTTTCCCCAAGATGAGCAACTGAATCAAGCCCCAGGTCCTCATGGGAAGGACTCAGATAAAAATATACTGCTTAGTCTTGCATTAGCAGGTAACTAAGCAAAAGAACAACATCCTATTATGGTATCCAGTGTTAGAAAATTTTAGAGAGAGATGTCTGCAGGGTGCAGAAGTTCTCTTTGTGAAAAAAAAAGGTATTTTCTCTTTCTATCAGGATTCATTTGATTTAATCAAAAGAGTTTTTTACGCACATCATTTAACAAATTCTCTGGTCAATATTTTTATGCTTTGTTACATGCAAAAGTCCATAGTAAAAGCTATCTGCAGTAGATCTGAATATTGATGTTTATTTAGAAGCCATATAGATGAGAAATTTACTCACTTTCTCACTTCCACCCACTGTGTTACATTTTGACTTCTCTGCAACCAGAAGGAAGGTCACTGCTAGTTTTGGGATGGTTGGACAGAAAGCCATGTTGGCTCCTGCCATGCCCGCTGTTCACAATTTCCCATCTCATCTATCACTGGCCAAGGTCTTTGGACATACCCTGTCATTTGTCTCTATGCATCTGTCATCTTCAGATCTTCCTTCACTTGCAGAACCATTCCTCCATCCACAACTTTAGTCACCTTCCTTCCAGGCCCCTTTATTCTTTCGGAAAGCATCTCCTTTAAAGAACTCTCTTTACAGTACCCAAGGATTTTGTTTTCCTCAATATTATAGTCTACATAGAGAAGAGTTTCATGTGATTCTGTCTCATATCTCTCTTTACTAATTGGAGAGTTAATGATGTGCCCTTTTTACAGTCTAGGTGACATAAAAGTTTGCAATCAGCCTACACAGGGTGCCGCTAGACAGTATGAGGTTTGTACTTGGGAGTTCAGGAGTTAAATTTTGTACATTAAAATACACACATTCACACTTCTACCACTTGTCAGTGTTCACAATTTCAGCTGTTTTTCTCTGTGATGGCTTTGGCCCTTCAGAAAGATCTACTTTGTCTCTCCTTTCTGAGATAGACTTCCTATACAGTGCTTCAATATGATCATGAGCCATCGTCACTGAATGGAAGGACATCCTTTCTGCACGGATGGAGGTGCCCTGACACAGAGAGATATCTTTGAAAACCTGTGCCTTTTATCTCCTAAGCAGTCAAAACCAGAATGGCTTCTCCCTATAATAAGTTTATCAGTATTTACTGAGACCTTCAACAAGGTCAGAAGTTTAGAAAATATAAAAGAAATATTAATGAACTATCCTTGGAGATGCTGAGATGCCTGGAAACAAGTTTTTGGATGTTATGATGAACTTTACAAGAATTGTTAAAGGAGTTTCATGATTTTCCATTTCATCATTTGTCTTAAGTGCTAAGCTTTTATCTAACACTGGCTTTGTATCTTGCTTGTCAGAGGTTGACCTTTCACAAACACTAAAAGACTGATCGGGAAGAGGAAGGTTTTGCATATGCTATGCTACTCTGTCATGCCTGTTGACATCTTTGAGGATACAGTTGCTTAATGGGAAAACACACTTTCTTGGAGAACCCTGCCAAGAGTATACAAACATATAAAATATAGGAAACTAAAACCAGACCCCAAAACAAACCAAGTAAATAAACAAAAATATAAACAAACAAACAAAACTAAAGAAACAAACTTCAAAACAAATCAACTCCAGAATATTTTACCAGCATGAGTTCTCAGAGAAGCAGTTTTACTTGCAGATTGAACTCCACAGAATCAATTTCTCTTGTGAAAACTAGGTGCAAATATTGGCTTTTGTGTGATGAGGGCTTATGTACTTCATTAAGATGCTGAACACTGTCCCTGAGTACCAAACACCTCCTGTGAGTGATTCTGTGACCACAATCTCACAGGATTTAACACTACAGGCTTTACATTAACATTTGTCTCAATACTATGGGTCTTAATCTGCTGAAATTACTTTAAAAAAACTCAAGTTGACTTGACTGGGAAAATGACAGGGCTTGAATATGAAGAAGCAGAAGACTATAGGGACATAGCTGGTTAATTGAACACAGTTGTTTAAATTCCAGGAAGGAGATGCTTGGATTTCTAGTCCAGGAGAGGAACATAGTATCTCTTTGACCTGTCCTGTATACTGCAGGCCAAAAACCACAACATACTCCTAAATACTCATGACCTACATTAAAAGACCAAAATCCAATGACATTTTGCCACATCAAAAAAATTCTGGAGACTAGGGGTTTATCTTACATTTTTTTGTATAACACTGACTTACCTAGACAATCATGGAAAGCAGATTGTGTCCAGATTTCCTTGTGAAAGTTGGGGGAGGAGACAGGGAGAAGGAAAATAAAAATAAAAAAACCACCACAAAATATAAGATAAGCAATAGCGGTTTGAGCATAAGGGCAAAACAACCATATAGTCACCTAAAGGATTTTTAATATCCTGGTAAAATATGTCAAGATAAGGATCAGCTACCATTTTAGTGCTGATCATGTAGAGTTTTGTTTTATAATCAGAAATGCTGTAGAGAAAGGGAAATAGGAAGGTAAGGTGTGTAACAGAGCAGAAAAAAATGTAATTTGATAAAAAAGGAGAGATTAATTTTCCTTGCACTCCACTAAAGGTTACTTAGAAATAAGATATTTTAAAAAGATGTATCATAAGATTTACTTCTTACTTCCTAATTAGTCTTTTAAACATGAAATAATTCCCATTAATCTCTATGAAAGTGTCCTGGAAGAAACCAGTTCTTAGCAATTCTCACCAAATGAAATTATAGAGGAATGAAATTATAGTTTTGATCTAAATTTCAGAGAAACAATTATCAATAAAAAACCCAACATTTTTAAAAATAATTTTAAGATCTATATATCTTGCAAATTTTTAAGGAAAGAAAAAAAGCTAATCTCAAGAGAGACCCACTGAATGTGTGTTTTATAATAGCCTCGAAAGTGATCAGCTTTAAAAAGTATTTACTAATATTAGGAATTACATAGGATTATCATAATATGCTGAATTTAGATTTTTCACTTTTAGATGCCTGAAATCAGAGTGTGTTTGATAACAAATGAAAAACATGTCTTGTACCAAATGAAAAATCTGGAGATGAGCTATGAAGGTGTCAAGCAATCATCATGGCAGAACTAACATTTGATAAGAAGTTATAAAGCCTAACATTATTTAATGGTGAACTGAACTGAGCTACAAGAGTCATAGCCAAGGCACTAAAAATTTAGAAATGAAAAGTCCCTCCTCATTATCTTGTGGCAGAGTAGCAGTGGCATAATGCATAATGATTCCATAACACAAGGAGTCTTTCAATGTAATTAAAAGTCAGTAGAATGGAACACAATTAGAAGACCATAATTTCTTTTTTAAGGCAATGTGTGGTCACCCAGGGCAATTCACTGTCACAGAATATCATTGAGATACCATCTATGACAAAAAACTGGAAAAGACTATGCAATTTTTTTGATCAATTATAGTATCTGCAGGTATCCACTGTGAGGAGAAAAGAAGCTGCACTGGACATTATACCACTGTGTGTATATTTATCTACTGTACTTAGAGTATCACATATTGGCTAGAACCCTGAATTCTTAGTTCTGTCCATTAAGCACAGGAATAGCCAAAATAACCACTTGTCATTTCAGTTACATTTGTAGAACACAGAAGTGCTAGAGAAGAGCCACATCCTTAGATGTTTTGTTGAGATTAAGAACATTTACTGACTTAGCATACAAATGAGCTATGTGGGCCAAATCAGTTAGAGATTTTTTGACAAGGCATAAGATCTGATCATAGGCTGGGATGTGAGATGTGATACCTGCTAGGTTCATGAATTAAAGTCCCTGAATATTAGCATGCTGCCTATTTTGCCTAAACCAGCTATGCTGTGAGGTGAAGCCTCTCTGAAGCACCTTCAGACACCATCAGAGGAAAAAAGGGAATGGGACAATGATGCAAACAATTTGCTTAGCATTAGTAAGGAGTGCAAACATATATCTAAAGGACAGGCTCCCATTTCTATAAGGATTATATTCAATTTTTATTTATTTTACCCTGCCCAGTGAAGAAACACAGAGGATAATGATGATCGCTGTGGTGCACAGAGCTGTCTTTTAAATTATGATGTCTCACTATGATGAGTGTTCTAGTTTTTCACAAATCTAACAAGTATGAGGTAAACAATCCTTAAAATACTGATAAAATGCCAATCAACTAAAAATGACAGTAGAAATGTAAGTTAATTATTGGGTTATAGACCCAAAAGATTGCAAAATGCAAATTGGAATCTATGTTACACTGAGAATGTCTAAAATAGATAGATGGAAATAAAATGACAATATCATTATTTCAGCAGTTTTGAGAACTGATATGAAACACACAGATATCTTCACAGCAAGGCTGCACTATCCCAGATCAAGCTGGCTTAAATTAACAAAGATGAGCACACTATTAAATTACTTAAAATTATATCGTGGTTTTATGGAAAGAAAGCTTTTCTTTAGACATGTTAATTTACATAGTAAAAGAAAAGGAAGTCCTTCCAAAATGAATCAATAAAAGCACAGAAAGATGTCACTGATGCAGTTTCTAATACAGATACACAAACAACTCTGCAGTGTCACAAAACTGAAGAATCAGTCTTTATTTTTATAATAAACCTATGAAATAATTGCATCTCAATTTGTGTAAGACAGTCTACTGCAAGGAAATGAGTAGCATCTATTCTTTATGTGAGAAGATGGCAACGTTGACATCTCAGTGTTAAAACAGGAAATGTCTTATACCAGCAAGTTTTTGTTGGGTTGTTTTTGGTTTTGTTTTTGTTTTTTTTTCCCATTAGATGCAGATCTAGAGTATAATATTTGCTCATGAGAAGATGGCATCCTTGACATAAGTTTAGGAGGATAGGGGTGCTTCATTATAGCCTAATTTGGAGCACTGAATGCCTCAGTGCTGGTTTTGGCTGGGGTACAATTAATTTTCTTTGCAGTGGCTTGTGTGGGGCTACAATTTGAATTTGTGCTGAATACCGTGATGATAATATAGTGATTTTTTTTTTTATTATTGCTGAGCAGTGCGTGCACAGAGCTAAGGCCTTTTCTGCTTTTCATACTGCCATAGTGGCAAGGAAGTCGGGAGTTCATAGGAAGCTGAAAGGGGGCACAGCCAGGACAGGTGAAACAAACTGACCAAAGTTATATTCTGTGTGACATTACATCATGCTGAGTACAGTGTAGGGAAGAAGGAGGAAGACGGGGATTTTGGTGGGGTGGTGTTTGGTCTTCCCAAATCACTGTTATGCATGATGTGCCCTGCTCTCCTGGAGAGGCTGAACACCTGCCTGCCCATGAGAAGCAGTGAGTTAATTCCTTGGTTTTGCTTTTTTTTTTGTATGCGTGGCTTTTGATTTTCCAATTAAACTGACTTTATATCAATCCTCAAGTTTTCTATCTTTTTCCCTTTTGATTGTCTCCCTGTTTCTGCTGGTGGGGGAGTGAGTGAGCAGCTGTGTGCTGCTTGTTTAGTGGTGGGGTTAAACCATAACAGCCTTCTAGTCCTAGAAGCATCCTAGGCATGCTCTAGGCACAGGAACACTGGTTAGGTGTTATCCAGAAGGAATTCAGTCTGTGTGCTCTAATCTAGCACTGGGAGAGGGGACAATTCATGGTTGTGCTGGTTTTGGCTGGATGAAGTTCATTTTGGAGCTATGTTTTGGATTTGTGCTGGAAACACTTGCACAGAGCCAAGGTCTTTTCTGCTTCTCACGCTACTGCCCCAGAAGGAGGCTGGGAGTGCAGAGGGACTTGGGAGGGGACACAGCCTGAATAGCTGACCCCAACTGATCAAAAGGATATCTCATGCCATATAACATCATGCTCAGTCTATAAAGCTGGGGGAAGAAGGATGATGAGGTGGAAATTGGGAGAGATGGATTTGGTCCTCTCAAGTCACCATTAAGTGTGATGGGGACCTTGCTTTCCGGAGATGGCCGAACAACCTGCTTGCTCATGGGAAGTGGCAAATGTACTCTGTTTTGCTTTGCTTGTGTATGCTGGTTTTCTTTGGCTAATAAACCATTTTTTTCTCAGTCCTTGCATTTTCTCATCTTTACTGTTCAGATTCTTCCCCCCACTGTGGGGGAAAGGCAGTGAGTGGCTGTGTGGGGCTGAGTTGTCAGCTGTGGTTAAAACTTGACAGTGGTAGATCAGCTTGAAAAGATCTCTCCTGGGCCAAAATAAAATGCCAGTGTGGGAACATCCATGCGCTCTGATGGAAAGGTCAGCTACAGTAAAGGCACTAGCTGTATTAATTTGCTCTTTTCAGAGTCCTGCATTAGTTCAATTGTGGGACTGATAGGTCTCCAGCTGAGGGGACATGTGTAAAATCCAATATTCCCCAAAATTTCATGAAACACTATCACTAGCTAACAGGTAACTGAAAGAAACTAAAATTACCCTAATCTGTTCCCTCCAAAATACTGGTGTAAAATATGCTACATAAAAGTCCTCCTATTGAGGGATTGCCAAGGTTGTAAGTCTCTTTTGGAAAAACTAACAGTTGCTACATGTGGTCCCCTTTGGAGAATATTGCCTTTGTTTCTTCCTTTTTAGGAACAGAATTTTCTTTGTAGATTTTATTGGCCCTAACTTCAGTGCAGAAGCACCAGGACACAGTTTTATGGATTCTGCACGTATCCCTTGGAAACTTTTTTTAAAACAATCTTTAGCTTAAATCATCAAAGTATCTTATCATTCACATAATTAAAAAAGCTTTTCTAAAGCAAGTATTATTAACCTCTTTCTATTAATTCACAAAATGAAATGCAGGAAAGGGACAGTTGTATAGTGAGTTGATCACAGAGTAATAACTAGACCTTCAGTTATCAACTTACCTCTATTGAAGAAATGTCATTGACCAAGGACAGCTGAAACAAACCTACAGTTATCAAGTTGAGAGTGCAACTCACACCAAAAATGTCTGGAAATATGGGGAAAACCATGCAAATTCTTTTATCTGATGCAGAAAAAATAATTCAAAAATATACACAATGTCATCATCAGCAAAAAAAAGGCAGAAAAGGATTTTATAGATCCTTTTTGAAATGGATGCCATAAAAAATCATAAAGTTTTGGAGGGGAAATGATAATATTTAAGATCTTTATAATCCAAAACAAATATGTGGAGCTTTGGGTTAAAATTTTATCTGAGACATTTTAATTTGTTTTTTTAATAAACAACTTCTTAAAACATAAATGAAGAAATAATGTTATTCCAGTTGAATAAGGAATCATTCAAAATGTAAACTAGAATAATATTAAAAGAAATAAATTGCCATCATCATGTTTTAAGATGCTTAACTATTCTGACTATTTGGAATTTTAGATAGGGTTTTATTATGTTTTTTTCAAGCTATTTTCATTATCAGTAAAATGGAAAGCTATATGCAGATTATATAATTTGTTGAGTCTTACAGTACCTAGACTTTTGCTGCATAATAATTTCTCCATATTTTTTTGCATAAACATAAACCCCTTCCAAGTACAGTAAAATGGCACATAACTGCTGTTATAATGATGAAGGAGGAGTTTATTAATGGTATCCAGAAAGGTTAGTGTGGCACTGCTCAGAACAAAAGATGGATATAGAAACCTGAAGATGGGTTGACTCATTTCACAGAGGTAAATAGTCAGTGCTGCATAACTGTCTCCTTCTAATTAGCTTGTCAAAAGATTTTGACAAAGACCTCCAGTGGATTACTGAGAACACCTGAACTGCAGATTACCTCTATTGAATCATTTATTGTCTTTCAGAGCTTTTAATAGAATTGATCTAATCAAGTCAATTCTTTTTTCTTATCAATTTTCAGCTTCTTTATTGTTTTTTGTTAGCATTAGCTACTACAAGGTTTTACAGCATTTTTTTTACAGTTTTGTCTTGCTTTCTTGCATGCTTTTTAGATCTTCCTTTATATCTTTATTTGGACTTCTCTACCAAGAAATTTATCAGAGAACGTAGTGTTCCCAAGCTTTTTTTTTTTTCTCTTTCTTTCACTGGTTTTAAATGTATTTTTACATGAAGGGATAACATCTTCAGTTTAATGCTACAATATTAACACAAGTTGTTCTTGGAACTAAATAGGCAATTGTATAGCAAGCTAAAGATCATTAATTGTCTTTCTCAGATCACCACTGGCTGTGTTTCTCTTCATATTGTCACTTCTTCAAATATAATTTCATGTAACAAAAATTCATTGCAGTAATTAATGTGACACAGATATACATTTTAGTTAGCTGGGATTTGACAGATATGGGAATACAAATCAGGAAACCATATTTGGCTGTTTTCTGACTTAGAATTCCAAGGGCTGAAAGGAACAGGTGAAAAAGGTTGATTGTCTTTTCCCATTAAACTTTTCCAAACACATGTACTATATCTACTTGCTAAAGTCATTCAGGTAGTTACAGGCATCCCAAGGAGCTGCCAGACTGTGAGTGCAACCATTTAATAGTGAAATGTTTTGCTCCTTCTAAATAGTGTGGTTGGAAGACAAGGTGTCCATTGCCTCTTTCAGCTGACATGTCTATATGGTGGTTTTGTAAGTGTCTGAAAAGGTTAGCACTGGAAAAATTACTGACATAATATCAGGGGATGATACAGCATGTCAGTTACTGCATTGAATCACAATCTACACTGATTGTGTATGAGAGCACCTACAGTGTACTGCTGTCCAGATCATCCAAGCAGATTATGAACTTTACAATTTACAATTCTGAACTTTAAAATAATGCAAATTAGCATCATGTCTAGCATAGTACTAATGGTTTACAATGTTAGGCATAAGAAAAAGAGCCTATTCTGTTGAAGCACATTGTCTTCTGTTTTTAATGATTTTGGTAAATAATTTATTCAGTAACAAATTGTAGTTCTCATTAAATAAAAAAGTTATTTGTGTTAGATCCACCTATTTTGAATTAAATTTAGGGGAAGACTGGAGATGCACAAAATTTGTTTTACCCACCTTCAGCTCATGATGGCATTTATGCTGGGAGAGGGTGCAACTCTCTCCTGTGGCCAAATTATTTGTATTCGTGAATATTGTCATGGTTTATGGGCTGTCCAGTGTAACAGTGATGAGGAAGCCTCATTCTCATTTTTAGGGATTATTCAATGCACTGGGCAAATGTGCCAAGGCACCAAATGATGTGTGTTCAACATACACATCCTACACTTTGACATGCTGAAATTGTGAAGAATATAGAGAAGGTGCAACAATATGAAGGCAGGAGACTGAATGAATGCTTTTCATTCCATTTTTTTACCCCTTTGCATGTCATTTAGAAAAAAATCTTTTGACCTGAGTGAATTGGATTCAGATTTCAAAAGGGAGAAGAAGGAATTGAATTCAGTTTCCTGCAGTTATGCCATCAAAGAAGGGCATTGTTCTCATTGCATTTATGATATCTAAGTTTTGCCCTTCATTTCCTTTACTTTCTTTTATTAAAGGTATGCTTTAGCATAACATAAATAACATGTTTTGCTTGTAAGTATTTTCACTTTGAATGAAATGCATGCTCACAAGTATGTATCTACATATATATGTGTACAGGTAATATGTTTGTGTTTATTTGTCTTTATACACAGTTTCATTGGACCAGTGGTAACAACTCTTTTGTTAATGTTCACTTTTAAATTAGCAAGGAAAGCAAAGCATCACTTATATAGCACCACTCTTGTATATTCAATAATGAACACCATCCTAAAATTTCCAGTTGCCTGAAGAGTTTATAAAATTATATATTGTATAACAAAATTACATACAATTATGCAGTGTCCAAAGCCCCTAAGGATTGAATAATGGATTGTTAATTTGAAATATTTATAAAAAATAGCTGAAAGAAAAACCTTCTTGCATAGTTCAAAGTAGATAAGGAAAACTCTCAGAGGAAAAAAATCTGATAAAGTGAGTGTATTTGGGAAAATATGTTTTGTGCAGCACTACAGTCTAAAATAGATGCTGTATGCAGCACATAAACATATTAATTTGTCAGCAGTTTCTCAGTGCCAAAATACTTGGCAAAGTTTTAAAAGAGCTATACTGTAGTCTGAGTGGTATGTTGGCAAGATGCCTGCACTTGTTCTACTATTTCAGTATAGCTTTACTTACCTCATAAGGATATAAACATGATTACTTTTTCAGTTATTGTAATGTCCATTTTGTCCTTCACAAAAATGTCTATACTCTGTCTTACAAACATCTAGATCCTTTAACCGCAGGTAAAAAAAAAAAAAAAAAAAAAAAAAAAAGAAAAAAGAAAAGCTGACAGCACTTAACACACATTCAGAAAAAAGCAATTAATTTGACAGGTTGACAGTTGAAAAAAGTAGCTTCTGACAGACATCCAGTGTGATGCCAGCCAGAATGATGTACAGTGTAACACTTTCCTTAAAAAGGAAAGTAAATCAGGCATCCCAAAGGCAAGTCCTTTGTGTTCCATTGAAGCTTTTTGGTATTAGTACATCTTTGTTGTGCATTCCTGACAAGCTGTAGAGAATTGTACTGTACCTAAACCATATTTGAGTAGAATTCACAAAGGGCAGTATGCAAATCCCACAAAAGATTGCCAAAGAGCAAGGCAAAGGGCAAAGAAAGCAGCAGTGCATTTCCCAAGCACATTATAGATGCTGTGCAGACCCCTGCAGCTGACAAGGGCAGTGGAGACAGGGAGCAGGTTAGCAGAACAATATCAGTCCCATTATGCTCCCTTCAAAGTCCATTAACTATTATAGTGGTTAAAGCATCATAAGTTACTTCTGCTTTTCTACTTTGTACAAATGCTTGTGCATGATAGGAAAATGATTAGAGAGTGGATAACCTTTTGACATTTTTTGTTGAACTAAGACATTGCAATCATATAGATTAAAAAAACCTCATGACATTCTTAGCATCTTGCATCTTGATAACATCCCAAATCCACCTTTTTGGGTCAAGTTCTCAGGAGAGAGAAGATAACAATATGAACAGCCATCTCAAAGACCTGTTTCTGTGAGTCTTTAAGGTATGGAATGGAAAATCTGTATGTTTTTAAATTAAGAGATAAACATTAGCCAGAATTAAGTGTAAATAGACATTGTCTTGTACAAATAAAAACAATATAATAAAACAAATCCAACACATCTCTGCTCAAACACAAACTATCTAATGCTCATTCAGAATCTAATGTGCTCCATGGAGGAGCTATCTTGAAATGGAATAAGGTTCACAGCTTGTAAATATCTCTGTGCCTCCTGTATTACCACGGGAACACTGAACTGGTAGACAGTTATGTTGCACAGAAGATTCATGCAGACTCTATCTAATCACTCTGAGGTGACTTTTAGCTTGTTGGAGACCATCTACGACCTCTTCTTGGAGTAACAGCAAGACCATTCATGGATTTCTGTTATGAAACCATCCCAAGTATACTATGCTTCCCTTTCATGACAGAGGTAAAAGACAATGAAGTAAATGGAATTTTAATTACACAATATCGAGCTGCATTTCAGACCTATAACTGGGAACAAATCCATCCCCTATACTCTTTAGATGTTATGTCCAGATGATAAACAAGTACACTAAAATACTAATTAACTGTAAGATTTGTGTCTTACTGCAACCATGCTTGAATTTACAGTATCATTAGAAAGATTTAGCAAGATAGAGCATTGAGATTGATGTTTGCTAGCTTAGTTTTTCCAAGCTGCTAAACAGCCAAGGTTCATTAAATTGTGAAACACAATTTCAGGCCCACATGTGGGAAGATACAGGAACAATCTCCACTTTACAAATAGTATGGCTTTCATACACACTTTGATTAATGTTTTGCACAAATAAGCTTTGTGATATTGAAAGTTTTTGCATTGAAATTATCCAAAATTTATCATACATTTTCTTCCCAAAGTCTGGGCCAAACGCTCCTCTTGATTCTCTCCCAGGTCCATTAGTTCAGTGGAGCATGGGTTATACTACAATTATAGGTATTAGGATTTGGCTCAAGACATTTAAAAAATCTAGATTGGATTAGATTCAGTATTTGAGTCTTAATTCCTTGGGATATTTTTGGTAATGTTCCAAAGCAATATCCTCATACAAACACCAGTGAGACAAAACTTTGTATATATTTCTGTAGGAATTTTGATTAAAGACAGTATGCACTGATGGTCCTCGTTTAGCATAGAACTTAGACCTATGCTTAACCTTGGGAACGTAAAACAGAGAATATTGTAAAAGCTATGTGTATATGAGTACCTGTATACACAGACACACAATCACACATATAATTTTAGGTCTCTGTTTTGTGTGTGGATATTATTGACCCCGCAGATCTCAACGCTGAAAGGAGTTTAGAAAAAGTTTGCCGGGAAGTGATTTGCTCAAGTCCATGCAAGTTACCTGATACTCAACCATTTGAAAGGAAAAAAAAATAATATTAAAACAACAAACACCTCACACGGTCCATATGATAAACAACTGCATTATTCTTAATCGGGAAAAATAAAAAAGATATTTTGCAATGATCAACCTTAACCCCTGTCTCCATGTATACATTTTTTTAAAAATTTTGACTTTGCAGCAAGATATTAGTTAAACAAGAGGGTGGCTAACATAATCACTGAATAAGTGAATCAAATGATGAATTTTGGAATAAATATTATTGCTGTTTTACAAAGAAAATATTTTTTTAATCTACAGAAAGACTATTATTTTAAAAATAGCTTTACATATATGCATAAGTTTTGGCTGAAGCTTAGCATTTTGTTGACATATCTATATGATGATATCTTTCTTTCTTATCCAGGAAAATGGTTTTATCATGCAGTTGTTAAAATGTGTGCATTCATTTTCAGTTAGAATGCCATCTGATATAATTTCTTTTTATTAATGATGTTAGGTAAGATTGCACATATTTTGTAACTCCCAAATAATGCATTCCATGGTAAAACTATTTCAGATATATATAGTGACTGCTAATTAAAGACTTTGGTCCATGTTAGGGATGTTTTAGATGAGTAGTTGATTCTTCAATGCAGAGAACAAAAAAAGAAGTACAATGATACTTCTATCATTATATAATCTTTTTGACCACACTATATTCCTTCTATCTTGTGATAAATCACCAGTTTATGGACTTCCTGACCTGGATGCTCTATGCTTAATATTCTGATTAGTAGAATGTAATTAGCTTTTCTTTGTGAATTTGCTTACTCAATTTTCAAACACATTTCTCTTTGGCACCCAGTGTACATGACATTTTAATTTGTGAGCTCTGTGAAACAAGCTTCTTTTTGTTTCTTTTAAAGTTTACACCTGAAAATTTTCTTTGTGTGTCCCTTGAATTTTCTGATCTTAAAAAAGGTAGATAATAGTTGCAATTAATCAGCATTCCTTTCTCTGTGTGTTGCTCCCTCCTTCCCCTATTATCCTCCCAAGAGTAGGAGTACTGAATTAATGCATCTCTCCTTGCAATGAAGCTTTTCTTCAACTCTGGTAGTATTTTGTGTCTTTTCCAAGTTCTGCTATATAACTTTTGTAAACTATGAGTACCTGTGTTGTATCACAGATTAAAAAAAATTACAAAATATTTTTTCCATGGATTTACAGTTGGTTTTGATTTCTTCCTACTACCTCTTGTCATTGTAATTGTCCCTGAGCACATTAGCTCAGTAGCTAGTGGTCTTAAAAAAGTAAATATCCACAGTGATGCTACATTCTATGTCTAAGTGACATCTAATGTCAGGGTCTTCAGGGTGTATATTTTGTTCCTGTGGGTTTTCCTTAAATTTATAATTTTGAATTTGTCTACATATATGATTTTTTTTTGGTTGGTTGGTTGGTTTGGGGTTTTATTTTTGTTTCTTTGCAGGGCTTGGTTTGGTGGTTTTTTTGTTGTTGTTGTTTTGTTTTTTACTTTATTTTGATTCTTCCTCTTTAGATACAACTTTGAGTTAGATTTACTTCCTCCAGAGAAAATCCTCAGAGACATTTTGTCTGAGACCGTGACTGCATTTGCTCTTGTTCATCTCTCCGCAGGTCTCTTTCCATGGTACTGCTTTCCAGCATCTCATTCCCTAGTCTGTACGAACATCCGGCATTGCCCTGTTCCAGATGCAGGATCAGCACTTCTTCTTGTTGAACTTCATATGATTGGTGATTATCTAGACCTCTAATTTTTTCGAGGTCTCTCTGAAGGACCTCTCTACTGTGTAGGGAGTCAACAGCTCCTCCCAGTTTTGTTTCATCTGCAAACTTGTTTAGCATCCCTTCATTTTCTTGGTTTATAATAGCATACATGCTATTTCAACTGTGTTGCCATAGCAAGCAAGACTAAATATCCTTTGTTAAATTAATTCTTTTATCTTTCCTCCCCCTCGAGCCATCAGCTCTGGAGAGCAATTTGTCTGGAGTATAACCTTGATTGTGCTTGTGTTGCTGACAGTGATAGGAGTTAGAAGAGTAGCTTCATTCTGCCTTGTTTATGTTGATGCCTAGGTAGTCCATGTGACAAACTAGCTTTTAAATTTCCCTCAAAGATTTGATATTATATGATTCAGTACAGGGCTGCACACTTGCTTTTAAGTTTTATATTAGTTGTAAAGTTTATATTCATGTCTGTTTTTGTTCTAGCTACTGATGGAACATTTTGGATGATCATTTGAAGGAAAAATGTGTTTGTTTTTCTGGTGGGTTTTTATCTCGGCTTGTAACTAAGAGATATGTATTTTTTACAAGTATTTTTTTTCTACTTCTGCATTGGAAACTACTTGCACACTCTTCCTCAGCATAAAGAATTGTTTCAGTAGGGTCACGACCCTCGGAGTTCAGCTGGCTGTCAGCATTCCAGCTGAATGGCATCTGCACTTACATCCTGCTTCAAGGGGAAATGCAAACAATCATGCTGCTTCGGGAACAAAAATCTCAATATTTATATTAAAATCACTTTTGATTAAAAGCCAATTACACTGAAGATGATGCACATCTGTCCTGCTTTTGTTTGGAAAATACAGAGATAAAAGCCCTGGATGTAAACCCATTCTTCTGCTTCCCACTGTATTGTCTTTAGGTTTGAAATTTTAGCTGCTCTATAATCCTAATCAGCCACAACAGTGTGCCAAAATATATGACTATACCAAGGAAGTATGTAGGAGCAGTGACTTTTAGCTACCTCTAAACTGCCAACTTCCATAAGTATTGTCTTGGGCAGTTTTAGGGAGTTCCTGCTTGACTGCGTACTCAGATTTGCAGAGGGAGTACAATTTAAAATCTGCAAATGATACAATTTTATGAAGAGCTTCCAAGACTCTTGATTCCTCTGTTGTCATTCTCTGGAGAAGAGTGGAATAAAATTTTCATCAGAACTATGAAATGCTTACATTTTCCTCTGGTACAACTTAAACAGAAGAGATAAATAAAAAACTTAGTTCAGGATGGCATCTCCATGAGATTTGCATGTGGATCGACTTAGCTGAATAATAAGTAGCATTCAAATTGTATGAAGGATTTATAGTTTCATCCTTTCTTGATTTAATAATGTTGAAACTTGCACACAAGACTATTGTGTCTCTACTGAAACTGTGTGCAATCATGTTGCAATGAATATTTAATATGCAATAATAAGGTGAGGCTAATATACCAACCTCCATATATGTAGTAAAGGTTTTATAAAACAATACCATTTTATTAATTGAAAAAAGTATAATAGAACACTCATGTGTGTAAAACAAAACACTTCAGCACATAATTAACTTTTTCAAATTATTAAGTCCCTTTATGTAAATTATTATGAGTAGAAACGTACTTAAGTATAGACTGAGACTCAGTCTAAAACAATACATTCCTTAGTGCCCAGGAAATATGTTTCCCTCTTCATGAATAAACGTAACATACACAGTATGATACCACAAGAGAAAAATTATATAAGAGGAAAAGTTCCTCCTGCAAAATAAATGCCCTGCAATGTAAAATAAACACAAGACAGCAAATGGAACAAATAAAAAATAAGCAAACTCCAAGGTTATTGTCTCACTGAATAAACCAGACACATAAGGCACTTTCTTCTGTATACGCTTTGATAGGGTGATTTAATCAAGCTATCTCTGTAACTATCAGAGTACTTTTATCTTATTTTTTCTTCATTTTTTTTCTGGTTAGATGAGAAATGAAGCTTTCCCTTCCCTCCCCCACTCTGAATTGGATTGAAATTCCCATGTAGGTCAGTTCTGTAGGTTAAAAGAATAAAATGGCAAGAGAGATGTACCAAATTTTTATTTCTCTGATTTCTCATTTTATACACCTCTTCTAGTGAGCAAGGTTTAAATTCTTAATATATCACATTCAAAAACCTGCTGAGAAGTTCACTGAGAGCCAAAAAGAGCAAGGGAAGGATGAGACAAACCTTTTCAGAAAGTCTTTTTGTAGGTAGTTCATACACATACTAATTTCTATTGTACCATTCCTGATTCTCAGAGGCAGATCAAACTTGAAAGAAGGCTGAATTCAAGTACTATTTTTGCTACTTGAACTGAGCACATTGCATCGCTCTTATCATCTTCAAAGGTTGCCTCCTACTTTATGAATAATGCGTCCTTAAAGCAATGTTGTCAAAATAAAAAACCAAGTAAGCCACTGCACATTAGTAGTAAAGGGCAAAGGTGTTTTTGTTTTTTCCATAAATTTTCAGATTAAGTGGATAAGGCTTGTTCCAAGAAACAATTAGAAACAGAAATTTTAACCAATTATTCTAATCACAAAAAACTTCTCTAATTAGAACTGAACATAAACTGAAAAGTTGAATTTAAATGTACTCAAACTTCATGGCATTCAAAGGTTACTTGAATATCAATTCAGATTAGATATTTCAAGAACTTCTCTGACAATATTGTGAGTGTTTCAAGCCATACAGGTGAACAAGTTTTTATTATCTTCCTTTTTCTTATTTTTCCCAACGTTTCAAATTATTACTACATATTAATGTGTGCAATATTTGTATTGCCTATTAATGCATAGCTGTGGGCATAAGCAGTCAAATATAATTTTTCTGGATTTTTCCTCTAATTGTTTTCTTTTTCACTTGAAAAAAGTTTTTTTAAAAAGTTGAAGGCTTGAAATATGATCAGTACATTACATCTGCCATGCTGTAAGGTAGTAAAAAAGGTAAGGGATTAGATTTAATGGTCTATCTAGGCACATAATTTTCCTTTTCAGTTAGATCTGGGATCCTAAATTTCTCTGTAGGTCTTGACCAGGAATCTTATCCATATATGCAAATTTAAAGTGTAGAATCAATCACTTATAAATAGCATTTTCATGTTGTTTTTCTCTGTCCAGGTATCCGGGTCTTCTGAAATAGAACTTACCAAGCTACTGAACAGTAAGGTGCTTTGCTTTAATCATTTGTGCAAAACCAGAATTTTTAAACTCTCCCTCACATTAGTACACATTTGCTTTCAATTAACCTGAGAACTATATTTTCTATGACCAATTTTAATAATTAATATTGCCCGAAACATAATTTTCCTGCTCTAAATTTAAACAAGATTTTAGAGGCATTAAATTTGAGACCCAACAGCCCAATCTTAGAAAAGGTTGATTATGTTTTCTGTTCAAGAGATTTAGAACAGATATGTCATAGGAATAAGAAAGAAGAACGTGGATAAACTAATGGCATGTGAAAACCTGAACATATAGAATCTACAGTGGTTTTTATCTTGTTAAAATAAAAATAAGTAATTATTTACAAAACAATATTTGAGATTTTTAGAATTCAACAATTATAATTAAAAGTCCTCATGTACAACATAAGGACAGTCAATGATCCTAGGTTAATGTCATGATTTAACCCCAGCCAGCAACCAAGTACCATGCAGCCACTCTTTTACGCCCATACCAGTGGGGCTGGGGAGAGAATCAAAGAGGTAAAAGCTAGAAAACTCATGGGTTGGGGTAAATAGGGAAAGCAGAAGCCATGTACACAAGCAAAGCAAAACAAGTAGTTAATTCAATTCTTCCCATAGGCAGGCAGGTGTTCAGCCATCTCCAGGAGAGCAGGGCCCATCACACACAACGGTTACTTGGGAAGACAAAGATCACTCCAAATGTATCCCTCTTCCTCCTTCTTCCCCCCAGTTTGTACGGTGAGCATGATGTCATGTAGTATGGAATATTCCTTTGGTCTCCTCACAGCTTTTCATGTACCCTGTCCCATCACCAGCATGGGAGCATGGAAAGAGAAAAGGCCATGGTTTTGTGTAAGCCTTGCTCACCAATATCAAAAACATATCTATATTATCATCATTGTATTCAGCACAAAGCCAAAGCATAAATCCATATTAGGCACTGTGTAGAAAGTAAACTCTACCCCAGCCAAAACCAGCACAATTAACCAATTTAATATCTTTTCTTGATCTGTTTAAATGTCAGTCAAGAGCTATAATGACTTTCAAGATGTTGGATCTAACAATTAACTGGATTATATATTGAGTTGTCTAATAGGAAGTCCCTTTGTCCTGCCTCCTGCCTGCTGTTGTGTCTAATAAACAATGGCATGGCTTGCTCATATCATAGCAATCCTTTATGAATTGCATCCAGTGTCAAATTGCAGATCTGGTTGTATG
Source organism: Pithys albifrons albifrons (assembly GCF_047495875.1). Taxonomy (NCBI): domain Eukaryota; kingdom Metazoa; phylum Chordata; class Aves; order Passeriformes; family Thamnophilidae; genus Pithys; species Pithys albifrons. Next base: position 38,309,552 of record NC_092459.1, read on the forward strand.
CATTGCTCCAGATTTTTTTTTTTGAAGGGAAAAATAAAGTAGAAAAACGTACAAGCAGCACCATTCAGGCTTTATTCACATTCACATCAAACACTTTATTCACCGTGGTTGCTTCAAACACCTGCAACAACCTGAGGCAGATTCTGGATAACTATGAATCTGAGATGAGAGATGAAACTCACTTGAGCATTTAAATAGGTAGAGACATGAAGTCAAAATAGTTAAACCAGAGGGAATAAAAACCTGAATGGACTTATTCATCTCAGTCCTGCCTAGATAGCTCCTGCACAACAGATATGTAATAACACTCCACTCAGCTCCTCTCCAGTACTTTAGATACACTACAGCCAAGTCAGACTGTCCATGAGCCCCTGTAAAGTGTTAATGGACAGGAATCTGAAGCAGTGAATCCTGTAGGTCACAAAGAATAGCAGGTAGCCTATCACTACAGTGAAGTTAGAGCAAAATTACATTTTGTGTTTGTGTTAGATCAATTAGATGACTCCCCCAATGGACTGTAAAATACTCAATAAAGCACTCTGAAACAATCTTATACTCTGTTAGTTTCAATTTATACTTAGTTCAAGGCAAAAAAAGGTTGCAGGATGAAAAGATTGTATATTCTGCCTGTCTACTTTAGTGAAAGAGACAATATAAAATGATCGGCATGGCAACAGTTGTTCTGAAAAGATTTATTTTCCTAATTCTCAATTTTGTTAATATTTTCAGCATGTTTATAGCTTGGACTGCATTTTTGTGATTTTTGCATGATACTGGAAGAGTAGCTCAAAGAATTAAAATTACTTTGTGTGAGGTCTAAATAGGGAACAAGAAATTTCTAGTTGACCAAAGAGATTAACATGAACTAATTACAAAAGTACAAGAATAAATGTTTAGAAAATTTTCAGAGAATTTTTGGTCTTTCTTCCAGGTTTGGTTGTTTATTTATTCATTTATTTATCCTTTTTTAGTTTTAAAATTATCTCCTGACTTTGGAAAGTAGTACTAATATTTTCTGCTCTAATATATGGTCTCTAAAATTATTGCTTTTACAACAATAATAATAGTTTTGTCTGAGAAGAGTAACAAGATTACTGCTTAAAAAGATAGTCAGGGGAATAATGAGCTTTTTGTTCCTTATTAGCCTTGTAGCCTGTATTTTTGGAGTAAGCAAATCATCAAGAGAAAACAGGAAAAAAAAGTAACCTGTAAGAACTATTTAGCTTGCCTAAATATTTTGTTTGTAATTAAAGATAATTTTATACAAACTTGAATGCTTCAGACATGATAAATGGATTTCCATTGAAGAAATTATGCCTTGTCTGTCATAATACACAAAACCCAGTAATGGTATCATCCTGCAAATACCCATTTGCCCTCCCTGAATGCATCTTAGCCCAGGTTAGAAGAAATTATTTTTGACAGTAAGCGTGTAGTCTTCTGATAGAGCTGTAAGGAGACAGGCTGGACTCACAATGAAGCAGTAAAATATGTGTGTGGAATTAAAGATTTTTTTTTCCTATGTTTCCCAAGGTAAAATGGGATGCTACACCAAGTAATGGTCTGCCAAACCAAGGCTGAGTGTATGTGCTAAATGGAAAAACCCATCCTTTCTGCACCCAAGCTCCACCAGCCTTTGGGTCTAAGGACAACTTCTTTGCAGAAACTGTAGTAATTATTATTGCATTTCTTCTCAGTTTGAAAACCAACAGAAGAACAGCGAAATCAGGAAGCACACACAGGATCTTCATTTCAGGTTTCCTTGCTGAATGCTATGTTGCAGACACCTCTAGTTATTTTAGATGTGGGTTTGGATACAAAAGGAAAAAAAAAAAGCCAAAAGCTTACCTTTAGTATTTAAAGAACTTATAATATATATAAATAAACAACAAATGAATGATTAAATAAAATGATAAAATAATAGCATAATAAAATAATAATAAAAGAATAAAATGAAATATAAACCCTTGATTATGGAATAACTTGGGTGATGTGACAATTTATCATTTACCCTCTATCATTTTATTTGTGTAGTATCAAAACAAAGCCTAAGGCCAGTACCAGAACTATGGCTTTCCCTTTATGTGCATATAGTTTCTCTATTGGTACATACAGAGTATCTATATAGATATTAGACTAAAGAGTAGATAGTCCTGGGCCATATTATACCTCAGGAACCTGATAAATTGTCAGGAACTCAAAATCTGCCCCAGTTCTCCATCAGCTTGAGGACATAGACTGCATTTGTGTATAAAATGGGGTGAAGGGAAAGCCTGGGAGATAAAGAGCTGGTTCCATGATGTGTCAGCATTTGCTTATTCTTTATATACCATAACATATGGCAAATTCCATTTTCTTCCCCTCCCATTCTCTGTATTGAAATTGTTTTCCACAAAATGATGAAAGGCATGAGTTCTTGGCTGCAAGCTTCCTCTACTGAATTTGGGGGAGGGGAGAGGAGGGCGACAATTGCAAAGGATTTCGATATGTGTAAAATGAAGACATTATTTTCAAATTGTTTTTTAATGTACTTAGAGTATAAAATGTGAAGATTATTCAAGATGTCTTATTTTGATAGTTATTCTCTTTGTTCATAGTGCTGCAATACAGCAGCAAGTGCGTTGTACCTGATATAAGTCCATATTTTATGCAAACTAATAACTAACAACAGAGTGTAGGTTGTTCAAATCACTTTTATTATACAGATCATATTCAATATAGATAGAAATATTTGCCTACTGAAGTCTCTTTTATAATGGGTTGTATTGACTTTCCTAGTTTTAAACTAAATATCAACCATAAGGTAAGAGTGGGAAGGAACAGATGGGAGAGTTCATTTCTCAAAATGTATTGGAATCAAAATACATTCTTTAAAATTCATATCCAAATGTGACTCTGGGAAATTATAAATGATATCTCTACACTATTTTTAGAGTGATGCATCTAATACAGTATTAACATAACAATTATGTAACACTGACAGTAAAGAAATAATTCCTGTGTAGCATTATTAATGTTACTGCTTCAAATACATACCTGCTGCCCTACGCAAGGAAATATGTCCGAATTTAAAGGAACCTCTATATGTGCCATTTTTAAGGTTTGGGACCACAACAGTTTCCAAGAACAAGTGAAATATTTTATTAACAGTGTGATCATTTATGTCATTAATCCTGTTCCCATTGCAGTGTACATGTCCACATGTATTATATTGTCCCTAACTTATTATTTATTAACCTAGATTTTTGGAAAAACAATCTTACAAAATATTTATTAACAAGTCTTTCATTGCATCTTTTCTGATATTTGCATTTCATTGCACCTCAGATATTATTACCTTAGCCTTTTTTTTTGTAGTCAGTGGAAAGAAATAGATTACACATACTAGGATTTGTTCCTTATCTGTTTTATATGTGTAAACAGGATAATGTGAGTTGTATGTATAGTGCCAGTTTAAGTCCATGGACTCTAAAGGGAGCCTTGCCAGCAAGCTCAAACACAAACATGTACAAAGCTGATGTCTGTGGTATATCAGAACAATGTGAACTTCTGCATCAGTAGAGAAAGCTTTTGATAAGAAAGAGGACAAATGTGTGAGCCTTTCCTAAAAAGAGCCAACTTCAATCTGCATAAAAGACTTTTTATTTATCCTGTAGAAGTCCCATTTTTGGAAACACTTAACTTATAGAAATTGATCCATAAAGCCCTGGAATTCAGAAGCATAAATCTATGCAGGGAATGGTGCATTTATTGCAGAAATGGAGCAAACAGTGTTTGGCATCATAACGCTGGGTGATTTTTTATTTAGTTTTCAACCAACAACAAACTGAATTTAAAACATTGCTGTTAGAAAAGTTAAAGGCAGAGATTATTTATGTATTATTCCAGGACCTGGAAATAATCTCCTGCATTTGTATTCTGTTAAGAGACTACTTTTGAAAAATTATACATTCAGTCAATGTTCAGCAATCTCTTCCAGTAGTCTTTAGCATGAAAACTATGCTGTACTGAATTTAAAAAATGGAGATCAAGCATCAAAACAACATATGGCATTTAGTCTAAATTTCATGACACTTTGCTTGTGTGCATCCTTCATACAAAGAAGAGTCTTGAATGAATGTAAGCTTTTTTCTTTTCTTCTTTAGCATGACAATGTTCTGATTTATTATTTAAAAATTATCTTTAGGTGTGACTGAAAGCAAGACTGCTTACAGAGAACTCAGAGAAGTTCAATATATAATAAGGAATAACTGAAAAGAATTTCCTTCTCCCCTGCAATTTGGGGGGAGGGTACCATGTAGAAATGTCCATGGTACTGTGAAACTGAGATACTGTATTCAAATGCTTCAACACAAGTCAGATACACCACCTTGGCTCCCAAAAGCATGTCAGACAAAAGTCAAGCACCGCTCTGAAAACGTGGCTTTCAAGCTGGCACACAGCATGGCTTTTCTTCTTTACCAAGTGGGAAAGATGCCGGCAGCCCTCTGTGCTGCCAGCGCTGCGCTCACCTTGCTCACCACTAGCAGGCCCTGTAGAGGTGGAAAGTTCAGATTCCCTTTAGCTGGCTGTGTACAAAGCAACTTTAGGCAGTTAAATGCCTCCCTGACATCCGATCCCGTCAGATCTCGGAAGCTAAGCAGGGTCAGCCCCGGATTAGCACTTGGATGGGAGACCTCCTGGGAAATGCCGGGTGCTGTAGGTTCTAGTCCTGAGGACTTCACTGGCACCGTCCAAGCTCGCTCGGCCGTGGCAGATGAACCTCGCGACTTAAACGGTGGGGCCAGTTCTGCGCACGCTGAGCCTCACCTAAAATCCACTGAGCAGGCTGAAGGGCACACCCACATGGGGACAGCCCTTCCCAAATCTTCGTTTGCGAAGCCGAGCCACACACACACACAAAGCAACTACCTGTACATAGTCTGACGTCTGAAATGTTCAAGTCTCTTATGCTCCAGATACGATCAGAAAACCTAACAAGTCCTGAGATACTTTTTCTGATTAAAGTTTTATGAAATAGATCCATTTCCCAGAAAATATTCATTCCCATGATCAACATTCTCAAAGATGTACCTCAGGAAGTTGCTGACCAGCTCCACTAGCCAGTAGGCTTTGTCTCAACTCCATAGTGATAATCTTTAAAATTAATTTTTCATTTTAATTTACAATATGTTTTTATGTATGGAACAATAATGATGTCTCTGTAGTTAATTTAGCACCTGTACACTCTCAGAAATTATAATGAAACAGTGCATGATTCAGCCTTTGTAGGGTACTGAATTCTAATCCTGTTAGGGTGGTTCTTTAATTAAAATGTCTATTAACATTTCTGCAGTTAATGCAATTATGGATTTATTTCTTCTTGCCATTCTCGGAAGAGATTTTATTATCAAATATTTAGTTTATAAAATCCTACCTTAGGAAAAGAATATGTCAACTGAGTAACACACCTATAAAACTATCCACTTTCAGGAATGAAGTATCTGTTTAAAAGGACTTACATTCCTCCTTAAGATGTAAAGAAATATATTATCATTTAATTTTCCATTGTGTTTCTTTTATCACACTTCCTGTGAATCTAGGATACTTCTAGTATATTCTCCTTTACCCAGTCTATTCTGTCAGTTTAATTCTTAACTATTCCTAGAACTTCTGTATTTATGCCTCTTTTACTATGTGGAATACACGGACACTGCCCAACAAGGAGGTAATCTCAAGGTGTATTTATTTTTCCTTATTCAAAGAAATCCCTAACATTTTCTTTTGTTCACATACATTGTCATGTTATAAAGTACTGGTCAAAAAAGAAACAATACTGAAAAATAGCTACCTGATTGTGGTACTTTCTTCCAGGCTGAAGAGGAAAATTATAACATTGAAAGCATCAAACAGAAGCATGGTTTAGATCATACACTGAGTGGTACTGGTAACACTTTATACAGTATCAGTTGAGTTGGTAACTCATATATTAAATCACTGACTTTCAGGATTTGTGTAACTTCCCATTTGCAGTTAATGCATTTTGTGTTAGCCCTCAGTGTGGAGAAATTGCAACTACATATACAAAGGGATAAATTTCAACTTAAAATTCTCAAAACTATATGTGGTGACTTGGATATATGCACTAAAATGCCTATTCTATTGCTTTTGCCACAGATAACTGGGTTTTCATAATATTTCTCCCCAGAATTGAAATACTTTTTATTTCTAAAAATGTGATTTGAGACCAAAATGTGGGAAAGTACAGCTTTCAAAAACATCCATTATGATAGTTAAGACAGAAAATTATTTCGTATAAGATTTTAATAAATTTCCTGAAAGTGAGTTACATTATTTTATGAATAAAATTTTGTCATGTTATAAGATTTAGCGTAATATAAATACCAAGTTGTGAAATTCAATATATATGTCTTGGCTAGACAGCTAGTCAGGAAACATAAGACTACACAGCCACATAAAACCAGTGCCCAAAACCAAACTTGACAGTTTCTCATATTACCCAGAACCACTGTTTGGTAGATGATTGAATAGCTCTAATTAAGTCCAGGAAAGGAAGTCTCCAATCGGATGTGTACTGAGGCTGGAGCTAGAAAGACAGATATGAAGTTGTATGTTGTGATGGCAAATAGGGCTTCTTTCCCTTTCTTAAAATGATGATTCAGAGTTTGGCAGTCACAATGCATTGTATTATGTACTTTTAGAGTTTTTGAACAGGAAATTAATTTTTAGGATAATTTGAGGTTTAGTCACCTTGGGAATTATGCTTTTTAAAGAGATGTATATTAATTGGAAAACAAGTTTTTTTTGAATACTTAGGAAAAGTAAACAGTCAGCTGTCTTCAAAAGTCACCATCCTCTGACTGCAGAGAGCAAATTACATGTTCTTTCCCTTTCCTGTTTTTCTAAAGGCTGAAATGGCAGAAAGTTCTGCTAAAGAAAAAGCAGAAGCAAAGAATGTAGTCTTGGAAAACCAGACTGAGTTTTTAACAATTGTGCAAAATGATAACATTTCAGTTTTGCTTTCAAGCAGAAAAGTAAAAGCCGCTTTAGAATTCTGGAAATAGAGTTACCCAAAGTGAAACATTCTTAGGGCTTTTCGCAGCAAGAGAAAAACAGTTAAAGATGTGAAATGTTTCTTCACAGGGATCTCTAACTTCGTACTCAGGGAACAATATTGAAGCCTGCTCCTTAATAATGGGCAGGGACACACCTCATACATGGCTGGCTTTGAAAAATAAGGTCTAGCTGGAATGGCTATGGAAGTGGTCATAGGATTTTTCCTGATGCAGCCATTTTGCATATAACATGGGAACAGGTACAGTAATCTTCAGAGTACACTTTCATTAAGAACTATTTAGTAATGTTTTGAGGTGATTTAATACCATGTGATATATGTCAAAATTTTTTACTGCAGGGTAACATCCATGATAGAATCTTAAATATACTTCAATAGACTAACAGCTGAAGGAAAGAAATTACTACTTACCGCCACTTATGCTCTGCCTTTTCCAGGAAGACTTGTCCTACAAAGACATTTATCCTTTCAACATACCCTATAATTGCTCTGGATGTTGATGTTCAATAGAGTCCATAAAAACAAGCTGATAAGAAATTAAAGCTTCATTAAACCAGGTAGAAAATGTAGCTTAAAGATGAATGGATTGCAGTATGCAACTATAGTGATCCTGTTCTTATGTTTATCTTTGTTTCAGGCTGTCACTAAATCAAGAAGCAGAAAACATTTTTCTTTTGTTTATAAAAATCTTTTAATTAATCTACTAGCTTCAAGTGAGCATTGTCTGCTGCCTTTACTTGTGAGTCAGGAGGAAGCCTGGCAAATCAAACTGCCTTTGTTTCACCTGTAGAACATAGTTGGCCTTAGCTACTCTTTTCTGTGTAAATGTTCTACAGTAGGTAGGAAACACTGGTAGAGAGGATTGGAGGGTAATTGCACATACAATGTTGATTTTCTTTTTTCTAACTTCATTTTACTTATAATGGTGGAATCCAATAAGCAAATACCTCACACATATTACTTGAAAATATCCAACAAAAATTGCTAGTTTTTCATTTATAACTACAGCATCATCACCACGGCCAGGTTTCGTGAACTAAGATTTGGGAGGGGCTCTAACCACATGAGTATGTCCTGTAGGTGAGGCACAGCATGTGCAGAACTGGCCCCACCCTTTGCTCCTAATGTTCATCTGCCACAGCCAAGTGAGCTTGAACAGTGACAGTGGAGTCCTCAGGACTAGAACCTACAGGCCCTGGTATTGCCAGGAGGTCTCCCATCCAAGTACTAACCGAGGCTGACCCTGCTGAGCTTCCGAGATCTGATGGGATCAGGCATTTAACTACAGCAAATACACAATTTTGCACTCCTAAGTTGCAAAAGGTCTTAAGGCCATTGTTCTCAGTTTAGAGTGCTCTTAGTGCTTGGTTGTGTTACCAGCTACACAATCTAATAAACCTTTCTATCACTAATTTCATAGATCTACATTCTGCTTTTACATGCTCCACCAGAAATGTAGACTAATTCAATATATATGGAGCTGCTTAAGGTGTAGAGCTGAATGCAGCCTCCTGAGAGTAATTAATATATAAAAATTAGAAACTAGTATCAAAATACATTATATAGGGCTACAATATAATATTATAGTTTAGCTCTTCTCTTTTTATGACTATTTCAGTCCCAGTGCTTTAAAATGTACAAAACACCTATGTAATATAACTGAATCCAGAAAAAAAAAACAAGGAAAATGGAAATAAAACCTCATGTCAAAGACATTCAGACTACAGCTGACAACAATTTCATCCTGAGGGAATGAGGACAAAAAAAGGGAAAAAACACGTTACAATCAGGACTTTTCATCTCTGTGCAAAAGGAAAGAACTTTATCCACATCATCCATTCTTAATGACCAGATTGTTCTTTCCCTGTTGTGTGTGCTAGGTAACGCTTTTCAAAGACAAGATCATTGTATTATATTTTGCTTATGGCCATAGATAGGACTGGTCAGAAAAAAAAAATAATTACCTTGTTGTTTTGTTTTTGTTTTACATAGAAACATCAACAGGAAATTTCTATAAAACTTTGCTTCTTCTGTAACTTAACATGAAAAACAATTTCATTGACTTCAATATTAAGTAACTTCTGTGTAATAAGAAGCATGTAAAGAATCCATTATGTCTAAAATTTAGTGCTTTTCAGTAACACTGTTAGGCTTTTCATGTTTGTTTACAGTTCACTTTAATCTCTCTCTAATTTCCTTTTTAATGAAAAAAATTATTTTTGAATTTATATTTAGGATTTAGAAGTTCTCTGTCTTACAGTCCAAAGAACCTGTTTACCTTTATTCTCCAGAGCAGTTAGGGCTTTTTTTGATTAAAATACTTCAGGATCTTTAGTTGTACCACCTCCACAGTGATTCTTTCACCTAAAAGTCTGTTCAAAAATTGTAATTTAAAATTTCCTCTATCATATTGTGTGAAATCTCAGTGATGATTTCTTTACAGGGCCTGTGGAGAAAAATTGATTCTCAGGCTAGGATACCACTACTTGCATTTTCCCCCTATTTTATCGTGATTTTATATTTTTATCCTGCAGACCATGAATTGTGTGTTGTGAAAAGAGCAAAATCTTCCAGGACAGTTGCTTTAGGAATTTCCATGATTTCATTTCTTATCTCTAATAACTGCACTCATGCTATATAACACATTTCATCTCTTGTATTTTTCTAAGACTTTTACTTATGTTTGAATTGCTTAACAAAAATTCCTGCCATTTTCTCCTACTTTGTTTATGAGGGGAGAGGTGAAAAGACAAAGTATGTTCACTTTGTGTTTCCTTGTTGGGGCTGTTACTGAGTTACTTTCCGTGGCATCTACCAAACACATTAGGTCTAAATATTAGTAATTTAAATATTAGCTAAGCATTTTAGGCTTCTTTTATAGACAGTTAAAAGAAACTGCTGCTGGAGCAGAATTCAGGTCATCTCTCTCAGACAACTAACTTAACCAAACAAACTCAGAGAGGTACCTATTCCTTCTCACTGACTAAAAGAGAATCACAGGTTGATAAGCTTAGATGTAAATATTTAAAAGTTCAGTTAGGTAAGACTGAGACAGCTCAGACTACACACATTTAAACTGAAAAGCTGCATTTTCTGTGGCACATTTTGGTATAATCTTGCTTACATATATAAATATTTAATACAAATTATCACATGAGGGAGAAAAGACTAAGGCAGATAATTAAATTATGGAGTGCATAAATGTCTTGAGTGGGTCAGTTATGACACCCATTACTAAAAAATGGAAAACTTCAAAAAAAAAAGGAGTGGAAAAAAGTCCAAATCAGATTTTAATAGAATGCACATCTATAAAAATGTGCCTATTTGTCAAAATAATAAAAGTTTGAAGCAGAACTGATCAAATACAGAAAGATTTTTACTAAGTGCTGAAACAGTTGAAAAAGTATTTTTTCTCCCAAGTCCTGCTTTTAACTTCCTTTGATACAAGGTGGCACAAAGTCAAGAAAGAACTTGAAACAAGCTTCACATTAATATTTGAAAAAGGGCACCCAATGTGTTTGATGTGGCGCCCTTCATGCAAATCATGTAGTCTGAGAGAAATCCCAATAGGAAATACAAGCCTTTCTTCTTAGCACTCACTTTTTTTTCTGGTTGATAATAATGAACTTTTCACACTCCCCTTGCAACCCCCCTGAGCTATACAGAAATGAAGTTATTACTCACTAGGTGATGCTTATTTGGGTAGGATTTTTTTGTTGCTTTTTTATTGATTTCTTTTGTTGTTTTTGAAAGTACAATCTCAGTCCAACACATATTTTGTACTTATTTTTCCCAGACTTCTGAATGATAAAACCCATGTGCTTTATCAAAACAGCAAAATACCTGCTCTCTCCTAGGACTTTTAAATGTGAGGAAGTGTATACTTGATCAAAAATGTCATAATGATATAACATCGGGTATTGATTTGAGCAGGGGAGTGTTTAGGTATAGCTAACAGTTATTGGATAGGCTGTAATTTTTATTTTGTAATACTATGATTTTCAAGTTTTTTCAAGTTTAATTATGCTAATAATAGGAAGTTACACCTACCAGAACTTTCAGACATTGCCATTTAAAGTATAGATGTCAAACTGATTACAATCCATCCAAAATCCAGAACAATGTGGGTAGCAGCATTGATCACATTCCTTCCTTTTATTCTTGTTGAGCATACTTCATTCCTATGTATAGCAACTAATGTATCTCCCACATTACACCACCCACACACTTACTAACACTTTCCGAAGGCACAGGAACCTTTCTCTATAATTTATTTCCAGATTACATTTTTTAAAATGTCACAGATTGATTCTGGAAATTGTTGAAAGCAGAGCTTAAAAAAGACTGGCTATCTAAGAGAGCCTAAGGAAAAGAAGCCCTCAGGAGCCCCCAAGTGAAATCTTCACACAGAAAAAACCCAAAAGCTGAGTAGGAAAAGATCCCCAAACCACAAATATTTAATGATAACAATATTTTCATTACAGGTATAATTATTGTATGATGAGATATTGGCATTCAGCAAGAAGTATTAAGATTGTCCAGGAGATAAACGAATTCTGAAGCAGGTTTAGTTTCAGTATTTTTAAAATATTTTCTGACAGAAGACTTTTTCTATATCTTTGCAACTGAGCCTGCATGATTACAGGCTTTACTCCTCATTGGGAATTCAGCAACTCCAGGATCTGCTGGAAGTGGAAAAGCCTCGGATTTCTTCACCTCAGTCTTTTCTGCTAAGTTTTACCTTCAGGAATCTCAGGCCCCTACAAGCAGTGGGAAAGTCTGGAGTAAGGAAGACTTATTTTGGTGTAAGGTTTTCAGGTTAGGAATTATTTAAATGAGATGGATGCACTAAAGTCATGGGGCTTGATAGGATGCACCCACAAAGGTTGAGGTAGCTGAACAATGTTATTTTGAGGACCATTATTAATTATCCTTGAAATGTTATGGTGATTGTGGGAGATTCCTGTCCCTGGAAGAAAGCAGATGTGACTCTTATCTTCAAGAAGGCCAGGAAGGAAGATTCGGAAAACTAAACACTGATCAGCTTCACCTTGATCTCTGAGACAGTGACAGAGCAGCTGATAGTGCTGGAAATAATTTCTTAAATCTAAAAAACAGGAAAGCTATTGGGAGTAGTCAGTGTGGTTTTATGAAGCAGAACTCATGCTTGACTAAACTGATAGACTCCTACAATAAAATGATAGCCTTCGTAGATGAAGGGAGACAGCAGGGAATACAGCTGATCTTGACTTCTGACAAGAGGTTTTTGATGTTTTATTCTAAAACATCCTTAGAGATACAGACTAATGAAGTACAGGATAGATAAAAAGACAGTAAGACAAATTGAAAGCCTTCTGTACTGATGGCATCAAATGGTTGTGACCAGTGGTACAAGGTCTAACTGGAGGCCAGTGACTAGAAGTTTGTGAGCATAAAGAAAAAAGAATCCGCTTTATTTTCTTCCTTGTAAGGGTGGTTAGATTCTGGAACAAACTTTCAAAAAACATAGTGGAGTAACTTGAAGGCATTTAAAATCTTAATGGACATGATGATGAACAGCTGATCCCACTTTGACCAGTGGGTTGGACTAGGTCATCAGCAAAGATCCCATCCTGTCTCTGTTATACTGTGATTCTGCAATTGTGTAATAAAGTACATAGCATTCTTTTCTGTATTAGATTTGGTCATTCCTTTGCACCTGCCTTGACTTGACAATAAGACCCACAGACAAATTTTGTTCCTTAAATTTTTTGCTAATAGAGAAAAGCAATCTGACTCTATTTGTAAAGTATTTGGTTCCACTTCCTTGTTTTGCACCAGCCAACTCCCAGAAACTTTCATAGTCCTCCTCTCCCCCTTCTCTAATCTTGCCATTTACTTGAGGGAATATCTCAGCTAGGAAAGAAAAAAGTCCTTCATCTCCTTATGCCTCAGTCTGGTGAGTAATTAGGATATGTTTGACTGTGAAGAGGTCCCTCTTTGGTTACAGTGGATGAGAGCAAAGCATGGACTGCTTCGGAGGATATAATGCAGGAGAAAAATGAAGTGTTCAAGTGAGAGGAGCACATGAAATTCATTAGAAAGCAAAAAAAGTAAAATGGAAAAAAAATTAAAGAGAGAGCAAGATTCATGATTGAATAAAAAAGTCACAATAAGGAAGGAATGAAAGGAAGAATGAGAGAGAAGAAAAGATATAAAAGAAATAGTACCAGGGTGTTATGGTTTGAGCTGGCAAAATGCCCACTGCCCAGTACAGAGTCAAAGGGTGCCCTCCCAGTGAAAGGGAGTGAGGGGAAAATAAACTTAGAAATAAAGCTTTGAAATGGTAAGGTTTTTATATTTACACAAAAGAAAGGAAAATTTTAAACAGAATATGATATAACACGTATCCATATGAATGTGAAAAGAAATAATAACACCTTCACTGAGATCGCCCCGGTTAATAACCCAGATTCCAAACCCCAGAAAACATCCCAAAAATTCTTCAGGAGAAACCTGCCAACAAGAGAGAGAGAAATTAACATGAAAATGTTCACCTCCCTAGATAAACAACAGAGCGGACGGCAGTAGGGCCTAATTTCAGCAGTCGGAACAGCACGTCCTCCTGGGTCAGGAGCAGGGACTGAAAGAGACAGAAAGTCCTCCTCCCTCTCTTTTTATACCCCTTAACACTTCTTGATGATGTTAGATGATATGAAATATCTCTTTGGTTGCTTAAGTCAGGTGATGATTGCCCGCTCTAATCTATGTCACATCCTTTGAGACTTGATAAAACTGAGGCCTAAATAAGGCCTAAACTAAAACTAAAGCCAAAACCACCACTCAGGGAGAACTGCCATAGGATGAACGAGAATTTAAAAAAAATGAATAAAAGTTAGTGAAGCATATTAAAGCATATATGTTAATAGAAAAGTGAAAATGTTCTACAAGAAACATATTTTGACTCTGCATATATGGTTTCCTAAGTTTTACAATAAAAAAATTAGAATTTTTAGGAGGAAATAGAGAAAAATCTAAGTACCAAAATCAACTTGTGTGAAGACATATATTACCTCCGTAAAGGAACATGCCCTAAATAATAGTTATCAATTTTAATTAATCTTTGAATATTTATACAATAAATAAACAAATATTGAGGAACATTTAAACTAGAAGTTTTATCATGTGTTTGAAAAGTATCCTCTAACTTCAAAAATTGAAAAAAATTAAATTATTGTTTTTTAAAATTAGTATAATTGGTAGAATTCATTTCTACCATCTGTCTATGTTTCTTTATTTAATTTTTTAATGGTGAAAACATGGAAAAAAACTGAAGAAGAAGGAAATATTAAAAAAGGGTAGAAAGGGGAAAAAAGGCTCCAAAATCCTTAAATATTTTTTATTTAAATGTAGATTTTTCCTCCCACTTTGGTTTTGCTAAATATATAACATTTAGTAATAATTAAGAAAAAAATTTCAGTAGAAACTTTAGTTAATATATTTGCTGAGATAGATAAACTTAGAATTAAGGAAGTAACAAAAATGTTGAGATAGAGTGAAATAAAGGAAAAGATACAACTAAATTGCAGTAATAACATGATCTCTATTTTTTTTCAATTACATCATGTTCTAATATATTATTCATTTGTTGTGAATGAGATTACAAATGTCATCTTATAATTCAGTACGTTGTCATCACTGACTAATACAAATTTCTGTCTCATATTTTACTGTCAATGGTAGTCAAAATTTTATATTCTTACTAAAATATCACAAAAAATTTTATCTAAAATTTTAATTATCAAATAATGTCCTATTGATTTCTGACTTTAGAACACCTATAAAACACTACAAAATCATTAATAGAAAATTTTAATTGTAAGACATAGGATAAGTGCATTTGGTACATGGTGCATTTTTGGTTTGTTCAACCAGGTTATAACTTCTTGATATACCTTGAATTTCATGTTAATTTCATACTTGTAAATATCAATTTACTATGTTCCCATTTCTTTTGTTCTCTCATATACAGGCTTAAAATTGATTTATCAAATCAATGTAACAAATTAGTAAATGAAAAATCACTATGAAATATTGCTGCACAAACACAATTAGTCTCTGCTCTCATATCTACAATTTAATTTATATTGTATTATTATAAAAGTTGAAGTACCCATCATATATTATGACAAATTTTACTCTGCACCCCAACTCAAATTTAGTTCTCTTTTGATGGAAACTTTCACATAAACAAGGATGAAAATGTTATCGAGAAGAAGAGTAAAAACTTTACCCCAATGAAATCAATCATTATTATTCTACTTCAAAAAAGGAGTTAGTTTTGTTTCTGGCATATTTCAGGTATGCATTCTTTTGAAATACTCAGTTAAGTGCCTTTGGCATTTATTACTGGAACACAGATGCAGGAGACCCATTAATTACCTAGGAGAGACTTAGACATCATGAACTGAATTTTGCCTTAAGGGAATATTAAGAACAGACTTTGCAGAGCAGGGAAACTCACAAGCTTTCTTTTCATTAAACATTATTTCATTTCTTTCCCTCATAATTTGTTGTTGATGTTGTTTTGGTTTTTTTTCTCATCATCTTCTTTTCAATTTTCATCTTATCCTTGTTCCTCCTTTGGGCAGTAGACTGGAGCATTGGACTGCAAGGAGCTTGCTGCAAGCTGGAATAACACACCCACTGTTCAAATTTCTAAATGCAGTTTCATTGAAACAATTTCAAACTAAAGAAAACTAAACACTGCACTTCTGAAACCCAGTGACTTTAACATTAGTTACAGACACATATGGTATAAGACTGGGGTAAAAAGAGTAGTCTTATCCAAAAAGGAAAACTTAATAATTCAAAAAAATATTTCTCTTTTGAGGACAGTTTCAGTCATTTAGTAATTTTTAAATATAAAAAATAAGTATTTCAACACTAAAAATATTGGAATTAGCATTTTATAAAAAGAAATCTGCTGAATGAATATACACAGTCCTCAGTTTGCACAGAGTTACATTGCCAGGTTTCTGCTATATTTTTTCTTTCCTCTGTTAACATATCTAATTAACCAAAGAAGCATGAGCTGAGTATTGTAGTTAAACAGACAATTTGAAAATTGTTTTTGACAAACTGAAGATTAACATGTCCTTTCCCTGATTATTTGCACTAATGAAGATTGAGCACCTGTATGTTCACAGAGACTGAAAACAAGTGATACACAGCGATATCAACAACATGACTGAACAAAACAGGCTTATGAAATCAGTCTAAAGAAGAGATGGGGAAAGAAAGTAAAAGCATGAGTCTATCATTTGCTCAGCTGTAGAAACAAAATCACTGCCAAAAACATGTACATAGGCTAAAGGATGTGCAGTAAATGTCAGCTTTGATCAGAATTGAATAGGCAACTCTGCTTAAGATTGACAACAAAACTGGAGCACAAGAATGTGAGTTCTTGCTCTACACAGTTTGAACAAGTAATAAAAACACACGTGAGAGAGACAGTTTCTAATAAAAGAAAGAATAGTAACAGAAATCTCATTTTGAACAAAGTTTCCAAACAACTTATACTTGAATGTAGCTGGAAAATGACAGTCAAGTTTTTAAGAAGGTACTAAGTTTTGAACATTCTCTCTAAAAAAAAAAAAAAGTACATATTCATCCTTGTGTTTATTTTTCTGGTTTTTGTCTTCTCTGACTCCTGTGAGCTGCAGAGGATGGTATGGAAGTAATTGTCTCCATAGGGTTTGGAATCTGGCATGTGTTTTCAAAGAAAGACAAATTAGGTCACTGGAGGATGTCTCAAGGGTAAAAGTCTTTTGGCCAAAAGTTCTCACTTATTTATTTTTGAGAATACATGTTTGCAATTAAAAATTTTCAGAGTGTTTAAAGGGCCAATGCATGTGCTTTCAGAAAAGAAAAAGGAAGAAGGACAAATTGATAGGTTAATTTAATTTTAAATTATTGAAAATATGAAATATTATTTAGAAGCAGTAAGGCATACTCACATGACTGACACATCAGCTTAAATCACCTGTTTTCATTTTTGTTGAAAACTAGAGAAGAGCTATTTATGGATCATCTGTGGTAAATATTATTCAGGAACTGGGAAAGAAGATAAGCCTAGCTGGAGAATATTTCCTATTTTGGGTCCAACAGGATAAGCAGAATATTCCACTTTGATATTTTCATGGAAATCTGTATACTAAAGTGTAGACTTTTTTCTTTGTTTCCCCTGAGCCTTGTAATGTCATTACAGCCAAAGTAAAATAAAGTGCTTGAGATAAAATCCCTAGTTGCTTTACTGTCAGTAAAGTCCAGGTATGATAAAAATAACTGATAAATGACTACAAGCAATACAATTACAATAATCATGGCTTAACTACTCTCTTTATCACTTTTTCCTCCACTGGCTTAAAACCAAAGATAAGCATTTAGATATCCATCTCTCACAGGAGCACCCAAGGAAGCACAGTAGGGACTAAGCCATTGCCTCTCTCTCTTCCCATCTTTTCATCTGTATTTGGGACATAGCAAAGCTAGAATGCAATATTTCATACCACAGAAATTCTGCTTGTAGGGCAGATGCTGTGATTCACAGGAAACACCCAGTACTGGCTGGGGAAGTGGGGTGGGCTGTGGCCGGTGGGCCCACAGGAGACAATGGCCCCTTTTCTGCCCTGAGAGTGGCCAACTGAACAGGGATGTTATACTGATATAAATATGCTAGAGAGTTCTTCATCCCAACACTTAAAAGGTATTATTTTGGTATGTATCAGATCAAAAGGCAATTGCAACGTAAGTACCTGAGGCTTAACTTTGTACTACAGCCTTCTATATCTGTGAATAACAAGCTTCCATTTTCTGAGGAATTACATGAATGTATTACATTATAGTATAGTAATCTCAAAAGGTGCATCGTATTTACTGTGTATCCCCATGCACTAAGGTTAATACTTGTGCAATCTAAAACTACTCTCTGAAGTGAAAGATTGTTTTTTTCTTTTGTATGTGCCTGCAAGGTACCAAACACATGCTCTCTACATCTTTGTCAGCAACTTTCCTCCTCTCAGGAAATAAAGGAACATTAACAGTGGAATAATGTACTCTGAGAGGGAAAGACTTATCTTGGTGCAAAAGTATCCAAAACATCCATATTGCAGGGGTCTTCAGCTGGGCAGAAAAGCCTGAAAAATAGGACATAATGCTACAACAGGATAGCATCAATAATGTGTCATAAGATGCCCTGACTTTATGATGGACTATAATGAATTTGGATCTCCATTTTTCTGCCAGCCAATAGAAAAGGATAGGTCTTCCTTGAGGCATCTTAGATTCAAGAAGTTTCATTGCAGATTCAAAACAAAAGAAAAGAAAAAAAAAAACCAAAACAAAAAATAAAACCTCTGAATCATAGAAAGGTAGTGTGTTTAAAAAATACCTATGTAAGATGGTCTAACACTGAAGTTCTCACTGTTGAACTTAACACAGACAGTCCCAAGATCACCGAACAAAAATCAAACCCTCAGACTTACAGATACTTTCATAGAATTTTTTATGGATTATTTCTGAAAACAGTGGTTTTGGAAAGAGCTTGGGTGTAATGGTGAACATCAAAATGCATACGATTTCCCACAGTGGTATAGTAAATAAAGAAGTAAGGCAAATCAAAAGGAAAGGAGATATTTTCAGTTTTAATGAGATTACCAACTGGTGAGACTCTTAATTGGACACCACACCTAGATCTGTAGCCCACAGATTGTAAAGCAGGTCAATAGGCTGAAAAAATTCTAAAACTGTACAAAAATATTCTGTAGCCTGGAGTAAATTTTTTAGCCAAATGAGAAAAAGAATTCATCAATATCCATGAGCACTTCCAGGAGGCATAGAAATTAGATAAGGTGCTATTTAAAAAAGCAAACAAAGTTATAAAAAGCACTAAAGACTGGGATCCAAAATCATCCACATTCACATTCTAAATTCTGAGAGTAATTTAGAGTTGGCACAATTTCTGAATTTCTGAATTACTGACTGTCCAATGTGCTAGGACAGCAAGAAGTCAGGAACTTGGTTCCGAAACCAGTTCGTAAAATTACATGGATTGTGTTGTATGGACAGTCAACCTGAGCACGACCATATATTTTGGCCTTAGAAATCTATCAGGAAATCTCTCAGCAACATTGAAGTTAAATACTTGCTTTGGTGAAAATTGATGTAACTATCACTTGCATTTAGTAAAAGTCAGAAATTATAAGTAGCAGTCAGAAATGTGGGGGAAGGGTAAGTGGTGGTCTTGTTCAAGTAATAGTTTAGCACTAACAAATTCATAATAATTTCATTTACTGTGAAACTTCAGTCTTCTAAACTGATCATATGCCAGTAATAAAAGTCTCTTGAAATAATTCTGCTGTGTCTGAAAATATCTCTTCAATACTAGCATGTTATCTTCATGTGCAGTTGGAGATTGGTGAGGATATTGTTGATGATATCTGAACAAAAGGAATAATATAGTTTTGTTGGATTCAGATATGCTGGATGTACCATTCAAACTGGTACTTTTAATACTTGATTATGCCTATTTAAAGCATCTCTAAAATGTAGAAAAAAAGCAGAGGAAATTCACATTATCATGAATCTGAAACTTGTTTCATCTGCTTTATTACTGAGTTGAAAATTCAGGCTGCTGCTTTTGTTATGCATAATAATTTGTTCACAATAATTCCAGTTATAATCATAATAGCAGTTTATTATCTTTAATATTGAATTGTTGAGTTCTTCTCAGATGATCATTTTATTCAGGTAAGTTCTTATAAATTTTTCAAATTAGTCACAGAACTAGTTCATCATAGTGGGACCAGTCAGGGTGGAGGATG